>NC_143520.1:19809821-20457821 GCF_031878675.1 Megascapheus bottae
GGAGTGTATATTTTTAAAAATCCAGCCTCATACATCTATGTAATTGGAAAAGGGAAGACCTCATGTCCCTTTTGAGGCTCCACTGACATGAAGTCAGCATCTGGCTCAATACACATACATTTTGTCTCCAGGCAAAGTGAGAAATATTCATGAGAAGCTGGAGATCTAGTGATCTCAATAATTCCTTCATATATTACTTTCAGTGATTTTCTGCTCTCATAGTTAGGGGCAAGCATTGGGTTAAATTCATATAATAATAAAACTGAAATGTGACTTCCAGCAGCCTGTTCCTTTCTGTAAAGTCTGTAAAGTGACTTTTATATCTCTGAACACTGAAAATGTAGCAAGTGGTAGAAATTTACATACTAAGACTCATAGTTTCACTTTATTTTCTACAACTGGCTTCAAAGCAATTGGGAGAAGTTATTTCTGCTCTGGCAGAATGCACTGGTGAGGCCAGCACCTCTTAAGAAGATTCTAAAGAAGATTCTAGAGTAGCAACACCTGGATTTGTCTCTCTTCCCCTTTTCCCAAGTGTCTTCCTTTCCCTCTGCATCTTCTCAAGATGGCATCTAGGTAGAGAGGCAAATTGCCCTTTGGACAAGGGGAGAAGCATGTCTGCCCTTATACTGTGCTTCAGGTTCTTGATGAGTTGCTGCAGTGCCCTTGGCCCTAAGAACTATGGGGGGGTCACCACTCTTTTTTTTTCTGATTTGATTCTCACTTTGGTAATTATAGTGAGACGAATGTTCTGAAGTCTGGCCTTGGTATCTGGCTCAATAGTTTCTTTGCTATTCTCTGCTGATACTGATGAACCTCTAATGAGCTTAAATGATCTTCTATAACTACGGTAGCCACATGCTGTTCCCAGGGGACAGGTGCATTCCTAGTTCCTACTGGACATTTAGTTACTTGTCTAGTACTCAAGTGCCATATTGAGGAAAGCTCTATGAAAACTTAGATTTTGTTATGAGATTGATATGGCCTAATCGGAAGAAAGTCTCTTATTTTAGGGTCCTAATCCCTTTATTAAGTCCCAATATTTCTTTCATCTTTTTAAGTGGGGAGAACTGGTGTTTGTACTCTCACTAGTTTTCTTGATTCATTGGCATTCTACCACTGGAGCCATATATATAGTTTGATATTTTGCTAATTCATTGGAAATGGAGTGTAGAAGACTTTTCTACCTTGTACCGACATCAAATTTTAATCCTCCAAGTCTTAGTGTCTTGAGTAGCTAGGGTTACAAGCATGAGCCCAACTCTGCTTTTTGCTGGTTATTTTGGAGTGAAATCTAGTGAACTTTTCTGTTCAGCCTGGCTTGGAACTTCCATTCTTCAGATCTTATCCTCCTGAATAGCCAAGATTAAAGGCGGGGGCCACTGGTGCCCAGACCCATCCCGGTATTTCTACCACTCAGCTGATCTGAAGTTTAACTCTGAGGTAAGGGAGGGATGAATGCATTTGATCTGATCTGTTATCCCTCTGATCATTTGCCCTTCTCTTTCCTTCTCTCTCTCTCTCTCTCTCTCTCTCTCTCTCTCTCTCTCTCTCTCTCTCTCTCTCTCTTTCTCTCTCTCTCTCTCCTCCTTTTCATAGTGTCATGAAACAGGTCCCAGAACTTTTTAACCTTGAAAAAATATACCCACTAAAAAAACTTCCTTTCTTCTACTCCCCCAGCCCCCGGAAATGACCATTGTACTATTTTTGTGAATTTGATTACTCTAGCTAGATATTCCATACAATTAGAATCATAGAACATGCTTTGGACTTATTTTACATAATATAATATTGCAGCATACACCAGCATTTCTTTCCTTTTTAAGAAGGATAATCATTCACTGTATGGATATACTACAGTTTTGTTCATTCATTGGTTGATGGACTCTCAGATTCCTCTTCCTCCTAGGTATTATAACTGTTGCTATGATTACCAAGTATTTCTATCTCCTGAAGACCCTGCTTTCAATTATCTTAGCTGCATACATGGGGTTTCTTGATCATGTGGCTGTTCTTTCCTTACTACATTTAAGTAGTACAAAAATGTTCCCATTTAACCCAGCAGTTTATGACAGGGCATCTTGATCAATGTCACACTCTTTGACATTCTCACTGATTCCCTCCCTTCCCGTTACTAGTCCCTCACTCTTCATTTTATAAGATATATATTGAATTCTTGACTGCATTCCTCCCTTTTTCTCCTACTCCTTTCTTCTGGACCCCATGCCACCCATTTCAATTATCAATTTCCTGATACTTATTTTGTTCAACTTTGACTTGGCCTTTTAGTAGTAGTTTATTGTTGGGATAATGTATAGAGGGTTTACAGTTACATTTGCCAGGTAGTAGGTGCATTACTTTTCATATACTGGTACCCCTTCTCATGGTTTTGTTCCCCTTTTCCTCCCCTCATCCCCTCCCAATCATCTTGTTTTCCCCCTTCCCTTTCATATTTCAAATAAACAATAAACATATATACAACATACTAGGTAACAAAGTCAGATACAATAGCAATATAAGATTAACAAAAGGGGGAAAAAGAAAAGAGAAATAAAACAGTACATTAAAAACTACAATCATACAATAAAGCTCTTATGTTTTATTTTTAAAGGATACTTCTATCCTGGTTTCCATAGCACATGCATCATTTTGTAATTCTCCATATCACTAGCAGTGTTCAAAGGGTTTGGTTTCAACACATTCCTGTCAATGTATGCTGTTTAATGCTTTTAAAAAATGGTAGTCCATTGCACATAAGACAATATGATTTGGATTTGCATTTCTCTGATGACTAGTGATGTTGAACACCTTCTCCTAGGTTTCTTGCCCATTTATATATCCTTTTGGGGGAAATAACTCTTCAAGTCTTTTGCTTGTTTTCCTTTTCTTCTTTCACTGGCCTCTTTCCCCACATTGTGAAAGAAGTCTCCATTTTTTTGATCAGAAAACTTCCATAACAGTAATCTTATTTAATCTGTATCAGGAGTCCTTGTAAAGTTTAGTCTACTCTATCTAGCTCTGGAGAAGTGAAATTTATTTTCACAAGAAAGGACTGGATTTTGCACACTGTCATAGCATTTTAAGCTATTGTCTTTCTATTCTTTTAAAAGTGATGCATTCCTAGTGGTAGAGTGCTTGTCTAGCATGCATGAAGACTCAGGTTCGATTCCTTGGTACCACATACTTAGAAAAAGCCAGAAGTGGTGCTGAGGCTCAAGTGGTAGAGCTCTAGCCTTGAGAAAAATCCAAGGACAGTGCTCAGGCCCTGAGCTTAAGCCCAGGACTGGCAAAAAAAAAAGTGATGCATTGTTGAATTTAAAAATTTCAGGGAAAGATAAGGAGGGAAATCTCCCTAAATCAATGTTGTATCCAAAGTAATTGAAAATAGAGTTTTGCAAAAGGAAATTAAAGCAGAACTGAGAAAATTGAAAACCTCCCATGTTCATGGTTAGGAAGAATTAACATTGTGAAAATAGCAATCTTGCCAAGGGCTATCTACAAATTCAATGCAACACCTATCAATATCCCAATGTTGTTCTTTAAGAAAGAGCAGAAGCAATCCAAAATTTCATATGGAATAATAAAAAACCCCTTAGAGCAAAATCAATTCTTTGCAGAAAGAACAGCGCAGGAGGAATTTTAATACTAACTTTAGATTCTATTACAGAGCTATAGTAACTGAAACAGCTTGGTACTGGCACAAGAACAGGCCTGAGGACCAATGGAATAGAACTGAAGACCCAGAAAGCAACCCACAGACCTATGGCCACCTAATCTTTGATAAGGGAGCCAAAAAAAAAATAGGTGGAAGAAAGACAGCCTCTTCAACAAGTCTTGCTGGCAGAACAGGTTAAGCAGAAAACTAAAGTTGGATCCTTCTATGTTACCCTGAACCAGGATTAACTCCAAATGGATCAAAGACCTGGAGGTAAAGCAGATACACTGAAAACATTACAAGAAGGAATAGGGGATACACAAGGTCTCCTTTGCAAAGGTTGAAAATTTCTTAGTGAAGACCCAAAATGTAATAAATTAAAGGAAGACTGAACAAATGGGACTGCATTGAACTGCAGAGCTTCTGTATGGCAAAGGACATAGCAAGCCAAATAGAAAACTCTGAGAGTGGGAGAAGATCTTCACTACACTAACCATACAACAGACAAAGTCCTTATATCTAAAATATATCAACAGCTCAAAAAATTGAATCATTCCAAAACTAATCTCCAAAGAAACAACCATTCCATTAAAAGATGGGCCAAAGACTTAAAGAGAGACTTCTCTGAAGAGGAAATAAAAATGGCCTATAGGGCCGGGAGTTTGGCCTAGTGGTAGAGTGCTTACCTAGCATGCACGAAGATTCAGGTTTGATTCTCCAGTACCACATACATAAAAAAAAGCCAGTAATGCTGCTGAGGCTCAAGTGGTAGAGCTCTAACATTGAGAAAAAGAACCCAAGGACAGTGCTCAGGCCCTGAGTCCAAGCCCAAGACTGGCAAAAAAAAAAAAAAAAATGGCCTATAGACACATGAAGAAATGCTCCACATCTCTGACCATCAAAGAAATGCAAATCAAAACAACTCTGAGATTCTACCTCATTCCAGTTAGAATGGCCATTATCAAGAAATCTAGTAACAACAGATGCTGGTGGGGATGTGGCTAGGAGGGATCACTACTACACTGCTGGTGGGAGTGCAAACTTGTTCAACCACTATGGAAAGCATATGGGGAGTCCTCAAAAGACTAAACATAGAGCTCCCCTATGATCCAGCAATTCCACTCCTTGGCATTTAAGCAACGATCCAGAAACAATGACATACTAAACCCACTAGCACCATGTCCCAAAACACTTGGTAAGAAACAGATATGCTCACAAACATTTGATACAAGTGATACAACCTGTTTCATGTGCATGCTTTTATTTCTTACACAGTTGAGAATATTTATTAAATTAAAAAATTAGTCACTTTTTGATTTTTATTACTTAGGATTTTATATTAATTTTTTCCCTTGGGCTGAAAAATTTATATGCACATAATTAAATTGGCTTTTCCTTTTTCCTTTTTTTTTTTTTTGTGGATCATGGGCCTTGAACTTGGCTTGAGCGCTGCTCCTGAGCTCTTCAGCTCAAGGCTACCATTTACTCTTGAGCCAAGCTCCACTTTCCATTTTCTAGAGATTAATTGGACATAAGAGACTCAGGTCCTTTTGTGCCTGGGCTGGCTTTGAACCTTGATCCTCAGATCTCAGCATCCTGAGTATCTAGGATTACAGGCATGAGCCACCATGCCCGGCTTCAAAGTTATATCTTTACTGAGTAGAATATCTGTTCTCTGATCTTACTTCTTCCCTCCTATCATGACTGACCATCAGAAAGAATCATAGTATTTGAAGTTCAGATAACCCTTTAAGCTGTATTACATACGTTCTTTCCCAAAATATTCCCCCCCTCAACATTCCTGGGCCAGTGCCTACCTAGCAGGGAAACGTGTCTCATTTCTTCTGGGTAGTTGTACCAAGTGCTGCATAATTGTAAAGTGATCTCATTCTTTAGTTCTCTGCTTTGCTTCTGTGCCCCGACAGATAGCTCTCATGGTCCTGGAATTGCTTGCAGGTGTTTGTGTAGCAGCAGTACCTACAACTCATTTTGAAGACTGACAGGTTGCTAGCCTTGGAAGCCAGAGCTAGATATTTCTCACATTTATTTTGTCCCTTGCATTTCTTCCTTTTGCTCATGTGGTTTTCTAGATCACACACACACACACACACACACACACACACACACACACACACACACACACACACCTGGGCTTAACCTCAAGCCAGGGACCTGTCCTTAAGCTGTTGCTTCTTTTTCTTTTCCTTTTTTTCTTTCTCAAGTCTACTGCTCTACTATTTGATCTATAGCCCCATTTTGGGCTTTTTTTTTTTGGCAGGGAGGGGGGAGGATAATTTATTGTAGATAAGAGTCTCATTGACCTTCCTGCTTTGAATGGCTTCAAATCAAAATCTTTAGATTTTGAGTAGCTGGGATTACAGGCCTGAGCCACTTGCACTCAGGTGGCTCAAGAATTTTTTTAAATTTTAATTTACATTTCACTTGTAGATTCGAAATCTGAAGATCCTCAGTACTTGAGAATTGGCCTTAGCATTAGAAAATGCAGGCTTTGACTATACTTGAATAAACTTGGGTAAGCCCTATGATAGGATTCTCTGTTCCTTCATCTACCATATGGATTTGTTAACCCTGACAATGAATTTGCTTAACATTTCAGTGAGATTATTTATTAGTGGGTATTTTGAAAGGTGTGATATGTCATACAGTGTTGACTTGCTATAATAATGATATATTTTTAATCATCAACTAAATTTCTGTGGTCAATTATGTGGATGAATCCTTGCTGTGTTATAATGTCCAGCCATTTGAGCTAATTTAGTCCAACATCTGGTCAAGTCTATTGACATTTTTACTGAATTAATTAATAGGCCTGTATAAAGTCCAAAATAGCCTGGAAATTCCACTTTTCTATTGAGTAATAAAGCTTCCTGTTTTTCTTGTTAATGGCACCTGTGTGACTCACTTCTGCGCCAGATGTTGTACTTCATCATTTCATAACGTGTCATTTCTGCACACTGACTTTCTTTTCATAGTTTTGGAAGCAAACTCTGTTTCATCCCATCACCAGGATATTGTTGATGACAGCTGCAATAGGTAGCTTTAGCTTCCACACGGACATAGAGACGGAGAATTGTCTCAGAATCCAGCCAGCAGGGAATGAAACAGATGGCAGGGAGAGGAAGAACTGAAGACTAGTTTCTATAACAAACTCCCCAGTTTTGACAAGGCTCTGTGATATACTGTCAAACCATACTAGGGCTAGGAGGCAGGTAAGTCTTCTCTATCTTTAGTCTGAGCACTGAAATTTGCCTGAGGAGGGAACTTTCTTACATTGTTATTAAAAGAAAAATCCCTGTGAGTTCCTCATCATTCGATGAAAAAGGAAATGATTTATAACTCTAACTGCTCACATGACAGTCACCTGCAGAAATACTTAATCACCCTTCTCTCTTTGTTTAATGTACGTCAAAATCTTTCAAGGATGAAGGAGGAGGAAGGTGATTTTTTTCTAACACTTAACTTTTTTTTTGACTCTCCAATGAAATATTCACTGCTATTTTTTTTTGTAAAAAAGATTTGTAAAACAGTGTTAAAACATTAAATGTAAGAACATACCTGTAACTTACCTTTCACAAAGATGGAGGAGAGGAACATGATTAAAATGGATCCATTTCCTTCTCTTATTTTATACCCCAGCTTATCCTGTCTGACTGCTTGTCAGAAAATTTGAGTAAGATGGGGGACAGGCAGGGTATAGTGAAGATGACACTTAGTTCATCTCTGTGTCTTCTATTCTTGGATTCACCTCTAATCCTGTACGGTAGTGGGGAGGGGATGTCAGTAAAATGAGAGCAATATAAAGGAAAAGAAAGTATTTCAAGCAGATCTGAAGAACTATTTTAAAGTTAGAAGTATTTGGGGGGGCATCTGCTGAAAATGTTGCCTAACTGGGTATTTTTTTTCACTTTAGGGCAATGAAATTTTCTGAGTCACTAAATACATATTTTGACATCTGGCTTCACTGCTTTTTTTTTTCTCGGATGCTGTAAATTCTCATCATAAGAATTGCCTTCTTGTCAGTCTTTTGATACTACATTTTCAATCATTTTCTGGGTGATGGACAGATGGTGGTACCTAATTGCCTCAAGCCTTTGTTTCCTATTAATTCTCTAGCTAGGGTAAGTCATGAGAGCAAGAAATGGAAATGTTGAATGCTGGAATTTTATTTTTAAAACAAGATCAGTTTTGGCTTTCCTTAGATGTAAGTTTTGTGCATTTTTCTACTTCATTTGTTAATGTAAATTCTTAAAGTTAATGTTATTTAGACATAATTTTTACAGATTCAAAGATTTTCAAAATTTTATTCTCACACCTTTAATCTCAACGACATCTACCAGTTTTGAAACTCTGTTCTATGTGAGATTCTGAGGTGTTTTAATTTTGAATTTGTTGCTTTCCTTTTTTTATATTAATGAAGGTACCTATCCTTTTGGCACGTAGGCAATAAAATTTGGCTATAAGAGCTAGTAATTTTCAAGACATATAAATAAAAATTTCTGTTATTCTAGTTTGGGTTATTGGTTCAAAAGTAAGAAAAGGACTCTTTATTTTCTGATTGTAGTAGTTTTTTCATCCTTGTAGTTATATTACTTGACTCTCTTTAGATTTTTATTTTATTAAAAATTTATTATTATTATTATTATTATTATTATTATTATTATTATTATTTTGCTAGTCCTGGGGCACTGTCCTTGGGCTTTCTTTCTTTTTTTATTTTATTTTATTTTATTTTTTTATTGTTGGGGTAATGTATAGATGGGTTACAGTTACAGGTGCCAGGTAATAGGTACATTACTTCTCACACATTACTTCTCACACATTGATACCCTTTCCATGTTTCCATTTCCTTCTCTCCACCTCCTCCCAATCATCTTGTTTTCCTCCCCCTTCCCTTTCCTATTTCAAATAAACAAATAAATGTATATACAATATATCAGGTAACAAAGATACAGTAACAATATGAAATTAGTCAAAGGGCAGCAAAGAAGAGGAATAACATAGTACATTAAGAACAACAAGCACACACAGTAAAGCTCTTGTTTCCATATCCTGGAGAACTTTTCATTTAGTCTCATCCTATATGACCTTATGAATCTGTCCTCAGGCTTTCTAAACGCTAATGCTCTACCACTTGAGCCAGAGCACCACTTCCAGCTTTTTCTGTGTATGTGTTATAGAGGAATGTAACCTAGGACTCCATTCATGCTAGACAAGCACGCTACCACTAGACCATGCTCCTGGCCCCTTATTTTTGTTATTATTGGGGTTTATTTTGTGCCAGTACTGTGCCTTACATTCTCCCTCAGTAATTTATTTTTATACATGCACAGATGGTGCTGTACCACTTGACCAATGCCTCTAGTTCCAGATTTTGTTTGGTGATTCATCTTTTGGCCTATAAGATTTTTAGTTGAGAACCACTAGATATTTATTATAGAATCTGTGCAATAATTGTTACCTTCCCTTTCCCCCCTCCTCTCCTTCCCCTCTTCCTCTTTCTTCTTCTCCTCCTTCTCTCCTCCCTTCTCTTCCCTGACTCTCCTCTCTTCCCTCTTCTCTTTTCTTCTTCAATGGCTCCCCGGTATTCTACAACTCCACATCTCCTATTACTTTCTCCCTCATTTTCTTTGCTTTCACTTTTGAATTTTGGAATTGGTGAGAAAGTTTTTTTAAACCAAGGACAGCCTTCTAATTCTCTTAAGTCCTAGTGAGTTGCTTTGAGAAAGATAGTTAAGCATTTCCCCTAGGGTCAGTAACCTAAAGGAGACTGCTAAGGTTAACAGGAAAACAGACGCCCAACTTGGAGGGGCAATGCTAAGCAAGTTGAAGATTTCTTTTTTGTTTTTTCATTATATGCTACCTCCCTACCACTCACAGATTCTACTCTGAGTAAAAATCACTAGTATCAAGTTTATAAAATATTATTAACATGTTAGATTAGGTTTTCCTTTTTTTTTTTTCCAGTCCTGGGGCTTGAACTCAGGGCCTGGGCACTGTCTTTGGACCCTCTTTGGTAAGGCTAAAAATCTGCCACTTGAGCTACAGCACCGCTTCTGGCTTTTTCTGAGTATGTGGTATGAGGGAATCAAACCCAGGGCTTCGTACCTGCTAGGTGAACATTCTACCACTAGGCTATGCTCCCAGCCCAGGTTTTTTTCTTTATTGCCTCTTGTATAACTTACCCAGACAGCCACATCTCAGTGAGCACCATTGTGATTATCCATGAAGACACCTTAGGCATTGTAATGATTAGCTCTTTTTTAAATTAAATAGACTTCTCATATAATTGAAAAGATTAATAGAAGTAGGGGCAGGAAGTAAAGAAAATGAGAAGGCCAACTTGCAAGTCTGATTTAAATGTCTTGTATATTGAAATTGAGGAGAAGATGTAAAATTAAGAAAGTTACAAGCAGGAAATGGCAAACACCAGCTGAGGCGATAGGGAATGCCATATGTTATATGTTCTTCTTGCTTTTTTTCCCTCCTGCTTTTTTCCCCAAAAAGACTATATATAAAATACACACATTATGTATACACACATCACACAAAAACATACACACACACACACACACACACACACACAAACATACATGCATACATTACTCTGGCACATGTATCATTAAGGATCTCCTTGGAAAGACAAGTTGATGCATTTATTTTTTGGAAACACAAATTCAAAGTTATTTTCTGCAGTATCAGGTTTGCATTTATACCAGTAATCCAATGACTCTATTCATTGTTGAAGATTTAAAATTCTAGTCAGTTTCCTTTTGGTTTTCCTGTTGGATTTTTATCTGTCCAAATTCTAAGCAATGCTGTCTTTCTGTGTTTCTGTTGATGAGCATCCAAGGAATAGTTTTGAAGCCTGTTCCAATCTATTCTTCCCACAATATTTGTTTAACACCGGATAAACAATTGATCACAAAGAATAAACAGTGATAGAATGTTCTTAATCTTATTGTATTGGGGCCATGTAAATCTGGGCAGCATTTATTACATGGGGAAAAGTGTGAATTTCTTAGTATTCCATAATGTGGATTTAAATTTGAATGTCAAAATGAATTATTTATTTATTATTCCCTGTCTAGATTTATTTTTACAATCAGACATTTTCCTTTGCACTTCACTGTTCAAAACCCCTCTGCACATTTATATCCTTTATCATATGCTACTATAAACAATGATCATAAAGCATCCAATAGAAAATCTAGAGTTACAAATTGTTAAGAAAGCGAGGATCCTTTGAAAACAGATCAACTATTCATCCTATTAGCCTTTTACATTTCTTGGAGTCTTTGATGCCTCTAGTTTGCCTTCCAGATGGTTGAAACAACTAAACTTGTTCCACGTGTTCTGTTTATGGTTTCATAGAACTCATTTGGAAAAATAGATCTTTGTCTTAATTAATGTATATATAAATTCTTTTCCTTCACATTTTAAAGTAAACTGTAATGATCCTTTTCTATTTTATAAAATGTCCTACCACTTAAATGTCAGTTTCGTACCATGGCTGCCATTTTGTAGCCTTGAAACTATAGGATCTGTTCTTCTTATTGGTAGACAATAGAAAAGGATTTAGTAATCTGATGCAATGTTTCTTTACCAGCATGTACATCATTAAGAATGTGATTCTTCTAGAATAATTCTTTTGTAGAAGGAAGTTTCCCAGTTAGTAAAAAATTGAAACTGATCTAGTATGTCAACTTAAGCTAAAAACAAACTTTAGAATAAGCTATTCTTTAAAAATATTCTGGACCTTAAAGTGCAGATACCTAGGATAATCTTTCTTTCTTTCCTTCCCTGTCTCTTCCCTCCCTTCTTTCCTTCCTTCCTTCCTGGCTTCCTTCATATCTTTCCACAGTACTGGGGGATGAACTCAGGGCCTTGTGCTTTGCTTCACAAGTGCATTACCACTTGAGCCATGTCTCCAGCTCCTTTTTATGTGGATTAAGGCCTTACTTTTAAGGGCTGGATTACATAGTGGTCCTGTGTTTCCCTGTGTTGTTGGGATTGACAAGTATACACCGTTGTACTGAGTCATCATGTTTCTCCTCTAGGGGTGAAAGATGCACATAGTATGCCCAGCTATAGTTGTGATGGAATCTTGCACTTTTTTCCTGGATGTCCTAAGCAACAATTCCCAGATATCATGGTCCAAAGTAGCTAGGATTACAGTCATGAAAAGCATATTGGTTGACTGATTGCTATTCCTGGTACTTGAACTCAAGTCCTGGGTACTGTCCCTTACTTTTGTGCTGGGCTAGTGCTCTACCATTTGAGCCACAGCTTCACTTTTAGCTCTTTGGTGGTTAATTAGAGATACGTGTCTCATAGATTTTCCTGCCTAAACTGGTTTTGGACCGTAATTATAAAATGTCAGCTTCCCGAGTAGTTAGTATTATAGGCATGAGCCACTGGCACATGACAGATCAATTTTTTTTTTGCCAGTCTTAGGGTTTGAACTTGGGGCTTGGGTACTGTCCTTGAGCTTCTTTTGCTCAAGGCTAGCACTCTATCACTTGAACCACAGCACCACTTCTGGCCTTTTCTGTTTATGTGGTACTGAGGAATTGAACCCAAAGCTTCATGCATGGTAAGCAAGCACTTAACCACTAAGCCACATTCCCAGTCCCCAGATCAACATTTTTAAAGAGAGATCTTAGGTGTGAGTACAAATATTATGAAAGTTACAAGTTTAGAATGACAAAAATGATTTAGGATCTGGGGTCTATAAAGAGCAAAGGAATATAATAGATGTTTCAGGGAAGTATCTTACATTTCTCCTTCTATTTCTCCTCCTTTTTAAAAATTTCAGCTGACCAAATTATCTACCTATGTCTTGGTTGTCTATTGTATTTGATACAATATGAAATCTGCAAGGAGGAAAACTAAAATGTTATAGGGTAACACTAGGTGATTTGACTGATATATATCAGACCTACCTAAGTCTTCTTTGTCTTCACAATGAAAGATTCAAAATACCTCAGGATGATCTATGGATCATAGATGTGAGCCCCACCTTGCCTGGCAAAAGTGGAGTTTTTAGGCTTGCAAATACTGATGACTAGTAAGTACTTACATGACTCATTTTTATGATGATATTTGTTTTCAGGATTGTGTTAAGATAATGAGTATTGCAAAGTGTAGAAAGAAAAATGAAAGAACAGGCTAGAAAGGGGAAAGACAAAAAATGTATTTTATAAATTAGTAAGATTTCCAGAAGGCTGGTGACTACTTTTATTTTCTTTCCTTGGTTTAATCTTAGATTTATCTCTAGTATACATGATTCTCTCTCCTTAGAGTAGCTATTATGATAGATTTTAATTGTTATTAGTGGAGTCTTAGTTCAAGATATTTTAGTTTCTTACCCCCAGTCTTTATGGTTTAACCATTCAGATTTAAACCATTCTTAAGATCTTTAAATATGTCCCATTGAAATATAAATATATGGGAAGGTAGCAGGTTGACCTTCCTTTTCTCAGTTGAACCCATGTTGCATGAGTAGGTGAAGTTTCCCTTTAATGAGATATAATATTCTAATGTAATATAGGCTGCATGTGACAATGGGCAAAAGGACAGCATGTTATAAGAGCAGGGAGGTGAGAAACTGCTGTGCTATGGGCTTTCTCTGAAGAGAGCTACCTAAAAGTTGAATTTAGACAGCTTCCATTCTGGAGCTGAACAGATGAATTACTTAAAATGGCTGCTTTGGGGGGGGGTCTAGTTGAGAATTTTCTATTGCTCATCATCTTACTGAGAGTCATATATAAACAGGTTTACTTTCTATTTTAAAACAAAGAAAACAGAGGGCTTTGACAGAAGTACACTGTAATTGTGATCATGTGTGAAGCCCAAATATAGGCTGTAACAATATTTCTACCTGCCCCTGAAGGAACTAACACATTTGGTGAACTACTTTCTAAAATTTAAAATAAATTTTTATATAATCAGAAAATATTGGAAAATGACAATGAAAAGAACCATATTTGCTCAAGACAATTGCTGATAATATTTTAGAACATTTATTTTTAGTCTTTATTTTTTCCTTTAATACTATTTTAACTCACCTTATTATGAAGAAAATAGCCAAAGGAAAAAATGTAAACAATTTAGAAATGAAAAAACAAGATTTTCCCAAACCTCAGAAGTTAATAGATAGCTACTATGAACACTGGGATATGTTTCTTTTCATGTTCTAAAAAAATCTGTATATATGGGATATGTTCCTGAAATTAATTCATTTTGTCTTCTTGTCGTCCTTTTAATTTGTGACCAAACTAAATTTTCCAGATACCTCGAGTCTAAGTATGGCCATGTGACAGGGTTGTCTTCAAATAAACTACCAGTGGAGGTTATGTATACTTATTCACCAGGTAGTAGGTGCATTACTTCTGACACACTGATATCCCTTCTCATGTTTTTGTCTCCATTTCCCTCTCCCCACCCTACTTGCTATCTTAAAACGTGGATGTAGCCTTGTGTCAAAAGCATTTCTTCTTTAAATTTTTAAAAAATATATCATTAAGTAATTGTACAAAGGAGATGCCATTCAGAAAAGCAGTTTTATGACTACAGTGCAGCATGATCAGTGTTACACCTTTCATCATTCTTACCCATCTCTTCCAAACTACTCATTCCTTCACTTTTCTTAATTTTATAGGCTATCCACTGAATATTTTTTTACTATATTTTCCCTCCATCTTCTTCTCCTCATTCATCTACCCCCTCCTCTTAACACTACCTGAATGCTTTCAACCCTACACCACCTCTTTTAAGTACCTGCTTGTTTTGTTGGACTTTGACTTTGCTTTTCTAAGGGATTATACTGATTTCTCCTTTGAGTCTACCATATTTGAGTCTATCAGATTATCTGCTTATATAGTTAAAAAGAAATTCTAGTTTCCGCATGAAAGAAAAAAATATGTAACCTTTGTCTCCCTGGAACTGACTTCACAACATAATTTTTCCAGGACCTTCCATTTCTTTGCAAATGATGCAGTATCATTCTGTCTAGCATATGAGTAAAATTCTATTGAGCATACAAATATAATTGTTCCACCGAGGGGCATCTGGGCTGATTTCATACTATGGATATGGTGCATAATACTGCAAGGAACATGATTGTGCCAGTGGCTTTACTGTATCCCTAGTGTGTAATCTTTTGGGTGAATGCCCAAGACTGGAATTGCTGCGTCATAGTGCCTGGGCACTGTCTCTAAGCTCTTCAGCTCAAGGTTAGCACTTTACCACTTGAGCCACTGTGCCACTTCCAGTTTTTTGGTGGTTAAATTTGAGGTAAGAGTCTCACAGACATTTGTGCCTAGGCTGATTTTGAAATGTGATTCTCAGATCTTAGCCTTCTGAAGTAGCTAGGATTAAAAGCATGAGCCATCAGTGTCTGGCTATATTTACTTTTTTAAGGAGCCCCTGTGCTTTCCAGAAAACAAATTTACATTTCCATCAACAGTTTATCAGACTTCCCTTTTGCCCACATCTGTGCTGGCATCTGTTATTTTTTTGTATTCTTGATGCTGGCCATTTTAGTTGGGTCAAATTTATTTCTCAAGTATAGTGTAGCAGTCTAGGAGGAGATCCTATAAGGAAAGTATGAATATCACCTTCAGTGGTGGAGATTGAAAGTATTGTTGAAATACTGTTTAGCATTGTCTGTATTATGTGGTAAGAAAACGCAAGTCATATTTAGCTTAAGGTGGGAGAAACAGCCCTAATTTCTTCTTCTTCTTCTTCTTCTTCTTCTTCTTCTTCTTCTTCTTCTTCTTCTTCTTCTTCTTCTTCTTCTTCTTCTTCTTCTTCCTCTTCTTCCTCCTCTTCTTCTTCTTCTTCTTCTTCTTCTTCTTCTTCTTCTTCTTCTTCTTCTTCTTCTTCTTCTTCTTCTTCTTCTTCTTCTTCCTCTTCTTCTTTTTCTTTTGCCAGTCCTGAGTTTGAGCTCAGGGCCTGAGCACTGTCCTTGGGCTTTAAAAAGCTAAGCTCTACCACTTGAGCCACAGCACCATTTCTGGCTTTTTTCTATGTATGTGGTACTGAGGAATCAAACCCGGGTCTTCGTGCATGCTAGGCAAGCACTCTACCACTAGACTAAACTCCCAGCCCAGCCCTAATTTCTATAGCTCCGAACAACATCAGTTAATATTTAAAGGCTTCAATTTCCATATGAAATCTGTTTCTCAAGAATATGTCATACAATACAGAGTTATAGTAACCAAAACAGCTTAGTACTGGCACAAGAACAGGCCTGAGGACCAATGGAATAGAACTGAAGACCCAGAAATCAACCTGCATACCTATGGCCATCTAATCTTTGATAAGGGAGCCAAAAAAATAGGATGGAAGAAAGACAACCTCTTCAACAAATGGTGCTGGCAGAACTGGCTAAGCACCTGCAGAGAACCAATTGTCCAGAACAAGGACATACTAAAGCCACCAACACAAAGATGTTCATTGCAGCATTGTTTACCCTAGTGAAGATATGGAACCAACCCAGATGCCCCTCAGTAGGTGAACTGATCAACAAGATACTGCCATCAGAAAGAATGACATTGCCTCATTTGTAAGGAAATGGAAAAACTTGGAAAAAATCATATTAAGTGAAGTAAGCCAGACCCAAAGGAACATAGGATCAATGGTTTCCCTCAGTGGTAATAATTAGGACTCTCCTAGCAGAGGATTACAATAGCTCAAAACCTAGATAAATAAAGCCATATAGGATGAGGCTAAATGAAAGGACCTCCAGGGTATGGAAACAAGAGCTATATAATGTGTAATTGTTCTTAATGTACTGTTATTTCTCTTCTCTTTTGTTGTCCCTTGGTTAATTTCATATTGTTACAGTACCTGACTTTGTTATCTGTCATTTGCATATAGGTTTATTTGTTTATTTGAAGTGGGAAAAGGAAGGAAGGAAAACAAGATGATTGGGAGGGGTGGGGGGAGAAATGGGGACAAAATCATGAGAAGGGGTATCAATGTGTGAGAAGTAATGTACCTACTATCTGGCAAATATAACTGTAACTCCTCTATACATTATAATAAAAAATAGTAAAACAAATATATCATACAAGGTTATGGACAGCCCCAACTACACAAATGTACCACTCGCTCTGACTCTGAAGATACTTCTCCCCTATTTTAGATTGCAATTCATTGCATGCCTTCAATATGAATTTCAAAATAAAATTTTCCAGTTGTATTTCAGAAAAAAAATCTAAATTTCTATTTTATTTGTTTCTCTTTAATGTCTGATTAATAAAGACCTTCCTAGTAATGGGCAGGTTAAATTGTCCAAATAATTCTCTCCAGCTTGGTACATGCTATTCTGAATGCAAAGAATAACTCATCTACTCAGTATTTTGCTTTGGAAAGATCAAGAATCCATAGTTTTTTTAAACTTACATTTCTTGAGTGGCACATAGCCTCCGTGGCTTATTCTCTCTTGTATCCATGTGTGCTTTGCACTGTCATTGCAGTGACAGAAGCAATGTATTCAGACTTCCTTGCCACAGATAGTGCAGCTAAAACTTGATTTCAGTATAGTCTCCTTGCTGATTAATAACTGGTAAAGCAATTGCAGTGTATGCTCTGTGCAGTGAATAACCAGACAGAGAGATACTGAAAGTAATGCAAAGAAGGTCCAGTAGACATACCTTGGCAGCCTTGGTCAATGGTAAAACACTATTCTTTCTCCTCCCTCTTTTTCTTTTTAAAATTGCTCTTATGAAGGTGAGGTGTAGAGGGGTCACAGTTACATTAATCAGGTAATGAGTACATGTCTTTTTGGACAAGGCCACTCCTTCTTGCTCTTCATGTTTTTCCCTTCAGTCCCCATACACAAGTTGTATAGTTTATTTTCAACATAGTGTGTAGTGAGTATTGCTGCTAAATTTGTTCATCCTTTGCCCCTCCATTTCTGTGAGCCTCCTTTACTCTCCCCCAAACAGATAAATGAATAAGCAAATAAACAGAAAACAAAAATAGTAGAAAAGAAAGTCATGTTTCCATTTCCTGCAGTACATTTCTTTCCATAAATAGAGTATACAGTGTATTCATTCATGCATGAATATTTGTCTTATTTCTAGCTTTTGGTTATTTTAAGTAAAATTAATTTGAATGTCTTTTTTTTGCTTTTTGCACAAAATTGTCATGAATATTTGGGTACAAGCTTCTTGGGGATGTGATGTGTATTTACTGGGCAATAGCGTGAGTATATATTTTACTTCATAAGAGATCATACATGATAACTGAGGCTCCAGACACTTGAAGTGCAAAAAAGAAATGTGATATCTGTCATCTTTCCTCAGATTTTAATGCTACTGGTACTCACTGCCCAAGAGAAGAATAGAGAAACCTACACACCATGGGCTAAATATTTCTGTCACTTCAAAATTAATGATTGACACTTAATTCCCACTGTTATAGAATTACATTGTGTGCTTCATGGGAAGATGATCAGTTGTGAAGGCTTTGCTCTTATAATGGGATTAGTGGCCTTTTAAATGAGGCCCCCAAAGAGCCTCCTCGTCTTTGTCCCAAATAAGAACATAGCAAAAAGCCTTTGCTTATGAGAACAGTCTTCTCTAGATGCAGTATCTTTTAATGCCTTGACCTTGGACTTTCCAAGTTCCAGAACTATGATAAAAATTGTTCATAAGCTATCTTATTTATGGCATTTTTTATAGCAGCACAAATCAACCTGATACTTAGCTTATTTAATCATTAATTAGGTCATTCAAAAATGTTTATTTGGCCTAGTTGTAGAGTGCTTGCCTAGCATGCACAAAGACCTGGGTTCAATTCCTCAGTACCACATACATAGAAAAAAGCAGGAAGTGGTGTTGTGGCTCAAGAGGTAGAGCTCTAGCCTTGAGACAGTCCAAAGACAGTGCTCAGGCCCTGAGTTCAAGCCTCAGGACTGGCAAAACAAACAAACAAACAAACAAAATCCCCCAAAACTCCTGCCAGGGCCAGGAGTTTGGCCTAGTGGTTGAGTGCTTGCCTAGCATGCATGATTCCTCTTTACCACATACAAAGAAAAATCCAAAAGTGGTGCTGTGGCTCAAGTGGTAGGGTTCTAACCTTGAGAAAAAAGCCCCCTGCCCTTGCAAAAAAAGTGCTCAGGCTCTGAATTCAAGCCCAAGACTGGCAAAAAAAAAGTTTATTGTACATGTATCATGCACATGGCACCGGAGGAATACTGTAGTAAGTAACGCATGCATGCACAAATTACAGACTTCCTAAGGATCTTTGCATTTCTCTCAGATTTTGCAACTGTAAGAGGTAATTATAAGGTCACTCTATTGGATATTAGGACATGAAGTTTCATAAATAATGACCACAAAATCCAGTCAGAATAACCAAAAGTGATGTGTTTGACTTCTTTAGAGTTACTTTTTTTGTTGTTTTGTTATTTAGCCAGTAAATGGATGTGTGCTTGCGTTTTGATGATCTTACAGTCTCAGAATAAATGAAAACTATATAAGGTCAGAGGATACCAGAACTGGAGTTCTCTGCTTTAATTTACAATGACATTGAGTAATGACATATAGTCAAGTTATGCTTTACCATTCTTACACCGTATGCTTTTAGCCCTTACTGTGTCTCCTAGCTTACAAAAAGTTTTAGTGCAAGGGGTCTGACAGCCTCATGTTCAATTTGTCAACAGGAGGAACACTTCACTTTCTTCTAACATTCACCACCTTGTTAGGGAGAGAGATTTTAGTTGCCTTATTATTATAATTATTTTGTTCTTTTATAGCATTTTTTTCCCAGAGCTGAGGACTGAACTCAGGGCCTTGCACTGGCCAGCAAAGGTTCTGCTGAGCTAAATCCCCAATCCCAGGGAGAGAGATTTTAGTAGGCATTCTTCCTCCAGGCAGAGAAAAATAAATGGAGAAAAAAGCTTTCCTAAATGATCATGCTGCTGCTATAAAACTTTCATCTTCATTTAAAGACTAAGACAGAATGGCTGAAACTTATCTGTTATACAACTAACAAGATTTAAACATCAGTCTAAGTCATTACAAAGTTATATACCTTCCTGACCTTTGAGTGGATAAAATTCTGAGAACATTGAAGAGCTCTATATCTTCAGTAAAACCCTATGGCTAAGAACAAACGTTAGCCTCTGTGGAATTGTGGAAATAGCCTTGGAAAAGGATTAGCATTAGAGTTAGCATCAGAAAATTTCATTTCATGAAATGGCCATTTGCTAAAAGCTAGCCTTTTCTGGCTTTAACTCTGTTAGTGAAACATACAAATCTATTTGCCCATCTGCCATCAACATGGCTGAGGTGGGCCTTGTCACAGACTTCTGGTGCAGACCCTAACTTGTGGGAGAGATTGCATGTTATAAGGAGTTAACTGAACATATTGTTGTTTTCTTCCTGAGAAATTTCCACATAGATGCTTGTACTTGGAGAGAGGATAGGCTTGGGTGATCAGTACAGTGGGGAGGGAGTCTCCTGTACAGCTCATTATGCTGCTATCTCCTGCTATTATATTGTTAGGTGAAAATATTGTATGCCGATCCTCTCCTCCCCTTCCTCTTCCTCCTCCTCCTCTTCCAACTCCTCCTTTTCTTTCTCTTCCATCTTCTCTTCTTCATTTTTTAAAAGAAGAACTTTTTTAAAGCAAAGCTTTGTCTATAACAAAAAACCAGCTGAAGAAATGAAAAAAAAATACCGAAGAGTTTGAATGCAAACATTAGCAACTATTTTTAAAGACAAGTGATTGATTGAACTTAATGTTTTTCCCCAGCAACAAATACAAGTGGGAAAATGGGACCTTGGAGAAAAGTGGTAAGGACAAGTAGCATAAAGTAAAGGAGGAAAAATCTAATTCTACTGGATTTGAGTTTAGTTTGTTATTGTATGCAGCTTTTAAAATTTAATAATCATATATAAATGAGACCCAAACAAAGCTTTGAAGTGGTTTAGAGCTAAACTATAAAATAGGAAAGCTATGTTGTGAATATGTAATTATTAAATAAGGTTTTCTTTATCTTCAATCTTTTCGATGTAAATTTTAGTCACATATAAAATTATAACGGGATGAATTCACCAGATTTATTCCCACTGAACAGAAAATAACTTGCTTATTTACATAGTAGGTCTGCAGCGATTCCATGTTTTCTTGTTTCATTTCTTCCTGGGTAATTAGCATAATTTTTTAGAAGAGCATATGGCATATAGCAACTTTGTGAACAAACCCTGCAAACCTCCTTCCATGTTGAGATTTGAACTGAGCTGCAATTTTATCGAGTTGTAATCAAGGAAAAAGATAGTCTCAGAAATAATGACATTTAACACACAAGTATAGTAGGTAAATTGTCAGTAACCAGACAATTGATCTTAGATTGAAGAATGATTCATAGTATCTGTGTGATATATGAAATTAAGAGATGAAATGAGGAGACCCAGTTTGAGCTTGCAAATAGAACCAGAAAAATAAAACCAGGACAGAAATAAAAAGTTGTTGAGTTTGAACTCCAAATTGGGTTCAGTGACTCTCAAAGGAAACTGAATTTGTTCTGTTAACAGAATGTATTAGTTTTGCTAATATTCCTGGTGTTAGAGATAAAGGGATAGAACTAAAAACATGATTTTGCTTTTACAAAAACTCCATGAAACGTTTTTCTAGATTCTTTATTGTAATTAATAGAAGGGTTACGGTTATATTCGCCAGATAGAAGGTGCATTACTTCATATGCATTGATACCCTTTCTCATGTTTTTGTTCCCATTTCCCTCCCTCCACCCCTCCCAATCATCTTGTTTTCCCCCTTCCCTTTCCTATTTCAAATAGGAATATACAATATACCAGATAACAAGATAAGTTACTGTAACAATATGAGACTAACCAAGGGCCAACAAAAAAGATGAGAAATAACATAGTACATTAAGAACAACAATCCCACATTATATGGCTCTTGTTTCCATATCTTGGAGGTCCTTTCATTTAGCCTCATTCTATATGACCTTATGTATCTAGGTTTTACACAATTGTAATCCTCTACTAGGAGAGTCCTAGGTGTAAAACACATTTTTTCAGGTTTTTTTATTATAATTATATAATATATAATATAATATAATTATATTAGCCAGATAGAAGGTGCATTACTCCTCACACATTGATACCCCTTCTCATGTAAAACACATTTTAAACTACTTGCTTTGTCAAATCTAAACATGAAATGGTTAGTGTTTGGAGTCAGTTGTCTGAATTTGCACATGGAAATTTTATGCGACATTGTATTAATGATGCATACTCAAGTGCAAAATGTATGTAACTGGGAGTATTTGAATGAGGGCTTGTCTTTTGTGCCAGCAGAGTCGTTCTGTACTATGAAACTGTGATTTAATGGGATCAAGACACACTGAGACATTGAAAAAATGTAATTCTTCATGTCATATCTGATAGAGAGATGGAGATGAAGATGGGAGAGGATTTAGAGATTTTTTTTCTAAAATCTGCATCTCTAGCCATACCTTGATGCTTCCATATAGACTCTCCTAAAGGATTTTCTAGACCCAAAAGAAGATTGTGTTAATCTATATCCATCCACATTAGCTGATTTTAGAATCACAGGGGGCCCATTCAGGAATTCTAAACTAAGTGGTTTGGCAGTAGACATTTTTTTTTTAAGATTAAAAACATGCCTAGAGAATTTACACAACTTCTGGGGTGTTTTCAGGTTCCCCAAATAGGAAATCAAGTATTGAAATTGGGGTATGGCAAATATTACAGTTGATAGCTCATGTAGAAGCCGAAAGCCATAAGATATAGTTGTCCATGGAAAGCATAGTACTAATTGTTTCTTTAACTTTGGTTTCTAGGTTGTTTAAATAAGCACAATAAGCCCAAATGTATATCATCACTATTTCACTTAAATCTTGTATTAGTGGGTCTTATACTCACTATGTATTGTAATTAGTGGAGGAGCCTTGAAAAATAGTGATGCCTAGTTATTGCTCTTCAAAATATTGATTTAATTATTTAGGAATATAGTGCAAGGTGTGAGAGCTTCAAAAGCTTTGCCTACAACCCTCACTTAGTCTATGGCAAACATTTACATTCTCTTTCACTACTAAGGTAAAAAAGATTGATTTTGTTTGCAGTTTACTTTTACAAGTAAGGTAAAAAGAAGATTAAAAAATGCACACCAAAATTGCATTTCTGAGAGGTCAATATCCTACCAAGGTTTGAAAGTAATATGTATGCGAGATATGGTAAAATTCTACAGTCAGATTGCCTTAAGAGTTTCAGCAAGATGCCTTTTCTGTTGAAACTCTTGCTGGTATGCTATGTTTCTCACAGAAATCACAAGATACTTGCTGATTGTATGTGTGCTTTCTTATCTTTTTTTTTTTTTTTTTTCAGTCCTGGGGCTTGAACTCAGGGCCTGGGCACTATTCTTGGACACTTTTTGCTCAACGTTAGCACTGTGCCACTTGAATCACAGCACCACTTCTGACTTTTTATGTGTATGTCATTCCAGGGAATCGAACCCAGGTCTTCATGCATGCTATGCAAGCATGCTACCACTAGGCCATGCTCCCAGCCCAAATATAAGAGGGTAAGAGGGCTTGCTGCCTGCCTGCCTGCCTCCCTCGCTCCCTCCCTCTGCGCGCTCTCTCTCTGTCTCTGTCTCTGTCTCTGTCCCTCTCTCTCTGTCTCTCTGTCTCTGTCTGTCTGTCTGTCTGTCTGTCTGTCTGTCTGTCTGTCTGTCTGTCTCTCTCTCTCTCTCTCTCTCTCTCTCTCTCTGTCTCTGTCTCTCTCTGTCTCTCTCTCTGTCTCTCTGTCTCTCTGTCTCTCTCTCCAGTCCTCTAGCCTGAACTCAGAACTCTGGGCCTGGGCACTATCCTCGAACTTACTCAACCACTTGAGCTACAGCACCACTTCTGGCTTTTTCTATGTATGTGGTATCAAGGAATCGAATCCAGGGCTTCACACATGCAAGGCAAGCACTCTACTGCTAGGCCACGCTCCTGGCGTGTGCTTGCTTATCTTGAGTACGCAGTGGCCAAAGCAGAGGTCGTTAGGGTCAAAAAGTATCTGTGGTATCGTATTATGTCCCAATAATTTGGGACATAGTTGAAGCATTTGTGTATGTTATTAAATCTTTTGTTTTATTTTTCCAGAGGAACAATATGAATAAACTTGTCAACTAAATACAGCTGAAAAGTTTTACTTAACAGATATATTGCCTTTCATGGTTTAAATGAAGCAAAAGGCTTTCAAAACTTAGCTAGATGAAAAATGCCTCAGAACCATATTTGCATGTCTCAGATATTGGTGATAAATAAAAGGAGATGAAATAGGACCAAGTGGCTTTGGTTGTATCATTAAATCTTCTTGAATACTGTATGTTGACAGAATCTCTCTTGTCAACAATCAAGAGATTCTTGCACTTTCATGCTTTCACTCCAGAATAGTTTAAATTAACCTGGGATTCCTGTTTTTAGTAGAGAACAAGCTACCCCTTCCTCTCAGAAAAGGTCTTGCTATATAGAATAAGCTGATCTTGAACCCATATCTTCCTACCTTAGTTTCCAGAATTCTGGGATTGGAATTACAGATGTGCATTACAAGACCCAGCAGAGGATAAACTTCTCAAAGGCTACGATTATAGCTTTCTTCTTGGAATTGTTAGAAATTGGCATATAAGTAAATCTGTGAACATTCCACATGAGTTGGAGTAGAGATGTAGGGGTCTGTCTAAAACTAATAACCTAGGTAGCTGACAACCCACTGCTTCTAGAGTTGACCAAATCCAAACATTAGAATTTGCTTGCAGGAGAAGGTGCAAACTAGTCAAAGAAAGGACTTTGAATGATCAACATGATGTGCCTTGGACCACAGTCTGGAACACGGATAGAGCCTGAGATGGATGGCACAATTGCAGTGGTTATTATGATTATAGACACTGTTACTGTAAGCTTGTTAGTTTGGCAGAGAAAACCAAGTGTCAGGGAAGTTAAAAAGAATCAACTCTGTGAGTTTGCAAAACAGCTAGGACAAAAATGGAATCTAGGGGCCAGGAGTTTATCCTAGTGGTAGAGTGCTTGCCTAGCATGCACAAAGACCTGGGTTCGATTCCTCTGTACCACATACACAGAAAAAAGCCGGAAGTGGAGCTGAGGCTCAAGTAGTAGAGCTATAGCCGTGACAAAGTCCAAGGACAGTGCTCAGGCCCTGAGCTCAAGCTCTTGGAATTTAGTCCTTTAGCATTGAATTTACGACTCTTTTATCTTCCAAAATGGTGGTAGTTTAGAAAAATGAGATGAAGAACCTTTCTAGTGAATGTCACAGTTTAATAAAATGATTTGGGAACCATGAGCTATCAAACAACTATATTAAAGAAAACTTACTCTTGTAATATTTATGAGGGGGTAACACTTCAATTGGAGAAACATTTATCTCAAATGGACTCCAAGAGCTCAAAGTTTGCTGTCCTGGAGGACCTCAAGCAGAGAGACAAAAGATCTGAACTCAATGTGAACGAAACTCTTGGAGTCCAAATAGAAGAACAAATTATCTTCAAAGTGCATAATAGTGAGCCCAAGACAGAAAGAAAAGTTGGAAAAGGCAGTTTAGATGGTAAGCATTATTTCTAAATGACTAGCCTTGGAGTGTAAGGCTACACATTTCTAAAGTTTGCAGAGTCTTTAAATGTCAGCATCATTTTTAGCCCAGAGCTCTTTTCTTGCACAGCATCTAAAAATATCTTATTAGTTTAAATTGTCAGCATGTAAAACATTTGCTATGACTTTTCTCATCGTATCACTCAAATCATGTCAGAGCTAGAAAGAAAAAAATGCTTGGATAATCTGGCAATTATTAATATTATTTGCTGAGATTTTTCATGAGAACATTTAATAGCAATTTCATAATATTCATAATTATCATAAGAAATCTAAAACAGTGGTTCTGTTTACTGCATATTTCTACTTGGATGTCCTATAAGCAATTCAAATTCTCCATGTCTCAAACTAAATTCTCTATAGTACCATGCAGGTAACTTAATAGTTGCCTAAATTGTAAACTTGAATCATTCTATAATTGGTGAATTTCTGTCTTGGTTTATGGTAAAAGCATCTAAGTATTCTCTGAAATCTAGGCTTGACTTCTTCAATCTGTTCTCCATTCTGCAAATAGAATGAATGCCCTGGAAAAGAAAGTCTGATGGTTATGTCTTTGTCGATAACCCTTATTTGAAGTCCCATTGCCTTTGCAAGTGGGCCCCTTAGCAGGGCTTCAAGGCTCTACAGGATCTCAAACCTCAGCAGGTATTTGAAAAACTCACATATTTTATCTTTTCAGTTGCCACAAGGACCAACTCACCCTTCCTAATGTTCCAGACCTATTGGTATGTAACCTCCATTGGGAATCAAGGCTGGTTAAGTGTTGTACACAGGAATTTCTCTGGCACTATGATGTGACATTTTGTGTTGCAATTGCCTGATTACTTGTGTACCTTGGAGAGAAGTTTGGTTCTTTCTACTACTGTATCATTAGTGTCTACCGTGGTGTCTGTTCTTGACTACTATTTCAAAAGATTACATGTCATGTCATTAACAAAATGAAGGCTGACAGTGGGAAAGATTTCCTATCTGACTGTCGGGGTTTTTAGTCCTCTGTCCCTGCGGACCTGAAGGAGGGATAGAGAGAACACACCCTGACCAGGACGAGCTGAGAAAGGAGAGGGCCGACTGACCACCTGCACCCAGCCCTCCCTCACTGGAGGACAATCAGATGCCTCAGGGAGACCCATCAAGGCAGGAATTTGTTTATTGAGGAAGTCCATTCAGCTAATATAGGATTCAGGAGCCTATCAGCACAAAGGTGGGCAGGGCTGGGGAGGTCCACGTGTTTACTCTCACTGTAGGTAAAGAAGGGGAATCATATGCTGTCTGAGAGGGCGGAACGTTTAGGGGCCTATCCCAGAGGTGGCCTTACTTTACATCACAAACCACAGCCATGCCTTTCCACCAGGTGGCAGCTGCCATCTCAGCCAAGTGCGTTCCCAAGACCAGGAAGTGAGCGCTGGGCCATGAGTTAGGCCTCCTTTTCTATAGCATAGGTTTCCATTTCCCTGATGTGACGTGCTCCACACCTGACACTGACCTCACATATCTCACGTCACTCTGTCCATTAACGCATGTTTTCAGCAGAACAGTTTCAGGAGACGCTGTCTCCAGGCTGATTTATCTGTGACAGTTATGTTAATAACCTTTCCCGGAGCAGCCATTCGTGTAAGAGTACTTTGATGGGGGCTTCTATGAAAGATTTTCTTGCTTCTAAGAAAGAGACCCAAGGAAAAGATTTCCTATTTCAGTTCTTTTGACAGTTTTAGAACTGCAATCACAACAGCATTCTTGGCCTCAGGAAAGACCAAGCCTGGGAATAAAACTGACACATTAACAATGGCTGAGTAGAGGCAGAAAGGACTTGGGTGCTTTTTGGTGTAATGGAGCCATTGGTCATACCACCTGGAACCCAAATGAGTTCCAGACCTCTTCGGATAAATTTGACTCGAAAATCTCTGTTAATTTCAAGGCAAATATCTAGGAAGTGATTAAAAAATCATGTCAATATTAACAAAGTTGGGTAATCATAAATTAACTGCAAAATGAAATAATTACAAAATAAAATAAACTGGCTTTATTTTTTTCTTGATTTCAGGGAAAGGCAGATAGATCTCTTAGATGCCAATAATTGTAGGAAAATTAGAAATAATTTAAAAACCAAAATAAAAAATAATGAATAGTTCTATAACACACAGCTACCTGATTTTAATATTGTGCTGTATTTTTTCAAATCTTTTAAAAATAAATAAAATTTAAGAAATAAGTATGCACAGTCTTGAATCATATTTGTTCAATTAATTATTTTTATAAACATACAATAATTTGCCTTTCTACATACATTTATTTATTTAAAAAATTATTTTGGGACAGGATCATGTTATATAGCCTAGGGTTTCCCTTAACTTGCTGTATAACCCAAACTGGCCTCAGTCTCATGTTCTTTCTGATTCTACCCATCAGAGACTGGGATGAAAGTCTGATTTTAAATGTTTAAATAATATTCCATCTTCTCCAAAGCTATGCCATCATTAACCATTGTCTCTAGTTAGCTATCTTAGGGATTGCTTAACATTTTTACTATGTGATATTCAGGTAAATATTTCTGGGTGAAATGTGTAAATTATATCCTTAGGGTAGATTTTATTTTGTGCCCATTTTTCTTTAAGGCCTTTTACTTCTCCATTTATCTTCTATTTACTCTTTTTGACAATCAATTTTGAATACAATTGCAGGTTTATGTTGTTTTGTAATAAAGTAATTCAAGCCACACATTTTTTTCTTTATTTTCCTACGGAGACAAGTTCTTATTATGCTGCCTAGCCTGGCTTTGAACTCTCAGTCTCCTTGTATTTACATCCTGAATGTTGAGATCACAAGTGGTTACTACTATGTATAGCTACCAATTTTCTTATTTTCATGTTTATTTACCCTGAAAATTTCTTTAAAAATTAGCCCCAAACTCTAAAAGATTCGGTTGAACTTTCAATTAAACTATATCATCCATATGTATTAACTTGATAACTTGATGATGTTAGCATCTTTACCATATGATTCTTCTTGTACTGAATCTTCCTCAATAGGCTTCTTTAAGGTCACTAAAATGTATGAAAATATTTGCTCTGTCTCTCTGTCTCTGTTTCTGTCTTCTGTCTGTCTGTCTGTCTCTGCCTCTGTCTCCGTCTCTCTGTGTTTCAGGTGCCATTCCTAGGGCTTGAAGTAGGGGCCCGGGCACTATCCTGAGTTTTTTGCTCAAGACTACTTCTCTACCTACCACTTGAGCCATAATTCCACTTTTTTGGTGCTTAATTCTCCAATTAAGTCCATGAGATAATAGTCTAATGATTTTTCCTGTCCAGGGTGTCTCTGAACTACAGTCCTCAAACCTCAGCTTCCTGAGGAGGTAGGTTTGCAGATGTGGGCCAATGGTGCCTGTCTCAATTTTTTTTCCAATATTTTCTACCACTTGAGCCATGCTTTCAGCTCTCTGCTATTTCTTTTAAAACATTTGCTTCTTCTACTTTTCTTTTTATCATTAGCAAGATTCATAAAAGTCCATATTGAAGGTCCACACTTTTAGACTCAGGCTATTCTTTCTTTGTTCACTTTGGCATTTTTTGGTAACAATGTATAACTTCCAGAAAGTATGAAGAAGGAAAGAGTAGCATACTCTGAGTTTGGGGTCTGTTACTAATGATAGCAATGTATAAAAAAATCATTTAATAACTCATTCTATAAAGCCAATAATAAATTACTATACATCAAACATATGCCATTTAAATTTTAATCCTTACTTTTAAAATAGTAAACTTATATTCTAAAATTTGTAAACTTTAAGTCAATAATTATTTTCTTTACATATAAAGTAATGTAAGACCAGTTGCATTTGGTTTTAGAGAGTTGGTGTTTCACATAATTATGCAGAACTAATTAATTCAAAATCTGTTTATCAACAGTAGTCTGTAGCTACAGCATTTTCTCCCAGAGGCATTAACAAAGGCTTATCACCTGCTTTCTTGTTGCAGTTTGTCTCAAAGGCAAATCAATACGAGAAATATAAAAATGCTATTCCCAGAACTAGCACATTCAACAACTTACAAGAACTTTTAGTATCTGATACCAATTAGTTTTCTTAGCTTAAATTAAAAACAGTTTTATTTAGCAATGCAATGTGTCAAAATACTAAGGATTTAAGAGGAATAATAAGGTTCTGTTACATGATTAAAAATTAGATTATATATTTCTTATTTAATCTATGCATGAACTTTTAATTATTATGCTTTTTTAGGATAAATAGCTGTGACAGAGGGTTGAGAACAAAAGGACATTGGAAAGCTACAGTATGCACCATAGTTTAAACAATATGAATGCATTGTATGAACCAACATATAGTTCCTTCATGTGGAAAGGATGTTTCCACATTATGAAGAGTATCTTCCTTTGTAAAATAGCAGCAAAGCAGCAAGAATGAGTTGCTGAAGAATGACTGCATCTGATGTTTCTGAACTTTTCTCAGTCAGATTTCCTCCAATATCAATCAGTTACTGCATTTGGAGAAGTTCATTTGGTATAGCAACAGGTAAAGTGAAAGTGCTTTGGGTGAAAGAACCAATGTTGTTTCATCTTCACAAAAATGTACACATTTTAAGAATTTCAATGAAATAAATTTGTAATTGGTGAGGTCTTTTATGTTTTTTCTTTTCTTTTCTTTTGCGTTTGCTAATCCTAAACCAGGCTGAGCAGAGAGGGTGTTACAAAGAGAAATTTCTATAGCAGAAATTATGTTGTATACTCTACCCTAGTCCTTCTAGTCTCAACTTCCAGATCTCAAAGTATTTAGAGAAAAAAGCCTACCTAATAAATTGGTAAGAGGATTCTTATTATAACTTGATATTAATGTCCCTTCTGGAATTAGCTCAGTGACTTCAAATGCTGCCATTGACTCCAAGAAAGTATAATAAAGAGGCACCCCCCCCACAGAGCTGGAAAATTCTATGATTAAGTGGCATATAATTAACAGTTCTTTATTTAGTTTCTTCCAATTTCCTAACTTGTCTATGGGACTTTGACAAAAGACAAAAACCTCATATTGTTTCAATATTAAACCCTAAAGCTAGAAGATAATCTAATGCTGAATATATGAGGAACTTATTTTCATAAGCCAAATAAAAATAGGTTAAGAAAAAACAATTTGTAGCCTAATTTTTGCCTCCTGAAATAGTCAACCTACTTGGAAGATGATAAAAAGCCATGTATTTCTCTTTTGAATCTTACTGAATTGGTTCAAGGCTAAGAACAGCTAGATGAAAATGTGGATCACATAAGAAAAAATTTTATTATACTTGAAGAAATATTTTATTAGCATTTTTATTCAGGGTTTTTTTTTTGCCAGTCATGGGGCTTAAACTCAGGTCCTGAGCACTCACCTTGGGCTTTCTCAGGGCTAGAGCTCTACCACTTGAGTCACAGCACCACTTCCAGCTTTTTCTATGTATGTGGTAGGGAGACTTGAACCCTGGTCTTCATGCATGCTGGGAAAACACTTGACCACTAGGCTAAACCCCCGGCCCCTGTTTTTTATTAGCAGAATACATGAGCAATAAAGGGGGGTTCATTGTCATATTTTGTAACTTTATTATAATGTACTTTATTAAACTCACTCTGTCATTCTCCGTTAGATCACCCTCCCCTAAGAAATATATTTAGGGGCATAGTATTCCCCTTTACCCTCTCTTTCTACACCAATTCATGAGCACACTGGCAGAGAGAGGCATTATTGTTGGTCATTCATTATAGCTGGGGAGATTCCATTCACACATGGAGCACCATAGTTGAGTAAACAGACAGACTGACAGGTTATTTATCTAACCTCCTTAAATTTTATTTATTTATTTTTCTTTTGTGAGTCATGGGGCTTGAACTCGGCCTGGGCACTGTCCCAGAGCTTTTCAGCTCAAGGCTACCACCCTACCCCTGGACCTGGGCATTTTCCCTGAGCTCTTCAGCTCAAGGCTACCACTCTCCCCTTGAGCCAAGCCCCACTTCCCATTTTCTAGAGGTTAATTGGAGATAAGAGTCTCAGGTCCTTTTATGCCCGGGCTGGCTTTGAACCTTGATTCTCAGATCTCTGCCTCTTGAGTAGCTAGGATTACACCCAGCTTCTAAATTCCTTTATATTTAATTTCCTTATCTGGTGTTTCCATTGGTATTAAAGTAATGAATATAGGATAGATCACATATGCTTTGTACAATGCTTTGCTGAACAAATGGTGGTGTATAGGTTGTAGATTGTAGCTTTGTTTTATGGCCTCTCTCTGTTCAGTATGGCAGAGAACTCAGCTGTAGAGGGAATGCATTCTTCCCTCTTGCACTGTCCTGTAAGACAAATATCTGCTAGGCATGACTGGAGACCCTGTCTCCAGTCAATGAAAGTCCCACAAACCTCTACATGGTAGTTGTAAAGACCATAAACCCTTACTGTTGTCTTTGGGCAAAACACAAAAATCAACTCCATGCTTTGTAATAGCAATGCCCACAGGACAATATGTTGGAAATGTCCTCTATAACTTGAGGAGGAGTGGGGGAGGGAAGTGGGAGACAAACACGAGAAAGGGTAGCAATGCTCAAGAAGTAATGTACTCACTGTCTTAAGAATGTAGATGTAACCCCTCTACACATCACTCTGATAATAAAAAAATACTAGCATGGGTTATGGGTTTACAAGCAAAAACACATCAAAGGAAAACTGGAATTCCTTATAATGTAAAAGATATAGCTTCACGAAGATAGTAGAAAGCTGGTTGGTGACCTTTATCACTGATATCTTATGTATCTTCTTTATCTTTGCCATGCTTTTGGAGTCCCTTATCTGTTTGTGGAAGACTCGTTATGCACTGAATTTTGTACCTTTCAAGTTCTTATGTTGAAGTTCTAACCTCTGCCCGCTGTTTCAGAATGTAACAGCATTTGTAGACAGAATGACATTAGGTGTTAGTTTTGTGTGTGTGTGGGGGGGGGCTTGAACTCAGGGCTTGGGTACTATTTCTGAGTTTCTCAGCTCAAGGCTAGTGCTTTATCACTTAAACCATAGCTTCACTTCTGGGGTTGGGTGATGAATTGGAGATAAGAGTCTCATGAGCTTTCTTGCCAAGGCTGGTTTAGAACTAGAATCCTCAGGTCTCAGTCTTCTGAGTAGCTTGATTACAGGCCTGAAACAGTGATGCATGGCAAAACATTAGGGTATGACTCTAATTTTGTAAGACTGATGCTGTTGTAAGAGAAGCTTAGTTCATAGACACACACAGAAAAAGGATCTCAGGAAGATGGAGGAAAATACCTACAATCCAGGGGCAGAGGGATCAGAGGAAATAAACCTTGCTGACATGCTAACTCACAATTTTAGCTACCAGAATAATTAGAAGGGCTACATTTCTGTTATTTAAGCATTTATTATGTATAATCATCTGTTATATAAGCTTTATCAAATGAATGCATCATTCCATTACCTGGGCTCTCTCCATTTATTTATTTTTTTGTATCCAGAGATCTTCACAGGTTTTTTTTTCTTCTTCAACTCTGCCCTTTCACAGTGGTAACCCCATACCATAATCTAAGTCAGCTAACTTTTGAAATACTACATTCAAATCTGTACTGGTTTTTAATTTCAGATCCTAGTGACACTGTAATAAAAAAGCAAGTCTCCTTCCTGTTCTCTTTCTTCTCAACTGAGTCTGGACATTATGGTTTCTCACTTCACCCCGTGTGTTGTATCTTCAATCTTCTATTTCCTCCTATGCCAAAATCCTCCACAGAGCCCCTACCCAGCTGTCAGTCTTCCCTGCCACGATGTGGTTTCCTCACACAGTTACATTACATGCTCTGAATCGTATTCATATGACTGGGGCCTTAACCACTATCCATCATTGCTCCCCTTCTCTTCAACTTCAAATCCCAACTTCCTCTATTTTGTTTTTCAAAACCCACCTCTCACCAAGTCTGTCCCCACTACCAGCAGATTCTTTATTTCCTACAAAACAGGCTACTAAGCAGGTACTTCCTGAAATTCTACCAATCAACATGTACACTGCTTTCATCCTCCCTACCATTCTCACCCTTTCTTTGCTTCTCCTCTGACAAATGTTGGCAAGATTCTTTTCCTTTCTGAAGGTGATTCGTAAACTCCCCAGTGCTCCAATCTTCAGAACCTCCAAGGTTGCTTCTACTTTTCCCAATTCTTTAGTTTTCTCTGAGGTTTAATGATGGTCTCTCTCCCTTCTTCTTTTCCTATGGTTTGTTACATTGTTTTTACTATTTAATCAGGCTCTAAATATATCAGTAGTATTACTTCTATTCTGTGGGTTGGCCTCATGGCAAAGTGCACTGGAGAAAGGTCAGGATGAGCCCCACACATGTGTAAATATTGAGGAATAAAAAAAGCAGTGTGCCAGCTAGTTACATAAATCTGAATTCTCATTCAGGAGTGAAAAAAACAAAAGCATCTCTTTTCATGTGTTTGGGATCTCAGAAGATACACCACAAATAATAGCAATAACAACAATAAAAACAACAACAGTAATAGTAATGTTATTAATACACAGAATTTTCCTTGTGGTAGGCCTTTTTCTGCATCTTCTGTAATATAACTCCCCCCCACATTGCCTTTAAGTAATTGTTAGATAGCAAGTCTTCTGTATTTTTTAAAACATATTTTATTTTTTTATTGTTGGGGTAATATATAGAAAGGTTACAGTTACATTCACCAGGTAGCAGGTGCATTACTTCTCACACATTGATACCCCTTCTCATGTTTTTGTCCCCATTTCCTTGCCCCTACCCCTCCCAATCAGCTTGATTCCACCCTTCCCTTTCCTATTTCAAATAAACGAATAAATATATATACAATATACCAGGTAACAAAGTCATATACAATAACAATATGAGATTAACCAAAGGGCAAAAAAAGAGAAGAAAAATAACATTTGCACAGGGAGATTTCCAATGGCACCATTTGGTAATAGTAAAGCTATGATGGAGACCAAACAGTTTAAAAATATTTCTGTCCTCCTCTTTATGTATTCATTTGAAATGTCTTCCAGGTTTCCCCTATTTCTTTGTGACTGATGTAATATTATTCTGTCTAACTCATGAGTAAAATTCCACTATGTATAAATATATATACATATCAAGAAAATGTGACATATAGATATATTGATTGGTTTTTCCATTGAGGGGAATCTGGGTTGATTCCTACGTTAGCTATGGTGAGTAGTGCTGCACTGAGCAAAATCATGTGAAGTAGGTCAAGCCCAGAGATACAAAGGATGCATGTTTTTCTCATATGAATTAATTTATAAACATGTAAGAAAACAATTTGGGGTGGTATATAAGTATATATAAATGTATTAACTGAAATATGGTAGATTCAGGGGATAATTCAAATGGTATAATTCCTTATGTGACCTCATAGTCTAACAGAATAAACACCAGGAAACAGATACTTGAAAAGGGGAGTGAAAATAAATGGGGGGGGGGAATGAAGCCAAGAAAGGGAAGATAAGTAGTGAGGAGAAAGAGGGAGAAGAATGCAGCCATAAAATTCAATATATATTCTACAAAATTAATAACATTAAGTGTAGAGTGGAGTTGGGAGGAAAAGGTGGGAATGTTGGAAGGGATGACATTGATCAATATGTATTGCATTCATAAATTGCTTTGTTAAATGGTAATTACTTTATGTAATTTAAGATAGTAAAAAATAACTACCACAAAAAAGAAAAGTCTTTAAATGATTTTACTTGTATCTGTAGTATAAAAAGCTCAGCTGATAGAAGTTCAGAGTAGAATGGTGGTACCAGATATTGTAGATAACAGCAAGGAGGGCTGCATGGAAAGTGGTGGATCATGGGACTAAATTACAATTAGGAACAAATTCTGGAGTGATCTTGCACATTAGGGTGAATGTAGATTCCATTTAAATCAATGTATTTTAGAAGGCTAGTTTAAAGGCTCTTGACTATTTTAATCATAAAAATAAAAAAAATGCCTGAGAAGATAGGTATGTTTTCCTAACCCAAACACTAGATAATGTACACTGGCATTGGACTATTACATGCTGTCTCATAAATATATACACTTATATTCTTTGCTATCAGTTAAAAATAAACTTACATTAAAAAATAAATCAAAATGAAGGCATCGTTGGGTGAGGTGGTTCATGCCTCTAATCCTAGCTACTCAGGAGGCTGAGATCTGAGGATCACAGTTCAAAGCCAGCTCAGGCACTAAAGACAATGAGGCTCTAATCTCCAATTAACCTCCAGAAAATTGAAATTGACACTGTGGCTCAAGGGGTAGAGTGGTGGCCTTGAGCTGAAGTGGTCAGAGATAATGCCCAGGCTCAGGCTCCAAAATTACACAACTGACCAAAAAATTGAAGGCATGAAAGAAGAAGTCATGAAATAAAAACACCAAAATGAATTTACTTGCTAAAGAGAGAAAGTTCTGGAGATACCCCAGCTCCATCACTTCCTACTTCTGTGATGAGGCAGTTTCTTTAACATTTTTGTGTCTGTTTCTCATTTATGGATACAAAGATAGTAAGATGATCTACTTCATCAATTGCCATTACAATAAAATAAGATAATGTTTGAAAGTGCTTGAGAATACAGTATGTTCTAGGAAAAATATGACTATTTTGGTTTTGTTTCATTTCTTTACCATGAATAATTCATGATGACCAGGTAAAGTGAAAAATTCAAGTTCAAATTAAATTTTTTTCTTTCTTTTTTTTTTGCCAGTCCTGGGCTTGAGCTCAGGGCCTGAGCACTGTCCTTGGACTTTCTCAAGGCTAGAGCTCTACCACTTGGGCCTCAGCACCATTTGCGGCTTTTTTCTATGTATGTGGTACTGAGGAATCGAACCTGGGTCTTTGTGCATGCTAGGCAAGCACTCTACCACTAGGCCAAACTCCCAGCCCCAAATTAAATTTTTTTAGCATGTTTCTCTTAATGATGGTAAAGTTCTTCATCAAACAAAAAGGATTTTGTGTTTCAGCCCTTAATAAAATCCAAAATGAATTTATTAAAGAATGTATAGATTCCTCTGTTACTTAGTAACACATGTATTATGACGAATATGGTTCAGACTCCAGAGAAGTGCATCCTTACGTCTACCTTATGGCTTCAAAACAAAATTCACCTGTTGAAACTGCATAGAGGTATGTAGGTTGAGTCATTGTGGCTATTGGACACATATGCTACTTAGGATACAGGCAATAATTTATGCAGTGATAACACTTAGATAAGTGGAAATATCAATGTATTAACTCATCAGATTCTTTTAATTAGCATGAATGAGATATAGCCTCATTATGGGATACTTCATCATGAATGTGTTTTCTTGCTTCACTTCCTATTTGGATTTGGTAAATAGTTGAAATAGTTGAAAAAATCTAGAAATTCTAGATTTTAAGTAATTCACAGTACTCAGATTTGTACAGACTGAACTGCCCTTGATCTGGATATTGCAACTTCAAAACCCAAGATTCCCAAATTGGAAATATGCCACATATGACTTAACGGGACAAATTGCAGTCAGCACAGAGCACTAAAATACTGAATCTTCAGTCTGTGTGTACAGTATGCGTGAAACATAACAGAATTTTGTGTTTCTGGGTTTCAACACCAAGATATCTTATTACATACATGCAAATAATCCAGAACTCTGAGGAAAAAACTAGAATCTGAAATGCTTCTGGTTCTGAATATTTTGGATTCTGAGTATTTAATCTGTATATATCTAGGTCTAAACTTAAAACTTATGACATTAAGATTATTATTATTATTTTCTATTACCAGCTTTTGAATTCAAGGCCTTGTTCTTGTTTGGCTGGTACCCTACCTCTTCAGACATGCCTTCCACCCAGATTTTTCTGGTTATTTTGGAGACAGAATCTTGCAGAGTTCTCTGTTTGGATTAACTTTGATGACAAATCCTATAAATCTCAGCCAACTTGGGTAGCTAGGTTTTATAGATGTGAGCCACCAACTCTTGGCTTGACTTTTTTAACATTGTTAAGTGGATCTCTATATTACTTTAGAAATAATAAAGTTATAATGTAACTGATAGCTATGTGTACAGTGAAATAAATATCTCAATATTTTCTGCAATAATAATGTAGTATGTATCACTGTCACAATATTTGAACAAACTATGTATATCTTATTTGTTTTTAATCTAATCATTGTGTTAGTCACTTGACAGTTTCTTCTGTGTGGGGATTTATAGGGCTGAGTCGCATGTATGGTGCCACAATTGAAGCCACATGATCTATCTTGTCCACTGTGGGAAATAGGAGTGGCTAAGTTCAGGATGTTCCCAGCAGAAAATGACAAGACACAAGCTGAACTAGAGCGTTTATGGTTTCCGGGACAAATGTCTCTTTAGAGACACATATAGGAATTAAAACATCATTTCCCTTGAATATGTAAACATACTTTCATTAAAAAAATATATTTAGGGGCAGGGGGAGGGGAAGGGGAACAAGACATGAGAAAGGGTATCAATGTTTGTGAAGTAATGCACCTCCTACCCGGTGAATATAATGTAACCCGTCTATTAATTACAATAAAAACATGAAAAAAGTATCTTAGGAAAATATATTTTAGGTTGTTTCTTAATTGCGAAATAAAATCATTCATGGTTCTGGTACGTTGGTTAAAAGTCAAAACAGCTTGTATTTGAATACAGCTATACACATTCAACATGCAAAACCTGTTTTCATCATGATAATTAGACACTAAATTGTGATTTATATTGTTAAATACCGATCTAGAGTTAAATCAGCAACAGTCTGGGAACTTAGAAGTACTTTAGGATATTAGGTTGTGTTAAAGATTCATCATGTTATTTTACATTTTTCTTTTATTCTTCCAAATTGAACGCACTATTTTTATTTGCATCTTGAAGCTTGAAGAAGGGATATGCATGGCAAACATAAGTAGCTAAAGCTGCAAAAAGAATCTTTTGGAGAAAAATAGGTTTTCTACCTATTCTTGTTGGCTAATCATTAGATATCTCCTCAGAGATAATGATTCTACCCCCATGTATTGTTTCTTTCAAAGATAACCTATGTTGCTATAAATGTTCAAGTATGTGTGTATATACAAGAGAGACTTGATCATTTATCTGTTATTTTCTCTTCTACTTCATGTTTTTCGCTTAGCAGGTTATCTTGGAGATTGTTGTGTACTGCCATATACAGAGCTATTAAAATGTTCTCTCATAATTTATTTACCTCAGTCCCTGTCAAAGGACACTTACACTATTTTAATTCTTTTTTTTTTGCTACATAGGCAACTCTGGGAATTATAAATTAAGTGTTTCTGTATATACATGACTTTGCTGTTGGACACAATTTGGTATCTGGACTGGCTAACCAGCTACCAGATTTTCTTGATAGAAATGTGGATAAATTATTAAAACCATATGGCAGGATAAAATTGAGGTGTTCTTTTTTCACAAATATGACATTTTTGTTAACTCAAGTGTCCAGTGAGCAAAATAGGCTGACAGTCAAATTAGACATGGTTTCAGACCTCAGAGGTAGAAATATTATAGATAAAATGGCAACCATTTGCAAAGATAATATGTTTTGGTAGCTACTTTAACATTATCTTCATGAGATTTGTTTATCGACTCAGAAATTGAATCTAAATTGGATATTCAAATATTCCTAGCTGGGTGCACTCCTTTAATCATACTGGTTTAGGAGGTATGCATCTAGATCATCACTGTCCAAAGCTAACCTTAGCATTAATTTAGAGAGACCCTATTTCAATAAAAAAAAATGTAGGAGAATCACAGTTCAGGCTTATCTGGGTTTGAATTCAAAGACCCTAATTGAAAAATATAACTAAAGGAAAAGGGGAGGCTACCTGCCTACCAAGTTCAATTCCTAGAACTGAAAGAAAGTTTCTATATATATATATATTTGGACTCTGAAAAATCTTAAATATAGACAATTATTTCCTTATTTTTCTTCAAAATCAAATACATTCCAAGTAATGTAAAAAAAAAGATTAAAAATCCTCCAAATGCAATCCCATAAAACCTGCCATTGAGTTTGATTAACAGCAAAGTCAAAACAATAAAGTGTTTTATTAGAGGGCTCACTGCAAAAGCATACTTGAAGATTGGGCATTGCTTATATACTTACATTTGAAGATGATTCTTTAAATGAGGAAAGTCCTGCTTTAAATGTCTAAGGAGGTAATGACCTTTTGGAGATCTTATGTGATTAGGTATGAATAAAGAAGCTGTATGTACACTTGTGAGACAACATTAGAAATGTGTTTCCTCCTGGAGACAAAGGGTGTGGTCCCAGTGCAGCACAGGAAGGGTTAAACTATCACTCCTTCCTTATAATTTCATATCATTTGTGTAAGATTGCTAAATGTCAAAAAGTGTTTATTTTTTTTCTAACAGTATAAAACTGAACATACTGTGAGACATAAGGTAGCAGGTGTCTTGGCTCTAAACTATCAAGTCTGTGGGCATTCTGTTGTAACAGGTGCTCCAAAAAATTTGAACAGATTTTAACCAGAGCTGTATGGGCTTTTTAATTAGCCTGGTTATTCAGCATGTGTAAAAAAGCATTAGGTATATGCTTAAAACATCGCAGGGTCTGAAAAAAAACAAATGCTGCACATAGCCACTCTGTCTTTCTGACTTCTCTTTGCTCTCTGCTGTTGCATCTGATGTCTGTGTTTCTTTTTATCATAGAATTTCCCCAGCGGAGGCAGGAGCCTGACAAAGAAATACCACTGATGACAGCAATAAACTACGAGACCCAGAAAATGATTCTGTAATTACTCAGATCCAGCACAATCTACTTGAACTCCCCCTCCCTGGAATACCCTCTTCAGAAAAGAAATTCATCTATCTTGTAAATTGACTTTTACCAGAAGGATGATTTTTTTTCAACATCCACAATATGGGCATAAGATTTTATTTGAGGGTTACATTTAGAATTTGAGTGGAATAAATAATGACAAGAGCAAATTCAATCCTGTCTAAATTGAAATTACTCTTCTAGATCATTATGTTCACAGAGACTTCAATTTGGCTACCTTTTTCCTTCTGTTTTTATGTGTTAAGGTAATATTTGATCTTTGGGATCCAACTCTGCAGCATTAATTCCTTAATCTCAAAATATTTACTGAAAGTTGATTATGTTGAGTGTGTGTGTGTGTGTGTGTGTGTGTGTGTGTGTGTGTGTGTGTGGCACAGAGGGATAAAAAAGAGTTTTGTCCATAAGGTAACTTAAAATCTATATAAATGTTGAAATAGAATGTTTGCCACCCTAATGCTGCTGTAAGCAGACTCTACCATGTTAGGTGAGAAAATGGAGAGCCCTTGGTGCAAGGGCTCCACTTGCAAGAGCAAGTGGCCTTTGATCTTAGACTTGTAGGTGGAACAGTCCTCAGAGACCACAGGAATTGACATGTGGAGGAAGTGATGCTGTGGCTGAAGAGCTCAAGGACAGTGCCCAGGCCCAGAGTTCAAGTCCAGTGACCAACCAAAAATAGAAAAAAAGGAATTGGCATTTGGGGCTGTGGACATTACAGGTCCAAATGAAAGTACATTGGAGGTTGTTGAGCTCTTGATTACAATTATATATTTTATTTGGAACATTTTACTCTTTAGATGTTTAGATATCAATGTAGATTTGCTTTAAATTTAGCAAATGAAAAGGTACTAATTGTGGATGTGTTACAGTGTTCTATGTTCAGTGCCAGAGGCATTTGGTTAGAGGTATTGTTAGGTTGGTCTTCTGCTTGAAAATACATCAGATCACGTAAAAGTCATGTAACAAAGGAAAGGTAGATCAGGATTTTGCCCCAAATTCAGCGGTGCATCAAAATAAGTGGGTACCCTTCCATAACATTACAATGATATAAAGAATCTGTGGGTCCTTCTTACAGGCATGGTTATTCATTTTATTGAGACCAATTTTGCCGGGGGGTGGGTGCCTAACACCAGGGTTTGAACTCAGGGCAATACACTCACCCAGCTGACGTGCTTTGACACTTGAGCTATCTATATGTCGCCCCAACATTTTTCTGGTTAAATGATGATGGCTATTTTTGAACTGTAAATCTCTAGGTTTCCACCACCTGAGTTGCTTAGAATCCTGAGTGTGTGGTGCATACCTAACATTGGTTCTTAAAGGATAGCAAACTCCATTCATTGTAATAAATACAAATATACGTGCAATAAATACATAGACATATAGTATGCATAGACAGAATAGATAGGTAGATACAACCAACCTTTCATGGTGGGAGGTTATGAAAGCAAAAGATGGCAAGGAACAAAAATTGAGAAACGGTGTATATTTCAAGCTCTTTTGTTTTTAGAAATTAATATGAAAAATGTCAAAAAGTAAATTTGAACACCCCTGTCCTATAGTGCTGTCTACGCATGTGTTAATGTTTTGCTTTTGTTTGATTGGGGACTTGAACTCAGGGCCTGGACATTTCGTTTTCTGCTCAAGCTAGTGCTCTACCACTTTGAACCACAGCAACACTTCTTATTTTCTAGGGGTTAATTGGAGACTAGAATCTCAATGGACTTTTGTTCCTGGGATTGGCTTTGAACTATGATCCTCAGATCTCAGTTTCCTAAGTAGGATTATAGGCATGAGCCACTGGTACCTGGCTATGTGTGTACTTTTCAAGAATCCATTACTTTTAGAAATGATAAAGCACAAGGACCAATTCTTTTTTTTTATTTATTTTTTATTGTAATTAGTAAAAGGGTTACATGATATTTGTCAGATAGAAGGTGCATTAATTCACATACATTGATACCCTTTCACATGTCTTGGTACCCGTTTCCCTCCCCCCCCACACCCCCCACCCGTCTTGGTTTTCCCCCCTTCCCTATCAAATTTCAAATATCCAAATACAAATAAATTCAATATATCAGATAACAAAGTGAGATACTATATTAATATGAGATAACCAAGGGACAGCAAAGGAGATGAGAGACAACATAGTACATTAAGGACAACAATCATTCATTATATGGCTTTTGTTTCACTATCCTGGAGGTCCTTTCAATTAGCTTCACATACAAGGACCAATTCTTAACTCACCACACTCTATATTTGGGTTATGGCTTCAATAGAAAAGGCTCCCTATAAGATCCTACCAGCTGGTGGTAGCGCTATTTTGGTAGGTTCTAGAAACATTAGGAGGTGGAGTCTACTTGGATCAAATAGATCACTGGGAGTGGGTCCTTGAGAATTGCATCTTGTCCCAGGCCTCCCTCCCTCCCTCCCCCCATCCTCCCTCTATCCCTCTCTCCCTCCCTCTCTCCTTCTCCATTCTCTCTCTCTCTCTGTCTCTCTCCCTGTCTCTGCTCTCTGCCTACTGTGAGGTGAGCTGCTCTACTAGCTTCCTGCCATGGTGTTCTTCCTCATCCCAGGTCAAGAAGCTAGAACGCCAGGATGATGGGATGAAACCCCTGCAACCAGGAGCTAAAATAAATAATTCTTCACTTTAAGGTTCTCTCATGTATTTTTGTCACAGAGAAGCAAAAGTCACTACTATAACTTATTTTTCTTTATTTTATTTTTTTATTATCAAGGTAATGTATGGAGGGGTTACAGTTACATTCACCAGATAGTAGATGCATTACTTCTTACACACTGATACCCCTTCTTATGTTTTTGTCCCCGTTTTCCTCCCCCACCCATCCTCTCCCTTACCTTTCCTATTTCTAATATATATATATATATATATATATTATACCAGGTAAGAAAGTCAGATACAGTAACAATATGAGATTAACCAAAGGGCAACGAAGGAGAAGAGAAAAACATAACACATTAAGAACAACAATCGCTCAAGGATAAAGCTCGTGTTTCCATATCCTATTATTTAGCTTCATCCTATATGACCTGATGTACCTAGATTTTGAGCTATTGTAATCCGCTGCTAGGAGAGTCCTAGATGTGTGTTAATTAATACAAATGAGGGAAACCATTAAGCCTAAGTTCCTTTGAGTCTGGCTTACTTCACTTAATATGATTTTTTCCAAGTCTTTCCACTTCCTTACAAATGGGGCCATGTCATTCTTTCTGGTGGCAGCATAGAATTCCATTGTGTATAAATACCATATCTTCTTGATCCAATCATCACTGAGTGTACAATAACTTATTATACCCACATTTTACCCCTAATCTGGTTCTGGTAGCTCACATCTGCAATCGTAGATACTCAGGAGGATTGAGGATTGCATTGAAGCCAGCCTAGATAGGAACAGTCCAGGAGAAATAAAGGAGCACCGACTTTGAGTAAAAAAGCCAAGTGAGGGTGTAAGGCCCTGAGTTTAAGCCCCAGTACAGACTGGCACCTCCATTCCCCACACATAATATAAACAATTAAATTGCAACTTCTTGGAGGTCAATAACAAGAAAGGGTCAAGTTTTAACCTTGGAATGTGGCATTCTAACTGCCGTGTGTTCTTGCATGGTTCCTCTGGGGTTCCAAGAACAGCTCTTAACAAGCACGAGGTGTTAGTAATTATAAATTATTGCAGCGGTATTAGAGTAGCAAGTACAGGACTCAGAAGAACTGAGAACTGTTTGTCTTTTCAATTATTTAAGTATTAGTTTAACTCATTTCACATGGCAATGAGCAACGATGACTCATTTGTCAGCTGCCAGACACCTGCTCTCATGTTAAATGTAGCCTGGGGTCTGGAAGAAAAGTCTTGAACTCAGCAGAGCCTTTATCTTGGGGTCATCTGCTTTTATGGATCTCAGAATCTGTTGTTGTTAGTGTGCTGAAGAGTGGTGCCCTAAGTTTAGGGCCACATTCGGGGCTTATCATTAAGGAAGAACATTATAAAGCCCTTAAACAGTTTTATTTACACTCTTCCTACACATTAACACGTACTTCATTAATTTGTTGAAGATAGAAGGGGGGCTTTGTGAAATCCTACTGGCAGAAATGATTCTACCACATTTAATTTTTAAACTCCTTTTCTCCATGTGGTGTTGGGGGTGGAGCCCACGCTGGTAGGTGTTGTCAGCAAGACTCCCTGCCACTGAGCAGTCCCTCAAGCTTTGGAATTGCTCATTAGGTGATATGTTCACATAGTGTCCCTACATCAAACAGGAATGTCATACAATATTTTCTTTCCACAATGTGCCACTCATGCTGTTCCATGGGCCAATGTTATTACTTTCTTGGGTACCTTTCTAAAGTTGCTTTATGATTATAGAACCAACATGAAGATATATTTACCTTTTCCCCACCAAAACCACAAAGTGGGACGTTATGCACAATGGTCCAGATAGTTTTTCCCAAACAATTATTTATTTATTTATTTTTCAGTCATGGGGTTTGAACTCTGGGCCTGGGTGCTGTCCCTGAGCTCTTCAGCTCAAGTCATCCCTACCCCTCGAGCTTCAGCCCCACGTCCCCTTTTCTAGTGATTAATTGGAAATAAGAGTCTTATGAATCATAATTCTAAGATCTCAGCCTCCTGAGTAGCTAGGATTACAGGAGTGAGCCACTGTGCCCGGCTCCCAAACAATTTATCTGTGGATCCTCTCTGGATATACACAACTTCCTTTATGTTGTTGTTGTTATTTTTTTGGTATTTTTTTTCTTCAAGAGCTGGGTAGTGTTCCATTATGTACTCTATTAAACTGTAATCTTATTGATTGGTCTTTAACTTGCTTGCAATTTATGTTCCTGTGAGTAATTCTGTAACTAACAACATAGCATATGTACTGCTAAAATGTGGGTAAATGTATTAGTAGCATATATTCCCAGACATGAAATTTGTTTGGGCTCAGTGTGTATGTATGTGTGTGTGTGTGTGTGTGTACTTGTGATATAGTCAGTAATATTAAATTGAGCTTTAGTCTCCCTCATTTGTCATAATCAGTAGAAACCTTGGGCTCTCCTGGCAGAGATTTACAATAGAACAAAATCTAGAGACATTAGGCCAAATAGTATGACACTAAATGTAAGGACCTCCAGGATAAGGAAACAAAAGCCATATAATGAGTGATTGTTATCCTTAAGATAATATTTTAGCTCTCATCTCTTTTGCCATCCCTTGGTTATCTCATATTATTACAATATTTCACCTTGTTATCTGATATATTTTATATGCGCTTAATTGGTTATTCGAAATTGGATAGGGAAAGGGGGAAATCAAGATGGGGGGGGCGTGGGAGGGAAATGGGGACCATGTCATGAGAAAGAGTATCAATGTTTGTGAAATAATGCACCTTCTATCTGGTGAATATAATGTAACCTTTCTATTAATCACAATAAAAAAGAAAAAAATAAATTGTCCTATTGGAAAGTTGGATTATTTATATTTATATCAGAAACATTAGGTGGTTCTTTATAATGTTATCGATAGGGAGTCAACAAGGGTTTTGCTTTTTTGCAGTATGAGAAATGAAAATGATATAGTAGTATAGATTCCTTCCCTCCTTCTAGCTCTCTCTTTCGGTCAAATAGGGTTTCATTTTTTGCCTGAGTCAATTGTAACTGTGATCTTCTTGTTTAACTTTATGGAGCAGTTGGGATTACTCTACACCCACGATTTATTGGTTTATTGGTTTGCTAAGGCTAGCCTTGAACCATGATTCCAATTTCAGCTTCTCAAGTGGGTATAGCTCTAATTCTGTGTGAAATAAAAACAACCCTTTTCATGAGTTTAAAACAAGGTTTTCTTTAAAAATGTGTGCAATGTTTGCCACATCCTTTGAAATGTGATGTGATCAAACATCATGTCAGGAGTGTTAAAGTGGTTCCTTTCTTATTGATTTTCTGGAGCTCTTTATTTATCATTCCCCTGATATGAGAGATGTTTATTCCCATTTGACATTAATGATCTTAAATAGTAAGAAAGTGAGATTTTTTTAATTTTGCTAGATTAATGAATTAACGTCACTGAAAAAGATTGCTTAATACATGGTATCATACACAACTTAAGTTCTTGTATTATAAATCAGAAACTTACAAAAAGAATTGTAACTATAAAGAATTATAGCACCTCATTTAGAGTTACCACGCTTGCTTTGCCTACAGTACAGGTAGTTCTATAATTTCCTTTCCTAATACTCCTTGACAAGTAAGTGGCAATTCTGCAGTGTCTGTAGCCAACTGTCTCTTGACCCTCAAGCACTGAAAATTATTTTCAGAGCTTGGCAAAGTACAGATGATTTAGGGCTTTATTTATCATGTCTAAGTCTTTTTACTCCAGTCTCAGAGTGGCAAGGATTTCCATTTTTTTTCTTGCATTTAGGGTTTGCGTGGAGAGATCTGCTGTAATTCAATTTTTTTTCCCTTGTAGTATAGCTCTTTCTTTCTTTTTGCAGCATTTAAGATCAATTCCTTGGTATTCCGGTCGAGTGTCTTTACTATGATATATCTAGATGAGTTCCTTCTAGGATCTTGCCTGTTTGGAGTCCTGAAACCTTCAATAATGTGAGTATTTTCCTTTTTGAGGTTGGGGAAGTTCTCTGCTATGATTTTGGTGAATATGGGTTGCATTCCTTTGTCCTGAAATTTGGCCCCCTCATCAATCCCTATTATACGAAGGTTAGACTTCTTTGCTGCATCTGCCACGTCCTGGAGTTCTCTCTGGTGGATTCTGACTAATCTTTCCAAGATGGTGATTCTCTGTTCCAACTCTTGTGTTTTATCTTCCATTCCTGATGTTCTGTTCTCAATCTCAGTCTATCTGCTGCTTAATGCCTCCATTTTTCTTGAAGTGTGGACACTGAGCTGATCCTGTCGGCTGAAAGGATATTGAATGCTTCTTCCACTTCTCTTTTGAATTCGAAGAGTTCCTTGGAAATTTCTTGCTTTTGTTTTGGGAATTCAGCCTTCATTTCCAAAACCATCTCCTTGATTTGAGTCATATTTCGTGTCTCTTCAGGTGTCACTTCTTGGGATGCTGACACCTCTCTCGTCCCTTCGCACTTGTTTCCTTTTGGGCTTTGTATGGGACTTTGATTATTTATGTATGTCGTCATTCATCTTTGCGCTCTCCTAGGCATCGAGAACTGTTGTTGTAGGTTCACTCTGTAGGTGGCTGTCTTTACTTGGATTGGGACCGGTGGTTCTGGGAATCTGTGTAAACCTGTGGTTCTCGGCCAAATTGATTCCTCTGCTGACTAGGTCAGAGTTTGCAGTTTTTCCAGGTGTTCGGCCTGTTCCCAGAGGCTGTGTGCCGCTGCATGACTAGCTCTCAGCCCCACCAGTGGCCTCACAGTGGGCCGTGGGATGGGTCTGCGCGTTTCAGTCTCAGCGCGCTGGGTGGATGGTTGGTTTTCCTGCGCTGCTTCGAGGGGTGGCCCCTGGCCAAGGGTCTGGAGTTGGGGGTTTCCAGGGACCCTCAGCTGGACCAGCTGGTTTCTGCTCTGTTCCCAGGGGCGGGGCCCAGCCGAGGACGCAGGCTCCAAGGGCGGAGCTGAGCCTTTCTGATTCTCAGAAGGTGAGCTCAGCTACTGGTCTGCTCTTCAGTTCCCTGCTGTGTTTCCGCTACTTTGGCCAAAGTCCGTGACTGTGGGGGGCCCCTTGGTGCTGTCTTGCTGGGATTCCCAGCTAGAGGGTACTGGCTCAAGATTTGAGTGGGACAGATGCTGGCTCCTAGACTCCCGCACACCCCACCCGCTGTTGGAAGGCAGGGTCTCAGCGCCCTCCACTCTCCAGATCCAGTGGCCTGGGAGAGGAACCTGTTGGGTAGGAGCTTGGACACCTCCGCCCCATTTGGTGGGGTGCTGGGTTTTAGCGCCTGCCCGCCTGTCAGTCTCCAGTCAGAGGCCTGGGGGAAGAGGCTGTTGGGAGAGTGGGGGCTGGGACAGCTCCGCCTCCCTTGGTGGGGTGCTGGGTCTTAGCGTCCACCCGCCTGTCAGTCTCCAGTCTGAGGCCTGAGAGAGGGAGCTGTTGGGGGAAGGGACAGGATTCTAAATTCCTTGCCCCCCTGCCCTTGCCAGTCTTTCTCGGGCGGGGTGGAGGGGTCTGAGTTAAGTTCTATAGTTCGCCACTAGCTCTGCTTCCCCGATGGGTTTGGGGACCTGCTGGGCTACCTGCTGGGCTACTCACTCCTCTTCCTTTGGCTGTGGGCTGCTCCATGGTGTTGGAGAATCATTCACTCCCCTCGGATCTCAGCCGCGGCCTGTGCTCTGCGTTTGGGTTCCGCTGCTTGCTGTTCTGGGCTGCGCTGGTTCCTGCGTTTGGCTTCTGCCGCTTACTGGCCCGGTCTATGCTGGTTTCTGTGGTAGTCGGGGCTGCCTGGCCTGGCGCCCTCAGCCGTGGCTTTTCTGGCTTGGAGCCAGCGGTGAGGGGTGGGGGAGGGGTCCTCACGTTCCAAATTCTTTGAGAAAGTTGGATGTAAGCTTTACCTGGGTTTCTTTTCCAGTTTGAGTCCTTCTTTGTTACTTCTTGAGTTTGTTGTTGTGGATTTCTTAAGATAGTTGGCTCGTGGGACTCCCTGGTTCTCTCTTTTTGTGGGAGAGAGCTAGGCAGTGTCCCTATTGTCTTGGCGCCATCTTCCTCCTCCTCCATTTTTTTTTGTTGGCATTCATAAGGCTGGCTGAAAAGTTTCCTTGCCTGGCTTACCTTACATTATTGATTTGTATGAAATTGTTCTTTCATGGATCAAAAGCAGTTGTCTATCGGTAACGCCACATGGTTTAATTTATGTCTGATGGCGAGATGTAGGCAGAAGGATGAAAGCTCTTACCCCCCGAGACTCAAGTTTTCAACACACGAGGCAGATTGAACGGCCTGGAAACCTCCAAATGAATAGGAAGTTGCTGAGTATCAGAGCTCTCCTGGGAAAGCTATGATTGCAGTACTAAGAAGTCACCACAAGAGGGGGCATGTCTCTTGGAAATATGAGGATTCTGAATCATTTCCAGAGTGAAAACCCACAGAGGCATTCTGGAGGTGTGCAGCTAGGTTCACAACACACAATTGTGTGCAGAGACAGAAGGGAGAAGCAGGCTCAGTACTGATCTCAGAAGAGATCCTAAGCAGTTTTCTGTCTGGCAACCTAGAGTTAGCAATGCTGAGAATAGGCAAGCTGGAAGGAAGAGAGACCAAAATTCGTTCATCTTTGGTGGATTTTGGTAGCTAGACTCAAAACATCCAAGATAGTAAACAGAGGGAGTTAAAGATGTAGTTCTCCCACTAAAGCTGAAAATGCCAGCTGCTTGAGGAAAGAAAAAGCTTAGGATGACTAAGAGAGATGCTGCATTTGTGCATGGATTGTCATGTTGTGGTCTGAAATCTGGCTACCTTCCTGAAATGCAGTATTTATCAGAGCCTCACATGTAGTGTGCAAATGTCTTGCTTTGGTATTGGCATCGCTGTTACTACCTTTAATTCAAAGGTTGAACAGCTGTTGATGAAGAGTCATGTCCTACATTAAGTTTTGTAGATTTGTTCTAAATGAAAGACAATGCTGCATTTGGCACATGAGTACAAGACAAAGGGAATTTAGACTTCTGGGGTCATCTTTTCTTGATAGGCTCAAACTGATAAAGAAACATTACAACTACCAAATCCATTACAGGAAAATCAGCAAGTTGGTCCTAAAAATTTTGTCCATGCAGAAGCAATCTCATTGGAAACTTAGAAAATAGAAAAAAGGAATTGTTATGTCTCTTGACATTTAAAAGTCCAATTCCAATCTTTGAGATCAGTTTGAATTCTCAGATTGTTGGACTCAGTGAGTGAAATGGTCATAATTTGATCAAGGTAAAATTGTATTTGAACAAATTCCTTCAAACATCCACACTAACCAAGGGACTTTTCTGTGTTCGAATGTTGGAATTCTTTCTCTTTTCCCACTAAAATCAGCTGTCAAGATTTCATTTGTTAGTCTAAGAATAAAACATATTTTGTTAAAAACAAACAATGATTTTCCAACCAGTGTTTCACAACTATAATCCTACCTGCTTAGGAGGCTTAGATCTGAGGTTTATAGTTGAAAGCCAGCCCAGGCAGAAAAGTTGGTGAGACTCTTATTTTCAATTAGCTAGCAAGAAAACTGAAAGTGGAGAGATAACTCAAGGGGTAGAATGCCAAACAATACAAAAAACAATACAAAGTGACAATATTATAACAGCAGCAGTAACAACCCAACAACAACAACAATACTACAACAACAACAACAACAAACAACAATAACAAAAACTAAAAGATAGTACCCAGGCTCTGAGTTCAAACTCAGTACCAGCACACAGACACACACACACACACACAGACACACACACACACACACACACACACACACACACACACACACACACACACAAAGTTTCAGCTTATTTTTGTGAGCGTGAAAACGGCTGTTTTATCTACTGCAGCTTCTGGAAGCTGTCCTGTCCCATGATAAAAGAAGCAATTTACCAGCAACAATAATTCTACTGCCAGACAAAGCTTGAACTGCAGTGCAGCACAGCGAATTGCCATGGCTGTAATTTTCAAGAGGAAAATGGCAAAAGCATAACTTCCCCCACAAAACAAATCAACCACCACCACAACAACACCATGAACAAAAAACACAAACAAAATCAGAAGAAGAAGCAATGTAAGAAGAATTTGGGACAAGCTTTGGTATCAAGCACAGAATTCTCTTCAGAGATAAGTAACTAACTAACTTGCCTTGTTTTGCTTCTAAAACAAGGTTTCAGGTAAGCTGTAAGCAAGAAATTGTCTTTGCCCCTTGGAACTGTTTTGAGATCTTATGGCCCAGAGACAAGTAATATTCAGGGTCTTGGATATTTTAAATGAACGTTCTATGAAAGCACATGTGAATAAAGAACATTGTAATGCATGTTTTTCATGCTAAACACTCAGTAAATGTGTTATTGAAACAATTAAAGGGGTTCAGACCCAGGGAATGTTGCCACCCGTAGTGTGTGCTGTGTACTTTTGATAGTAATGACAATAGGGATTGAGAGGAAGCTATCTATATTGGGGAAAATGGGTGACAAACATCCTCTCTCTCTCTCTCTCTCTCTCTCTCTCTCTCTCTCTCTCTCTCTCTCTCTCTCTCTTCTCTCTCTCTTTCTCTCTCTCTCTCCAGTGACAGGTTATTGAAACGAGCCAGGGCTTTCTCCTCCCTATAGACCAAAATAAGGAAAAATGGCAAGCATTCAAATTAAAAAGGTAATTTATTAGTTGGGATTGCAGAGATATGTTTAGGATAATTCTTAGATTTTAATTTATTTTTGCCAGTCCTGGGCTTAAGCTCAGGGCCTGAGCACTGTCCTTGGACTTTCTCAAGGCTAGAGCTCTACAACTTGAGCCTCAGCATCACTTCCAGCTTCTTTCTATGTATGTGGCACCGAGGAATCGAACCCAGGTCTTTGGGCATGCTAGGCAAGCATTCTACCACTAGGCCAAACTCCCGGCCCCTGAGATTTTAATTTTAACATTTTCTTGAGGACTTCTCTTCCCCTACCTGTTCATAATGTTCCTCTATCAGCAAAGGTGAATTGGTTGGGCTTTTGTGATAAAGGACCACCAGGTAAGAAGTTCTTCTTGGTGAGGTGGGCAAGCCATCTGTGACATAGGTATTTTCCAGATGAGGAAAGTAGAGATGATAGGTTCTGCCTGATCATACTACTCACTGGTGGACCACTGGAAGAGTCCAGACAAAAGCTGGGTAGTGAGTGGGAGGAGTCCTTGACTCTTGAGTGCTTGGTTTCTTCATGTTGCAAGGAAGGCAATGACTGAAGCACTTGATTGGATGGAATGGGGCTCATATTTGATGTGAACATGACTTTCCCTTGCTACAGGCACGCCAAGGCTTAAAATGAATAATACCTACAATTTACTCTCCTTAATGGAAGCCTTCTGTGGGCACTGTGGATTCATCCTCATGAATTGGGGCCAGAGATCTTCACCACTGACTCTGTGCTTTTCTGTCCATGCCAAATCCTAAATGCAGACATCAGAGCCACCTCCATAGGCTCTGTGGTGATATTTAGAGGAGTCTCATTGCCTGAGGGCACAACCTTCTGTATCTTTTTTCAAATGTGCTCCATAGTTTTTCCTGATCATTGCTTTACATTAGTAAGTGAGGTTTTAGCATCCTTTAACCATCTGTTTTCTGTGTGCTTTGGCTTTGTAGCCTGATGCCTGCCTCAGAGAGAAGAGCGCCTGGGGAAAATTTGAATCTCCTTGCATTTTCTGAGAATGGTGAGGATGTGCCTCTGGAAAAATCTAGTTTCTTTTGAAGATTTCAGTGAGAGCAGGAGGTCATGTGTACCATGTGGAACCAGAGGTGCAGAGGTACATCAGGACACTTAGCAATTTCATGGGACTAAATCTGGACCACAAAGGCTTTGGCCCCTTTAAGATCTAGAAGATTGTAGGAGGAGTGTTGGCTACTGCAGCAATGTTGCATCTCAGATGTTAGAAGCCAGGAGTTCCTAGCATCTGGTGAACATCTCCAACAAAAGCTTTGGACAAATACATGGCTGTCTCTGCCTGGAGCTCTCCATATCTGCTGGGCTTATAGTTGTGTGTTGTTCTAGCCTGCCTTCCATTTCTTTTAGTTTCTTCATTTTGGTTCCACTATTAGCTGAATTATGCTCTTCAAATTCAATAATGCCTTTCCACAAATCCTCAGGAATATTTATTTACCACAGGCTATTTGTTTTTGTTCTCGAAACAAAGAGCACAACTAATCTTGAATTCAAGAAAAGTTTTTGAAGCATTGGAAAGAAAATACATCAATTCTCAAAATGACACCACCACCAATTTGTTCTCCCCCTCCACTTCACAGCAGTCTCCTTTGTTGGACGGAGTCTTTGCTGGCAGGCTCTGGGCCGGCCTGCCTTCCCTGTTCCCTCTCCTTCCCGCCCCCACCCCCCCAGCCTTACAGGGAGAACCTTAATCACATTAAGCCCATTAATGATGCATTTGTTTCTTTCTCCTGCTTCTACAAAAGGAAATGAATTATTCATGGGTAACTGTCCTCCCCTCTCCCTTTGTGCTTCATTTATACTGTAGACTATGCAGATTTCACATTGTCACACTGATTGGGACATGGGCTGTTTTGATGGTTCACATGCAAAATGACTCCATTGTCATCAGCCATTACCAGAGCTCAGGAACACATCTGTGCAGCAGCTCTCCATTTCTCTTAGCATTCCAGATGTTCTTGGTTGACTCACGTGGGTAGAAAGCTGGCAGAACCTCTGTTTTGTTCTGTTGGGGATGCCATTTCTATCTTGTTTATCTAAGACACACCCTCCTGGAAACCAGAACTTCCTCTGGAAGCTCAGGAACTATGCACTCTTCTTTTTTTCGTGCTATCTTTGAGCATCAGAGCCAGTCAAACCAAGCTGTATCCTGAGAACTACAGTTATCTCTTTAGCTGGCTGGGTATGTTCTACAGGAATTCCTGGCCAAGGTCCACGAGGGAGTGGGAGATGGAATTCAGTGTCTAAATTCTGTTTGAAATGGTGACCCCACCCTCTGTGGCCTTTTGGAATTGAAATAAACACAAACTAAAATTTCCACCAAGCTAGCCACAGTTCCAGTGCTCAGTAGCATTAAGGGTGAGTAACTGTATTAGCCATAATAGTTTTCATTGTCTCAAAACATTCTAGTGTTTAGCATTGGTTCCATACCTATCATATGCCAGGTTCTCTTCTCAGCCCTTAATTGTATGCAATTTCTTATGGTTTATTTCAAAGATATGAGTTGGGTATTGATGGATTAGGGGTTGGATATTGTCCATAAGTGACAAACTGTAAATGAACCTATAGTATATAAATGGACAGCCTATCTGAAGCAAACAGCCAATCCCAGCAGGATCTGGCCATCTGAGGTGGGTGAATGATGAATCTACAGTCAAACGAGGGGAAGGCAGAGCTGCAGCCAATCAAGCTATTCCCTTTCCTGTCCATAAATACTGCCGGCTCCCTTTGTAGAGTTCAGTTAACTTCTTAGGTTATGGAGACTGCTTTATTGACAAATTGTTCTTTGTTTGGCTAAACTCTGCTGCATTTCTTTGTCTAAAGGCTCTGACAGCACTGTTATTTGTCTGAGATGGGTGAGCAGTCCTGGGCACTGAGAGTTTATTCACATCGTGATGTCCGTATCCCTTCCTTATGATGTGGGGCAGACAATTCAGACATGGACAGTCAGTCTCCAGACTCTGAACTCTGTACCTCTTGTGTTAGGAAGAGATTGAATCCCAAACCATCTTTAAGTAAGCATTTTCAATTAAAAAGAATGAAGACTATTGATCTAATAATCATTTCTCTTCTCCCCTTTCCAAACTGAACTCTGTTCTTAATAGATGGCTGCCCTTCCTTTTCCTAACAAGGAGTTGAGGCCCAGTACCTGGTTCCTTCGGCCTCTCACATTGCTTCTTCATCAAGTTTGTCTCCTTCATTTCTATGTTCTTCTGGAAAGGGCTATTTTATTGTGCCCATCCCAAGGCTTGATTTCCGAGCCTGGGGATGTCACTGAACTTCTCTTTTTTTGTTGTTCAAGGCTAGCACTCTACCACGTGAGCTAGGACTCCACTTCTGGTCTTTGACGAGTTATTTGGAGATATGAGTCTCATGGACTTTCCTGCCTGGGATGACTTTGAGTGATGACCATCTCATCTCAGCCTCCTGGGTATCTAGGATTACAGGCGTGTGCCACCAGTGCCATGCTGGACGACGGGTGCTCTGGGTCCTCTGCTTCACCTTCTTCAGAACCAAGCTATTATTTACTCTTCTCATTAATTTCAGTTTCTGTCCCTCCTATAAGAGTCTTTGCTCTCTAGAAAACCATGCAGTGTTTCATCTCTTGATGTCTTTGTTTAAATATACAGACTCACTTTGGCATTTAAGAGGCAAAAGGCATCAGGTCTAGGGGTCCTTTCAGCATCAGCACCTCCCTTTGCCCCTGACCAGGCTCAAGTTCCCCATCAATGCTCCCACCCACTGCTAGTTGCTTACCTCCACACCACCCTTACCAAATAATTTAGTTGACCAAATAATTTACTTTTCTGTTTCCTCCACTAAATTGTTTGTTGGTTGCTTGCAAATGAGGATCAAGTTCTAATTATCTCTGGATCTCATGAGATAATACAATACCATAGTGTTGATACTGAATAAATGTTGATAGGAAAATCACCATTCGTTCTAGAAAAAGAGAACAACAAACCCCTAAACATGGTAACATTTCAATTTTAATTTTTATTTTTTGCTGGTTCTAGGGCTTGAACTCTACCACTTGAGCCACAGCACCACTTCTGGCTTTTGCTGAGTAGTTTATTGGAGATACAGTCTCATGGGCTTTCCTGCCTGGCTGGCTTTGAACCATGATCCTCAGATGTCAGCCCCCTGAGTAGCTAGAATTACAGGAATGAGCCATCGGCATCTGGTTTCTACTTTCTTTTGGCCCCATTTACTTCTCATATTGTCTTCTAATATTTTATGTTTAAAGTTCTTGAAATATTGATCTAATTCTCTTTCATTACCAATTAATGTTTATCTCCTTGTAATTTAGGCTCTGTGTCCATGGGGAAAGCACAAATATAATGTCTAAGCCTTGGTAGCATGTGTTTGAAGGATTTCATACAATCATTCTTTGAAGTGTTCTTTTACCTTTAGTCTGTTCACTTCAACATTTAGATTCTTATTATTTCTCAAATAGCTTCTTGATTTTTATCTTCTTGACTAGCTTCTGTGTTTGTACCACACATCAATTATGGACTTTTTATGCTTTAGGACAATCTCTTCATTTTTTGTATAAATTTCTCTGACTCCAATTATTTTCTCCATGGGGTTGAGTTTTCTATTTACTTTCCAATCATGTCATTTCTTTTTTTGACAGTTGGCAAGTTTTTATTGAGCCTTTTAGATTACAGCATGAAGTAAAAGGAAAAATTACTCTGCAACCGGTATTTTACACAGTTATACCAAAATAGTTTAGATACATGGGGTTGCGTTTCTCAAAAAATTGGTATCAAGTATAAACACATCTTAACTCCTTGGGTTTTCAGTTGACTATTCCAACCTAAATTTCAAGGCTAAGTCCTATCATTGCTTGATTTCTTCAGATCTGAATCACTTTTTTAATCGATGGCCACTAATTCTACTTCAAAAATGAGCTTTGCATTTGGTGGAATCTTGGCATCAGGCTGTCCTTTCTTTCCATAAGCCCATTCTGTTCAATCTCCAGTCGAGCCTTTTCTCCTTTACTCATAGTCAAGAGGGCTTCATCCCACCCTCTGATAACTTTACCTACTCCAACCTCAAAACTTAACGGCTTGGCACTTTTCTTCTTCTTTGAACTTGTTTGAATATTAGTATCAAAAACAGTTCCGTCCTGTAGTGTTCCTGTGTACCCGCAGTGAACAACATCTCCCTTTTTTAGAATAGATTTTGCATATTTTGGTGGACCCTCATCCAGAGTCTCTTCAGACATGGTTTCTTTGGGTTTATCTTCATTACGCTTCACATTTTTTACTTGCTCAGACACTTTACTTATACTTTCAGTACCTTTGAAACGCTTACTTTCAAAAAGATGGTTATAGGCTGTAACCAAATGGTCCTTATTAGCTGTCTTGGTTACATTTTTTTCTTTTTTCATATATTTTTTATTGTAATTAATAGAAGGGTTACATTATATTCACCAGATAGAAGGTGCATTACTTCACAGACATTGATACCCTTTCTCATGTCTTGGTCCCCATTTCCCTTCCCCCCTCATCCTGTTCTCCCTCCTATCCAATTTCAAATAACCAAATAAGCATATAGCAGATATACAATATATCAAATAACAAGGTGAAATACTGTAACAATATGAGATAACCAAGGGACAGCAAAAGAGATGAGAGATAACATAGTACATTAAGGACAACAATCACTTATTATATGGCTTTTGTTTCTATATCCTGGAGGTCCTTTCATTTAGCATCATACTCTATGGCCTTATGTATCTATGTTTTGTCCTATTGTAAATCTCTGCTAGGAGAGTCCAAGGTTTCTACTGATTATGACAAATGAGGGAAACCATTGAGCCTATGTTCCTTTGAGTCTGGCTTACTTCACTTAATATGATTTTTTTCTAAGTCTTTTCTTGGCTACATTTTTTTAAAAGAAAAAAAAATCATTAAAATATTTAATTTTATTAACAGAATATTTACAATTTAAAGACCTTATTTAGCCATAGTAAATGTTCCAAGTTTGAAAAGCATTAGGCAATAACCACACACAAGATGAAAACTGTAAACTATACAATACTTTATGTACAATTTTTACAAAGTAACACTTTTTTAAAATAATATAACTGGACACAAAAATATACACTTTAGAGAAATTCACATCAGTAATTGTATAAAGCTCTCTTCTAGGGTCCTGAAATTTAGGACAAACATTAGCTCTGCAAATAAAGTGTTACTGTGACAGTCCTGAAAGGCCACTATATATATTTATCTACATATAGTATCACATTGACATTTTCAAGGCTACCAACTGTACTATAATTTTTAGATTATGTATTCAAGTGTTGAGGTTCTTATGATTGTGCAAACATTAAAAGAATAATGATATAAGAAGTAATTGGGGAATAAATTTGAGCCAGCATTTAGGTTCACAAGCTCTAACTAACCCAATTTAAATTCTAAATGGCTGATAAACAGTAGTGAATGATGTTTAAAATAAATTACTGCAAATAAGCTTGAAACATGATTCGGATTTAGTACAATTTTCTTAAGTGTCTTTTTTAAAAAATTGCTAATAACTCATTTACCACTTCTTATTTTAGTGCACCTGCATTAAGGCTTTGAATTATTTGACTCAAGATTTTACAATATTAAAATCTGTCTCAGGATTTTACAATGTTAAAAGGAACAGGTCCACAACCACACTACCTACTCTGCTCTCCAGGAGTCAGCACAGAGTTAAAGCTCAACACCTTAGGGAAATGGTAGCAGACATATGCTAATGTCTAAGAAGTTACATATAGTTTTTAATTAAAGGATGTATAATAAAAACAGCTTAGTGGCAAGAAACGTGCTAATAAGCAAAAGTTTTCTTTTCAAAAGAAATTGTAACATCTTTGGAAAACTGTCCGGTTCTTTCTTTAGTTCCCACGGAGTTCATGCAGATACATTTCGTAAGACAATCTTAAAGTACACTGTAGATGGAAATGGAATGTACATCCAGAACTACAGGTGAAAACTAAGACCTGGGCACTGATAGAAAAATCTTCCTGATTTCCGTCATCACACATTTGTGTCCTGGAGTAAAGGTTCTTTGGCCTCTCCTGGCGCTTGCGTACTGTGAGGGTGGCTGTGACTGCCACAGTGCTTTCTCCAACTGCTGGACCTCAAACTTAAATTGGTGTGTTCTGGGATAAACAAGGCAACAAGTAGCGCCAGCAGTACCGAACAGGCTCCAAAGAGGAAGGGGGGACCAGGAATGATGGAATTCTGTTCAAAATGGTGCTGAGGGCTTGTGTTTGTCCCCAAGTCTGTTCCTGTTATTGGCAGTTCTTTAAGTTCCACGTGGAATATGTAGAAAATGAATCCATAAAGGGCAGGCCCCAGACCATTGCACAGTCCTCGAATCCCTGTTATCATCCCCTGAACAACCCTCTGTTGGTCAGCATCGGCGCTGCAAGGGCGCTGACCGCTGGGAAGGTGATGCTGGACACGGCTGCCACTGCTCCAGCCGCCCACATCACCCAAGGTTCTGAAGCAAAGCCATTCCATGCCAGTTGTAATATCTGAAATCCCAGACCCAATAAAATGGTATTCTTATTTCCAATTGACCTCATAAGTAAACTCAAGACTATAGTCTGTCTGAGGTATTAAAAAAAGCTGGAATTTTGGCCTGCCTCTGGTAGGTACGAGAGAAATACCGTGATGCAGATCAGCAGCACGGTGAAATCTTGGCCCATGTTTTTTAAGGATGCAAAGGGGTCAGCCTGTTCCCAGGAAATGGGCGCACCCCATGACGCTGGCCACAGCTTCTCAGGCAGCGACTCTGGGACAGCAACAAGGATAAAGCAAATATCTAGCAAAGCTATTGCTGTAGCTAGAACCACTATTAGGCTGTCCCCATACACTCGTCCAAGGTAAGCTCCAATTGCAGGGCTGGTGACTAACCTTGCAGCAAATGTTGCTGAAACCAGCCCATAAGCCATACTTCTTTCATGTTCTTGGGTTATGTCTGCTACATAAGCAAATACCACAGAGAAAGTCACTGCAAAAACCCCAGAAACGGAGATAACGGCAAAGTACCACCACGGGCTGATCTTCATCAAAGGAATTGGGGCACACGTGAAAAACACTGTTAGCAGCAGAACGGACTTTGGGCCCCAAACATCAGAGAGAGCACCAATAAGTGGGGCACTGAGGAATGACAACAAACTCTTTACTCCCTGAATTAGGCCATTCATCAGAAACGTATGCTTGGGGGAGGTTTCATGTAATACCACCAAGGTGGGTGTCGTTAACAGTCCCCAAGCAAAAAAACTCCAAAAAGATGATGGTAATGGCATGATAATCACTAGGAGAACCTATTCCTTGAGGCGTGCCCCCGTCCTTAATGATGATTTTCTTGGCCGTCCCGCCACTACTGCCGGGCTGAGCCGCTCAGGGCGCCCGATGCCATCTGAAGGGCCCGGCCTGCCTAGGGCCTTCTTGGCTACATTTTTAATGTTTCCTAATAACTTATGTTCTTCCAGAAACAAATCTGAACCATTATCCTGCAGAAACTTGATAATGTCCTTCTTGGTCAGCTGCTCGCTGCGTAGCTGCTCCACGCACGGTCCACGCCCGCTGTGGCAGGGCAGCTGCCATCTTCCCACGCTGGCACTTAGCTGGCCCTGCCTTAGTTTGCCATGTCCTTTCATTTTAGCATCTCTAGGCCCTTCTGATTCTTGCAACTTTACACTTGTAAATGAAGTGGGTTTTTTTTTCTGTTCAATTTGTTCTGACTTCACAAATTTTCCTATTGACATTGCTATTTTGCAGTACCTTATTTCAATCTCCATCATTTCTTATAGCTTCCTATCTTCCCACATACCAAGGAAGTCATTATGTCCTGTTGGGATTTCCTTCAGTGTTACTCTCACTTCTCCATTCATATAGTTGCTTCCCTAATCAAGAGCCTTAGTTAGCTATTTCTGGACTGTTGCAATAGCCTTTGAATAAGCTCTCTTCCTCTACTTTCTACAAGTAACAGAGCAATCTTCCCAACCCACTCTGCCTATATCTCATTATGAAATTTTCTTGTTCAAAATAGCTTTAATGATGACTCCATAGGCGTGGAGTAACAATTCAGAATCACACATAGCAATTTTATCTTCCCTTGTTTTACATATATCCGGAATGCCTTATTGTTTCCTACTACACTCATGAGCTCTTGCCTCCACACTTAAAGTACATGTACTCTCTCTCTCTCTCTCTCTCTCTCTCTCTCTCTCTCTCTCTCTCTCTCTCTCTCTCTCTCTCTCTCTCTCTTTCTCCCCCTACCCCCTTATTTGCTTAAGTTGCTTTAGCTCATTTCTTCTATCTTCATGTTCAGTTCTACTTATGGAACTTTCTTTTCAATATCCTCTACAAAGGTTTTTCCTGATCAATTCACCTAGGAATTATCTTTTTGCTTCCTATGAACTTCCACAACACTCTGATGAGACAGTTTGCCTTGTGCTTGTTAGCTGACCTTATACCTTCTGAGACAGTAGTTCCCTGAGTATTATGGGTAGTATTGCTATTAATAACATAGTTTCACTGAGCTGATGTCTACATCTGTTGGTTGTTATCTGTGTATGTGATGAGGTTATGGAAGGATAAAGTTTCCAGGGGTGTATTTTGATACAGAAATGCATAAGAATATTTTTCAACTTTCTACTTTTCAGATGTCTTTAGGAGGTCCACAGAGCCAAGTGTATTCATTGAATCTCTCTGGAGAGCCGAGGTGCTCTAAGGTGATGCCATGACAAGATACTTCTCTGACATCTCTGACCTATTGAGGAAACTCCTGAGCCACATGATGGCAAAGTTGAACCTCAGCCTTTGCTATGGAACCTAAAGCTATGGGAGATCACAGCCATATGCCGATCGGAACTTAAAGCAGAAATGTGCGTCTGGCAGAAAAGTCAAAAATGTGTAAACCACATCTAGGACTCTCCTAGCAGAGGATTAAAATAGCTCAAAACCTATGTATACGGGATGAGACTAAATGAAATGAACTCTAGGATATGGAAACAAGAGGTTTATCTTGTGTGATTGTTGTTCTTAATGTACTATGTTATTTCTCTTCTCTTTTTTGCCTTTGTAGTTAATCTCGTCATTACTATATCTGACGTTGTTAACTGGTATATTGCATATATATTTATTTGTTTATTTGAAATAGCGAAGGAAAGGGGGGAAGACAGGATGATTGGGAGTGAGTGGTGGGAGGGAAATGGGGACAAAAACATGAGAAGGGGTATCGATGTGTGAGAAGTAATGCACCTACTACCAGAGGGATGTACCTGTAACCCCTCTATACATTATCCCAACAATAAAATTAAAAAAATGTGTAAAACATTCTATGAATATAGACACTCAGAAACTCTAAAGGAAGATGAGATATAGCTGTAGAGTCAGGGGAAAATGTAGGTGTTATAAAAACTACAGCCCAGAAACCTACCATAGCCCCCTCCCCAAAAGAAGCAACAATGTAGCATCCCAACTTAGAATTAAAGAAGAAAGAAGAGAGGGACTATAAAGAGGAAGCAAAGGAGGGAAGAAGAAATGGGAGGGAAAAAGAAGGGGAACTAAAAAAGGAAAATGATGACCGTACTAATTTTATTGAAAGGGGGAGGTAGAAAACAAAATCTGAAAACAAAGAGAAGCCAGGAAGCACTAAATTCTGAAGAGACAAAAGGCAGCAGAGAAGCCAAACCATGAGAAAGAAGACAACTGTCCAGCCTTCTGGTGTTGACAGCAGCTTTGATGAACTTCGTTTACTTCTTTACCTCATCTAGTAATTAAGAGTACTTTAACTTTTCTCTCATCTCTTTTGCTGTCCCTTGGTTATCTCATATTGTTACAGTATTTCACCTTGTTATCTGATATATTGGATATATGTGTATTTGATTATTTGAAATTGGATAGGGAAGGGGGGAAAACAAAACAAGACGAGGGGTGGGGGTTGAGGGAGGGAAATGGGTACCAAGACATGAGAAAGGGTATCAATGTATGTGAAGTAATGCACTATCTATAATGTAACCCTTCTATTAATTACAATAAAAATATATGGAAAAAAGAGTACTTTAAAAGCAGTGAAAGAAGTGAGCATCTGAACAGTACTCAACTCAAATATAAAAGCTGACATCACTAGCCACAGCAGGATGTGTTCTGTGCTACATGCAGAATATCCCAAGTTATCTATGTTGATGATAATAAACATTATAAACATGATGGGGGATAACACTGAGCAGTGTTAGGTAATTTTTGAAAAGAAATGGCTTTGTTTCTAACATTCCTTCAGAGGAACCAAAAGAAGAAATAGATAGTCTCTTCAACCTGTAAATGCTTTTCATGGAATTGCACTACAAGCTGCTGAGTTACATGGCTTGCTTGACTTGGCCCAGCCTGGAGGACAAAAACAAAATATGTTCCCAACCATGTTTTGCAGTTCTGCAATGCAGATTCAGTGATATTGTTTTATGTAGACATACAGGAAAAAGGCAGTTCTTCTTAAAATGACACTATTGTTCAATATGACCCTCTAGGTGATACTTAGAAATATATTCATCCTGCAGGTAGAACAGCCAGAGGCCTAAACGGTAAAGGGCATTCCTTACTTATTTTGTATACAGAAGAACTAGATTTCCTTTATTACCTGAAGCAATCTAAAATTTCATTAAGTGAATTTGACTTTTCTTGGTGTAAAATTTCTGAAAGCCAGTATTGGCTGGAAAAACTGATTGAAACTACTTTATAAGTCTGCCTAGGACACAAATGAGTCATACCCAGAAATTATTCCCTTTCTCTGAAATGGAACTTTAATTTGCCTGAAGTTGCTCTGGCATTTGGTTTCAAGATGCCTCCTTTTGTTTCTCTAAACAAGAATAAACATTGAAGGCAAGCCTAAAAGGAAAGAAAAAAAATCAGTGAATTCAGCTACCAGGTAACCAAAAATGGAAAAGTCCCAAAGCTTTAGAAACATTAGCAAGAAATTACTCAATAGTAGGCTGTTTTTTTTTTTAAAGGAGGCTGTTTTCCAACTGAAGTCATACTTTTCTTTTATCTTGAGTAACATTATCCCGAAATGAACTTTGTTTTAACAATAGAGTTTTTGTAGATATTTGAGTTTGAACTGATTTAATAAAATTATACATTGATTTTGGTTGCAAGCACTGAGTACTGTTACTTTTGGCAAGTCTCTTTTTAACTTTCGGAGACTGTAAACGTCTTTGATTTCTGTTGGTTACCCAAGGGCAAGGCATGGGATCTTTATAGTCTTTGTTCTACTGATATAATATTTGAATTTTACATATCCTCCACTAATTTATACCACTATTGGAGTTTTAGTTTTTGCTTTTCATGTTGAGTTTTTGAGACAGGATTTCATTTAGGCTAGACATGACTTGCAATCTCCCTGACTGATCCCCCACAAGTACTAGTGTTATGGGTATTTGTCATCATTTGGTTATGTCATTACTTTCATATTTATCTTCTTATACTTCAGAAAAAAGATAAAAACTTCACATTTCCTCCATTATGACAAAGGAGGTTTCAAGAAGAGAGTGGGTGTCATCTTTTATCTGGTCTCTTCATTGTAGCAAAAATTGGAGATGTTTTCTAGGCAATGAGACATAATACTTGTATCACTAATTGTCCTAGTCAGACTTCTTGACCCTGTGACAAAATACCTGATCTAACAACTTAAGGAAGATACATTTTACCTTATTGTTTCAGAGATTTCAGTAAACAGACCTTGGCTCCATTGATTCTAGGCCAGAATAAATGAGGTAAGTTGGAACATCAGAGCAGCAGGGTCCTGTGCCAAAGGCTACTCACCTCATAGTGGACATGAAGCAGAGACAAAGAAAGGTCCAGGGACTAGGTCTAAACTTCAGAGATATGCTGCTCCCAGAAATGTTTTTCCTCCAGCTAGGGTCCCATTTCTCCCTCTCCCTCTCCCTCTCCCTCTCCCCCTCCCTCCCTCCCTCCCTCCCTCTTCTTCTTCTTCTTCTTCTTCTTCTTCTTCTTCTTCTTCTTCTTCTTCTTCTTCTTCTTCTTCTCTCCTCCTCCTCCTCCTCCTCCTTCTTCCTCTCTCTCTCTCTCTCTCTCTCTCTCTCTCTCTCTCTCTCTCTCTCTCTCTCTCTCTCTCTCTCTCTCTCTCTCTCTCTCTCTCTCTCTGCCAGTCCTGGGGCTTGAACTCAGGGCCTGAACACTGTACTTGGGCTTTTTCCTCAAGGCTAGCACTCTGCCACTTGAGCCACAGCACCATTTCTGGCTTTTTCTATGCATGTGGTACCAAGGAATCGAACCCGGGTCTTTGTGCATGCTAGGCAAGCACTCTACCATTAGGTCAAACACCAGGCCCCCTAGGGTCCCATCTCTTAATGCTTCTACCATTTTCCAAAATGGTGTCACTGGTGGGGACCAAGTGTTCAACATTTCAGCTGTGGATGACATTTCAGATTCAAACCATGTTATTACTCTGCTGACCCTTTAAGTAATCTTCCAACATAAAATGCATGTAGTCCATCTCCAAGAGTTTCCAGACTCTTAACCTTGCTCAAAAGTCTAAGTCTAGGCTGGGAGTTTGGTTTCAGAAAGTTAAACAAAAAAAATCTATAGCTCCATGTGTGATATCCGAGGCATACGATGATATAATTAGAGTGCCAATGGGCTTGGACAGCCTACCTTCTAGAATCTTGCCATTGATAGCTCTCTTGGTCTCTCTCCAAGGGCTGCTGTCCTGTCTTATGTTACCTGGCTTCCAAAGCCTTCCTTTGAAAACTTAGTCGAAGAGTCCATGACCAATAACATATTTCATGTATCTTCAAAACTAACACCAAAGCTAATGTAAAAGTTAATGCCATGGTTTGCAGGGAAGTGGATGACTCTAGAGTGAATCATGTTGAGTGAGACAAGTCAAGACCAAAGGAACAAAGGCACATGGTATCCTTAATACATGGCTATTAGATCCAAACAGTACAAGAGCAAGGACTCAATATTTGCATAGCCAATGCTATGGACATGGTATTGGAAATACAAAAATAACTACATAGACATAAAAACCTATAGACATAATGTTATATTACATAGATTAATATGTATCTATTATATACAAACCCTTAGCCAAATTTTGATTATGTTCTAAAAACTAAGTGCCAGTGATTGTATATAGAAATTCTCTTCTTGAATACTTGTTTGTTAACATGTCATTTGAAATAATGATGTAAAAATCAATGTTAATAAATTATTTTATAAAAGCAAGTTAATGCCAAGGTTTACCCCTAACTCAAGCAGTGTGTAGCTGGTCAACTATGGAATCAGGATTGCAATGGCCCTTGAGTGCCTGGGCAATTGAGCATGGTTAATAGAATCCTAGAGAAAGTATTTCCTTGCATGGCTCAGTACAAGCAGAATGTCCTAATAGCAGCATTTCTCAAGTGAAAAAATGACCTCTGAGACTACTTATGACTGTATCTGGACAGTTTTTGAGATGTCTTCAGTATATTTTCCCTTTCACCCTAGTACAAAGTCTTAGTCCCAGGCTTTTCTGACTAAATTGCAAAATTTAGTTTGCTCCAAATTCTCACTACAAATCTGGCTAAACCAGTCATAATCATGTTATATCCTAAGTGCTGGGTTGGCTTGAAATGTCTTCTACCAGCCTAATGGCCTGTTATTTTTACTAGCCTCACTCAAACTCTTAGGGTACAGGCAAAATGTCAACTGTTTTTTTTTTTGTTGTTGTTGCTAGAATGTTATGTGCATGCACTCTAGTCCAATTTCTAGTAGACTCTCCAATTACTATTTGAAATATCATGGAGCCTGACCTTCACTGTGTTTCTTTCCATGTTATTTATCTTTACTTTATTTTATTTTTGTTTTGTTGTTAGTTCCCTCCAGGATCCCTGATTAAGGCTTACTTACAGTGTTCTAGGAATTCATTATTCTATGACTTTCATTTTGATATCACTAAAGTCCTCAAATTCTGTGAAATTTTCTCACAAAGCAGTTCCTCATTGTCAGGTAGTCATGGTAATGATTCTATTTCTAATGTACTAATTTTCTGTGTTAATTAACTTCTGGGAGAGGCAACTTAAACTTATTGGTTCATGTTTTCATAGTTTCAGTTCATAGTCCTTGTCTCCATTATTGATTGTGGGTCTATGGTAAGGTAGAACATTATGACAATGAGAGCATGTGTCAGAGGCTACCCAACTCATGGTGGAGAGGAAAGTGGAAAGGAGGGAGAAAGGGAAAGAGGAAGGAACAGCGGAAGGGAGAGAGGAAAAGTCAAAAGTAGAGAAAGGAGAGAGAGATATGGAAAGAGACACACAGGGAGACACAGAGAGAGGATGCTAGGGGTTAAAAGGAATAATCTTAAAAGGAATCTTCTTCCTTCAACTAGGGCTTACCTCTGAAAGTTTCCACTGTCTTCAAAATAACACCAACCCCTTGGGTCATGAGCCTACACATGATTAACTGTTTTTTCATGGCATGGTTATAAGTTTTCATTTTGTTCACACTGAAGTCTTCAGAAATAGAATGAGGTGGAATGGAAAACATGAGATGAGATTTGTCTCCTTATTCCCCATCCAGTAGATAAATATAAATATAATAAAGTGTTCCTTGTTCCTGGGTCACACCTGTTAAGATTGTGTACATCTAACTGGTGACACAATTGAGATAAACTGTGCTACAAAAAAAGCAACTGTGTTGGACCAAGAGTTTGGCTTAGTAGCAGAGTGCTTGCCTAGCTAACATGCACGAAGACCCAGGTTTGATTGCTCAGTACCACATACACAGAAAAATCTGTAAATGGTGCTGTGGCTTAAGTGGTAGGGTTCTAGCCTTGAGAAAACCCAAGGACAGTGGTTAGGCCCTGAGTTCAAGCCCAGGACTGGCAAAAAAGCAAATGTGATCATTTTAGCAAGTTAAACAATACTTTACCTGTAAAAATTTCCATTTGGGTATCCTAGAGCAAGTGAACAACATCCTAGAAAGTGATTAGTATGTACCTACTCTGCATTTCATGTTTTGGTAAACACAAGAAAGACATGATCATATCTCATCTTTGCTATGTCAAACAAAGTTCCTTTGCTCAGAGAGTAACCTTTAAGTAGGAGAAGACAATTGAGAATCAAATACGTATAGGGTAATGTAGGTTACAAATTAGGAGGGTGAAGATATAATGTGGCATGGGAGTAGATACTTGAAAGGAGTAAGTGTTTCAGCCATGTGTCAATTTTAGATAAGAGTGTTTCAAGCAGAATAAGCAAACTACAAACAATGACACTGAAGTGAAAGGATGTTTGGGACACTCGTGGAAAATATATGCTCCAAATGTGAATGTGTTCCCTGGGGTTCATGTACTGAAAACTTAAAGCCACGTATACTGGCTTTCTAAGGAATGAGGGACCTGAGCAGGCTTACTCACCATGTGAAGTCAACCACCATCTCATGACCCAGCAGGAAGACCCTTTGAAGATTCCAGTGTATGCTCTTGGACTTCCAGAACTGAATCAAACAAACCTCTTTTCTTTATAAATATCCAGCTGGTGGGATTCAGTCACAGAAACAGAAAATGGACTAAGACAGAAAGTGACTCAAGAAAAATGTGTGAAGGAAATAGAATGTGTCCAAAAGATGGTGGGCAATGGCCTAATAAAGTCATTTGCCAGTGGTAATTCACATTATTAAGCGTTGCACTTGAGCTCTGATACCCTGTTGCCTGTAAGCTCTGAGTATGATTACCATACCAAGGGATTGATTTGTGTCAAGATATTTGGGCAAAAGAACAAAATAGCATATTTCAAGTTCTGGGTATAGCTTTCTGTGATAAATTAATTTGTTCCATGTATTTACTGACTATTGTTTATAACATAAACAAAGCTGCTCTTCTTTTTTAATGAGGGGATAAACTTCTATCTTACTTATTTCCATCCTCAGTATTATTATACAATAAAAAGCCAAATATGCAATATACTGCCGAGAGGGTAATGAGCAGGATTCAATCACACATTTAAATGAATTTTTTTAAAAAAGCTGAACCATGTCCAAGTCCTTCCATCTAGGCATCACTTAAGAATCTGTTTTTTCAGTTTAGTTTCATCTCTACAGCTGCCAAGGCACTTTAGTTCTGCCAGCTCAAATCTCTGATTGCAAAATAAAGGGTGGTCACTTCCCAGTGGATGTATAAAATAGGGTATTCTGTGGAGAGAATGACTTTGTAAGAAAGCTTGATAATAAGAAACCAGAAGCTTTCTTCTCCTGGCCCCCTTAGCTGGAGGGGAGTTCATTTTGAGAGTGGCTTCTCACCTTCCCAAAATCTAAGCATCTTTGGCGAAATGTAAATGCTTTTGGAAGATGAATGCACTTTACTGCAGCTTACATTCATAAATATTTTTGTAGTATAATAGGTTGTCAAAACAAATCTGTGTTTTCCATTTGTGTGTGCATGAGTGTGTCAGTATGCCTCTTCATCTTTCTGTCCATCTAGAGGTAGAGCACAAATAATTTATTTTTCTCATTATGGATTTTTCCTTACTATACTTTTGTACAGAGTGACTCATGATGAATGGGTAAATAAAGAGCCATGCAATCAGTGGGAGAAGTTCCTGTAATTTTATTTTAGTAACTCTGTGTCTCAGCTGCAAACTAGTGGTTCCTCTGAAGTGTTTTCAATGGAAAACCGCATCTGAGGCTTAAAGTTAGCTGTACCATCAAAGTGGAGCAGGCAAGTTATGGTGGTCTTGTGGACCAAAAGTTGCATAGTGTCAGAGCCTAGGTACCAAGGTCCATGAAGCCTCATTGCTAATTAGCTGTGTGGCTTGAGTTGAGTACTCTAGTTTCTCTGAGCATCCATTCATATTTTGTAAACTGAGGAAAACAATGCCTGTTTCCTACCAGTAGCTGCGAGAATTACAGGACATAAGGCATGTGAAGCCCTTAGTGTGATGACTCTACCTGTGAGATACGGTGTGTGTCTCTCATTCTTATTGTCTCTCACTTTTATTATCAGTTCTCTTCTGCTTCTTTCATTATCATATCACAGCCTGGAGACTTGGCATAAAGCAGAAATCTTCCTGGTGCCTGAACACAGAGGCCCCTTGAGAACAGCTCATCAGACTCTACTACTCAATATACCTTCCTTTGAGTTTTTCAGAATATTTTCCCTTTCAAGTAAACCTGGAGAAAACATTGTTGTTGCCTGTTACCCAAATTTACCACCAACTCTAGTTTCCAAGGATTGTAAATGGATATAGTTGGGTATGCTCATTTCCTTTAACTTAAGAATTCCCAGGGAATCCTTCAAAGAAATAGCATGGAAATGCTTTTCTCTTTAAATAAGCTTTACGTGTGTGTGTGTGTGTGTGTGTGTGTGTGTGTGTGTGTGTGTGTGTGTGTGTATGTGTGTGTGTGTTTGTGTGTGTGTGTGTGTGGTAGAGGAGGAGGAGAAAGAAAGGTAGCGGAGGGAAAACTTGATGATCTGAAAGTTGAGGGAGAACTTAGTGATCTGAAAGTTTCGTTGTACTGACCAAATGGCTAATATTTCCCAATGAAAAAAATTCCCGGGGGCCGGGAGTTTGGCCTAGTGGTTAAAGTGCTTGCCTAGGATGCATGAAGACCCGGGTTGGATTCCTTGGTACCATATACATAGAAAAAAGCCGGAAGTGGTGTTGAGGCTCAAGTGGTAGAGTTCTAGCCTTGAGAAAGTCCAAGGACAGTGCTCAGGCCCTGAGCTCAAGCCCAGGACTGGCAAAAAAAAAAAAAAAATTCCCATGCTGGCAGCCTTATATGTCTTTTCAAATGAATTTACCTGCTTTTGTTTTTTCTATTTAGAAAAGCATCTAGCACAATTTGGACTTATAATTAGGATATTTTATACCTGATGCAGTCCTTGATCTAATTCTCTAATTCACCTTTTACTGAAAACTCACTTTCATATCTACTGTTAGTGGCCAGCTTTTATTTTTCGATAAGAGCGTTTTGAGCTCCCAGAACTTCAGTGCTAGGGTTGGAGGTGGGCTCAGTTGGTAGAGTGCTAGTCAGGTAGTGAAAGCATCAGGTACTAAGTTTGTGTCCCAGTAATGAACTTAAAAAAGAAAAGAAGAAAGCAAAAGAAAGGAAGGGAGGGAAGGAGGAAGGAACAGAAGAAAGGAGGAAGGAAGGAAGGAAGGAAAGAAGGAAGGAAGGAAGGAAGGAAGGAAGGAAGGAAGATTGGAAACAAGCAAAGAACTTGACTATTATCCTTAATTTATTGTGCATTTATCCAGCACTGAAAAAAATATGTGCCTCAGACTGAAGAAGACTGGAGCTGATATCCAGATAATCTTTCTAAATTTATCATCTCCAAAAAATGAATTCACCTTCAGGAGTTTCCATATTGACCTCTATGGATATAATATCTATGTGATGATCTCATGAGAACATATAAGTAAAATGCCTGCATTGTGCATTACTCAGAGGTGTGAGTGATTTATCAACACAAGCCACTCCCAACTCCCTTACTGTGCAAATGAGTAACTGATTGAGCAGATTCACACAATTCTCAAGAGAGTGTATAATCATAAATCAGACACAAAAAGGGGATAAAGTGAATAATAAGATTAAATAATAACTGCTCTTTATTATTATTATTTTTCTTTTGCCAATCTTGGGCTTGAGCTCAGGGCCTGAGCACCATCCTTGGACTTTCTCAAGGCTAGAGCTCTACCACTTGAGCCTCAGCACCACTTCGAGCTTTTTTCTATGTATGTGGTAACAAGGCATTGAATCCAGGTCTTCGTGCATGCTAGGCAAGCACTCTACTACTAGGCCAAACTCCAAGCCCTTGTATTATTTTTTATTTTAAACTGGAATTGTGGATAGTTTGGGTGGAAAGAATGAATGATAACCAAGGACCAAGATGAGAGTCTAAATAAAACATGGTTGGCAGCCAATGTACTGTAGCTACTCCTTTGCCAATGCCTTCTGCTCCAATGGCTTAGGTGTAGAGACTGGAGAATCTCATATCTTTTCACTGACCAAGACAATTATATCCAGCTACATGTTAGTTGTGTGGTAAGAAATGCATTTTCTTAACTGCTCCAAAATGACACACTCATGTAATTTTGATTTCATTATCTTTAATATTTTTTATTCAAAATATGCGAAATGGGCTGGGAGTGTTGGGGGATGTACCCAACCCCCCACAAGCAGATTTGTTACCACCCCATCTGCCATCCCAAATGCTAAATCCCAGGAACACCACTGCTTTGCAGTATGCTATATTTTACAAGACTTTGAAGGAAGAGAAACACAGAAAGATAGTGACAAGCACTGCAGGGCTAGAGAGACAGAGAGCATAAGGTTAGAGCTAAAACTTCTAAAAAGCAACTGGAGTGTTGGAAAAAGGAACAGAGGGAAGGACTGAATACATTTACTGGGAATTAATGAACAAGATAAAGGTATTTATGTAGGCAGAGAACATATGGAAACAAGGGAAATGAATCGTGGAAGAAGGCAGCAAGTCTTACTACCCGTTATTTCATCTTAAGAAATATGTGTGTATACACACAGATAACTTTTTCAAATATATGTGCACTTGGAAAGAAGAAAAAGTTACTAAATGTAGCTCATACTATGAGAGGAAAAAATCCTACCAGGAGACTGTCGTGACAGTTAACATGTTCTGCAGTGTTATTTCTAAACTATATCTTAATAAGGGGATTCTGCAGCAATTAGAAAAATGAAACCAGGGAACTGTGGAAGCAATGGTACTGATATCTGTATAAATATGGAAATCATCTCCATTTCCTGGCACATTGACTGACCGCCCCCTTCTTGGATTCAAGACTTGCTGTCATGCCAAGTGATTGATTTTGCCAAGACCCAAATAGTTTCTGGTACTGGTGTCTTTTGTATGAAATAGCATGCAGTAAGTAGATGTCTTAGGGAGATGGTAGGTTTTGAAATGATGATAGCTTGCATGAAAAGTGGGAAACAACTGCAGTTTCAAGCTATAGATAGAGGCAGGGGATGAGGAACCTGTCCTTAAGCAATTTTGTTGAAGAATATCTTTGTGAAAATGGCAATCCTGCCAAGGGCTATCTACAAATTCACTGCAATACCCATAAATATCCCAATGTCATTCTTTAAGGAAATAGAAGCAATCCAAAATTTCATATGGAATAATAAAAGACTATTTAGTGAAAACAATTCTTAGCAGAAAGAACAGCGCTAGAGGAATATCAATACCAAACTTCAGACTCTATTACAGAGCTATAGTAAGAAAGACAGCTTAGTATTTGCACAAGAACAGGCCTGAGACCAATTGACTAGCACTGAAGTCCCAGAAATCAACTCACACACCTATGGCCACCTAATTTTCAATAAGGGAGCCAAATAATAGGATGGAAGAAAGACAGCCTCTTCAGCAAATGGTGCTGACAGAATTGGTTAAGCACTTGTGTCGGGGTTCTTCGTCCCTGTTTCCCCTTTACCAGTAGGCAGATGGGGAAAAACACGCCCCGACCAGGCCAAGTGCGAGAGGAAGGGGCCCAATGTCCTCCCGCATCCAGCCTTCTTACCCTGGAGCATGAACAGAGACGCCACGCAGCTTCATCAAGGCAGGAAGATCTCTCTCTCTCTCTCTATTCCCTAAATCCCTCCTCCTTATATTGGGTGAGCGAGCCTATCATTATACAAGATGGACAGGACAAAGAGATCCACGTGTTTTATCTCTACTACAAGCCTCAGCAGAAAGTTATTAGACATGGCATTACTCGGCCCCCAATACACTTGTAGAAAACTTAAGTTAGATCTTTACATGTCACCCTGCACCAGAATTAATTCCAAATAGATCAAAGACCTTGAGGTAAAAGCTGTTACCCTGAAAAGGATTAGGAGATACACTAGATCTCCTTGGCAGAAGTGGAAACTTCCTTAATAAAGGCCTAGAAACACAACAAATTAAAGAAAGTTTGGACAAATGGGACTGCATTGAAGTACAGAGCTTCTATATGGCAAAGGACATAGCTAGCAAGTTAAATAGAAAGCCCACAGAGTAGGAGAAAATCTTCATTAGCCATACAACAGACAAGGGCCTCATATCTAAAATATACCTACAATTTATGGGGACCAAGACATGTGAAAGGTATCAATGTATGTGAATTATTGCAACTTCTATCTGGCAAATATCATGTAACCCTTCTATTAATTACAATAAAAAATATATGAAAAAAATAAAATATACCTACAGCTCAAAAATTGAACCTCTCAGATAAAAATCCTCAAAGAAACAACCATCCTATTAAACAGTGGGCTTCTCTTCAGACTTTAAGACTTCTCTGAAGAGAAAATAAGAATGACCTATAAACATGAAAAAATGCACACCATCTCTGGCCATGAAAGAAATGCAAATCAAAACAAAACTTTGAGACTCCACCTCACCCCAGTTAGAAACAAGATGATTGGGAGGGGTTGTGAGGAGGGAAAAGTGGGTAAAAAACATGAGACGTGGTATCAATGTTCATGTAGTAATGTACTCACTATCTTGTGAATGTAACTGTAACCCCTCTATATGTGACCCTGACATAGAACATCTTGCCAGCATTTGTAGCTCCAGGCCCTGTTTCTTCCATGCTCAGCCTTGGATTTAACTGCTCTGGGGCATGGTGTTAGACTAGCTTCCCAGGTCTAATTACAGGCAGTTCTATTTGTAACTTAGCAAGGCAGTTCTACTCTTAGTCATTGACAGGTTTCATGCAGACTGACCTTGGAAAAGTGCCTTGAGACAGTTCCTGACTATAATAAGTTCAAGACTAAGATGGTAAAAATCCAACATGACAAAAATTTGCCTCAGAGAAAGAACAATGTGGAGCAATTTCATCTGACCAAAAAGTGTAAATATATTTAATTACTGAAAGAGATAAAAAGGTGAAAAAATTCATATAGAAAGATACAGTTGTATGTTATGATAGATGCATATGTGGTGTCATAAATCAAGAATGGCGAATTAGAAGAAAGAACCAAATTGATATCCTGGATGTGAAAATTAAGTTTGCTGAAACAATGTGAATTAGGGCTACAGACTGGAGATAAATAATCAAAGAAAGAATTAGGGAGCAATAAAATTGAACCAAAGAGATATCAAGCTCACCCAATATTTATTGAGCATTTATTATGTGCCAGGAATAATTTTAAGGATTTAATATGCACAATCACATTTTGCAAATGCAAGAATTACAGAAAGAAGGTTACTTTTCATTCCCATTTTATTAATTAGGTTATTAAAGCAAAGAGAAGATGGTAAGTAATTTGCCAAAAGTCACACAGCTGCACTTGAGTTCAAGAATTTAAACTAGTGTATTAAAACCACTTGTGTCAAAACCACTGTATTGTAATACCTACTCTTAAATTTTCCAACTGGTAATGCAGAGATAAAGAGAGGAAAAACTAATTAAAGGAAAGTTAAGAGATTAGAGAGTGAACTCTAGAGCCAGTAAATAGAAATCTGTATGTTAATAAATGTCCAAGTAATGTACATGCAGTTTAGAGATTGGGAGTTTTGTTTATTCTCTTCATTTTCTTAAGTAACAATGCTGTCCTTTGATGTTTGGATGTGTCTCTACACCAAAACTCCTAACAAGAAAAATGCTAGTGTCCTAGGCAATTTGGCAACATGGGAATCCTTCAAAATGTCAATTCCTGGTGATTGGTAGTGGTTAGCCAACAGATTCTCAGGCAAGGTTAGGCATTTGTGTAGTTGATTCTAAGTCATATAAACATTTTGCCTCTGATTGTTTCAAGGAGACAAGTACAAAGGATTTGTGGTCTTTTCACATGATCTTTTCAAGGGATCCAGCTCACACTGGCAATTCAGAGTGCCATGAGATGTAGTTATTATCTCCTCAGGCTGCTTGCCAGCCATCTCAATCTAGAAAGGGTGAGGAGTCAGAAAGAATCTGATTTCCATTCTCCCTTGAACTTGACCTGATCACTGGCAAAGAAAACAGCACTGCGATGTTTCTTAAGAACACCTTTTGTCAATCAGTATGCCAGCCAGACTTCAGTACAATGAAGGGATTCTTACAGGCAGTTTTCTTCCTAGCTAAAGAGGGTAGAAACTGGCAGGCAGAACAATTGGTACAGGTTTTGATGTACTGAACACCATTTGTGGTTTTGGTGGCAACCAGAATGCTAGTAAGATGAAACCAGTCATCACTAACTGCTGTTGACTCATTACTGAAGGAAATAAATTTTTACAAAAAATGTAGACATCAGAGAGTGACTACCATTTCCATGTCTCCTATATTCCAGCAAGAAATTTAATAACACCCTGGAGGCCCAAAGACTTCATCTTTAGGTCAATCAAGAAGCTTAACAGCTGGTTTTGAATTTGGACATTAAAGGAAAGAAAACTTCTGAACATTAGGAGAGGAATCTGCTAAGTTGAGTGAAATCCACTTAATTAGTCAAAGACCCAATTAATGTTTTTTGAGACCAATAACAAAATCATACCCATAAAAGTTGAGAAAAAGAAAAATTAGCACAAGTGTATCAAGGCTTCAGGAAAGTCCAGAGCTTCCTAGGAAGGAGATGATATGGACTAATACCAACTAATTATTAGATGGCTTCTGCTGCCAGAGTGGGGGAAAACAGAATGGAGAGGAACCAATCTTTCCTTCATGAAGTGCTAATTTAACAGTCTGATTAGAGCTTCTAGAGATCAGATTTCTTGACAGTGGACAACATAGGTGGTATTCCCATACTTTTTTATTGTTGGGGTAATGTATAAAGGGGTTACAGTTATATTCGCCAGGTAGTAGGTGTATTACTTCTCACATATTGATACTCCTTTTCCTGTTTTTGTCCCCATTTCCCTCCCTCCACCCCCTCCAATCATCCTGTCTCCCCCCTTCCCTTTCCTATTTCAAATAAACAAATAAATGTATATATAATATATCAGGTAACAAAGTCAGATACAGTAACAATATAAGATTAACCATAAGGGCAAAAAAAGAGAAATAACATGTACATTAAGAACAACAATCACAGAAGATAAAGCTTTTGTTTCCATATCCTAGAGATCCTTTCATTTAGTCTCATCCTATATGACTTTATGTACCTGGGTTTTTCACTACTGTAATCCTTTGCTAGGAGAGTCCTAGATTTGTACTTATTATTACAAATGAGGGAAACCATTGAGTCTATGTTCCTTTGAGTCTGGTTTACTTCACTTAATATGATTTTTTTGCAAGTCTTTCCATTTCCTTACAAATGGGGAGATGTCATTCTTTCTTATGGCTGCATAGAATTCCATTGTGTATAAATACCACATCTTGTTGATCCACTCATCAACTGAGGGACATCTGGGTTGGTTCCATATCTTTGCTATGGTGAATAATGCTGCAATGAACATCATTGTGCTAGTGGATTTAGTCTGTCCTTGTTTCTGGATGTTTGGGTCAATGCCAAGTAGTGGAATTGCTGGGTCATAGGGGAGCTCTATGTTTGAGGAACCGCCATACTGCTTTCCATAGTGGTTGAATGAGTTTACACACCCACCAACCGTGTAGTAGTGATCCCTCCTGGCCACATCCCCTCCAGCATCTGTTGTTATTATATTTCTTGATAATGATCATTCTAACCAAGTAAGGTGGAGTCTCAAAGTTGTTTTGATTTGCATTTCTTTTATGGCCAGAGATGTTGAGCATTTCTTCATGTGTCTATAGGCCATTCTTATTTCCTTTTCAGGAAAGTCTCTCTTTAAGTCTTTAACCTATCTATTAATGGGATAGTTGTTTCTTTGAAGATTTGATTTGGAGTGATTCGGGTTTTTTTTTCCTTTGGATGTATTTTAGATAGGGGTCCTTTGTCTGTTGTATGGTTAGTGAAGATCTTCTCCCACATTGTGAGCTTCCTATTTAACTTGCTAGCTATGTCCCTTGCCATACAGAAGCTCTGCAGTTTCATGCAGTCCCACTTGTCCAAACTTACTTTAATTTGTTGTGTTTCTGGGCCTTTATTAAGAAAGTTTCGACCTGTGCCAAAGAGGCCTAGTGTATCTCCTATTCCCTCTTGTAAAGTTTTCATAGTAACTTCTTTTACCTCAAGGTCTTTGATCCATTTGGAATTATTCCTGGTGCATGGTGACATAGAAGGATCCAATTTTAGTTTTCTACGGGTGCTTAACCAGTTCTGTCAGCACCACTTTTGAAGAGGCAGCCTTTTTTCCATTCTATTTTTTTGTCTCCCTTATGAAAGATTAGGTGGCAATAGGTGTGTGAGTTGATTTCTGGGTCTTCAGTTCTATTCCATTGGTCCTCAGGCCTGTTATTGTGCTAGTACCAAGCTGTTTTGGTTACTACAGAACTGCAATAGAGTCTAGAGTTTGGTATTGATATTCCTCCTGAGCTGTTCTTTCTACTGAGAATTGTTTTTGTTATATGGGGTCTCTTATTATTCCATATGAAATTTTGTATTGCTTCTTATATTTTGTATTGGGTCTTCTTTAAAGAATGACATTTGGATATTGATGGGTATTGCATTGAGTTTGTAGATAGCTTTTGGCAGGATTGCCATTTTCACGATGTGATGTTAATTCTTCCAATCCAGGAACACGGGAGGTTTCACTACTTCCTCATTTCTGCTTTCATTTCTTTTTTCAGGATTTTTAAGTTTTCATCATAAAGGTCCTTTATATTCTTAGTTAAATTAACTTCTAAGTACTTTATTTTCTTTGAGATTATTGCAAAAGGAGTTGCTTTCCTGATTGCGGCCTCTCTCCTCTTGTTGTTGATATACAGAAAGGCGGTTGATTTTTGAGGGTTGATTTTATACCCTGCTACCTTGCCAAAGTTTCCAATCAGCTCAAGTAGCTTGGGAGTGGAGTCTATAGGGTTCTTTAAATATAGACTCATGTCATTTGCAAAGAGGGAAAGTTTCACTTCCTCTTTCCCTATTTGGATCCCCTTTATGCTTGCTTCTTGCCTTGTTTCTCTGGCTAGGAATTCTAATACTATATTAAAGAGGAGTGGAGAGAGTGGGCATCCTTGTCTCATTCCTAATTTTAGAGGAAATAGTTTTAGCTTTTTGTCATTAAGTATAATGCTAGCTGTGGCTTTGTTATGCAGAGCCTTTATTATACTGAGGAATGTTCCATGGATTCCTAGTTTCTCCAGAGCTTTTAGCATAAAGTGGTGTTGGATCTTGTCAAAGGCCTTTTCTGCATCTATTGAGACAATCATGTGATTCTTATCCTTGCTCATGTTGATGTGATGAATTATATGTATTGACTTGTGTATATTGAGCCACTTTGCATCCCTATGATGACACCTGTTTGATCATAGTGTATAATTTTTTTGATGAGTTATTGTAGATGGTTGGCCAGTATTTTGTTGAGAAGTTTTGCATCAGTATTCATCAAAGAAATGGGTCTATAGTTCTCTTTCTTTGATGAGTCCCTATCTGGTTTTCAGATGAGGGTTGTAGTGGCTTCATAGAATGAGTTTGGCAAAGAGCCTTTTCTTTCAATTTCATTGAAGATTTTGAGGAGTATTGGCCTGAGATTTGCTTTGAATGCCTTATAGAATTTAGCTGTGAATCCATCAGGTCCTAGGCTTTTCTTTTATGGGAGGTTTCTTATTGCCATTTCTATTTCAATACCTGAAGCAGGTCTGTTTAGTTGATTTAGGTCTTCTTGGCTCAGTTTGGGTATATTAATATTGGGTAGAAATTCATCCATCTCTTCTACATTCTCAAATTGTTTGGTATAAAGGTTTGAAAAGTATTCTCTTATGATGCTCTGGATCTTGGTAATTTCTGTCATGATATTTCCATTCTTGTTTGTTTTGGTTTTTTTTTGTTTTTTTTTTTTTTTTGTTTTTTGCCAGCCCTGGGCTTGGGCTCAGGGCCTGAGCACTGTCCTTGGACTTTCTCAAGGCTAGCACTCCACCACTTGAGCCTCAGCACCACTTCCGGCTTTTTGCTGTGCATGTGGTACCGAGGAATCGAACCCGGGTCTTCGGGCATGCTAGGCAAGCACTCTACCACTAGGCCAAACTCCCAGCCCGATATTTCCATTCTTGTCCATGATTTTGTTTATTTGAGTGTGTTACCTTCTTTTTTGGAAAGATTTGTTAAGGGTCTGCCAATTTTGTTAATTTTTTCGAAGAACCAAATCCTTGTTTTGTTGATTCTTTCTATGTTTTTTCTTAGACTTGAATTTATTTAATTCTGTTTTAATTTAAATAATTTGCTTCCTTCTACTGGAATTGGGATTGGTTTGTTGCTCTTCTTCCAAGAGCTTAAGGTGCACCATTAAATTGTTGGTTTGTAATTTTTCCAATTTGTTAATGCAGGCACTCGGAGCTATAATTTTTCCTCTGAGTATTGCCTTTGCTGTGTCCCACAGGAGCTGGTATTTTGTGTACTCCTTTTTGTTAAATTTATGAATTGTTGAATTTCTGTCGTGATCTCCTCAATGACCTACTGGTGATTCAACAATGTGTTGTTAAATCCCCATGAATTATAGGGTTTTCCTTGGTGGAGATTGGTGTTCAGTTCCAATTTTGTGCCATTGTTGTCTGAGAGAATGAGGAGAATAATTTCAGTATTTCTGAATCTGCATGGGTTTTTTTTATGCCCTAAAATGTGGTCTATTTTAGAAAATGTTCCATGTGCTGCTGAAAAAATGTATATTTTAGTATTGCTGGGTGGAATAATCTGCAGAGGTTTATTAGGTCTAGTTGCTATATGTAATTATTCAATTCTGAGGTTTCTCTGTTGAGTTTTTTCCTGGGTGATCTATTCAGAGATGAGAGTGGTGTGTCAAAGTCACCAACAATCACTGTGTTCGGATCTATGTGTGGTTTTAGTGTAAGTAAAGTTTGCTTGATGAAGTTGGTTGCTCCAGTATTAGATGTGTAGATATTTAGGATGGTTATATTCTCCTGAAGGAGAGAGCCCTTTAGTAATATGTAATAATCTCCTTTGTCTCTTCTCATTAATTTCAGTTTGAAGTCTATTTAATCTGATATGAATATATCAACTCCAGCCTGTTTATGGGGGCTGTTAGGTTGATAGATTTTATTCCAGCCTCTCACTCTCAAAATATGTTTGATTTGGGGGCAAGATATGTCTCTTGAAGACAGCAGAAACCTGGATCTTGCTTTTTTTCCACTAAACAGTCTAAATGCCATTTAATTGGAGAGTTAAGTCCATTGTTAGTTCCTGCCTTTTTAAAATTTTATTAGGGCCTGTGACTTGTCCTCCCCATTCTTTTCTATGACGCTGCCAAGCTTGCCCTCACTGCATCCTTCAAGGGTCATGTAATGAAATCTTGAACTGGAGACACCCAAGTTAACTAGCTAAACTAGCTCAATGTCAGACTGTTTTTCAGCTCTCAAGTTCAAGCCTCATTCCTCTGAATCAGGTAGTGGTATTCTTTCCGTCTTTCCTGCAACCTCCATATCTGTGTGCCGAGGACCTGCTTCTGATGTTATCTCTGTAGAATGACTACTTCTTCCCTCAACACATTCCTCACTGCCACAGGACCAGATGATGAGATCAAAAGGCCTTTTTCCATATTTGGGGCACAAGAACATAGATAGTGTTTAAGGCACAATAAAAAAATAGGAAGTTTTTTATATTCCTTAAATGTATCATGGCTGTAGTGATCAAACACCTTTTGGAGTTGGGAAACTTGGGTTCTAACTCTGAATCTACCACTTACTATAGCGCCTCTCTTTTGTTGAGTAATAGCAGGGCTTCCATTTGCTAATCCAGAGAAGCATGTGTTCTAGCCATGTCTTATAACAATCGTGGAAACTGCTTCTAGTTGTGATGATTACAGCATCGTATTCACCCTGCCATTTGCCAGTCTTGACTTCCCTGCTCTTTTCCTGTCTTGACTTCCCTGCTTTTTCTCCACTGAATTCATATACACTTTGCTCAACCCATATGTATTTTACCCTAGGTATACTTGAGTTTTCATTTCCTATAAAATGTAACTTTGGGGGACATCAAGAGTGCCGTTTTATTCACCACAGTTTTGTATCTTAAAGTACTAAGCAAGGAGCCTGGCATATTAATACTCGGAAGTTGGGTTTTCAGTATCCAGTATAGGCACTATGAAAACTTCCAGTACCTGTTTCACAGTGTCAGGCTAGGTTAAGTTCTTCTGTTCCAACTAGTGAAGAACCTGCCCAGAAAAGTTGCAAACCTTTACATCAGGTTGTTCAAGCTCAAATTTATAATTTTTTGATTTTTTAAGGTATTGGTATGCAAACCTAGGACCTTATACTTACTTGGCTTGTCTACTTGGCTGTGGTTCCAGCACTTGAGCCACAACTCCATCTCCATCTTTTCTAGTTACGTTGGAGATGGAATTTCAGGGGCTTTTCTTTCTGGGCTGGCTTCAAACTAAGATCCTCCAGATTTTATCCTTTGAGGTAGGTAGAATTATAAGTGTGAGCCACTGGCATCTGTTGTTATGTATTCTTCTTTATCTTCTATTGAGATGGTAGCCTTTGAGTCGTTTTATTATCACTTTTTGTCTTGATGTTTTTGTTTGACACTGTGTTATTAAAGATAATAAAATAAACTTCTGTAACATCAGTAAGAGTTGAGCCTCACTGTAATGACTATTACAATGCCAAGTACCAGTAAAAGACACAGAGACACCTGTTCTTTTTATTGCTTCTTGCCATAGTTTGCTTAAAAGTCAGGAGGCCAAAACAAAATTTTGGTAGATACAGTTTTCTCCTGTTGGCAGTGTATCACTGAAGTTTTGTTAACTTCTTTGAACCAGGTATTGTCAAAGAAACTTGAATGGAAAAAGGAGCCCTATAATGCTAACAGTTGTCTTATTTTCCACAGTGCTCAGAAGTAGTGCCTTTTAAATTGGTACCTACAACATCACCTGACAACTTATTTTCAGTAGGAAAATGTCCTCAGGGCTCAGTGGTGGTCAGTTCAGAAAGGGCTACTTATTCAGTGGGAAAGTAGGAATATGGTAGTCCCTGTAATATTCCTTGACAGCCCAGTACCTCAACACCATTCCTATTGATGGAAAGTTCCAGTACATGAGACACAGTCTGTCCACCACCAAAGAAGCTGAACATGGCAAATATTTGCTTTCTGGGCCTTTTCTTACTGCTAGTCCAAAGCATGTGGCTAGGTTCTACCTACCATGTACATTTGCCACTTTCATCAAGTCTGGTGAAATAAAGAAACCTGAAAACCTTAACTTTTATCCAGGCTAAGTCCAAGCAGGAGCTACCCAGATGTTTCTGGATTAGTTATCACTGCAGCTCTAGTTGCAGTGTCAGTGTTCAGCAATGGAGTTACAGGAGATGGCTGTTTGGTTATATGGACTGAGGCTAGGAGTTTGTCTTTGCAGGAGCTGCAAGTTCTTTGATGTGAAATAGTGCCTGCACAATTCTTGGCTGCACAAGTCTGTAACCCACAACTAGGCTATGTTACCTTCCTAGTGCTTCTGTGAACTATGCAGCATATTTTAGTGAATTCTTTTTCTTCATATTGAACCTGAGTTGGTTCTTTTTCTTGCATCTAAGAACAGAAATTGATGTATTTGTTCATGTTCTGAAGGGATTATGATCATTGAGTAGAGGTAGCAAACTCCACACATCTGGAATATATAAGATAAGAAATACTGTAAGACTAGAGGATAGTAAATTTTACTGTTATTATAAAGATGATGTACAGAAGGCCTACTGTTCCATAAGTCAGGTAATGAGTATATTGCTGTTTGAAAAAGTCACCCCTTCCTTCACTCCCTCCCAGTTTTCCCCTCCCATCCCCACTCACAAGTTACATAGTTAATTTACAACCTAGTGTCTACTGAGTACTACTGCTGCATTTGTTTACTCTTTGTCCCTCCATTTCTTTACTCCTCCAAACTTCCAAAGACAGATTTTCAAAAAAAACTAGAGGATATGAGAATATGTGTAGAATGTAGTGTAGCAATTTAGATTTTAGATGAGATGATTGTCAACTCAAATATCTTTTAAGGTAGGACAGATAATAAAGGATACAAGAGGTTTGACTTTGAGGATAAATAAACAAGCTAATAATTATAATGTCTAATATTTAATAAAATACACTGAAGAGGTACAATAGCAGTGACATAAAACAAAGCAAAACAATAACATAAAAATGAAGGTTTACTGAGAAATGGAGTTCATATCTGTAATCCCAGCTACTGAGGCAGAAGTTGAGCAGAGATTGGGAAGATTGCAACTGGAGGCCATCCTGAGTAAAATGTTAGTGAGAACACCCCATCTAAACATACAAGCAAAGTAGGGTGGTATAGATTTATAAACCAAATTATGTGGGAGGTTTAGTAGGAGGACTGTAGTCTTAGGCCAGCCCCAAGCAAAACCAGGACTCATCTAAACAATACCGCCCCCCCAAAAAAACCCTAAGGAAATAAAGGATGGGATGTACCTTAAATATTAGACTACCTGCCTAGCAAATGGCAGTCTTGAGTTCAGACCCCGGTATTGAAAAAAAGAAAACGAAGACTAAACCAATAACAATAGTTAGTTCTAACTTAGTGATTACTGTGAATTGACTCTCCTAGAGCTTTGTGCACAGGGGGAATAAATGGCAGATTTTTCTTGGGAAAATCCTGTAGTATCCTGTTCAGTATATTGTTTATCCTTGATTTTCCATTTTTCCTGGTAATTTTTAAATAGTTGTATGAAAAATAAGTCAGAATTCATTTATCTAATTGCATATATAGTAGAAGCCACCAGTGATAACATATCTTTTATTTTTTCCTTTCCAATTTCTTTCATATACAACTTGAGTAACAAAATTTTCACTTTCATGATCTACAGTCAGGCTACTCACTGTTAAAATAAGATGTTTTGAGGCAGAAGCACCTACAGACCCTAAATCCTTCCTACTTAGTTGGCTGGTGTCAGGAAACATATTCCATATTGCCAGCCCTGTTGGCATTGGAGAATACCAGCTCAGAGTGCCAAGCCCTGCAAGACACAGCCTGTAAAGAAGGCACAGGGACGCAGCATGGGCAAGGAACTGACTGAAGTATGTGAATATGTCCCTGACTGATTATTCTGCTTATTGGCTGTTTTAGTGTTGGGGGAGGAAATGAAGTCTTCAAAATTCTAGGCTTTAATAGATACTCATATGAATGTTTGTATTGTTTCAGAGAATTTTATTCCTGAAATAGGTTTTGAATATTACTATCATAAATATCCACTGAGAACTTAAAGAAAATGTTGTTAGCAATTAAATATGCAGAAGGAAATTTTTATTCTGTTTGGTTTGAGTTCGTTTTAGCTTCCACAAGAATATTGTTTTGGACAATAAATTAGTAGGTAACTCTTACTTATGGTGATTCCCATATTTCTCATACTTCTTCACCTTCTGAAGTAGGTTATTTTAAGAAAATTCTATTTATGGTTGTTGAAACTAAAGGTCAGTGGAGAATGGTAATCTGTTGTTTTAAATAGTCAATTAATAAGTAGTAAGCTGGGAATTTACACCCGGAATCGGGCTCTGAGTCTTTGCTCAAACTGTTACTAAAAAGTAGACTTCATGCTCGAAAGACTTTCAAATGGGGTTCTAAAATATTCACAATGGGAACCCAAAAGGAGAAAAACAAAATTTGAAGAATGATTGTTTTGCGATGTGACTTTGGGAAGCAAAAATGAAGCTAGAGGGATGTAAAAAAAAAGTAGACTTCATGGAAGGAGAATTTTAAATTCTCAAAGATCTGTTTGTTACACTCACTATGCACTTACTTGTGTGACACCTTGTGTAATTTGCTTCCCTGTCTGAGTTTCTCATTCTTTATATCTGTAAAACAAGGATACCTTTGCCTGTCTCAGGGAGGCTGTACATATTTAAGACCTATTGTTCATGAGCCTTTTCTCTAAATCTAAGACAGCCTCAAAGGGGATGATGCCCCTAGCTGACAAACAGGAGCCATGCAAGATGATGGACAGTGACTTCTGGTGACTTTGGTTTGTATTTCCAGTTGTATAATTCAGAAGGTAACACCATATATGCAGAGAAACACTGTGAAATTATGTCAAGAACCCATACATTAATAATAAGCATCCTATGCATGCAGGGCTGAGTTCTCCTGGGTATACACAGAGTCACAGGGAGAAGGGACCTGAAACATTTAAGATCTGTTCTATTTTTTTGAATTGGCTTCTGGCATAGAAGAACCATTTTTGACTTGTATTTTTGTGTGCTTGGACTCCTTCTGCTTAACATTTAGGTACAGGGTAAAACAAAACAAAACAAAAAACCCTCAAAGATCATAAAAGGCTGAGAGGCCTTTTAGTAACCCTATGAAGGAACCAAGCTACTTTCCTGTCATGAACATTGATTAGGCTTCATCCACTCTCTTCTGAATAGCAAGAATTCTCTGCTCTATTTGATTTGAGATGCCATGTTGATTTTTCTGAAACACAGACATGATCATTCCACTGCCCTCCTTACAGATCTTAATACTACCCCTTGTCATTGTTTTAAAACCCTTTGTATGATCCATGGGATATCCAGTATATATTTTTTCTACCCCTCCATCAGTCCATTTGATTGAATTTCCTGGAATTAATGGTAGCCTGTGACATAGGCCTAGCTAATTTGAGTTCTAGAGGTTTTTTAAGTGCTGAGTAGAAGACCTAATTCAGGCCAATATGAGTTGACTGCCTAATTTAGTTACCAGCCTTAATGGAAAACTCATTTACCTCTTTAACTCTCCAGTAACATCACAGATTTGGTTGTTTAAATAATTTGTACTATTTTTCTATGACTTGAAAGCAGAAAATTTCTATTACACGGGTGAGCTAGTGTTCTCCATGCATTGGTCCAGCTTTCTTCTGCCAGCTCTTGTCCTAGACTCTCTTCCTAATACTTGATGCTGTATGACGGTTCTGAGCCATGCACAAGTGGTAATTTCTGCCTAGAAAGCTTCTTACTGTTGAACTTCATCCTATCGCATTTTATTCACCATTCAGAATGAACTTGACAATATATTCCTGTAAGATAGGACTGAAGTGCTCATCTGACTTTAGTTGTTCTTTCCCTGCGTTTGCTCTCAGAAAGGTTATCACTTTAACACTGTAAGCACTGGTCAACTTCTCTGTCTTCCTCTCTCCCATTACCTGTAACACAGAAATAAAGGCCCGTGTCTTATTAAAAGTGCATTCCTGCTTTTTAGGAGATAGTATCATGTTTCATGTCCATTCGAATGAACAGAAGCAATAGACACTTAGCCAAAGTTTTTTCTAGTCTAGATAATTATTGGCAAGCAATGACAATTTATCTGATTGGCAACGTTTTGTTTACGAGTACTGTGCAATATCTAGCCAGATTCTTCCAGACAAGCCTAGGCTGGATTGGGCTTGGTGGGGGTTGCTAGTAGGAAGTCTCAGAACAAATCATCATCACTTGGCTTTGGAGTGGCTGAGTATGGCTCACTCAGGAGGATGAGGCTGTAACTTGTACAATGCTCCTAGAAAGGAACTTATTCCCACTCATTTCTCAATCTGGCCTCTGCCCCCTTCTCAGGAACAGCTCTTGATGAGCTTGTTAATAATTGTCACAAATTTCTAGACATATTTTTGCCCTTGTGTAATTTACATTCTTATCAGCTTTGCACTGTTGCATACTGATGCTTCTCGAATGCATTCTTTTCCTGTCTGTCTTCTCCTCCTCACTCCCAGCTTTACATGTGCTCCACAGGTACTTGGTATTAGATTCATTTTCAGGTTAAAACTTCTATATATAACCAATTATATTTGATCTCATGAGAGTTCAGTCTAGGCCTCTTTCTGTTGTTACTCTACATTTTCCTGTAAGACCTCATGCACAATTTTGGCTTCAGTTACTCCCACCATGGACAGAACCCATATGTTTATATCTCCAGCTGTATTTTCATCTTTCATTATTTTCATAGGGGCGATGTCATTCTTTCTGACAGCAGTATAGAATTCCATTGTGTATAAATACCACATCTTGTTGATCCACTCATCAACTGAGGGACGTATGGGTTGGTCCATATCTTTTTTATGGTAAATAGTGCTGCAATGAACATCATTGTGCTAGTGGCTTTAGTATGTCCGATTGGGTAAATGCCAAGTAGTGGAATTTCTGGGTCACAGGGGAGCTCTATGTTTAGTCTTTTGAGGAACTGCTTTCCATAGTGGTTGAACGAGTTTGCACTCCCACCAACAGTGTAGTAGTGATCCTTCCTGGACTCCAGCATCTGTTGTTATTAGTCTTCTTGATCCTGGCCATTCTAACTGAAGTGAGGTGGAATCTTAGAGTTGTTTTGATTTGCATTTCTTTTATGACCAGAGATGTTGAGCATTTCTTCATGTGTCTATAGGCCATTTTTGTTTCTTCTTCAGAGAAGACTCTCTCTAAGTCTTTGGCCCATCTTTTAATGGGATGGTTGTTTCTTTGGAGATTAGTTTTGGAGTGATTCAATTTTTTGAGCTGTTGATATATTTTAGATATGAGGCCTTTGTTCATTGTATGGTTGGTGAAGATCTTCTCCCAGTCTATAGGCTTCCTAATTAATTTACTAGCTATGTCCTTTGCCATACAAAAGCTCTGCAGTTTAATGCAGTCCCACTTATCCAGCCTTTCTCTGATTTGTTGTGTTTCTTTGTCCTTATTAAGAAAGTTTCGACCTGTGCCAAGGAGACCTAGTATACCTCCTATTCCTTCTTGTAAAGTTTTCAGTGTATCTTCTTTTACCTTGAGATCTTTGATCCATTTGGAGTTAATCCTGGTGCAGGGTGACAAAGAAGAATCTAAGTGTAGTAGTTTGCAGGTGCTTAACTAGTTCTGCCAGCACCACCTGTTGAAGAGGCTGTCTTTCTTCCATTCTACATTTTTGGCTCCCTTATCAAAGATTAGGTGGCCATAGGTCTGTGGTTTAATATCTGGGTCTTCAGTTCTATTCCATTGGTCTTCAGGCCTGTTCTTATGACAGTATCAAGCTGTTTTGATAATTATAGCTCTGTAATAGAGTCTAAAGTTTGGCACTGAAATTCCTCCTGTTCTTTCTGCTGAGTATTGTTTTTGCTATACAGGGTCTTTTATTATTCCATATGAAATTTTGTATTGCTTCTTCTATTTCTTTAAAGAATGACCTTGGGATATTGATGGGTATTGCGTTGAATTTGTAGATAGCCCTTGGCAAGATTGTCATTTTCATGATGTTAATTCTTCCAATCCAGGAGCATGTTTTTTTTTTTTTTTGCCATTTCCTCAGTTCTGCTTTAAATTTCTTTTTCAGGGGCTTAAAGTTTTCATCAAAAAGGTACTTAACATTCTCATTTCCTAGGTAATTTCCTAGGTAATTCCTAGTTAATTTATTTTCTTTGAGGTTATTGCAAAAGGAGTTCCTTTCCTGATTGCTGCCTCGTTTTTCTCATTGTTGGCATATAGGAAGGCGGTTGATTTTTGAGGATTAATTTTATGCCCTGCTAGCTTTCCAAAGTTTCCAATCAGCTCAAGTAGCTTGGGAGTGGAGTCTATAGGGTTCTTTAAATACAGAATCATGTCATCTGCAAAGAGGGAAAGTTTCACTTCCTCTTTCCCTGTTTGGATTCCCTTTATGCTTGCTTCTTGCCTTATTTCTCTGGCTAGGAATTCTAATATTATGTTAAAGTGGAGTGGAGAGAGTGGGCATCCTTGTCTCATTCCTAATTTTAGAGGAAATGGTTTTAGCTTTTTGCCATTAAGTATAATGCTAGCTGTGTGTTTGTCATACACAGCCTATATTATACTGAGGAATGTTCCATGAATTCCTAGTTTCTCCAGAGCTTTCAGCATAAAGTGGTGTTGGATCTTGTCAACTGCCTTTTCTGCATCTATTGACACAATCATGTGATTCTTATCCTTGCTACTCTTGATGTGTTGAATTATATTAATTGATTTGCATATGTTGAACCAGCTTTGCATCCTTGTGATGAATCCTGTTTGATTCTTTTTTTTTTTAGCTTTTCAAATTCTTTTTTTTCTTTTTTTTTATTGTAATTAGTAAAAGGGTTACATGATATTTGCCAGATAGAAGGTGCATTAATTCACATACATTGATACCCTTTCACATGTCTTGGTACCCGTTTCCCTCCCCCCCCACACCCCCCACCCGTCTTGGTTTTCCCCCCTTCCCTATCAAATTTCAAATATCCAAATACAAATAAGTTCAATATATCAGATAACACTGTTTGATTCTTTTGAAGATGGTTGGCCAGTATTTTGTTGAGAAGTTTTGCATCAGTATTCATCAAAGAAATTGGTCTATAGCTCTCTTTCTTTGTTGAATCTCTGTCTGGTTTTGGGATGAGGGTTTTAGTGGCTTTGTAGAATGGGTTTGGCAAAGAGCCTTCGTTTTCAGTTTTGTTGAAGATCTTGAGGAGTATTGGTGTGAGTTCTGCTTTGAATGCCTCATAGAATTCAACTGTGAATCCATCTGGCCCTGGGCTTTTCTTGGATGGAAGGTCTCTTATTGCCAATTCTATTTCAGTGCTTGAAATAGGTCTGTTTAGTTGACTTAGGTCTTCTTGGTTCAGTTTGGGTATGTTAATATTGGCTAGAAATTCATCCATTTTCTTCTAGATTCTCAAATTTGTTGGCACCATGGTTTGAAAAGTATTCCCTCATGATGCTCTGGATTTTGGTAATTTTTGTCGCGATATTACCATTCTCATCTGTGATTTTGTTTATTTGGGTGTGCTCCCTTCTCTTTTTGATAAGATTTGCTAAGGATCTGTCAATTTTGTTAAGTTTTTTCAAAGAACCAACTCATTGTTTTGTTGAATCTTTCTATAGTTTTTTGGGGCTCCAATTCATTTTATTGTGCTTTGGTTTTAATAATTTGCTTCCTTCTACTTGGATTAGGGTTGGTTTGCTGCCCTTTTTTCAAGAGGTTAAGGTGGGGCATTAAATTCTTAGTTTGCGATTTTTCCAATTTGTTAATGCAAGTACTCAGAGCTATAAATTTTCCTCTGAGTACTGCCTTTGCTGTGTCCCAAAGGATCTGCTATTTTGTGTGCTCCTTTTTGTTAAATTTCACGAACTGTTGAATTTCTGTTCTGATCTCCCTGATAACGCATTGGAGATTCAACAATGTGTTGTTCAATCTCCATGCGTTACAGGGTTTTCGTTGGTGAAGTTGTATGTTCAATTCCAATTTGATGCCCTTGTGATCTGTGAGAATGAAGGGAATAATTTCAGTGCTACTGGATCTGCCCAGGTTTGCTTTATGCCCTAAAATGTGGTCTATTTTGGAAAATGTTCCATATGCTGTTGAAAAAAAACGTATATTATGATTTTGCTGGGTAGAATTATCTGCAGGTGTCTGTTAGATCTAGTTGATCTATAGAGTTGTTCAATTCTGAGGTTTTGCTGTTGATTTTTTTGCCTGGATGATCTGTCCATAGGTGAGAGTGGTGTGTTAAAGTCACCAAAAATAACTGTGTTTCAATCTACAGTCTGTGTGGTTTTAGTATAAGTAAAGTTTGCTTGATGAAGTTCTGTGCTCTAGGATTCAGAGTGTAGATATTTAGAATGGTTTTGTCCTCCTGGGGGAGAGATCCCTTTGTTAGTACTAGTATGAAATAACCTTCTTGTCTCTTCTCACTCATTTTAGTTTGAAGTCTCTTTTATCTGATATGAGGATGGCAACTGCAGCCTATTTATGGGGGCCATTAGCTTGATAAATTTTATTTCAACCTCTCAGTTTCAGAAGACGTTTGTTTTTTGAGGGCAAGAAGTGTCTCTTGAAGACTAATAACACACACACACACACACTGTGAATTATCACTTGAAGCGTATTGAGGTTGGTTTGGGAAAGGGGGAAAGAGGATGAGAGAGGATGTTGGAAGGGATGAGTCTGATAAAGCTATATTGTATACCTATATATGATATATATATGATAAATGGTTGTGTCAACATGAGATCTCCTTGCACAACCAATTAATGCTACTAAAAATGTAAAACAAAAATGCTGCTAACATTTCACTGGCAAGTACATATGCCAAGGAACTGAAAATAGACACTTAAATAAGTACCTACATACATTATTTCCATATATTCCATACAGTGGAATACTATGGGGCCAATTGCAAGCTATGACCCCAAAGTCACTAATACTAAAGTTGAGGAAAGATACACACATTTGGCTCATGAGATTCCATGAGAGCCACTGGGATGTCTGTTGGTCAGAGGTTGGCAGCATCTTGCTTGCTTTGTATCCTGCATCCCAGAACTGTTAGAATTAGAGGTCTGCTCTGATTATTTCCTTGACATCTCAATTATTGCCTTCATTTGTTCTCTCAACAGATAATTGTTGAGCAAATACTATATATATATATTTATGTCAGGCACTGTACATAGAGTGATAAACAATATAAACATGGCTTCTACTCTCATAGAGCTTCTATCGTTTTCTTTTAAAGTCTTCCTCAGTGAGTTCTGTGTCTCTGTCATTGATTCATCATAATTTGAAAACTTAAAGAATGATTTGGGGACAAAATAAAACCCAAAGAAACCATAATATATTTAATAATTTTATTTCATCATATAGTTTTCAACATAAAATAATCAATATGCAGCACTAGGTAAAAACAAAATACTTAGATTCATATATATAAGAAGAAGAAAGAAGACACCTTTTTGGAAGTTGTTTTTTTCCATTTGTTAATACATAGTTCATACCTATGTGGAATCAAATAGTCATTATAGTCAAATACTAAAGCTTATGCTATTTTTTCTTTTCTTTTTAAATTGTAGTACTCTTTTGGTATACTATTAACCATGGACATATGTTCTTTTTGTCACTGTTACTGACATAGAAGTCATTTTTTTTCCTTTTATGAGTTTAGAGATGGGGTGAATCATTATACAAAATACAACAGCTGTTACATACACATATATACATACATAACACACATATATACATATATACCATATGTGCATGTATATGTATATATGTATACACACAATATATATACATATATGTATATATAATAGGAAAACAAACTAAGATTTCTTACACAAATTATGCCTTGGAGAACAAAAGGGAAAATTATTTATTCCCTATGTCTAAGATTCGAATATAAATATGGACAGCTTAATATTCATTGCAATTGAAAAAAGTAGCAGAATAGCAGCATTTGGGTGGGACCATGGTCCTGAGGCATGTTTTCACAACACAAAGCAGCTGGCTATCTTTGGTGGGTGGAGGGAGATGGGCTTGGGAAGTCATCCCAGGAAAAGAATGTACTCCGCTTGTCAACCAATGTCACAAAGTGTGAGGTCCAAAAAAACCCCACCAAACCCTGACTCACTGCTGAGGCAATTTGGTTTAACAGTTATTTCCTCACATGAAATACATTGCCTTCCTGCCAATTCCCGTGGGCATAGAAGAGCAATAACCACTTGTACCAATTATTTTGGGCATGGATGCCACTGTGGGTTGTGAATGAGGGGTTGCGATGAAGTCCTATGGAAGGCCCCCCAGGGACACGAAGCCGAAACATCTACATTCTATTAAATTCCATGAGCTTGAGTGTGAGTCTCGAAATCAATTCCAAGGCCAGTCGTTGGGAGAATTATGGATCGACGATCTCATGTTTCTGTTTGACCTAGGACTGAGTGAGAAGTCTTAACTGAGGGGAGTTCCAGTGGAACTCATTATGTTGGTACCTTTATTCTTCTATAGCACATTATCTAACTTTTAGTGGAGCGCATCTTTGTCTAATATGAGCTAAGTGCCTCTGCAGGGAGGAGCCATTCTGGTTCGTCTTAATTTTCTCTTTGTCCTTGATAGGTATGTGTAAACATTTGTTCAGTTGGCCTGCAAGGGAATTAAGTCACTTCACAGGCTTTGCAGTCCCCAGCTGATCACACATTTCCTGTCTCATTAAAGTAGACTTTGATGGATTTGCTGTTTTGGCTACTCTCTGTTACCCTTGTGCCTTCTGTGACCTATGCTTTCTCTCTTTTTAGGAATAATCATGTCTTACCTAATTCCCAGGGGTTTTGTAAAATCAAAGAAGAGAACATTTATAATTCTGAAGATCTGGGAAAGGACTCTGAACACTTGCAAAGCCTTCAATTTCCACCAAGTTGGAAATAGAACAATATCTCTCCCTAGAAGTCAATTTCTTCTATTTGGATTCTAACAGACATGGTTTATATCAGCAATGTGAGATTTACAAGTAATATAGCTTCCTCTGTTTCTCAAAAGTATCTGACTCATGTTCCCACTGTAATTGATGACAGAAAAAAAGATAATGCAACTTCAGACTTCTTAGGTCTTTTTTTTTTCCCTTCAAGATTTGAACTCAGCCATTGCAGTCAAATTCATCTCTTTAGTGGCAGTCCTGAAGACCATGCTTTCCTAGTGCTGTCAACAGGGAAGTGGGGGGAAGGGGGAACTTCCCAGAGAAACACTGTGTGACACCTAATTTTTCTTAGATTATCAGTCTACACCAGTTATCAGAATCTTTTTATGCTATTAGAAATAATAAGATTCCAATTTTTTTGTATTTATCCTGTTTCATTTATTTTTTTAAATCATATTTGGAGGTTAAGACAAAGAATTTCAAAACAGTCATTTACTTCTTTGAAAAGCTAAAACTTATTACATGGTAAAATCAATCACCTCATTTGTGAAAGTTACTATTTTGGAAAAATAAAATAATGAATGGTAGGAATAGCTCTTAAAAATATTCTTGCAAATCTCTTTAGTATCTGACTCAGTAGAAGAAATCTGGATTATTATTATTATTATTTGCCAGTCCTGGAGCTGAACTCAGGGTCTGGGCACTGTTCTTGGGCTTTCTTAAAAATAGCACTCTACCATTTGAGCTGCAGCACACTTCTGGCTTCTTCTTTTTTTTTTTCTTCTGAGTTTGTCGTACCAAGGAATTGAATCCAGGGCTTCATGAATGTTAGACAAGCACAATCCTGGTCTAAAAGTTATATATATATATATATATATATATATATATATATATATATATATATATATATATGTAGGCACACACATATGTGTGTATGTGTAGATTTTGATTGGTCATGGGACTTAAACTTCGGGCTTGGGCATTTTCCCTGAGCTCTTCAGCTCAAGGCTATCACCCTATCCCTTGAACCATGGTGCCACTTCCGGTTTTCTGGTGGTTAATTGGAGATGAGTCTCATGGACTTTAGTGCCCAGGGTGGATTTGAACCACGATGCTCATATCTCAGTCCTGAGTAGTTAGGATTACAGGTGTGAGCCATTGTGCCCAGCTGTGAAAACTATATTTTTGTGTTTTCTTTTGCATCCAACCTGTTGGGATATATTACTTTGGTTGGTATACTTAAAGACAATATGGCTTCACAGAAATAATTAGAAAAGAGGAATATCTAACAGCCTTTCCAGACAAATCTCCTCAATTTTCTTTAATAATGTACCAAAACTAGTTTTATTTTAAGGTTGATTGCAGTGTAGAATCTAAAATCAAAAGAATAAACTTCTTATATTCAGTAATGTTAAAATGTCTTTGTATACCTTACACTTTGGATGTTTTACTCATACATGACTTTATAATGTTATTCATTGGTCATTTGAAAACTTGATTTGTAGAGATACATAGATGTTCTAAGTATTGACACATTTCATTTTACAGCATCTAACTCAGTCATTAAACATGATCAATTTCTATTATTTTAGTATTAAGACACTATCAAACTCCTGGTGCTGGATACAGAGTTTCTGAAGTTGTACCTTTTAAAAATTTTATTTTTTAATTGTTATTTTAAAGGGTTCAATTCCTCAGTACCACATAGACAGAAAAAGCCAGAAGTGGTGCTATGGCTCAAGTGAGAGAGCACTAGCCTTAAGCAAAAGAAGCTCAGGGACAGTGCCCAGGCTCTGAGTTCAAGCTCCAAGACCAACAAAAGAAAAATCAATAAGAAAAAAGAGAAATGCTTCAAAAGTGCCTTAAAACACTGTCCACTTAATTACATGGAATAATAAAAATATTTACTCTTAAGAAATGCAGTTAATGTATATTGTGTCATCACAGATGTTCATAAGTGACATAGGCACCTTTGCTTACTGTGAGTTGTGATAACAGTTGTGAGGACAGTTTGGCATCACTGATTTGTTCAAGGCATGTGAACTTTTGCTTGTGCATCATTGTTGCAAATGCCAACTCCACAAAAAATACCAGCAACATCATAGTATTGTTTTTGAAATTAGTTTAACCTATGCATGTCCTGATAGAGTCTTGCTGAGCCTGTGGAGTGGTGTGGAAACACATACACAGAATTCTCTTCAGATTAATTGTGAGGTTCTTATAGTCTTTCCAACTTTCCTTTAGCTGTATTCTAACCCTTGATCTTACGGGGTGGAAATAGTTTATTCCCTGTGATTTGATGAAAGCACCAGGAATCTGTAAATCTGCCTTTGGACGCCTCATACCTAGGGTGAAGCTGCAATCTTTGCTTTCTTTCATGTTACTAAGGTGGAACACAGAGAGACCATCAAGACAGCAGTCATCACAAGGCAGGTCTATCAGTTTTCAGATCCCCAGCGGCTTTTTTTTTCATCAGCTTTAAGTCTTGGTGAGCTAATATCCCTGCTCATGGACACTTAGCAACAGTCTATTCCTGAACACACACTTGCTTCTATTATATTCATACATTGGCACCAGTCAAAGATTAATTCCAATGTATTTTATTTTTTGCTAGTCCTGGGCCTTGAACTCAGGGCCTGAGCACTGTCCTTGGGCTTTTCTCAAAACTAGAGCTCTACCACTTGAGCCACAGGACCATATCCAGCTTTTTTTTAATGTGTATGTGATACTGAGGAATCCAACTTGTGTTTTTGTGTATGCTAGACAAGCACTCTACCACTACTAGGCCAAATTCCCAGCCCTCCAATATATTTTAAAATCAATCTTTTTTTGGGGAGGGGGTCAGTTGTGGGACTTGAATTCTGGGCCTGGGCGCTTTCCCTGGGCTCTTTAGCTCAAGGCTACGACCCTACCCCTTGAATCACAGCACCAGTTTTCTGGCTTTGAACCATGATCTTCAGATCTCAGCATCCTGAGTAGCTAGGATTACAGGTGTGAGCCACTACACCAGAAAAATCAATCTTTTGACTGTGATTTCCGCCCCCCCCCCAGACTATCAATACTTCCCTCTCAGTTCTAGTCTCAAAAGTTGAGGCAAATCTGGATTTAAGTTTCTGCACAGTCATTTATAAAGGGTGGACTTGTGCAAGTTCACTGCATTGCTTTGGTGTCATGTTTGTCATCTATAAAATGAGAAAAATTATTCATATTTTATAAATTTGTAGGAGACATACCACAAATGTTATTACTCTCTTCCTTGTGGAACATGTCCTAATTGCTAGCATTCCTCTGAAAATATGTATCTTGAAAATACAGAAGATATAAGGTATTATATGACACCATGGTAGTAGTGATTTCATTAAGAGTAATTGCTGTCCTTCCATTCTGATGCTTCAATATCTGTAAATATGATCCTAAAGTCTACCAGTTGTAGCTGCAGAACACTGAATTGTTGTGCTATCTTTGACAGTAACTGTGAGTTGGCTATTTTTCTTTTTGGATGAGAGAATAAGAGCTTGTCAAAATAAGTGTTCAGGGATCTGAGATGAAAAACTTAATAACTGTTCACATGCTAGGGGTCTTGTAAGCAAACGCAAAAGGATCAGATGGGAAGAAAAATAAACTCCTTTATTGTATCAGTCAAAAGAAGAAAACAGATCCAATGTCTTTCTATATTTCCAACTTGCAATGGAAGTTAACTTCAGCAAAAGCTATTCAATAAAAATATTATCGCAATGTATGAAATTTAATTATTATATACCCCTAAACTTAAAGTTTATGAAAAAGCCCCACACACATGCAACAGTGTGGAGTTTGGGGGGAATGTTAAACTCTTTATTCTTTGCTGGATCATTCCAGCCATCACTGGATGGTGATTGGGGAAAGACCAATAAACTCCAGGGCACCATCATTTCTCTGGAATTATGTTTCACGGTAATAAGCTGTTTCTCAGGGAAAATAATTTCAGATAATTTATTCCCTTCCCAAAACTAAGACAAAATTAAAAAATTGTTTCAGGGTTTAGAAATCAATTCTAGGGAATTTCAGAACTGTCTAAAATTACACAGAACATTTGTATGTGTGTTTGGTGGAGGTTCTCACATGCATTTCTCTAATGAGATAATCCATAATTTTGCAGTTTTTCAGGACAGTAATCTATAAACACTAAGACTTACTATTAGAGCAATTGTTATTTTTCAACTAATCATTAATATTTCTATTTTATTTCCTACAGACTGGGGAACTGACTTATGTAAGGTTATTGCTTTCCTATGTATTTATTCTCCATACCTGTACTTTTGAACTTTTACTGCTTGTGTGTGAGTGAGTGAATGTGTGTGTGTGTGTGTGTGTGTGTGTGTGTATGTGCATGTGTGTGTAGGAGGTCTGCTGTCTCCTTTTCTGTAATATGCCTTTTCCTTTGTTCACTCCAAGGACTTGTATCTGCTTACTTACTATAATGTAGTTAAAATTAGATAACAAATTCTCGTGAATAGTACTAAATAGCCTTTCAGGGAAAGTCCTTCTATGAATAAAGTGCATGTGTTGATATGTAGACTATGAAGCTTCTTCGAGAGTCAGGAGAAGCCTAAGATTTTTCCCATTCTTCTTTGTAGCCTTGAGAACCAAGATGACCAGTGATAGGATTCCTTGACAACATAAATGGAAAATCTATCATTGATATGATGTAGAACCCACTAGTACACAAATTCTACTATGTGTTAGGATCTGTACTAGTAAATAATTTCCATAATAGTAAATAAATAATAAGCCACCCCTGCACTAAGTGATATGATACAGTGTGTATTTCTCTTTGTCTACTGGTTGGTGGGGTTTTGCTAATCTGTGTTTAATTAAATACAACTGAAAACTTGAATTGTATACAGAATTGTTCTATTCTGTCTTCTTGGACCAGTACCTTTTTGAGAAAAAAGGCAGGGACATAAGAGGGTTGAAAAAAGACACATGGTGTCTCTTAAGGTCTAGACAGGCTCATCCTTATTACATTAGCAACAGCAAATCACACAACAATCTCAGCAACTACAGAAAAGATAATATTTTCCTCACAGATAGAACAAGTGAGTACTTTCTGAACAGTTAACTTGATAGGTTATAACATGAATGCATTATAAATGCATTTACACTTTTTAACTACATATATTAATCTGATTTTGAAAAAAAGAAAAGTGTCTACAGTTGACCTTGCCATAACTTAACAAAAAGGCTATTATACAGTTCAAAATGATCTCTAAACTTCTAGAATAAAGTATGTTTGTTTTCAACCCAGTTTCCATCACAGTTTATGGATATTGTCATTTTCTGAAGCCCTCATAAGGGGCAGCTTATTTGTTGTTCCTGGCAATACTGTCTTCTGTGAGCATTGTCTATTTGAAGTTCCCTTCTTTTTCCATGATGACAGCATCTCCATGCAAGCAGAGAAATTTCACCTTCATAACTTATTCATGACTGAGAAGAAGGGCACAACCTTGGTGACTGACAATCACTGGAGAAAGGCCCTGCCAGTCCGTGCTTTCTCAGGTACAACCATTGTGCATTCTTCCCAGAGATCAGTAAGAGCAGCTTTTCTTAACTTAGAACATTTGAACAGGCTTAGAGGTAAGATACTGACCTTTGTGTGTACTTCCTGAGTTTTAATTCTTTCTTGATGTTATTTTCTCTCTTAATATGAGAACAAAAAACATCCTGTATCTCTCAGAATTAATATACAACAAGCCAAGAGCAAAATATGGAGCAGCCTTGATGAGAAAGAACATGGCACTAGACTTCAACGGGTCATGGTTTGAATTCTGATGGAATGTGTGTCCTTGAAAAAGTGATCAATTTCTCTGAGCCAACTCTCATCTCCAAAAGGATCACACTAATACCTAACTTACAATCTTGTAAGTTTTACTCAAACTCTTTACTAATAAAATGAATGATATTCATTAGTGTTTTTTAGTCGAGCAAAGAGGTCTTTGGTTCTCAAAGCTTAAACCTCATGGTTCAGCCACAAGTAACATGAAAAAGATTCTTTGATTCTAGTCTTTTATGGCATCTGTGTAATATGCAATAGTACTAACTAAAGTAGAGAGAAAGAAGTTTCTCAACACCCAGATGTTATAACAATTTCCATAGTCATTTACTCTTCAGCAGTACATCCTGTATAGTTTGAAAAGGCTAATTCAGATAACGTGCAGTGCTTCCTCTGATGTTACATGGATGGAAGAATGTGGGATGGAGAAATAAAATAACAAAGATGAACAATATTGTTTCCAAGTTTTTAAATATTAATACTGTTGGTGGTACTGCAGTTTGAATTTAGTGGCAGGCGGGGGCTCTACTTTTTTTTTTTGCCAGTCCTGGGCCTTGAACTCAGGGCCTGAGCATTGTCCTTGGGCTTCCTTGAGGCTAGAGCTCTGCCACTTGAGCCATAGCACCAGTTCCAGCTTTTATTCTATAAAAGCTGTAAGCACCAAGGAATGGAACCTGGGTCTTCGTGCATGCTAGTCCCAGGGTGCTCTACTTCTGAGCCATATCCCTAGCCCTTTGTTGGTTATGTGTGAGATGGTATCGTTTCCTGTGCAGGTATATTATTCCTGAAATGCCATCAAACCCATTTTTAGGTTGGAATTCACTTTTTGTAGCTGCTATGATATGTGGAAAGCTTCTTTTCCTGGAGATAGAATCTTATAGAACATTCTGCCCTGGCTGGTTTGGAATTGTCACTTCCATCTCTCAAGGAGTTAAGCAGGGACAGAGACACCAGGCCTGGATCTAAATACTGGCTTAAAAAAAGACTATGTTTAATTTCACCATGAAAAAAATTACTCCTATGGAAGACAATACAGATATACAGAAATTGAGTTGTGATGGTATCAAAATGAAGAAAGGAGAGAAAGCAAACTCCACAAGCTTTATTTGGGAGTGCAGCCTGAGAAGCGCAGCCAAGTCTCTCAGCATGGCTCAACTAGGGCTCTTTGAATATTAGGCAGAATGAGCTAAGTCATTATGAGGGAAGATGGAAGCTGGATGAGAAGGAGGTGGGGGTGAATGAGCAATGTTATTTTGACTGAGGAGTTTCAAGGACTCAGCAGCATCTGTATCAGGGGCATTAGCATCAGATGTACCCTTGGTCTCAGGCTGTCTTCTCCAAAACCTCAGGGTACTTCATTAGGGGGATAGCGAGGGGAAACCATCACCGGGGTCTGCAGCAAGGACAGTTCTAAGACATGGCTGTATGGGGGAGGAGAAAGGTGAGTGCTTAAGGTTGTCACTGTCCATCAGCTGGTAGGCAAAACAGTAACTGTATTCTCATTTAACATTCAAATAAGGCTTGTGAAATGTGGGTAATTTTGATAAGGATAGAAATATTAAAGCTTCCCTTACAAGCAACTATGAAAAATATTTTATCTAAATGATAGTAGATACTTTCAGGAGGACAAGTATTCATCTTCAATAGGTAGTAGAGGCAGTGTTGATCAGCAAAACCATTGGCTTTATCTAATTATCCTGGATAGGATGGGATCTAAACTGAACAGACAGGAAAAAAAATCACCATGAATAACCAAAAGAAAAAAAAAAAGGGAACAGAAGGGTACTCATAGCTCCCAAGGGAAGGTAAGTGATTGTCAGCATTTTTTACTTTAGCTTCATGGGAAAAGAATTTATTGCCTTAGGAATGAATATATTTTATGAATATATTAATATTTGTAAATGTATTTATATTCTTGAATGCAATCTTGAATTATGAAAGAAAAATTACAGAGCCCCAAAATGCACAGAGAACAGACTGAGAATTAAATTACACAGCACTCTCACAATCACTGCAACTGAAGGACATTTTTCTTTTGTCAGGAAACCCCTGTTGTCACCATGACTCTGTAGGTGGAATGTTTAGCTGAAAACTTTCGCTAGGGGGCAGCGTATCACTGGAATGTGAGAGCACACTTTGCCTGTCATCTGATTTCAATAAGAAACTGGCCCTGGCACTCACACATTCTCTGCACAGCTTCTCAAGGAAAATTGATGCTCCTATAAAATGTCGAATCAGCAAAGGAAGAAAAAGTCTTGCATAACATTAAAAGCCCTGCATGAATTGGTGGTTAGACATATAAATACTGTGTGTGCTTTGAACACCAAAGCTTGTGATGCAGTGTGATGTGTGTGCATGTGTATGTATATGTGGGTGGGAGGGTGCTGAGTAGGGACATGTGGGATATTGCCAGGTTATTAAAGAGAATCATAGTTTCGATAATTTTACACACACAGAGTATTCAAAGACACCATGAAAGTAAACATTTTACAACTGGGAAGGAGTAAATTTGATTAATTCCCCAAGCTCTTAAACTCTCAGTTTAAATAGAGCACACCATGATGGGGGCAGTTTCTCCATTGCTTTGTGACTTTTCTTTGACATTATATATCCCTCTATTGTTCTTCCTCTTTGCTACTCTTTGGCTTGTGTTTTATATTCTTCAGATGATCTCACCTAACAAAATCAACAGCCCCAGTCCTGAGGAGAGTTATGAGTGTGATTTCTTTCCTTTAAAAAAAAAATTAGGCTCTGATGGTCTCAGAACATTGCACAGAGGCAATATTTGAAATGTGATACTGCACAGTTCTCCTGCAAACAGCCAGGCTGTTGGGGTCTATTGTGTTGGGAATCATAAAAAGTAGTGACTAGTGTGAACTTGTGTGGTCTGGGAGCCAGGATAGAGCCAACAGTGTCCTGGCACACTGTCACCACACATGCAGCACAAGTGGTTAGGAGATGCAGAAAGAAACTTGGGCACTGTGCCCTGAGCCTGAGATGCAAATGGAGCTTTAAAATGAAGAACAAAAGGAAACCATTAGATTAGAGAGTAGGCACCTAAGAATATAGGCCTAAAGTGTTAACAACAATCTAGGAAGACCTAGAACTTGTTGCCATAGAGAGCACAGCTGAGTTTCCTAGCTGCCTCCTGCTACATGATCTTGAAAAAAAAAATACTTAAGCTTTTTGTGCTGCAGACTTCTCCCTCAAGAAAATGAGTACATAGAATCATACCAAGACCACAATGATTTCAATAAAAGTTACCTATTACGGTTATTACTTGCAATAGAAAGAAGAGGGAAGTGGCTGATATGGAAAGACTGTGTAAAATCTGCTTTATAGAGGTGTGGTGAGAAACACATAAGCTGCTCTGTGCACTGCTTTTCCAACTAGTGATCACTAGATGTTAATAATTATAATACAGTTGATAGAAATGTAAATGGAGAAAATCCTACTCCAAAGGGCTGCAGAAATGTTATAAGGAATGCAGCAACATGAATTGATTCCAAATTATTGAAGTTGTTAATTCCTTTGCTTACACTTCACATCTATGTGAGAAGTCACTCCAGGTACATCTAATTTCAAGTGTGGATACTTAGAGCTCACATAATACCTGCCCCCACAAAGCAGTGGATCAACGACTATATGTCTTAGAGCTTGTGAGTGTTTACAGATATTTATGGATTTTTATCCTTCTTTCATTAAAAGTACATACCTGTCCACCATTGCACTCATCTATTCTGAAGCCTTTAAACATGTCATAAAGTCAATATTGGGATTCTGTAGAAATCCACCGGACTAAGGCTAAGAATTTCTGCACTATGGGAAGAGCATGGGAGATTCTTAATTCAGATTTCATGGTGAAGAATAGGATTAGAAGGATAGTTCATAAATAACACAGACCAAACATCTGGGGTTCATAATGTTAGTAGAGGGAGTTTAATGATACCCTGGGATATTCAGGGGCTATACTACCAGGCATTATAGGGCTAATAGCTGCTATGGTTTGAATATCTATCCAAATCAGTATACTGGAAACTGAATCCCCAATGTAGCAATGTTGAGAGATGAAGACAGTTGAAGGGTATTGGGTCCAAAGGGTCTACCCTGACAAATGGATGAATATTCTAGACCTTCTAGACCGAGGAGTTCAGACTTCTCTTGAGTTTTGTCTCCTCTCACACACCTTCTAGCATGGAATGATATGGCCGAGAAGGACCTTGGCAAATGTAAGTACTTAGAGATTAGATGTCCCAGGCTCTGGAATGGTAAGAAGTGGAGTCACTTTTTTTTTTGCATTTTTTTTGTCCTATCTGACACTCCAGATATGGGTGGTGCCTGCCCACAGTGAAAGTTGACTTGTTTGCATTCAACTCACTTGGAAATTTCCTGTAGAAATGCCTTTAGAGGCAAATACAGAGGAATGTTTTAGCCTTACAATTGTGATTTCAAACCAATGTGGTTCTAGCCAATATAATGCAGAAGGGCTGCATGATGAAGAAAATTCAAATTGATTTTTACCACGAATTGATTTTTATTCTCTATTCCAAGTCTATTGTTCTACACACATGATGGGAAGATGACATAAACTCTTCTAGGCTCTATTCTTGTTTGGCAATTCTCCATAGTGCTATGGTCACAACTTTAATTAGTTCAGTTTGGAGCATTCTTGACTTCTTCACTGTTTCCAAGGGGTGCTACTTTTTCCTTCCCAGTTGTTATACAAATGACACTGTTAATGAACTAAGCAGATTAAGGTCATAGTAAATGTTTCCTTATCCTATAAGGTGGATTAAGGGATAAAACCTAAGGTTGCTACACATTTATAATGTTGTCATATATCCAAAAGTAAACAATCAGTCTGGATGTTGGTGGCTCATGCCTCTAAGCCTAGCCACACAGGAGGCTGAGATCTGAGCACTGACATTTGAAGGTAGCCTAGGCAGTAAAGTCTGTGAAACTTTCATCTCCAGTTAATCCCCCAAACCAGAAGTGGAACTGTGGACCAAAGTGGTAAAGCTCTAGCCTTGAGCACAGAAGCTCAGGGATAACTCCCAGGTTCAGAGTTGAAACTTCATGACAAACAAAAGCAAGCAAGCAAACAACCAACCCCCCCCCCCCCAGTTTTCTTAGATGTCCAGAGCTGAAAACATATATTGACCCCTATAAAATCAGGGCTTATGGCTTTGAAAACAGTTGATATTATAGCTATTATTTATATCTTAAATTGCTATTTTAATACAAGAAGATGATTAGTATAAAAGAATTCAGCACGGGACTGTATTTGAAGTCCCCATAAGCCTTATTCCTTCACAGGTTCAAATTAAATTCTTTGCTCCTACCTGAATGCAGTTGCCTGGGAGCTTAAAATAATCTCTTTTGTTACTGACCATTTTTTAAAGGGGCTTTAAAAAGTCTTTAGTCTTAGGAATGTTGCAAAGAAATGTAGGCAAACAAAAAGGAGAAGTAACATAAGGCAGTGTTTTGGGCAAATACGTGATAACATAAGGAAAGCTTAAAAATGAACATTGGTGCTACCTGGCAGTACACATCCTGTGTTTCCCTAAATCTCAAACATCTGAAAAATATTTTCTGGGATTTATTGCCTCTAGCTCTCAGAAGAATCTGCCTTTCTGTAAGTGACAGACCACATTTCCCCCAGGCCTGTGGAGTCTGCTCTGAAGATGACATGGTGCTAGGAATGAGGAAACCTATTTTGAAAAGTGAGCAGAGATCAGGTGAGCTATCTTTCTTGGCAAGCATCCAAGAATCCTTTTGAAAATATGGTTCTGCATCATAATCTTAAAGGAATTCTAAGTGTTCTTAAACCAAAGGACACAAGTAAAATCTGACACAGATAACACATGGCAATGTAAGCCTACTCTGACATTCACTGCTTGTTGTTCTTGTTTTATGAACTTTTTAACACCAGCAAACTATTGGTGATGTTGAAAGCAGATTTATTGAACTGAAGCAGGAGTGAAAGCCTTGTAGCTCTTTTCTGTGGAGGTCACTTGTAGATGTGAGGAGAGGTGAATCCCAGACATATGCCCTTGGGAAACTCTAGTTGTCAGTGTTCAGAACAATTACCAGAAGGAATATCTAGTGTTATCCAAAGCTTGGGATCTTTGTAAAATGGTTAAAAATCAATGGGTTTTCAGCTGAAATTTCTAGCTATTGATTGCCTAGCTCAGCCCTCAGAGTTCCCCTAATAAGTTTTGCTAGAGGACAGACTAGAGTCTGAGGCAGAAGCACCCACATAAAATTTCCTTTTATTGGCACACTTTTTCAGTTATTGGCAAATGATTATTGTACCAGTCAAACTCTTCAGGAAACAGAAGGCATGTTCCCAGAAGGTGGTAACATGATGCTCAAGTCTGGGGTGAACTAAAGTCACAGAAGTGGGGGGGGGGCGCTTTGGAATAAAATCATCACTGGATCCTTAGGTGGGCAAAGTCGAAAGTGCAGGGAGAGAAGGAAGGGGAGAGGGAAGGAGAGAAGGAGGGAAAAGGAGGGGGAAGGAGAAAGTTAGAGGGAAGAAGGAGAAAGGAGAAGGGAGAAGAGAGAAGAGAGGAGTGAGAAGAGAGATCCAGGCTCTGAATCCAAAGCCAGGACTGACAAAATAAAAAGTATCTCAATGGGCAATTATTAAGTAATATTTCCCCGATACAGTGTCTAAAGGTGTTTACTCAGATCTCAAGCTAGAGAAAGATAGGGACTAAAACAATATTGCACTGTCTGGGAGAAGCAAGGGCATAGCTATAGATCACCAGTCAGTTCTCAACTGTAAGGGCATGGATCGAGTGCACTGGGTTGCAGGGTTAATGGGATGAGTAGGGCATGGCAATTGTTTCTGTTACTCACAAACATGGCACAGAAACTCAATGGAATACCACCACTTCTAAGAGCAAGTCTCCATAAAATTGTTTTCAGGATAAAAATGCATATTATAATTCACATGTCCACACTGTGTAAGAGTTTTGATTTAGTTATTTGTACCTTGGGCAGGTGATCAGTGTAATTGATTCTGGGTTTTTTTCCCTCTCTTCTTTTTTAGTTTCTTTTTAATCTTTGAGTAGTTGTGCAAAGGAGTTGTTGTCCAACAAAGTAGTTTTTGGATACAATGCATCTTGACCAATGGTACTCCTTTCATCATTACCCTCCATTCCTCCATGACTCTTTTTATTATAGATGGATTCAAGGAGATTTAAGGTCTCTAATAGTAAAGCATTAGAAAATACAACATGATCAAATAGATTGTTTTATTTCACTTTAATCCTAAAGTGATTGCACAAAAAGACAAATCAGGTTTCTTTCCTTCCTTCCTTCCTTCCTTCCTTCCTTCCTTCCTTCCTTCCTTCCTTCCTTCCTTTCCTATTAATAATTCCCCCCCTCCTTTGCTTTTCCTCTCTCTCTCTCTCTCTCTCTCTCTCTCTCTCTCTCTCTCTCTCTCTCTCTCTCTCTCTCTGTCTCTCTCTCTCTCTCTCTGTCTCTCTCTGTCTCTGTCTCTCTCTCTTCATTTCATGTACAAAGAAAAGATGTCTAAAATGGTGTAGGTGGCTTAGCCAAGGTTGTACCAAAAATGATTATACCCAAAACTTAAATTTTATTCTTTGACTCCTAGGTATGTCTGTCTTCTCTGTTTATCTTTGAATAAAGGTGTCATTTCTGACTCATCAGGAAATGGACGTGGACACCGAGTTGTTTCTGTAGAGACCAGATGTTTGTCAGGATCTAGTCAGAACTCACCTGGTGCACAATAGTCCACAGTGATGAGGGCTAGAAAACATTGCATTATGATCTGATGAAAAAAAGCAGTAAATGGCTAATGCTAAAACAAGGAAGCACATAAGCACACGTCATACTGGGAAGAGTAGTGATCTATTTTAACAATTCAACCCTCCATGAGTGTGTGCTCTATACCAGGATCACTGCCAGGAGTTATTCATAGAGATGAAAGGCACTATTTCTGCTCTGGAGAAACTCACAGTGTGGAGGGGGAGATAATTAGAAGACAGTGTGACAAATGTACTATGCAAAGAGTAATGAGATCCCGTGGTTAGAATTCTATATTCCAGATGGAGCTAGGGATTAAGGCTGGGGGAAGGAACTAGAAAATGCCTTTCAGAGAGGATAAATCTAGACAGAACTTCGAAAATGCATGCATGATCTTATCAAAGGAAAGGGAAATGAAGAATAGTAGCTCATGTGCAAAGGTTTAGCGGTAAGTAAAAGCAAAGGAGATTCAAGCAATGCCCTATATATCCAGTTAGGTTTAGGATGTGGAAAGAGATGAGTTTACAGAGAAGTAGGGCCAGAAAATAAAATGTAGTGAATGTTAGCTTATGTAAGAAGTTTATATGTTTTTTCCCCCCTGCAAACCAAGGTGAACTACGTTACAGTTTTCTACTCTGCTTAAAATTGCGGAAAAGAATTCAAATACTAAATAGAGGTTGATCTATGTTGTAGTGTGTATAAATAATTCACTGCTTTTCATGAGTGAATAGTATTCTAATGTATGGATATGCCATACTTGTTTATCCGTTCAAAAGCTGGGGTTGTTGCTACCTTTTTGATTGTTTTTACTGGTCCTGGGGCTTGAATTTGGGGCCTGGGTATAGTTCCTGAGCTCTTCAGTTCAAGTCTGCCTCCCTACCCTTGAACCACAGCACCACTTCCACTTTTCTAGTGGTTAATCAGAGATAAGAGTCTCCCGGTCTTTAGTGCCTGGGCTGATTTTGAACAGGGACCCTCAGATCTCAGCCAAACAAGCAGTAAGGATTACAGGAGTGAGCCATCGAACCTGGATTGTTTCTATCTTTTAGCTGTTGTGAGTAATGTTGCTTTGAGCATTCTCATACCAGGATATGTGTAACGACTTGCTTTCAATTCTTTAGATATGTAATTAGGAGTAGAATTTCTAGGTCATATTGTAATTCAGTGTTCAAGTTTTTTAAATGCAAAAAAGTAGCATTAAGAAGTTGTAAGTTCTGAATACAAAGCAGTTTGACCAGAGTTACCTTCTTCAATATTTTCACTTCCTTCCCTTACTTTTCTTATTTTCATGATACATACAATGAATTCTTCTTTTTATTTGTACTTTGGTCATGGGGCTTGAACTCTGGGCCTGAGAGTTGTCCCTGAGTTCTTCAGCTCCAGGCTTATGCCCTCCCCCTTGAGTCACAGTGCCAGTGGTTAATTGGAGATAAGAATCTCATAGGTTTTAGTGGCTTTGAACTGTGATCCTCAGATCTCAGCCTCCTGAGTAGCTAGGATTACAGGTGTAATCTCGACTGCATTCTTTCTTCCTCCTGTTTCAATGACTATGTCTCTCCCATTGGTCCACCTCCCTCAGTGTTTAAATTTTGAGAATCTGTCAAATTATTTTCCACAATAGTAGGACTATTTTGGATTTTCAGTGGCAATATATGAATATCTAAGAATTATTCTCAGCCTTGCTAACATTTACTTTCTAACTTTGAAAAATGATACCTATATAAATATAAAGTGGATTAATGCAGTCCCACTTATCCAGCCTTTCTCTGATTTGTTGTGATTCTTGGTTCTTATTAAGAAAGTTTCGACCTGTGTCAAGGAGGCCTAGTGTATCTCCTATTCCTTCTTGTAAAGCTTTCAGTGTGTTGCCTTTTACCAGGAGGTCTTTGATCCATTTGGAGTTAATTCTAGTGCAGGGTGACAAGGAAGGATCCAAATTTATTTTTCTGCAGGTGCTTAACCAGTTCTGCTATCACCACTTGTTGAAGAGGCTGTCTTTCTTCCATTCTACATTTTTGGCTCCCTTGTCAAAGATTAGGTGGCCATAGGTCTGTGGTTTAATATCTGGGTCCTCAGTTCTATTCCATTGGTCTTCAGGCCTGTTCTTGTGCCAGTACCAAGCTGTTTTGATAATTATAGCTCTGTAATAGAGTCTGAAGTTTGGTATTGAAATTCCTCCTGCGCTGTTCTTTCTGTAAAGAAGTGTTTTTGCTATACAGGGTCTTTTATTATTCCATATGAAATTTTGTATTGCTTTTTCTATTTCTTTAAAGAATGACATTGGGATATTGATGGGTATTGCATTGAATCTGTAGATAGCCATTGGCAAGATTGTCATTTTCACGATGTTGATTCTTCCAATCCAGGAGCATGGGAGGTTTTTCCATTTCCACAGTTCTGCTTTAATTTCCTTTTTCAGGGTTTTAAAGTTTTCATCAAAAAGGTCCTTTACATTCTTAGTTAAGATAATTCCTAAGTACTTTATTTTCTTTGAGGCTAATAAATTAATTAAGAGGCCTACAGAAAGGGAGAAGATCTTCACTAACCATACAACAGACAAAGGCCTCATACCTAAAATACATCAACAGCTCAAAAAATTGAATCACTCCAAAACTAATCTCCAAAGAAACAACCATCCCATTAAAAGATAGGCCAAAGACTTAAAGAGAGTCTTCTCTGAAGAAGAAATAAAAATAGCCTATAGACACATGAAGAAATGCTCAACATTTCTGGTCATAAAAGAAATGCAAATCAGAACAACTCTAAGATTCCAACTCACTCCAGTTAGAATGGCCAGGATCAAGAAAACTAGTAACAACAGATGCTGGAGGGGATGTGGCCAGGAGGGATCACTACTACACTGTTGGTGGGAGTGCAAACTCGTTCAACCTCTATGGAAAGCAGTATGGCAGTTCCTCAAAAGACTAAACATAGAGCTCCCCTATGACCCAGCCATTCCACTACTAGGCATTTACCCAGTTGTCCAGAAACAAGGACATACTAAATCCACTAGCACATCAATGTTCACTGCAGCACTATTTACCATAACAAAGATATGGAACCAACCCAAATGTCCCTCAGTTGATGAGTGGATCAACAAGATGTGGTATTTGTATACAATGGAATTCTATGCTGCTGTCAGAAAGAATGACATCGCCCCATTTGTTAGGAAATGGAAAGTCTTAGAAAAAATCATATTAAATGAAGTAAGCCAGACTCAAAGGAAGATAGGCTCAATGGTTTCCCTCATTTGTCATAATCAGTAGAAACCTTGGGCTGTCCTAGCAGAGATTTACAAGAGAACAAAACCTAGATACATAAGGCCATATAGTATGACGCTAAATGAAAGGACCTCTAGGGTATAGAAACAAAAGCCGTATAATGAGTGATGTTGTCCTTAATGTACTATGTTATCTCTCATCTCTTTTGCTATCCCTTGGTTATCTCATATTGTTACAGTATTTCACCTTGTTATCTGATATATTGGATATATTTGTATTTGGTTATTTGAAATTGGATAGGGAAGGGGGAAAAACAAGATGAGGGGTGGGGGTGGAAGGGAGGGAAATGGGTACCAAGACATGTGAAAGGGTATCAATGTATGTGAAGTAATGCACCTTCTATCTGGCAAATATAATGTAACCTTTCAATTAATTACAATAAAAATATATGAAAAAAATAAATATAAAGTGGATATAAAGTGCCATCTCACTCTAGTTTATTTTGCATTTCCCTAATGATTAGTACTGTTTAATGTCTTTTTCTGTGTCTCTTGGCTCTGTATACATCCTTGATGAAATATCTATTCAAGTCCTTTATATTGACTTATATCACCTTTCATAAATTCTGGATAGTAGATTCATATGAGATAAATACTTTGCAATATTTTTCTGTTATTCCTATTATCTTTTTCTTTACAGTATCCTTTGCTATAAAAATATTCTTTCTAACTTTTTGGAATTTTTCATTTTGTTTTGTTTTGTTTCTTAGAGATAGAGTCTAAGCTCTATAGGCCAGGATGACTTCAGAGGAAGGGTCGTTCTACCCTAGCCTTCCAAGTGCTGGGATTCTAGGCATGCACCATCCTAGCTGGCTTTTATTTCTAAGTCTGACATTAGTCTATGGACTTTTGAATTAAAATTTTTTTATTTTGGTGTCATAGCTAAGATCCAGCACCAAATGCAAGTTCATTACAATTTCCCTTTCAGAAGGGGAAAAACAAGATGATGAGACCAAGGTCAAAGGATGAAGCAGTGTAGCAGTGACATTCACAAGACAGTATGTTGGAAATGAACTTTACAACTTGCAGGGGTGGGAAAAATAAGGAAGGGAAGGGGTAACAATGTTCAAGAAGTAATGTACTCACTACCTTACAAAGGTAACTGTAACTCCTTTATATGTCACCCTGATAAAAAATAAAAAATATTTCCCTTTCAAAAATTATTTGTACATACATATACACAAACATATATATATATACTATTTAAATACTTAAATATGGAAAACATTTATTTATTTAGGTAATATTTGTTCATTCTTGTGAACATTTTGCTTAATTTTATTCTTCTCAGAATTTTAGTGTTACCTTTTATGCTTATGTGTGCCATTTAGTTTGAGTTACTGTGCATACATGATATGTGGTAGGGACTCACCTTCATTGTTGGCCTCTGGACATCCAGCTGTCAAGCATCACAAACACAAGAGACTGCTCTTTCCTTATTGAAAGTCTTGGCACGCTTATTGAACCACAGCACCACTTCCAACTTTTTTCTATGTATGTGGTACCTAGGAATCGAACCTGGGTTTTAGTGCATGCTACACAAGCACTCTACTACTAGGTCCAACTCATGGTCCTCATTGTTTTAATTATGGCAACCTTCTAGTCATTTTGGGATTGAACAGTGTTAGTTTCCTAACTTCTCTCTCTCTCTTTGTTTTTTTTTTTTTTTTTTGCCAGTCCTGGGCTTGAGCTCAAGGCCTAAGCAATGTCCTTGGACTTTCTAAACGCTAGAGTTCTACCACTTGAGACTCAGCACCACTTCTGGCTTTTTTCTATGCATGTGGTACCAAGGAATTGAACCCATGTCTTCATGCATGCCAGGCAAGCACTCTACCACTAGTCCAAATTCCCAGCCCCCTAACTTCTCTTTTTTTAAGTTAATCTTCACTTCTGAAATTTCTTAGAAGTTTTCTGTGCTTGCAAAGATGGCGTTGGGATTGTACAAAATGTAGAATACTTTGGTGAGAAGATGTTTTCTTCAGTTCTTTACCAATCTCCTTTAACATATTTAAGACTAATTAAAAAATGTTACCAGGAAAAATTACCTAATGTTTATGCTTTATCACAGTTTCTATCCTTCCTTCTCTATAAAGAGGCCATGACTTGTTTTTTAGAACACTTTGTAATTTTTCTTCTTGAAAAATGTTAATTTTACTGTTACTATGTACTAAAGAAACAGATTCTCCCCATCTCCTGAATTTTGTTGTTGCTACTGATTTGAAGTTGACTGGTTAGTTCTTTCTCTAAACTATTTTTTCTATTTGATAAGGTCTGCATTCTTTGATGTTTGGCTCCTAAGACTTAGTTGGCTAGTGTTGGGAGAGTGTGTCTCTAAATTCTTGGAAGCAAAAAAGGAGAAACAGAAAAGTAAACAAAACAAAGCACAGCAAACACTCTCTGGCTTTGCAGAGTGGCTTTGCTTTCATGGTCCAACAGTTTTTGTTTATTCAGTCATAAGATCACTAAGAACTGATGTGTGGGGTCTTCTCAAAAGTTGTAAGAGCACTCACCTAGCAATGGGCATGTGAGGATTCTTATCATTTCCCTGGTATATGCAGGGGCTTTTATCATCCCTTATCTTTCTTAGCCTTACTTCCTCTTTCCCAGCTTTCCTTGTCTTTATTGTCCTTGTACCTGGCTCTGATGAGTACTACTTTGCTTTTAAATTATTTTGGTAATGCTGCCAGTGGTCTTCCCAAGCTCTGGAGATGCTCTGAGTTGGGCAAATAAAGCAAGATCCATGTTTTTTGGAACCTACTGAAAGGGCCCAAACTGGCAAGTGCAGTTGTTTTCAGAGTAGTACTCATATTACTCCCAAATAATAGAAATGCAAGCTGCCACCTTCATGGCGACTGACAGTCCTAGAAAACAGTAGATGAGTAATTAGAAGCAACAACATGGACAACAAAAAACAGCTGGACACTGGTGGCTTACTTAGATCTCAGGATCAGGCTCAAAGATAGACCAGGTAGAACAATTCATGAGACGTTATCTCCAGTTGACCACCAACTGTGGTTCAAGTGGTAGAGAGGCAGCCTTGAGCAAAAAATCTCTGAGACAGCACTCAGGCTCTCAGTACAAGCCCCAGCACTAGCACACAAACAACCCTCTTCCCCAAATCCTCCAAAATAGAAAACTAAAAATCAGTGCTATTTCATCACAATTTAAGAGTTTCTTTCAGCATCAAATATTTCCTGGTTGATGTACATTTTTCACTAGATTTCAGAGTTCTGGAATTTGATTCTGACAATTTGCCAGCTTACTACTTACTTTCCTTCCATCTCATGTATCTTTAATATTTTATTGTCCTAAAATTTGTAACATATTTTTCATTTCAATCATTTTAAATGGTGCAATTAATTGGTTTTATTTATACTCACCTTGTTGCATAATCATCACTATTATCTATTAGTTACTTTAAAAATGGATAGAAACTTCTGCCATGTTTCATAGATGTTATTTTTACTCCAGGTCTTTGAGGAAAGAAATAGCCTTGTGTTTACCCCAGTTAAAAAGGCCATTTTCAAGAAATCCAGTAACAACAGATGCTGGTGAGGATGTGGCCCAAAAGAAACACAACTACACTGTTGTTGGGATTGTAAACCTGCTCAACTACTCACTCTTTAAAGCAGTATAGAGGTTCCTCAAAAGACTAAACATAGAGCTCACCTATGACCCAGAAATCACATTTCTGGGCATTTATCCAAATGACAACAAACAAGACCATACTAAAGCTACCAGCACAACCATGTTCATTGCAGCATTATTTACCATGACTATAATATGGCACCAACCCACATGCCCCTCACTTAATGAATAGATCAAGAAGATGTAGTATATATACACTATGGAAATTTATGCTTCCATCAGAAAGAATGACATTGTCTTAGTCATAAGGACATGGAAAGACCTGGAAAAAATTATGCAAAGCAAGTCAGACCTAAAGAAAGATTTGTTGCATATTTTCCCTCATTTGTAATAACTAGAATGTATCTATGATATTCTTAGCAGGGAATCACAATAGCCAAATCATTAAATGCATAGGATCATATATAATGAAGCATATCAATATGAACTCCAAGGATTGGAACCATGAGGTTCTTTTTCTGTCCTGTATGTTTTTATTTCTATTTTTATTTCTGTTTTAGTTTTCTGGACTCTTTGTCTCATACATAAGCTTATCTGATCTGTGGAGGGGATAGAGAATCACAGAATCACCAGGACAAAAGATGAACTAATGCAATAATGATACTCACTTGACATTGTGTTGCAAATGAACTATGCAGCTGGGGTGGGGTGAAGAGGGGTGTAGGAAAGGGGTGTGAGAAAATGAGAGAGAGGGTATAACTGTGTTTTAAAAGAAATATATTCCTTACCTTACTTTTGTAACTGTAAGCCTCTGTTCATTACCTTTATACTAAAAAAATGTAGCCTGGTGTGAAATGTATTAGAAATGTTAGATTAGTAACTACTATTTCTAGTAGAAATGATTTATGAAAACAGAGTATATTAGACGTCTCAGTATTATTTTTCTTCTTTCCTGTGAGTCTATAATGTTTTTGAGTAAAAAGTTAAAAAAATAAGAGCTTTCTTCAGGATTTGATATAGATTAATTTAGATACTTGAAAATAGCACATGAAACCAGTGAAAAATAAGTGCTGACACAGTGTACACATTTTCAGAGTCAAGAATGCTTTGGCACAAAAGACTAGTGAGCACTAGTCAGGCTGAGCACTGAACAGATCTAGAAGAATATATGACTTTCTTGAAAGGCATGACTTTGATTTGGAATGGCTGTAAACTAGGAGTTTGGCCTAGTGGTAGAGTGCTTGCCTAGCATCCACAAAGACCCGGGTTCAATTCCTCGGTACTACATACATAGAAAAAAGCTGGAAGTGGTGCTGAGGCTCAAGAGCTAGAGCTCTAGCCTTGACAAAGTCCAAGGACAGTGCCCAGGCCTTGAGCTCAAGCTCAGGACGGAAAAAAAAGTAGCTCTTAAAGGGCCAAGTTGACTATGTTTCACTTTTCCAGATGGATTGGCATCATGAAAATACAGTCTATTTGGGCGCTCACACATATTGCAAAAATCAAAAAAGGAGTTGAAATTCTAACTCAAGAATAAATATATTATCAAGGAAAGGAATTAAAAAAAACCCACTGTAGCTTTTGTAAGTGAGGCAAATTTCCTCTTTATCCTTTTAACTATAACCATCAAGGTACTGAAAATTAAACTAGCTGAAGATAGATCAGCACATGACACAGCATAAAAATTTTGGAAGAGAAAGCATAATTTATGCATTTATGCTTTCAGCCATTAGATCTGAAAGCTTATATTCTACCTTAAGAAAGAGCAATAATTTGTAGAGAAGAGACAAGGGAAAGGAGTTAGGCTTGACCTCAGAGAAGCATACAGGAGAGAGCTGAAGGAATAGAAATTATTTCAGTAAGGTTTGTTCCTGTGGATTAAATAGGTGTCTTCTCTATGAAGGAGTCATCTCTTCTTCCTACATGGAAAGGGAGAAGGGGTAACTTTCTCAAAGGAATTGTATACTCTCTTTGTGCAGAAAAGGAGAATGTAGAAAGCCTTCCTATATCCATTTTCTTAGTCCACTCCACTTCAAAATAATTCTTAAGCTAACATGGGGGTATTACAGTTTAAGAAAAAAAGTTTAAGTACACATAAAACCATTAGTAGAATACAACATCATGGCTGACAGTGTCTTCCAGAGCACCACAGATATGACAGATCCTTGTGATACTGCAATCTCTACAAGATATAGAATAAGAGCTAAAAAAGTCAGGCTTAGAAGCTGCCAGCAGGGCTGTCACAAATGTTTCTTGACAATCCCCACTGAATTGTGGCAATCAGAACATGAAGACTGCCATCTACTACTTCATGCTGCAAGAAACTAACCATTGGACACAGGTATCTATCATGCTGTTTTCCCAAAGCAGCCGATAATACAAAGGTCACCATGGTCACCAGGTTCTCCTGCTTTGCCACCTTGCAAGTCTCATACATAGGCATCTGATATTGTAGACAAGTACAACTGAAAGAATACAATTTTTGGCTTTGCCCTATTTGCACTATAGGAATGCACAAGAGAAGAAAGTAGAATGAATGGTTGTCAGCTGACTATATTTAGCCATGCTGTAGTTGAGACATAAATTCTATTCTTATCAGTTTTTTGCTTGACATTTTATTATAGCGAAGTCAGAAAAAGGAGGTGGGGTGGGGGAGCCCACTCTATGACACCTTTAAATTTCTGTAGATGAGCCACAGAATATTTAATAGACCTGTTCAACAATCCTTCTGATAATTAATGGTAAATCATTTTATCATTTCATTAATTAATTAATTTATTTTTGGTGGTATTGTCAGTACTGACATTTCAACTCAGGGCATCACACTTCCTAGGTAGTACTCTATCTCTGAGCTGTGCCTCCAGACTTTTGTTTTTGGTAGTTACTTTCTAGATAGGATCTCATATCGTTCCCTGGTGATCCTGAGCCAGGATCCTTTCATTTTTCCTGCTTCAGTGGATGATAAGTATATGCTATCATGACAAAGTTTTTTTTTCCCCATTAAAGAAGAGTCTTGAAGGTTCATTTTGGGTGGAACCTGGAACCTTGCTCCTCCTTGTCTCAGCTTCCTCATAGCTGGGAACAGGTGAGCACCACCTTCAATTTTCACCCAACAAATTTAAATTTTCCATAATTGGTACATAAAAACATGAAAGTTTACACATTTAGGAGATACTGTGTGATATTTTATATATGTTTATGTTGCGTAATGGTTAAATCAAGTTTAACATACTGCCTCCAACATTTATTTTCCCTTTAATGTGGAAAACATTCAAACTTAATTGAAATATTTAAATCTTAACAACTGGTCTAGAATCTTTTCCAGGTATTTAATGGTATTTATTCCTTAGTCTGTTCCAAAAACATTTTAAAATGTTTTACTAATATAAAAGGAATAAGACAATAAAATGGAATAAAAGGAAATAAAGGCCCGGGAGCGTAGCCTAGTGGTTGAGTGCTTGCCTTGCATGCACAAAGCCCTGGGTTTGTTTCCTGGGTACCACATACATAGAAAAAGCTGGAAGTGGTGCTGAGGCTCAAGTGGCAGAGTGCTGCCCAGGCCCTGAGTTCAAGGCTGACTGACCTCCCACCTCCACAAAAATGGAAATAAATATAAGACACAAGAAGTAAGGAAGCATCATAGAAAGGGACAGCAGACATCTGAAGGGTCTGTGACTGAATGTAATTTTAAGGTGTTTGATGAATGAATCTGACTCCCATTTTGGTACATCATATAGAGCTGCGTTACTATTGATAATAAGTTAGTTCTTAGGGGGAAAAAGCCTCAAAAGATTTCTTCAAAATACAGAAAGCCCACAAAGCCGAAGGGACTCTATGGAAAACAAAGGTGGTAGAAAAAGCTGATTCATCCTTTCAAGTAATAACACTTCCCCTCAGGGTGAAAAGAGAGGAAGAGAGGGATTAGCGTAGGCTAGCATTGTCCAGTCAGGTGCTAGCAGTGCAGGACCTCTCTGAAGACGTTGTCAACTGGAAGCTGAAGCGATGGCTTGAGGAGGAAATGAATGTGTCAAGCAGCAATTTGATTCAGCAGTTAGATTTACCACTTAGGAGATGGTAAATAAAGTTGTCTGTCAAGAGGTAAATACAAAAAGTAAATAAAAAGAAGGTAATCAAGTATAAGCTACAAGCTTTGTGTTTCTGTAAAATGTATTTTGGAAATGAATCATTTTTTCTTTTCATGTCACTTTCCACATTACTCTTTTTTCCTAGAATGAGATTTAATGTTCTCTCCAATCTGCTCTTACAATTGCAATTAATCCCTGGGGAAGTTATCTTTTCAAATGCCAGAAAATAAGTTAGTGCTGAAGGGAATGGTAAACCTGGAAACAATGTGAGTGACTGGGAGACTGGTTTTCTCTTCCCTGGACAAAAAGAAGGTCTAGGAGATGGGATGACCCACAAGCTTTACACCCAAAGGTCAGTGTTCAATTTCCCAGGAAAATAATGGCTCTGCCTTCTTTGGATCATGTGTTAAACTGATTTCTGGTGTACAGACTTTCTTCCAAATCAATGAAGTAATAAAATAAAAATTTATCTTGTTTAGAATGTGGGAGAAAACAGCTGTAGCTTGAGAAAAGGAATTAAGCTCTTGGAAGAAAAAGCAATAATGCATTTGGATGGACCAACTGATGGGATAGTAAGTATTATTTTGTAGTCTGCCAATTTTCCCTTAAAAATACAAGGTATAAATCTTCCCATGTCAAAAAGTATAGATATTTTATTTTTATTAATGTATACAATATTGTCTGTATAGTAGGTATATTAAGTCACATAACTTAAATAAAGCTCTTACTCTTAAAAATCAGTTGAATGTTTGCTTTTTGGGGTGTTGGTTCTTGATGCACAACAATGTATACACATTTCTGAATCTGTGGAACATTTGGCATCTCAGAGAAGGGAAGGGTGTCCATTCACCAGAATAGAATTTAGAACACTGACATTTAGTTTCACCATGAAATACAATGTTAAGAGAAACATGCTAACTTGATTATTGTTCTGGATTACCAGCACAATAAGGATTCAACTTTTTAAAGTTTCATTAATCTTAAGTAGTTGTGTAAAGGACTTGACATTCAACTTTTAAGCCATTGCAATATTTACTGCTAAGCCACTCTCTTTTGAAATGGGAAATAAGTCCATGTTGAGTTGGTGCTGTACAAAAATTAATTGTGATATTGGTCCAGAAATGTTAAACTTAATTTTTTCCCATTTGTACTATATTAAAAATGTAAGGTCTTTTTCCATATATTTTTATTGTAATTAATAAAAGGATTACATTATATTCACCAGACAGAAGGTGCATTACTTCACAAACATTGGTACTCTTTCTCATGTCTTGGTCCCCATTTCCTTTCCTGTATTCCTAGCTACTCAAGATGCTGAGACTCAGGAGTGTTTGAACTCAGCCAACACACAAACCCAAATATATATATATATATATGTATATATATATGTATATATATATGTATATATATACATATATATATATTGAGAATTTATTTCTTAAATTGTGATTTAATTTAATAATGGACTATGTTCACTTGCAAGTGATGTGTATTCTGTGCAACTTTTGTGTTCAGCTTTGCACAGTACAAGTAAATAATTTTTTTTTTTGTCAGTCCTGGGCTTGAGCTCAGGGCCTGAGTGCTGTTCTTGGACTTTCTCAAGGCTAGAGCTCTACCACTTGAGCCTCAGCACCACTTCTGGCTTTTTTGTATATATGTGGTCCCAAGGAATCGAACCCGGGTCTTTGTGCATGCTAGGCAAGCACTTTAACCACTAGGCCAAACTCCCGGCCCCAAGTAAATAAATTTTAAAAAAGATTCAAACATTTTATGTACTGTCTGGTGTCTTCTCTATTTGTTCAATTGACTATTAACAATTAAATACTGTTAGGATTGTGTTGGTTGGGTTCTTTATTGGAGTTGGCCTTTGTTAAAAACCTGAACACTGTCCTTGGGCTTTCTCAAGGCTAGAGCTCTGTCACTTGAACCACAGCACCACTTCCTGTTTTTTCTTTGTATGTGATACTGAGGACTTAAACCCAGGCCTTTATGTATGCTAGGCAAGCACTCTACCACTAGGCCAAACTCCCAGCTCCAATTTATTAATAAAATGTTTAAGATTTTTTTAAAAAACAAACTATTTCATTTTCTGTCCAAAGTTTTTTTTTTAATTTTAATTTTTTAAAATATTTTATTGTCGGGGTAATGTATAGAGGGGTTACAGTTACATTTGCCAGATAGTAGGTACATTACTTCTCACACATTGATACCCCTTGTCATGTTTTTTGTCCCCATTTCCCTCCCTGCTCCCCCTCCCAATCATCTTGTTTTCTCCCCTTCTATTTCCTATTTCAAATAAACAAATAAACATATATACAATATATCAGATAACAAAGTCAGATACAATAACAATATGAGATTAACCAAAGGGCAAAAAAAGAGAAGAGAAATAACATAGTACATTAGGAACAGCAAGCACATGAGATAAAGCTCTTGTTTCCATATCCTAGAGATCCTTTCGTTTAGTGTCATCCTATATGACCTTGTGTACCTAGGTTTTGAGCTACTGTAATCTTCTGCTAGGAGAGTCCTAGATGTATACTAATTATTACAAATAAGGGAAAACATTGAGCCTTTCTGCCCAGAGTTTTAAAATAGTAATGGTTTAATATTTTTCTGGTCATATAACAATAATTAATATACAATAAAATGGATTTTTGGAGGTAAAAACTATGAATTATGGCACATACTCATATTGGTACAAACACCACTACATTCAGAAAGAGGACCACTTACATCCTTGCCACAAGTCCCTGTATGTCCCTTTGTACTCATATCCTATGTCACCTTAGTCTTATCTTTTTGAGAAGCATGTATTTTTTTTTAACTGTGCTTCTTTTAAAAAATATTTTAATTGTAATTTTGAGGGTGATGTACAGAGAGGTTACATTTTCATAAGTCAGGTAGTAAGTACATTACTGGGATAATGTCACCCCTTCCTTTTTTTCCCCCTTCAGTTTCCACCCACAAGTTACACAGTTCATTTCCAAATTAGTCTCTACTGAGTGCCACTGCTACATTTAAGAACCATGTAATTATATGTTCCTACCAGCAATATGAGAGTGATCCAGTTTCTCCACTATATTCATGAGCACTTAGTATTGTCAATACTTTGTACTTTAGCTTTCATAATAGCTATTACTTCATGGTTTTCATGAAAATTTACCTAGCAGCTAATGATATAGAGCATCCTTTATTGGCCATCTATAATCTCATTTCTGGCTAAGTTTCTATTGAAGTGTTTGCCCATTTTAAGAGTGGGATTTTTTTTCTCCTTACTTAGTTTTGAGAAATATGGATATGTCTTTTCTAAGATAAGGGATTTATGAATATTTCCTGTCTCCCCTTCTTTTTCCAGAGCCTTTCGCAGAGTAAAAGTCTGGGAGCCTAACTTTCTAGCTACATAGCACTCAGTAGAAGAAAAATACTTGGATCGTAAATCTGATCTGAGTCATGGGATTAGTTGGGAATCCATTGAGTGGATGCTATCTGACAACTCAATCTCTCAACTTGCCTCTCATTTGGACTCCTCCCTCTCCTCGCCTGCACCGAAGTCAGTCATCACTTAATTATATAATGTACATGAAATATGCACTAGAGATATAGCTCATTGTTAGAGAGCTAGCCTAGGATACCTGAGGCCCTGGGTTCAATCTCTGGGACTGCCAATAAAGTCTCTACTTGCACTAAAAACCAGGAGCACTTGGCATATTTGTTACTTTCATTTTTACACATTCTAAAATCATATGCTCTGATTCTAAGTCTCATTGTATCTAGCTCTGAACAGCATTTATACTATCAGGGGATGCTAGAGTAACATCCCTGGAAAGGATCTGAGAGCTCTGATGGTAAACATGTAGTTTGTGGATCAGCAGCATCAGGGTTACCTGGAAGCCCGTCAGAAATTCAGACTCCCAGACCCTATCCCAGGTTAAAATGTGCATCTTAATGAGATCCCCAGATGCACATTAAAGTTTCTGAAGCACAGCTGTTCAGATCATCTGGTTCTCACTTGCATTTTCCAAACAAAGAAACTGAGGTCCTGAGAGAAAAGCAAGAATGGCCTCCAGGTCCCAAAAGCTGGTGCTGGAACCAGGCAAAGAATCCAGTACTCTTACACTGAAGTCAGTGAGTCCTTCACCACCTGCCTCCAGCATTATGCTGACATAGACAGCCCAAACTCCTCCATCACATCTAGGCTATGCCTAGAACACCAGCAGTGGTCACACTTAAAAATGGATTTTTTTTAACGGCAATCTCTCCTCATTCCTTATTTTAAATAGGATATCCATTTTTCAAAATTCAGACTTTCAGAGTTTTGTAATGAAATAAACAAAACGCTCTGAGGGGAAGAAAGTAATTTCCCTTTGAGTTTGTTTACTTCTCTGTAAGCTCCCGAGATGGCTAACATACTAGTTGTTAATCACACCATCTGTTCAAGCAACAGTTCTAAATCATTCAATTCATACTTTTCTTTTTAAGGAACTTTTTTTTCCCAGAACAATATGTTTGTTTCTGTGTTGCTCCCATCATTTGGCAATGCAGTTTGAGCTATTTAAGTTTTCCTATTTATTGTAAATGGCTTTCCAATCAGCAAATATTTTTTAACTATGCATAAACTACAAAAAATATCTGTGTCTACTGATTTTCAAACATTGGAAACAGTAGAAAAAATCTGTTCCAGGCTTTCTGCTGTCAAAATTGTAACCATCTGATTATATTTAAATGAAGATGGTGTATCTTACCGATCCTAAGAAATTTTCCCCCTCGGTCCTGAAGATGGCAGTGTCGTGCAATGTAGGACAGGACTTCCCTTTATTTATTTATTTATTTTTCTCCCTCCTCTAAAAGGAATTTCTGGAATGGCAAAAAGTGGGGGGTGGATCTCTCAGTTCTGAACCTTCTAACACTTAACATAAACCTCTTCTGAGACAATTTGGGTTATCTTTTGATCCCTTTGTTTTTGTTTAATGTTATACCCCTTTGCATTTCCTGTTTCCAGCCTGGCTCAGAAATGGAAATAGTTTAAAGGTTATTCTCATAGCAGGGTAACCAGTAAACATCTCTCTAACTTACTGACAAGCTGGTTTTCACTGGACTGCTTAGATCTTTATTGTTATTTTTCCTTTTTTCTTTTCTTTTCTTTTCTTTTTTTCTTTTTCCTAACAAGGGCTCAACCTAAGATAAGCAGCAGCTAAGAGTACTGGAGGTTTTGAATGTCTACTGGGACATCTCTGGAAGGCTGCTTCTCCTCATTTCCTCTCCCTAACAACAGAGGCCTGTGGTCTGACATTCTTTAAATTTCATTAGCAGGGTCTGGAAGAGTGGGTTTTGAAGGATGCGTGCTCAGGCCTCAGGCAGCATAAACCAAAAGGTGGTTTATTGGTCCTGTCATTGATTGGTAAGGTCAGGGAATGGTAATATAACAAGGAAAGAGTATATAAAAACATCTAATTTAAGGGACTTTCAAAATTTGGTGATGATTCAACTAGCCAGAAAACATGTGTTAAAACAAGTATATGAGAGATTTTTATATGAAGTGCTGCTATAAATAATAATGATAAGCAATGCTTATGTGTTATGAAGCAACTTACTTGGGAAGTTCCTTAGTAATGGTTAATCTTTACCACAACTGTATGAGAGAGAATTAAATACTCTTTCAGTTTTACATCAGTAAACTATGGGACAGAGAGTATAGGAAATGTAATCAAGGTCAAACAATTCATAAATAAAATTGCTAGGGTTCCAAGTCTGAACCTCAGGGCCTGCTCAACCAACCATTTCCCTGTGCTATGATTCATAGGTAACATCGATATAATAGGCCTTCTAGGAATTTGTCAGAAATGCAAACTTTCAGGACTCAGCCCTAGACCAACCAACTTCAAGTGTGGAGAGGCCCCCACATCTGTGCAGTCCTGCAGGTGATTATGCGTGAAGCACACTGATACTTGAAAACCACTGAACTATTCAGTCATCCACAACCAATCTCTAAAAAAGAGAACGAAGTTCAAGTGAGTTAATGGACAAAGTGCTGCATGCAATAGAAAGGAAGTGACTACTAATGACCAGAATATATTTTTGGGTGAAGGCTGAGCTAGATTTGAACTTACTCTTTTTTTTTGTCCATCAGTCTCATTGGGTCCAATTCCCCACTCTGGTACCTGTCTCTCACATCTTTCTTCACCTGTGTCATTCTCCAACTCCTTTCCCAAATGGGTAAATTTTTTCTAGCATTATAGGGATGGAATGATAGAGGATGGAGGAATGGATGAGGAACATGCCTTAGGAATCATCTCATTTTCCCTCATGTCTTTCACTTAATGCTTTAAAACTCAAAAGCTAGGAAAAGGTGCCTTTCTTTTCCATTTTCTATGATCATATCCTGCCTCTCAAGCATGAAGGTAGAGTAGCTGGGAATGAGGGTGAAAAAGTATAAAAGTATAAAGAAGCACATACTGGTTATAGTATAATAAATGTGATTGCGACGCAGAGTCAATACTCACATTTCTCCCCTAAATGCTTTGGGCAGAGTTTTTTTTTTTTTTAAATCATACCAGAGATCAGAGGCAATTCTAATCATCTGAGAAGCTCCAAACATTTTCTTCCAGTGAGAAAATGTCCCTTCTCTTAAGGATCAAATATAACTTGGATTTCATCTTTTAGGTTTGCTCTGAGAAAAGCTTAGGTTTTACAAACACTTCTTCCAGGAGAAGACCCCATATTTTGGTGCTAGGAATGTGCTCTTTATTCCCATCTATGTTCCTCTTTCAGCATCTGCAAGTCTAAATTACCCTCTCAGGTACAAATTGACCACTCCAGGCACTGTTACTTTTTTTCCTTTTTTTTTTTTGATTCTTAACATATATCTTTATATCACCATTCATTCATCACAGATCATTATGCTTTGGTGCCCATATCATCCAATAATGTATTCTAAGTATATCTATATATGGTGATTTTTATGTCTTTTTTACTCAAAAACAAATCAACTAGTAAGTACAAATAAAGTTAACTAATAAGTTAGGCAGGCATTTTGCTAGTACTAAATTTCTCATTTTCATATAGTACAGTTGTATTACTGTAACAAAATTTTTAGTGCTTACATCTTTCTTTGAGATAGGTATGAGCATTCTTAGCATGAGATACAACTTATTTTTAAAACTTTTATTGTCAGGGTGATGTATAGAGGGATCACAGTTACATTCATCAGATAGTGGGTACATTGCTTCTTTTTTCATATATTTTTCACTGTAATTAATAGAAGGGTTACATTATATTCATCAGATAGAAGATGCATTACTTCACAAACAATGATACTCTTTCTCATCACATTTTTAGTAGTTTTTTCATTTTCAGTTTAGAATCCTGAAGTGAACTTGATTATTTCATGTGTAGACATTTTTGGCTCCTTTCAAATATAATCTTATGGGGATGGCAAGATGTCAGTTTATGAGGACACTACTTTGTCACATTACTATTATGGAGTGCTGAGCTATTATTCTATAGTCCAGTAGTGTTAGACTATTGGCATATATCTGAGGTATGGTCACATTAAGAGCCCAGCTGTAGTTGACCAGGGAGACCAGGCCAACTGTCCTCACCATAGACTAGCACTGATAAAGCAGGTAGAGGAATGCAGTGCTGTTTTAGCCATGACTTTAAAGGAGGACTTGAGATAGATAAGATGGTGTGTGTGTGTGTGTGTGTGTGTGTGTGTGTGTGTGTGTGTGTGTGAGAGAGAGAGAGAGAGAGGGGGGAAGGGAGAGAGAGAGGAAGAGGAGACTGTGTTCATGAGGGGTATTTAAAACAGTATCTACAACATTTTCATACAGGTTCCTTAAGGTTCCATTGGGTTTCCATCAAGGAGCCTCAAGGTGTCCTTGAGTTCCAGGCAGTACGAAAGCAATACCTGAACAAGTGTTCTCCTACACTGACTAGAGCAGCTTCAGGTTTGAGACATGTATATAATACATATAATACATATTATAATAATACTGTAGCATAACACATCTCCTAATATAAAATATTATACAATATTACAGTATTATAAAATATTATTTATAATATATTACACTGTATACAATTATATATTATAGTATAATTATAATGATGTTATTGTAATGATATAATTATTAGTCTAATGGTATCAGTATTATCATAATGGTAGCACTATCATTTTATAGAATGTAATATACTATTATAATTGTATAACATACAATTATGTATTATGTTATATATAATACATGTTTTGTGCAATTATATTTTATACATTGTTATATGACAAACAATTATATAAAATTGTACATTAAAATATTATGTACTATACAAAATATAATTTTATGTGATCATATTTTATATATTATATTGTTACATAATATCATTATATTTTATATATTCTATAATGATATAATTGTATATAAATATATATATAGTTGTATATAAAATATATTTCTGTTAGGGTTCTGTGTAAGATTCTGTTTGAAATAAAGCTTTCCTTAGTGAAAAAATATGGGGTGATAGTAGAAAGAAAATAGTCTTTGGAGTGTGGACTGTTTTTATTTCCTCATTTTTAATGTTATTTTCCTTCACTAGCTATTAGACTTTTGAAACCTTGGTCAAAAACATTTTAGCTGAAGTCTGAAGAAAGTTCTTGTCCATGTAGACATCATTCCCTGAGGTAACCATAGATAGAGATGACAGAGAAACCAGAGAAACTGGCCCCTGAGCTAAAGGTGACACTTTTTTGAAGAAGAAATAATTTAGGCTGTACAGGTCCTTCCCCTTGTCCTTCTTCTCATTCTGATTTCTTGTTCAAGTTTAAGTTTATGAAAATGCTATTTGTGTGTGTGTGTGTGTGTGTGTGTGTGTGTGTGTGTGTGTGTGTGTGTATTTGTCTTCTCAGAATCCTGGTATTGTTAAATTAGACGAGCTTAAAGTGGGTAGAAGGAGAATTAAAATTTAAAAACAAGCTCATTTAAGATGAGCTTGCCTTGCATTTCAGATAGTTTGCCTGGAAACATGAAAGTCAGAAACAGAAATCTGCATCCATCCCTTTTCCACACCCCAGCCCACAACCTGACAGCTAGATGTGATGTGTGGTCTATTTTATTAAGACCAAATATTTCCAAGAATCACAAGACAACATTTGCTACACTCAACAATCCACTTCAATTCATCTATAATGCCAAACTGGGTCCAAAAATTCTGGTTTTTAGATTATTTTCAGGAAGTCAATGTGGATATATGGTTTCATTTTAGACTTCGGGGGGTCTCTCAGACTGCTCCACAAAACAATCTGTAAGTTTATTTTATTTTTTGGAAACCCTTTAGGATATTCTGCTCTAGGATGTCTCCGTGAAAGAAAACAAAATGGAAAGGCACTTTCAGTAACAGCAACAGCAGCGACAGCCGCAGAGCAGCCACCACAGCTCCAGCTGCCGCCATACTGCCTCAACATCTCCCAAATGGGACGAGCACATTCAGCACGGTGATCAGTTCTCTGCTGCCATACTCGTCTATTTATAATCTTGGCAGAGCTACACATTTCAAGGGGTTTTGGAGACAGAGGAAATCTGCGACATGAAGTGGCTTGAGCTCTTTTTAAGAGGTTGAACTCAAAGGAGTGGGATTTTCCAGCCTCTAAAGGAACTGATGTTCAGGCACAGCTCTGTTCCTGTGCAGCTCGAGCTGGATGATTTCTAGTACAAGCACTGAAGAGGCTCAGAAAACTGCCTTTTGGGGGGGGGGGCTAAGGAATCTTTATGTTTATGAGGGGTCTAAAAAGTAGACATATATTTCACTTTTTAAGATAGTTTATTCACTGATAATATCCTTAAATCACCTAAAGGGTTATCGCACACATTTCTCTGTCATGCTGCAAATGATTCATTTTCAATACTGGCCTCTCTGTTAATTAAATGGTCTGTCTGTGGGGGCACTTCCGCTTGAATGATAATTAATGTGTTTTTTCCCAGTCCAGCTGCCCATGAACTTTAGTAGATAAATTGTTTTGTGGATATCACATATTTGAGGCTAGGCTTGGATAATAATTTCCTGATGAAATAATAATAATAAAAAAGTCGACATCATTAAAAAAAGCACATCTTTTTCTTTAACTTTTTTACAATGGGAGTATTTAGATGAGAGAGAAAGAAAAGTATTTCCTAATTCATAAGTGGGAGCATTGAAATACTGCAGTTGTCAGTGTGGAAGCTACATTGACCTTTTGGTTAATTTTCACCATCATCTGATATTCTTGCCTGTGTGCCCTAGTGGCTTAGAAGGTTTCTGAGACATGTCAACATTAAGATTATATTACTTAAAAAGTTTTGTTCCAGAAATATGCTAAAGTGCAACAAATTTACCTCTTGATGAACCAAGTCTTTCTTCTAATTTTATATACATTACTAATAATTCTTTTTTCTGTGAAAGGCAGATTTTTTTTTCCAGTCCCGGGGCTTGAACTCAGAGCCTGGGCCCTGTCCCTAAATTTCTTTTTTTTTTTCTTTAGTATATTATTTTTATTGTAACTAATAGAAGGGTTACATTATATTCGTCAGGTAGAAGTTGTATTACTTCACAAACATTGCTACCCTTTCTCATGTTTCTGTCCCCATTTCCCTCTCCCAACCCCCTCTCCTCATCTTGTTTTCCCCCTTCCCTATCCTATTTCAAATAAACAAATAAACATATATACAATATATCAGATAACAAGGTAAGATACCATAACAATATGAGAAAACAAAGGACAACAAGAGAGAGAAGAAATAACATAGTACATTAAGAACAGCAATCACATATTATATGGCTCTTCTTTCTATATCTTGGAGGTCTTTTCAATTAGCCTCATCCAATATAGCCTTATGTATCTAGGTTTTGGAGCAAAATATTCTTTTTTTCATATATTTTTATTGTAATTAATAGAAGGGTTACATTATATTCACCAGATAGAAGGTGCATTACTTCACAAACATTGATACCCTTCCTCATGTCTTGGTCCCCATTTCCCACCCCCCACCCCCGTGTCCCTGAATTTCTTTTGCTCAGAGCTACCACTCTACCACTTGAGCCAAAGCACCACTTCTGGATTTTTCTGTGTATGTGATACTGAGGAATCAAACCCAGGGCTTTTTGCATGCTAGGCAAGCACTCTACCGCTAAACCACATTCCCAGCCACAGAATATGATATAGTAGATAAAGATTTAGGTTTTGCAAAAATGGCCTATAGACACATGAAGAAATGCTTCAACATCTCTGGTCATAAAAGAAATGCAAATCAAAACAATGCTAAGATTCCACCTCACTCCAGTTAGAATGGCCAGGATCAGGGAAACGAATAACAACAGATGCTGGAGGGGATGTGGCCAGGAGGGATCACTACTACACTGTTGGTGGGAGTGCAAACTCGTTCAACCACTATGGAAAGCAATATGGCAGTGCCTCAAAAGACTAAACATAGAGCTCCCCTATGACCCAGCAATTCCACTGCTTGGCATTTACCCAACCATCCAGAAACTAGGGCATACTAAATCCACTACCACAACAATGTTCATTGCAGCACTATTCACCATAGCAAAAATATGGAACCAACCTAGATGTCCTTCAGTTGATGAGTGGATCAACAAGATGTGGTATTTGTACACAATGGAATTCTATGCTGCTGTCAGAAAAAATGACATTGCCCCATTTGTTAGGAAATGGAAAGTCTTAGAAAAAATCATATTAAGTGAAGTAAGCCAGACACAAAGGAATTTAGGCTCAAGGGTTCCCCTCATTTGCCATAATCAGTAGAAACCTTGGGCTCTACTAGCAGAGATTTGCAATAGAGCAAAACCTTGATACATAAGTCCATATAGTATGAAGCTAATTGAAAAGATCTCCAGGCTATTGAAACAAAAGCCATATAATGAATGATTGTTGTCCTTAATGTACTATGTTATCTCTCATCTCTTTTGCTGTCCCTTGGTTATCTCATATTGTTACAGTATCTCACTTTGTTATCTGATATATTGGATTTATTTGTATTTGGTTATTTGAAATTGGATAGGGAAGGGGGGAAAACCAAGCCGGGGGTGGGGTGGGGTGTAGGGGAGGGTAATGGGGACTAAGACATGTGAAAGGGTATCAATATATGTGAATGAATGCACCTTCTATCTGGAAAATATCATGTAACCCTTTTATTAATTACAATAAAAAAAAGAAAAGAAAAAAAAAGAAACCACACCATCAACATCAAAAAAAAAAAAAGATTTAGGTTTTGGAAGAGATCTGCATTTAAATCCTGACTTCATCTTTTGGCACCTAAGAGCTCTTAATTTCTTCACATCTTTGTGTCTGACTTTTGTAATATGTAAAGCAGGAACGATCATCATCATCTTCACCATCATCATCATTATCATAATATCTTTCTGTTGGGTACTCATGACAATTTAAAATATTATTTATATTAACAGAACACTGTCTGACACATTCTAATTGCTGTATTAACTATTAATCAGTATTTTCAAAAGGCAGGATTTTAGCATTAAAGTAGACTTGCTGTAAGAATTTAAAAAGCTTGTCTAGTTTTATTTCACATAATTAATTAACAAAAGTTTCTGAAAGTATAATTTAAGAATTTTACCAGATGGATAATGTGGAAAAGAAATAAATAGTTTTGATGAACATGAACTTGTCAAGACAGGGAATAGATTACCCCCACACTGGGCCACTCCAACAGTATATTTCATCCCCTTGGAAAAGACGGGGAAGATGACTTGAGGTAAACCTCCAACTGGAAGTACATACAGAAAACTTACCATTTTATTTTCTTAGTTCATACTTTTCCATTTTGCCTTGAGTTCACACCTTGGGAGCAGCATAAACACAAAAATAAATCATGTAGTTAGGAAAAATAAAAAGTTAAAAAATCTTTGGCCTTCCTCTATAGACATAATGTTTTATTTCATATACTAATTTGTATCTATGACATACAAACCCTCAGCTTAATTTTAATTATGTTCTAAACCCTATGTGCCAGTGAGATTCCCTTCTTGAAAACTTGTTTGTTAAACATGACATTTGAAATATGATGTAAAAATCAACGTTAATAAAAATTTTAAGAATTAAAAAACTCTGGCCTTCCAATGATGACTCTTGATTCAGATTGATAAGATTAGACAACACATTGATAAAAGTGGGTCTCTCCATCTCTTGATGTCAAGTATTTCTTGAAAGTGTTAATGTTGAATGTGTGATTCTTCATAAAAGGTTATGGTATGAGTTTCCAAACCAAAATATTAGCATGGTTGTATAATAAATGTCTAGCAAGGAAGTCAAAGATGTGGAAGTTGACAACTTTCTGATGAAACTTTTAGAGAAAAACACGACCGTTGGAATTTCCTTTGGAAGGATGTCTTTAAGGTTCAGAAATGGTGTTCTCTGGGCACTATGATCAATGCACCGAACTTGCTGAGGGAATTAGGAATCCAGGATGAACCACCGGATGTTTCTGAAATGCTGCTGAGTCCTGGGGACTTTATTATGCATCTTATGTTATTTTGTACATGGAGTCTTCTTTTGCAACATTGGTTAATAGATTCCATAGTCCAATCTCAAAGCTGAAGTGGAGAAACACAGCTGGTTAAGTATCAGACACAGCATTCAAACACAGGTAGTTTATTCACTCTATATCACTATCACATGTAGTGATAGTTCACAGTTAACACATGTCCTGTTTGTTGTCTGAATACTACATCTTCTTCTGTGGTCTCATATGCTAAAATGCAAGAGTCAGTCAATGTCTACTTATTTGGTTTCGTTGTTGCAGTTACAGTCTCGGGAGATTTCCATAAATTCTAGGAATAGTGATGACACATGGACTAAAGCATCAAATAGCTAACTGCAATGTTAGAAAATCATAGTCTCCTCCCATATATATGGAGATCCCTTTCCTTCCACCAAGGAAGTGAACAAACCAAAGAGATAGAGATGGTTTGGAGTGGAAGTGTTTCATTGATACTAAACTCTGCATGCACACATGAATGAAAACCACAGTGAACCACTGTGGACATTGGGCCCTGTGCTGACCTGATATTTGAAGCAATGAGTTTCAGAATCTGTCTAATAATGAAAGCAATTTATCACCAGGTGCATCTAGTTAATTTTGTTATTTCAACATGAAGTTCTTAGAGAATAGAGGTGCCTATAGAGAACCTCTGCTGTGTACAGATTAATACGCAAAGTAACTAGATGTTTTCCTGAGATATGTCAACTGTTGGATATTAAGACTTTAACGTCTAGAGTAACAGCACTACATCAGCTACAAAACACTCCCAAACTGGTGACAAGGTAGCTCACAAAAGACTTGCTGATACCTTGAAGGTTTCAGATGCAGATGAGGGGAGGATGAGGGATACAAGTCTCAATTGTGTCCCAAAGGCCAAAGAAAAAGATACAATAGCAAATGTAAAGACCAAAGAAGTCTGAAATGATGTGTTAATACCATTTTTGAGAACAGAGTGGTTTTTGCCAGTTTGATAGACACTAGCCAGTAGCACGTGGATCCTAAGCAACAGAAATGTAGCCAGTCTTGCAGCAATGTGCTAAAACTGCAGCAATGTGCTCTAACATGAACCACATCGTAAGAGTTAGTATAGAAAGACTGACTAATAAAATACCATTAAAATGATTTTCTTCCGTTGCTTGTCATTTTTGATGTGATTACTCTAAAATTTAAGTTGTATAGTGATCTCTATGAGCATCATTGTAGATGATCTACAAGCACAGCAACTGGGAAATGAAGCTCGCCTTGTCCTTCACCATCCTTTTATTCAGAGGTGTGGGAGAGGGCTTGAGCTCAGGGCTTAGGTCCTATGCCTTTCGCTTTTGTGTTCAAAGCTAGTGGTCTACCATGTGAGCCATAGTCCATTTTTTGGCTTTTTGCTAGAGACACAGGTGCCATGGATTTTTCTTCCCTGGGCTGGCTGTGAGCTGAAATTTTCCACATCTTACCTTCTGCGGAGCTAGGATTGTAGGCATGAGCCACCAATGCCCAGCACTTACTTCCTCTAGCAGCCAGATGCAATGCAAAATTTGCACTGCTTGCCTGAATTACTGGAAAACAGTGGAGGAATTTTTACCCCTCAAATTTCAAAGAGAAACAAACCTTTCTGGTGTGGCTTTTCTGAGTTCCAAGCACAAAACATTTTATTTATGGTTGTCATGTAGTTTTTCTACTAGTATGCTGCCTGACTTTGTGATATTGTTTGAATTTTAAATGCTTCCCCAAGAGGCATTCAGGTCATTTCAGTGAGGTGTAATTGGATAAAATTTATGGTCTTTTAGAACCTATAGACTCTGTGACCCCCCCCACCCAAGAATTCTGGCATTGTCTTTTGTCTTCACACTAGAAGTCCAGTAGAAGTGGGTACATAGAACCGAACTGGAGAAGCCTGTGGAGCAATTGCTTTTCTGAATGTCTTTACTGGCAATGACACAATGCTACACGGCTATGTATAGCATGCAGGTGCCACAGATGAACTCTCCCAGAAGTTTTCCTGGCTTCAGAAAGCCAAACACATTGCTATAGGAACACCATATATTCTATAATGAAAGTTGAGATTTTGATCTTCGTTGGTCGTAAGGAGTATGGATTATTCAGAATGACGTCAGTATCTCTGAGTATATCTACATGGAGAAATACTTTGTTTTTTCTCATCACTAAGATAATGCTATGTGAAACCAAGCATTGAACGTAGGGTTTTGTTTGAGGTTATTACCCATGAGATTTATATTCTTTACTCAATTCTGATAATGTTTTCAGTTGGTATATAGATAGAAACCTACGTATGACAGATCAAATAGGACTTTTGAGTTCTATTTGCTATTTTATCCATGATGTTGAAATAATTTCCTTGAGACTTTTTTTTTTGCCAGTCTTGGGCTTGGGCTCAGGGCCTGAGCACTGTCCCTGGACTTTCTCAAGGTTAGGGCTCTACCACTTGAGCCTCAGCACCATTTCTGGCTTTTTTTTCTATGTATGTGGTACCGAGGAATCAAACCCGGGTCTTCGTGCATGCTAGGCAAGCACTCTACCACTAGGCCAAACTCCCGGCCTCCTTGAGACTTTTTAAATTCATTTTTTTCTTTCTGTTCCACAGAACTCAAAGCAGTATTTGATGGTAATATCTTTTTCCAGGAAGACAATATGTTAAGCATGCTGAAAGATTTTGCCCTTCTCTTCACCTCTTAGTATATTTTAACTCATATGATTAATTTCAGCAAGTGGGAAACAGGATAATGCATACTCACCTTTGAAATGATTGAGAAAAGATGTGTGTAGATGTGGATAAATGAATATAACACAGGCATCACTAGTACTTTCTGACTATTGGAAATCAACATTGAGTTGCATGTATGTGTACATCTGAGCAGAGCTAATACAAATACGATGGGTTAAAATGAAAGCTATTACAAAAGAAATCTCTTGAAATGAATTTGCTATGTAATCTCATGAAAGCAATTGAATTGCTTATGATTTCTGAGGACAAGGCAACAGGAAAAATTACAAGGAAATCTTCTAGGCATTCTATTGCCTTGGCCATGAGTTATTTATCAAGGGCAGACCTTGGAATTACATGTACATACCACATCTAGATCACCGATTGAGATGGGGTCTTGTCATCTGATCTTACACTGTGTTTACTCCTGTCTCTCCCTCATAAGTAGCTAAGATTGCAAGCATATACCACTATGTCTGGTCTTCCAATGACAAAGAAACTTCACCAGAAACTTCCTGTTGGCTGATGGGTTTACCATAGGGCAATCTTCCAAGCAGCTGTTTTAGGCGACTGCATTTTCAGAGAGCCGACTCACTAGTCAAAATGGGTAATAATAACTGTACTTTTTGTCAGTAGGAAGATAGGAAAGAAGGAACAGGATGGCTTAACAAAGAAATCAAGAGACCACTCAGCACATTCTGAAGTCTCTCAAATTGAAGTAAACCTAAACATTTTATTTCCTTTGGAAATAATGAATAAGCTGTTTCCTTCTTCATAATGAAGCATTATCTTCTGGAAAAGTAATTGAAGTCATGCTGTTTGGGACAACAGACAAAGAACATGAAGATTGCCCTCCCTTTAGCTGGTCCTTCATTCTGCAAGTTTCCCTGGAGAGGAAAATATAGGTTTGGCTCTGATCTAGATGTAGAGCTCAGGCTCTCTGAGCTGGGATCCCAGGAAGGTAACTGGCAGTGCTACTTTGGTCTCATGGCTCTGTTTCCTGAAGGTATCTGGAACTGCCAGAGCTATATGATTTTACCATCCAAGATCCTGACAAGAAATCTCACCATGACCTGGGTGGTGAGGGAAACCAGGAATTCCTTCTGTGGAAGAAGAAGGATATCTCTTCTTGCCCGATTCCCCTCTCGGGAGAAGCGCTACTGGGAATCCCTGCCAATTTATAACCTCTGGCCCATGCCCTGGTAGTTCATCTTCATCACCGCCAAAGAAACCCGGCATCTCTTCACACCTATGCCTATTTGGTCCCAAAGAAGCAATGGAGCTACATTTTCCTCTGCATGTCTCCAGGTCTACTTTGCTTTGGACAGAAAACACACACACACACACACACACACACACACACACACACGACCGTGCGCATGTGCGTGCACGTGCTTACTTCTCACAAGCCTAAGCCTCATAGTTGGTGGCAGGAGAAAGCAGCAGCTTCTGGCCTGCAAGGCTATGCTCAGTAAACATGTGACTGCAAAACAAAAATCATCTCAATTGCTCAAAACCACAATCAAGCTGGTCATATAAGAACTGACCACATTTTCCCCCCATCTTCACCAAATCAAGCAGTTGTAATTAGCTGTTATTTGCTGTAATTAGTTGTTATTAGCTTCTCTGAGAACTGCAACCTTGTGATGTCTAGCTTGGGTGAAGAAGGAAACTGGGGTTTCATTTCCCAGAGGGAAGATGGCTGACAGTGTGGAACAGGATAAAATAGCTTCCATTTCTGGAGGTTCACTAGTTTGGGTTTGATCAATGACCTGGATACATCCTGGCTGCCTGGTTTTGGACAAGCCATTTCTAAGCAAATGTCCTGAACTTTCATAGCTTAAAGTCACAGTGTTACTTTCCTATCTGTGATGCAGGGTGGCTGTAAAGTTTGAATAACTAAATCACCTAGGACAGGACCTAGTATGTCAGTAGCTGTTCGTAAAAGAATGACTATGTTGGCCGGGAGTTTGGCCTAGTGGTTAAAGTGCTTGCCTAGCATGCATGAAGACCCGGGTTCGATTCCTCGGTACCACATACATAGAAAAAAGCAGGAAGTGGTGCTGAGGCTCAAGTGGTAGAGCTCTAGCCTTGAGAAAGTCCAAGGACAGTGCTCAGGCCCTGAGCTCAAGCCCAGGACTGGCAAAAAAAAAAAGAATGACTATGTTATTAAGATGGAAGAGATACAGGCACCAAAAATCAAATAAGGATTTCAATGTTAGTTTGTACAAACTTACACTCTTTGAAGGCCTCTATATATGCTTCCCTTCATTTCTTCTTTGTATTAAAAATCTAAGATCAATGACATTGCAAATATGAATCCTCTGGATCTGAATGATGTCACATATTAATTTTGGTGGAAATAAGTACATGCTATTGAGGCATAACTCAGACACCAGAAACAAACCTCTAGTGTGGGAAGAAGACAATTGGAAAAGAGAATTTGAGATCAGGGACCTGGTTACAGTCAGTCCATCAACTTAGCTGTAGAGATTTTTTAAAATCTTATTTCTGTTTTTTTTGCTTGCTACAGGACTAACTGCTACCAGTGGACACAATTGGTGAAAATCTCTTTGGTCTCTGAAGTACTATGCTGACCATAATGTGAACAACTATTCACTTCCATACTTCCCAACCAAACCCTCGAATCCCTGAGTGAAGGAAGAATGTATGCTTTGAATTGTTTCTTACATGAAGAAAATGGTTCCTTGTGCATTTTCTGTCTCCAACCTATGGGAAGATATCAAGATGATGCTGACTGGTTTTCTCAGCCTCATTCATAATCCCAAAGCTGGAACTGCAAGCATGTGGTCAATCATTTTCTAGCCAGAGTTGACCTGGTTAAGGCTGCTCCTGCCTGCTTCATCAAGTGGTTGCCTGCTCTTCCGTTTCACTGGAATAATAAATCATGAATACTTTCCTTCACCATTTAAAAGTAATTTCCTATTATTTTCCCTGGGCACTCAAGGCAATCTTAGACATAAAGGGTATGTGTGTGTATGTGTATGTTGATTTCTGCTCTCAAAAATAGCCTATGATGGCAAACAACTGCTGAGAGAATTTGAAGCCAAAATTGATCAACAACCTGCATTCTTGCACTGCATTCATCAAGAAGCAAAGATGCATGCTTTGTATTACTTAACCTTTCCGAGCCACCTGCTTCTTATTATATTTTTTCACTTCATATTCAGCTTCTTAGTTGAAATTCAAACATCATATTATAATCATGTGTATGCTTTTCAAGTGAAACTGGAACATTCTAAAATATGGCACTTCATGTACAGAAACTGCTTTTTATAATCGTTCATTTATTCAACAAATATGAAGTACAAATGTAATGCAAGGTTTTAGATATGAGGAATAGGTTAGTAAGCAAAGAAGATAATATCTACCTTCATGGAGCTTAAAATTCTAGTGAGTTCAGTGGCAGAAAGGGAGAGAAACAATATTGTATGACAGATTGATATTACAGAGAAAAAGACAAGGGAGAAGCCTAACAAGGTCTAGGATCATGCATATGCAGTGGGAAGAAGTGGTGCTCAAATATAAATAGATTTATTATGGAAGACCCCACAGATAGCATGATTTTGAGCTCAGATTAGTGGAAGGGATGGGCATGCCTCAGAAGGGCAACCTGTGGAAGTGGTTCTTATTGAGAAAGAAAAGAAAATGTAAAGGCCCTAAGGCTAGATTCACTAAGATGTTGAAAAATAATGAAGACACAAGTGAATGTGTCTGAGATGGAGTGAAAGGAAGAGGTAGAGATAAATTATAAATAATAATAAATGAATAATGATAAAATAGTAAAAATAAAATAATAAAATTATGTAAAAATAAATAATAGGAAAGGAAAGACAATCAATTCAGAAGTGCTAACATGTGGTAAAGAGGAAGAACATCGGGGCTGGGAGTTTGGCCTAGTGGTAGAGTGCTTGCCTAGCATTCATGAAGACCCAGGATCGATTCCTCGGTACCACATACATAGAAAAAAGCCGAAAGTGGTGCTGAGGCTCAAGTGGTAGAGCTCTAGCCTTGAGAAAGTCCAAGGACAGTGCTCAGGCCCTGAGCTCAAGCCCAGGTCTGGCAAAAAAAGAGGAAGAACATCAATTAGATAATTGTGGACTGGAACAGCATCAATGAACAAAACAGATGAAAAACTCCTGAGAGTTATAGGAATAAAAACTATACAAGAAGACTTTTTTTAAAGAACATTAAAAACGTAGCAATTTTAAGAGAAACAGGAAAGAGATGGATAGGGGTGCTGAGGTGGGTTGGGTACATTCAGAATCACATGATGGTATCTGAAACAGGCTTAGGTTGTGAAACTCTTAACATCAGACTTGGACTTTTTGTTCTGTATTATGTTGCTCAATTCTTTTTTTTTGGGGGGGGGAGTCCATTTCAATAAATACCTGTTTTGTATGATCAGAGGCACAGAGGCCTTGTACCTTGTGTTCCTCCTCTAAGTGTTACTTGAATCTTAGCACACTATGAATCACTCTTACAAAACTATTGATAGTGAGTCTCCTAAATAATATCTATCCAACAACTGTGCTTTAGTTATGCTGCGTGAACTAGGGATTGTAACAGGTAAACTAAAGGAAATGCAGCCTGGCCTCCCAAGATTTAAAGCTAATCACATGTAATGTGTAAACATGCATTCCAAGAGGTATTAGTTACTAAAGAGAGCAGCACTATTATTCTGTCCTAGAATTTCAGTACACACACGCACACACACACACACACACACACACACACAAATCTCCACCCTCCCAACCCCCCCAGAACAAAATGGTGTTTAGTAGTGATGGTGAAACACAGGAGCTAGGAATACTGCAGGTGTTTCTTGTCTTGTTCTAAAGAACACTAAGGAGAATCTGTACTTCCAGAACTGTCCTGTAAAATTTGCTTTGTTGAACTCTATCTCAGCTGTCATAGATTCTTGCTATGAACTTGCTCTGAACTCTTACTGCATGTTTTCATATGAACCATATGAACGAGATGGGATTCTTATCTGAAGCTGGGCAGACTAGTGTAGACTTAGACTGAATAGGTCCTAGTTATGTGAAAATGGAACCAGGCAACCTGAGGGGATGCCTGGGGTTAAGACAGATGGGGGAGAAGGACGGAAAGGGTATGATTGATCAAGAGGCATTGCACTCATAAACATGCTGAATCCCCTTAAAGTATAACTACGTTGAGATCATGACAGCAGCTATAGCAACAACAATAACAATTATTATAATAAAGAAATGAAATACAAGGGTTCCTTCCCAGCAGGGTTGGTGAGGATCCGGTTTGCAGTGTGACCTCTCCCGTGGTCTGCAGCCATTGTTCCTCCCCTCCCGCAAGCTGGCAGGGCGCATGCGGAGTGCACTGGGCGATCCAAAGGACAGCCCAACCAACGGCCTCACAGGGCCTCAGATCAGAACAACGAGAAAAGAAAGTTTGCCTTTGTTCTGTTAAATTTCTCTGCCAGACTTTAAGAGACAGGCTGCCAGAAGAATTAAGGGAAGTTAATGCTCTCTATTGCACAGGACTATTATGAAAACTTACTGCCAGGCCCATGCAATGGATACGTTTGTATATGTTAGCTTTTCCTTCAAGAAGTCTTTTTTTCTCCTAATTCGTTTCTAATTTGCTCATGTGCCAGATTTTGAAAAGTCAGGAAAAAGGCAAAGAGCACAGTTGTTAATAGCACAGAGACAAAAGAAAGGTTACTCACAGGAAACCAGTACTGTCAGAGTTTTTTTCTTTCTTTCTTTCTTTCTTTCTTTCTTTCTTTCTTTCTTTCTTTCTTTCTTTCTTTTCAGAAATAATAGTATTAGCATATGTGAACTCACTGACTGTAGGTGCTTCTTTTAGTGATAGGCTGAGCTTTGAGTAAGTCCTCCAAAGGCCTATGCATTAAAAGCTTCATCTCCAACCTCTGCCATTCTTGTGAGGTGTCAACAGGTGAGGCCTAGCTGAAATTCTGGTCTGCCTGTTTCCCCTCAAAGGAACATTGGCTGATACTGGGGGCTCAGGCGTGTACTTCTAGTTACTTGTGAGAATGAGGATGGATGGTTTGGAGTTTGAGGTCAGCATAGGCGGGAAGGTCCCGAGACTCTTATCACAAATAAATAAATTGTTAAAAGGAGGGAAAAAAAGAAAATGGAATATTGGGTCCCAGACCCTTTCCTCTTTGCAGGCTTTGCTTCCGGGCTGTCATGTGGTGAACACGTCCCCATCATAATATGCTGCTTTGCCATAGGCCCAAAGCAATAGGGCCAGCTGGCTATGGGCTGAAACCTTCCAAACTGTGAGTCCAAATAAAACCTCTCTTTTTTTGGAGAGAAAGTCTTATTCTGTATCTAAGGCTAGCTTTGAAGTCAGGATGCTCTTGCCTCAGTCAGTAAAACTACAGCACCATTAATAGCTGTATGTATCTTTCATAGTATATTCACATCTTGTTCTTTTCCTCATGATGACTTGTGGGGGAAATAATGATTTTTTGTCCTCACCTGACACAACAGGAAACTGAAAACTAAGTAAATCTTCACACATTCTGGGTCAAATCTACATAGTAGTGGTAGCAGGAAATTGTTCTATCACTGTCCTACTTTTTTTTTGTTAAAAGGAAGTATATAAAAAGTAGGAGTAACCTTTTTCATTCTAAAAAAGCAACTTCTGCATATATACATACTAACATATTAAAAGTGAGCAGGTATATGTTAATCTTGGTGGAAGATGGACAGACTTTTGAGATATTTTCTTTTAAAAACAATACCTATACATTTATATAATATATATGTAGTTATATGTATATGATGCATTTTCTGAATAGTATAGAGGACCAGAAACAAATTGTTTTTATTGCTTATTGTATCCTTCGCACCAAGAAGGACTCATTAAGCAAATAATCTTAGATTTTTAGTATTAGATTGCTTCTTTTTGTTATTGTTGTTGCTGTTGTTGTTGATGATTGTGGGGCTTGAACTCAGGGCCCTGGGCACTGTCCATGAGCATTTATGCTCAAGACTTGTACTCTATCACTTTGAGCCACCGAGCCATTTCTTGCTTTCTGGCGGTGAACTGTAGATAAGAGTCTTGTGAGTTTACCTGTCTGGCCTGGCTTTTAGATCTTAGCCTTCTGAGTAGCTAGGATTACAGGTGTGACCCATCAGCATCTGGCTAGATTGCTTCTTTTATTTAAGAATAGGAATTTATGACAGCATCACTTCAGCTCATCTTATCTACCAGTTTGAGAAATCTCAAATGACAAGATAGTCATACATTTAATTCATTGTACTGTGGTGGAAACTTTTACCATCCCTGCTCACCCTTGGCCCCAGGATTTAGAATACATAGAAGAAGGGTACAGGGATGTGAAATATCTGTTCTGAAAGTACAGGACTAAAAGTTATGATGGGACTAGCTAGTCTTACCACTTAGTTTCTAGGCTCATGTGTTCTTGTTACATTTTATCCCGTATTGGCTCTAGGTTTAGTATTTACGAAGAATATGACCTTTCTGGGTGTGGTCCTGAAGCTGGCTTCTTAGTTGGGCCTTTAATAGGTGATTTCATCATTTGGAGTCTTAGGTGGCTCCTTCAGAGTAACGTGCTGTATGGTGAGATCTGTGGATTGTCTAGGCATGCGCTAGTGGTCACACCTTTACTATAAAAGCTGCTTCTTAGTCTGAGGTCATTGACTGTGTACTTCTCTGATGAATCATATAGCATTTGTGCCCTCAGCTAAGCATCATGGTTAAGAAGGAAAACTCATAATTAACATAGGTGTGAATTTCAGTGAGATTACATTGCTGCCCTTCAGAGAAGAGAGTATGCAATGTAGTGAACCTGTTACCAAGTAATTGCTTGTCTTCCTTAAGGGCTGTTTCCATGTTGCCATGCTATATGCGTCTCTGCTGCTGCTAGCTTGGCAGTTCAGCAGTGCAGTAGGTAGATTTACCTTAGACAGAAAAAGCCTGTGCAGTTGGGCTATGTATAGTGTATGCCACTATTAACAATGTTGCCTCATTCATGGGACCATTGTGTAAGCTTTAGGGTGGCTGAACTAAGATGCTGATAGCCACTGAACAATCCAACTCACTTGGTCATCTAGTGCCTTGCTTTTTTTTCTTTCGTCTATTTTTTATTGTAATTAATAGAAGGGTTACATTGTATTCACCAGATAGAAGGTGCATTACTTCACATATATTGATACCTTTTCTCATGTCTTGGCATCTAGTCCCTTTCTGAATACACTAGAATATTCTCTAGCAGTTTTTAACACAGCACACAAATATTCACACAAATCTTTGGGCCAAAAATCCAGTCACTGACCAGTTAGTTTTCCAACTTGTCTCCAAGCCCCTCTCATGCTCCTTTGAGGATCATGACTAATCAGCAAGACTATTTGTCAGCACAGAACTCTGTGTTTATCTGTGCTTTAGGCAGTTTCTCTCTGGAGAATGACCAAGTGTACTGCTTAGAGTTTTGCCTACTGGGAAAACTTTCCTCTTCCATTGCCCTTCTGGGACACTTTCAAGTGAAATTTTGTTACAGTGTAATACATTTTAGTTATCATAGGTATGGTAAGCTAATGTACCTGTGATCCAGGTCAAACACTTTCACCCCTGGAGCTGTACAGGGAAATCTCTTAGAAAGCATGGTATAAGATGAAAAAGAGACATCATTGTAACAGAGAAAAGTCACATAGAAGTCAAAGACCACCTACTTATGCAATTTTCTTGTGCTCAGCCCAATTCTAAATGGATCATTTGACTTAATCCTTTTGGGCTGGTATAACAAAATACCAAGACTAGAAAACAATTATGGCTCACAGTTATGGAGGATGAGAAGTCCAAGAGCAAGGCACCATGGAGTCATGGTACCCACTCTGGTGATGGATTTAGGCTTGCAAGACAGGCCCTTATTGTGATGAACCACATGGCGGAAATCCCGCTGCATATCCCCATCTCACTGCTATTCATTCATGATGGGTAGAGCTGCATACAAAGTCACACTCCCCAATGCTGTTGGATCAGAGTTAAATTATGATATGAAATTGTGAGAAGGCAAAAGAAAATTCAGTCCGCAGCAATGTAAAAAAAAACATTTGCTGTTGTGCTTGCACTGTCTTAAATCTCTGACTTAGTGTCCCAACTCATCACAGGCATCTTCAGTTATGTAGTCATACTTATTGTCCTAGACCCTACTATTGCTCTAAACAAATGCCAAGAGCCGCTTTTGCAAGTCTTAAAAGGGCAGAATCTAGGTGTTAGTGCTGCAGCTCACATGTTCAGAGGTCACAGGTTCTCTGCAGTATCTGAACACACTAAGGCACCCTTTATTCTGTCTTCTAGGTCACACTGCCTGAATGTCAGCCCAATTTGTAGTATAATATGGACCTCTTCTAGGGTCCTCTTTTTTTTTCTAGACAACGTACATTACATGTGACCATAGTAGCCTTTGATAAATGGCCAACAGTATATTACCACTTATGATGACTTCAGTATCCAACTAAGCTGACAAATTCATGTACATAAAGAGAATTTCCTCACAGGTTCCAGTTCATTGGATCTTTAAAAAATCACCCATAACCCAGGTGGAGAGTTTTGTGTCCACTCCGTGACATGTCTGTGTCTCTCTAGGGTACCTACCCTAAGTACTTTCTCCTTTCCTCACTATGTCCAGTTACCATGATGTCATTAAGTGCTGTTTGCTAGTCTTATGGGATATAAAGAATATGGAGGTCTCTGAGGACTGTATTATGACAGAGAAGATGTTTTGTCCTGGTACTGGAACAGGAAATAAGCTGCTGTCTTTTCCAAGTGAAAGAAACTGATTTTGGTCCTTGTTATTTATGTGAATTGAGAAAAATATACTTACTTGTCTAAAGCTGTACATTAAGTCTAGAAACTGACAGTTTATTCTAATGTGACACCATAACTGGCTAAGTAATTGTTATTTGTGGTTGCCAATTGGTTTTTACTGTGATCATTGTTACTTACAATGACAATTTTTTTAATCTTTTTTTTTTGCAGGAGTCAAATAGGTAAAATGGATGTAAATATTCCTTCATTCCTCAAGTATTTGACAATGGTATTAATATTTTTGTATGTCTTTTTGACATGTAGCATTTCTATTTCAGTAGTTAGCCTTCCAAACACTTGGTGGCACTTATTCTGCTGGTCAGAGAACCAGTCTTTATTGGATATAATCATATTGCTGACTCTTGCAAGCACTGGACCATTGCATTATGGACACAGGCCCAGATTCCATTCATTGCTTGGCTTCTATAAGAGTCTCAAGGGGAGGGTTGCTATTGCATTTTGGATTCTTGCTATTCAGTATATACACTAAGTGTTCCTGAATGATTTGGGTATTCTCCTTTCCTTGGTATACACCAATTATTCTAGAAAACAATTTTTGGCACTGTGGGGGAGGTTTAGAGGATATTTACCACACATATATGGAGAATGCTTTCTGAACTATGAACCAGAGACTGAGCTGTTGGTCTGAGAACTGACTTAGATCTAGGCATTTGGTAAATGACTGTGATTTTTCACAGTGGTGGCTGATGCCAATTTTTGCTTGCCAGGTCTCAACTTCTGCTCTCCAGATCGGGTAAAATTCTAGTTGGCTGCTTTCCATCTTTTTCCTATGACTATTGATAGAGATTCCTTTGGGTCAAGACACCCTGATTTTCACTCTGGCCTTAAATGACAGACATTCACACTGTCACTCTGGCTTACTTTAGTAATTATGGCACCGCTCCCTATTTCTGTGAAGACAAATTTGTTTCTCTTTTTTCTGAGTTCTACTTACTCTACAAATACCAGGAAAACCAGTTTGAACACACAACTTCAAGTTTCAATAGCCACATTTAACCTTATCTTTAATGCTCTGTACCTCTCACTATGTATTCTTTATTGGCTGGATATTCTGGACTTCTCTAGACCCCTTCAGGCAACATAGACCAGTGATTGATCAATGCAACAAGTGCGTTTCAACATTCTTACTTTCCAGAGCCTTTTGATCTCTTCCCAAATTTTCTGCCACTGCATGAATTATGTAATTATTTTGATAAGATCTAAGATTAAAGGAATCACCCAAGAGTATATTAGAACCAATTCTGTGTGTCCTTGAAAGCCATCTAGGGAATCCATCTTGAGAGAGAACATTCTAGTGCCAATTCTTCCCTCTTCAACCTCATACTCTAATCTCATATATGAGCATCCTAAGATCTACTCCCACACTTGTTCTCTGGTTTCTGTGGGATCCATATTAACCTTGCAGTTTGGGGTTGGGCTCTTTTTTTCCCCTCCCACAGTAAGGATCATGATGTGCACTCTGAGTGGTGCCATGGCCTAAACATCCTCTAACTGTATGCTTACTCTACAGGATAGGAACGAATGGAGAGTTTACTAGTATTCACACTTAGAGATGCAAGAAGTATTCCTCCTGGTGGATCTAGTCTGGAGACAGTGAAGAAGGAGGACATAGAAAATGTGTGTGTATGTGTGTGTGCGTGTATGTGTGTGTATATGTGTATGTGTGTGTATATGTGTATGTTTGTGGGTGTGTATGTGTGTGCATGTGTGTGCGCGTGTGTGTATGTGTGTGTGCGTGTATGTGTGTGTGTTTGTGTGTGTGTGTGCGTGTATGTGTGTGCATGTGTGTGCATGTGTGTATGTCTGTGTATGTCTGTGTGCATGTATGTGTGTGTGCATGTGTGTATGTGTGTGTATGTGTGTGTGCGTGTATGTGTGTGTGCGTGTATGTGTATGTGTGTGTATGTTTGTGTATGTGTGTGTATGTGTGTGTATGTGTGTGTATGTGTGTGTATGTTCTGTGTATGTGTGTGTATGTGTATGTTTGTGGGTGTGTATGTGTGTGCATGTGTGTGTGCATGTGTGTGTATGTGTGTGTGCGTGTATGTGTGTGTTTGTGTATGTGTGTGTGCGTGTATGTGTGTGTTTGTGTATTGTGTGTATGTGTGTATGTGTGTGTATGTGTGTTTATGTGTGTGTATGTGTGTGCGTGTATGTGTGTGCATGTGTGTGTATCTGTGTGTATGTGTATGTGTGTGTGCACGTTTGTGTGTATGTGTGTTTATGTGCGTGTGTGTATGTGTGTATGTGTGTGTGCGTGTGTGTGCACGCGTGTGTGTATGTGTGTGTATGTGTGTGCGTGTATGTGTGTGTATGTGTGTGTATGTGTGTGTGCGTGTGTGCGTGTATGTGTGTGGATGTGTGTGTGGATGTGTGTGTGGATTTGTGTGTATGTGTGTGTATGTGTGTATGTGTGTGTATGTTGGGTGTATGTGTATGTGTGTGTGTATGTGTATGTGTGTGTATGTGTATGTGTATGTGTGTGTATGTGTGTGTATGTGTGTATGTGTGTGTATGTGTGTGTATGTGTATTTGTGTGTGCGTGGATATGTATGTCTGTGTATGTCTGTGTATGTCTGTGTGCGCGCGCGCGTGTGTGTATGTGCGTGTATGTGTGTGTCTGCGTGTGTGTATATGTGTGTATGTGTATGTATGTGTGTATGTGTGTATGTGTGTGTGTGCGCTCGTGTGTGTATGTGTTTGTGTATGTGTTTGTGTGTGTGCGTGTGTGTGCGTGTATGTGTGTGTATGTGTGTGTTTGTGCGTGTGTGTGTGAGCTTGCGCGTGTGTGTATGCGTGTATGTGTGTGTATGTGTGTGTGTGCACGTGTGTATGTGTGTGTATGTGTGTGTGTATGTGTATGTATGTGTGTATGTGTGTGTGTATGTGTGTGTGTATGTGTGTATGTATGTGTGTATGTATGTGTGTGTATGTGTGTATGTGTGTGTATGTGTGTGTGTTTGTGTGTGTGTGTATGTGTGTGTGTGTGTGTGTGTGTGTGTGTGCGCGCCAGTCTTGAGGCTTGAACTCAAGGCCTGGGCTGACATTCCCTTAGTGATGACATCTTAGCTTTTGTACTCTAGGATAGTGCTCTTCTACTTGAGTTGCAACCCTACTTCTGGCTCTTTTTGGTGGTCAATTAGAGATAAGAGTCTCAGTATATTTTTCTGGTTGAGCTGGCTTTGAACCCCGATCTTCAGATATCATCCTCCAAAGTAGATAGGATTACAGACATGAGCCATGATAGCCAGGTTTTAGATGAGTTTTTCTTTTTCAAAAGTCCCTAGATCTAACTGCAATAACCCCTCTATACATTATCTTGATAATAAAAAATAAAAGGAAAAAGAAAAAAGAAAGTCCCTAAGTTAGAGTTTCTCAACATGGCGCCAATGACCTTGGAATAGATAATTCTTTGTTGTATGAATATCCCACAGTGGCATCTACTTATCTAATATTCATCTACTTACCTAATAACACCAACTCCTTCTAGTTGTGGTAAGCAAATCTCTTGTACGAGAACCTTAAGCGAGTTAGTGGGAGTGCTGCTCTCTTGCAGGCTCCTATAGATGTGGATACAGTGGAGGTGAATCGACATCAGACCCCCGGAACACATATGGTACTTTGGCCATGGATGAGGCACAAAATGGACTGATGCAATGTGAGCCAGGGCATGAAATATGCCTGATAGAGAGGAATATAAAATTCACTGAATTTCACAGATGACAATGCAAGAAATGAAACAAGTTAAATCAATGAGCTTAAGTTTGATGCACTGGCTATAAAGATGAATAACCCGAAATAATGTCCGTAAGGGAATGTTCAGCCCATTAAACTATGAAATATCATCCAATAAATACATTGTATGTAAATGTTGATAAGGTCTTTCAAACAGCAAGTGATGAAGCTACAAATATAATGAGAGTTCTTCGATTTCCAGTTCTATATTTATGTGGTATGTAGACATGTCTCAAGATTTTATTTTATTTTCTGTATGCTATAACTTTTGCTAAGTTATTTGTATATCGGACACAATTGTACATTTATATACCAATGAAGCATATATTACTATCCCCCATATTCTCAAAAATAACATGGCCTTTTTTAAACTAAATTCTGGATAATATCCTAGACATATTACACTAAAAATAGTATTGCTTTGAAGAACTCAATGACCACAGATTGGTGAAATGAATGTGGACAACAACAGAGACACAGGCACAAGAGAATGTATCAATGTTCTTTGAAAGGGGAGAATCCAGTGACTAATTCCATTAGCTTCATCTTCCTACAGTGTAACTAATTAAGATATGGGTTGGCAGTAAAGAGCTCAACTCCTTTTAAGAGCATTTTATGAAACTGTGGAAACTATCTAAAAATGTATAACTAATGTGAGAGAAAGAAAGTTGTTACAAGGGAATTGATAAGTAAGGATAATTGGAAAAGGAAGAAATAGCAAGTTGGAGCTAATCACCAGGAAAAGCCTCTTGACACTGAGAATGGTGAGCCCGGATAATGGTCTCCTGAGGGGAGTGGCAGAATCACCATCAGTTAGTACATTTAAAAATAGACAACAGAGCACTGGAAACAGGGCTACGGGGAATAATCTTGCATTAGGCAGGAAAGGAGGTAATTGACTAAGTGACCTAATATTAAGAGCTTCTTTCTCATGAATTTCTCAAATTCAAAAAAAAGTGCTATGGGTTGTGTACAGAAAGGTAGGTACCTAATGACTGGAAATACCTAAATATAGTCTCCAATTATTCATAAATGCAAAATGAGAAGCAGCCATGGCCCAGATGGAGCATAATGTGAGTGTTGGAGGAAATGCAGGACAGGGAAAGGTGGAGCACTGTTAGGAGCCCAATTTGTCTGATGCAGGCAGATGGAGCTGTGCTCAAGTGCACTTGAACTATGAAAAAGCTGCATCCTTTGATTACCTAGATTTCGTCTTTCCTTTCTCTTCCAGTCTTATATTACCACAGTGATAAATAGAGTTTACAATGACCACCACTGTGGAATCCTACACTGTGCACATCTTCCATGTCAATACTTCTTTTTTCTTAAAACCGGTAAACAGCATGATCATAAAGGTGTTAGACAATGCACTGTCAAAAAGCTTGATTCCAAACCATGGGAGGCTAGCTAAAAATCACTGATCTCAAGTTTTAATGTAGACCTATAGAAGCTGGATAAGAGGGAGCAATCTGAATTTTTGCAGTTTCCTAAGTCTTATTAAGTCAGAGAAAGTCCCATTAGGAAAAGACATGATGGCTAAATTATAAGAGACTTTACGGGAGGTACATGTGTCCCAAGCTTTCATCTCTCTTTGTTCATTTGCATTCTCTTGTTGTTAAAATTTTTTATTACTAGCCAAATGAAGTACCCTAAATTTTACACTAGGCATGCACTTCTCTCAAGTATGTATGTACATACACTTATATATTTTACCGCTTGCAAAAGGATTTGATGCAATTTTCTTATATGTCTGTTATGCTAGTTAGTATTTCTCTGCTTTGTGTTTGTGATGTTATTTCAACCCTTTTGAGGATAAAGATTGCGTCTCAATCAGTTTTCTACCTTTTATAATATTGTGGTAAAGAATGAACATTTTTATTGACAATGACTAAGTCAAATCTATAAAAAGTAATAAAAATGGGATGTGCAGAAGAAATGCAGGGAATGTCAGAGTTGACACTGTGACAAAGCATAGTCCTGAGGCTGCGCACTTAGTTGTTTTTTTTTTTTGCCTCCAGCTTTTACCAGTACTCCCATGTGAAAATTTGAACAAATCATATAATGTTTTTGTTTTTCTTCCCATAAGCAGGACTACTGTAATCACTTTTCTTCTTTTACAAAGCATTGATTTTAAAAATAAGCATGTTAATGTTGCTTAGTATCACTTCTCACTTAGAAAAGCTAAAAATGACATAAATATTACCCATATCATCATTTCACCATCTCCAAACCATTGAACAGGAGTCCAGCCTGCATTCCTTACAGACACCAATTTTCCCTCACACCAGAACATTCGTGAAAAAATAATACAAGGGAAAAAATCATAAATCCTCCAAAGAGTCCAGAAACTATATCAAGTTAAAAATGCATATTAGCAGCATGTCGTCTAATACGGTTCCCCAGATAATGCTAGATATCAGGACAAGGAAAATAATAGGCATTGTTTAATTTTTGAATGCTACCTAATGAACAGTTAAACCATTTTCATAGAAGGCAAAATTACAGGGCTGCTTCTGGTATGCAGCTACTGTATCTAAAACTAATTGGATTTTCTGTTATGATGAGGCTTGTTTTTCAGAATTTAATCTGAGTCTCTTCCAATTGCTCTGAGTTGACAGTGAGATAGGAGAAACATAGGGCATATGGAGTGAATCACTGGTGTGGAAGGAACCTCATTAGGTCAAAGAATACTTAGGTACATGAGAACATTATAATGTAGAAGCAGAACCAGGATTTGAGTAGAATACATGTCTTCTCAACATTGAATATTCCAGGATGGTAAACTGACTGTAATTATAGTCCAGCCAGGATGGGAAACTCACCATAATTATAGTCTAACCCCTCACCCCGTACCAATTAAAACAGTAATGTGTTTCAGTTCAATTAGGAGGTTGTGTTACCTGTGTAGATGGAACAAAACAACAAGGCCACCTTCTTTTCTACTCCAAGGATTACTTGACAGAATACCAAATGTAGCCTCAGTTTCTTGTCCTGGTGTTTTGAAAAGTAAAATGATGAAAGTGAAAGAACAAATTTAAAGAAATTTTTAGTAACCATAGTTCACCAGAAGACAAAGGATGTTCTCAGTTATGGTCTGACATCTCACGTTCTCTTAAAAATAGGACAAGAGTGAGGCTGAATATATGCAGCACCAATGGTCCTGCTAGTGAGTCTGGAGAAAGGTTGAGCAGACTGACCAGTGCACTCACCGAGGTCACCATAGTGTACTCACCTCTGAATGGTCATGAGGCTTGCTGGCAGGTCTGAGAACTAGGAATGCTTTGAGAGAGGATTCTTAAAAACAGGGAGAAGGCTGCATGTCAGTGGGTCACACTGTAATCTTAGCCAGAAGGCTGAGGTCTGGGGATCACTACTTGAAGTTCATGAGACTTATCTCCATTCACCCACCAACAAACAGCTAATGGAGCTGTGACTCAGTGATAGCACTGAGCCAAAAAAAAAAAAAAAAGCTCAAGAACATCACCCAGTACTGGCACAAAAGGCAAAATACCGCCAACAACAAAAAAGACAAAACAAGATTAAAAAAAACAACACCACAACAAAGCAGGGAGAGAAGTCAGCTCCAGAGATGGCTGGTAAGATTCCAAACCCACACAAACAGCTTTTCAAAGATTTGCCTTTTAATGCTCCTAAACTCAAAAAACAGGCTTTGTCTATGTCAGCATTCACATTAAACTTAATCATTCTTTTAATGCTGTATTGGAGAAACAGCACAAGAACATTGTGTGACATTACCATAGCTTAAAATAATTATGTAGCAAATTCATAAAATTCTAAACTTAAGTCAGAAGTATATTGCAGAAATCGCAAATTTCTGGTTCAATCACTTACCTTAGCCATGTAATAGAAACAATACTTCCACTGACATGCCCACGTGTCAGTAGTTCTCCCCACAGACAGCAGTCCTGGGCTTTGTTTGAAGGGGTGTTAATAGTATTTGGGGACATGGTGATTTCACACTATACTTGAAGTTCTGAAGGTAAGGACTACAACTTTACATCCTGCTCACTCTAGAAAAAGAAAACTACAACTTTCTAAGGAAATTCAGGATTCTTTTTCACAACAGGGATACAAGGATAATGAAAGCAATTTAGCCTGGACTATGAAGGTTTTTAGTTTGGCAGGTTTTTTTTTGTCTTTTCTTTTGATAGTACTGAGGAATTAAGTGTGTGTGTGTGTGTGTGTGTGTGTGTGTGTGTGTGTGTGTGTGTGTGTGGAGAGAGGAGGGGGCGAGAAGAGAGGAATTGTGCCAATTCTGGGGCTTGAACCCCAGGTCCTGGGCTGTCTCAGAGCTTTTTTGTGCTAAAGGTTAGCACTTGACCATTTGAGCCACAGCCTTACTTCTGCCTTTTTTAGAGGTAAATTGGAGATAATAGTCTCACAGACTTCCCTGACTAGACTGACTTTGAATCATGATCCCCATATCTCAGCTTTTTGAGTAGCTAGGATTTATAGGTATGAGCCACTAGCTCAGGCTCAATAATATTTTATTTAATAAAGATGCATTATAGTCTGGTAGCTAGAACATAATTATTTCTCATTGATCTATTGAAAGTGTTTATTTCTTGAGAACATAATCCAAATGGAACCCAACAGTCCTTAACAATAAAACAATAAGAAAAGAATATAGCAATGCTAGGTGTGATGGCTGCATCTCTCTTACTGTGATATACATAGATATATATGAATTACAAAGCAACATTATATTTATTATGAATATATGTCCATCTTGCTTCTATCACATATATCATATGAACCCAAACTTTTGTTTCAGAAAAGCTGCTTGACAGAATAGTTCAACACAAGCAAAGAACTCTGCAAGGTGTGAAAAGAAAAGCATCATTTTAAAATCGGCACATACCTTGATACACCTTGGAGCAATTCAGAGTCCCCAGGAAAGGTCTGGGTTTTCCTCTGGGTGTATTCTCCTTCATCAAAAGCAGTATCTTAGGACATGTTTTAGAATTAGGAGTTTAGGAACATTACAGGAAAGTTTTGCACTTACTATGCTCAATTAAATAGTTGCTTTTCTTGACTGTTCAACCCCTAGAGAATTGTTACCCTTCACTTAATATTTTGAGTGATAAACCTTAGCAGTATGTGTTAAAAGATTTGAATGGTATATTATGCAAAGAAAAGGCTAATTTATGCATATAGCACATTTACTGTTTGCTTGCTGATGTCATGGTTTGATGGGGTATACATTTGGCAAAAATCATCAACACTCATTATCTAAAGAATGTGGTACCATTCATTCATTGATTTATTTATTAGCTGAAATATTTTCAAGTTTCTACTGCATAATTGATTTTTTTTTGCCTACTCAAGAAGTGTCTTCTTCTATGTTCACAGTCCAAATTTAGTTCTCATCCCATGTGCTTCAGCTGAAACACAATCAGTTTAAACCAAATTTGATAGATCTAATTCTGGCTATAAGAGTTTGTTTTCCTAAGAGGTATAAATTCCAGCAATAGCTAGTGAAATTTGATAGGAAATCTCCTGGGTGGGAGGTTGTTCCTAGAAATGTTTCTTGGCTTTTACAAGAGTTGAACAAGGAAGAAATTGTCTGTGATGGGTAATATGATAATCTTACTTGGCTAGACTATAGTACACAGTTAGGTGTTTCAGTAAAGTCATTTCATAGATGTGGTTCCTGTCTACAATCAGTTGAGTTTAAATGAAAATTTGAGAGGACTCCATCCAAACAACATGGCAGAAGTTCAGAGAGAAACTGAGATCCTTCTGAGGAAGAAGAAATCATGCCTCAATGTTTCAGTGACAGCCTTCCCAGAGTTCCCACCCAGCCTGCCAGCTTACTCTGTGAATTTTGTCTTTAACAGCTTCTACAATACAGAGTGAATTATTTACAGTCATACATATCTCCTTCTGACTCTATTTTTCAGAGCATTCTTAATGAATACATTTTTTGTAAGTCTCTGGAAGCTCAGGTGAAAAAATATCAGTGTGAAAAAATCTGAGTCATTGATTATGTGAATTAATCAACTCTGGGGCTATGCCTATTTTGGACTCCTTACAATGAAGTATTAAATTATTTTATTCTTTAAGACATTTTTAGTTGGATCTTCCAATTCTTGAATATGAAATCAACCATCCAAACAGAGAGGCATTGAAAAAATAGTACCATCTGTCCTCACAATTGTGACATGTTAGAATTTGCACCATTGTTCTCCAGACAATAAAAGAACATACTTTCACTGGCTAGAAGTTTATCTTTCATGATTTCACTCAATAATCTGTAAACTATTAATTCTTAATAGTACTGAAATAAAAGGAAGAATCAAGATTCAGTACAGATAAGTTTCCCCATGGTGACAGACTGGGAGAAAATATTGAGAATAGTACTCATACTCAAAAAATCCCTGATAAAATGGTTCTCCATGAATTTGGTGGAAATTCACAAATAACTCATTCTTTATTTTACACTTTTGGGGTCTGACCAGAAAGGATCATTTATATGTTTTCCAACTTTCATGATTCATAGCTAACAATTTTAATTCTATTCCACACTCACTGTTATAGTGACAGTAAAATTACAAACAGCTGTGATTTCTATCCGAAGAATATATGTAGGTGTGTGTACAATGTTTTCTACAGGAAACAGGTGGTACATGGGCAGTGGATGCTGGAATGAAATAAAGATGTGCTCAGGCTCAAGCCCTGTAATCTAGTTGCTGAGATCTGGTTTCGTGAGTTCCACACCTATGAGAAGGGGCATCATGACAGGAACACTGAAAAATGCTTAGAAAGGAAGTCTATGTTGCCCTGTTGCAGAATCTTCATAGGTGAATAAGCTCTAAATTTTTTCCATTTCTTTGAATAACAACCATGCAGATGTGCAAGCTGGTAGGTGGGCATCTGCAACTTGTGGGATTCTCTTGCCTAGACCCACTCATTATACCTGTGGAGTGATTTTTAAAACTCTTTGTACTTTTGTTGGGTTTGGTTTTAAATGGAAGCTTAATTTCCTTGAAGTTTTGGTTTGGTTTGATTTTTTTTTTAAGCACAAGTTCTGTCCAGTCATAAAATTGACATTCATCATATGCTTCCTACACACCGAGCCTGTGAGGATCATGGAGACAAAATATGTGAAAAAGACAGTGCTTTTCAGTGCAACAGGACATTGTACACAAGTTTGTATAAGCTGACTCAGTAAGTACAGAAGGAAAGGAAATGTAACCATTGCATGTATTGATTTCAGTTGAGGTTGAGATACAGGCTCTTGAGGAGTTAGAAAGGAATATTCCCAGAGGAGGTAAGCTTCTCTCCTCTGATGCATTTGACCTTATGAATGTAGCTCATATGCAACTTAGTCTCTGATAGTCTTTCAATCTAACAACTACTAACTTATTCACTGCCTGTTTTATTCTGTGTTTTGAGGTAATATCTACCAAACTAAAGCTTCCTACAATTTAACAGCTCCCTTATGGCAGGGACCTGATTTCTTTCTTTCTTCTTCTTCTACTCCCATTTGCTACTGTGTTTCTGATTCATATACATTAGGAACTCATTCGGTACTTGTTGGATGAATAAAAGAGCATCCATATGTCTAGTGCATTCATATACTAGCATATAAAAATCTTAGAGTCACTTTCTACCTCCCACTCTTTCTAGCACAATTGCTTGTTGCCAACTGGATTCTCTTTTTGGAACAGAAACTCTCTCAGATGTTTCTTCCTTCTCATTCCTATTCCCATAGCCTGTACTCTTTTTCAGGTTCCCAATGCTATTTCACACAGAGATGGGTGAGATAGTTTCCCTTACCAGTGCCAGACTAATTTTTGAGTCTAGATCTGATAACCTCACAATCACAATCTTTCAATGGCTTCAAAACAATAGACACTTCAGTTTATTATTATACTGTGTATCTCACTCTATATTTACTTCTTAAAACATACTTTTATATACTCTACATACTAACACCTTAGAAACTTCATTCTTTCTCGTCCCTAGCATCTTGTCATCTACATGCCTTTACTGATCTTATTTTGATTCTTGAAGTATTTTTCTTTATCTGTTCCATTTGTTTACAAGGAAAGTACTTTTTCCATCAAATCAGAAAGATTTTATTACCAGGAAATGATACTGCTGTGCTCATCGTTATTGGAACTACTTTTTTCTTATCATAAACACCTATATTAATTTATCTTTATAATATTGAATATTTCCTTTATATTAGGATGATTTAATATCCTCTGTATTATTTCTACCTTTTACCCTCTGTAAGAGAACTTTTATTCCATTTGTGGCTCTGGCTCTTGAACTAAAGGGCATCCTATGTACTAGGTAAGCATACCTCCACTGAGCTATGTAACTACCTAGTTCTCATATTCACTTTAAATTCACTTAGTGTCTAAGCTGTAAATATTGGTCTTGAACTTGTAATTCTCCTGCTGTAAGCCCTTAAGTAACTGGGATTCCTCATGTATACCACTCCTGTTTTAATCATCTTTCTATTTTTCCTTACTACATATGATGCGTTGCACATAGAACTGACCACTAAATATTTATTGAAGTAATGCATACAGTTGCATAACCAACACATGGACACGGTCCACTAGCACAATGATGTTCATTTCAGCACTATTTACTGTAGAAAAGATATAGAACCAAACCAGACGCCCCTCACTTGATGAGTGGATTAACAAGATGTGGTATTTATACACAATGGAATTCTATGCTGCTGTCAGAAAGAATGACATTGCCCTATTTGTAAGGAAATGGAAAGACTTAGAAAAAATCATATTAAGTGAAGTAAGCCAGACTCAAAGGAACATAGGCTCAAATGGTTTCCCTCATTTGTCATAATCAGTAGAAACCTTGGGCTCTCCTAGCAGAGATTTACAATAGAAAAAAACCCTAGATGTATAAGGCCATATAATATGATGCTAAATGAAAGGACCTCCAGGATATAGAAACAAAAGCCATATAATGAGTGATTGTTGTCCTTAATGTACTGTTATCTCTCCTCTCTTTTGCTGACCCTTGGCTATCTCATGTTGTTACAGTATTTCACCTTGTTATCTGATATATTGTATATAGGCATATTTGGTTATTTGAAATCAGATAAGGAAGGGGGGAAAACAAGATGAGGGGTGGAGGTGGGGGAGGGAAATGGGGACCAAGACTTGAGAAAGAGTATCAATGTATGTGAAGTAATGAACCTTCTATCTGGTGAATATGATGTAACCCTTCTATTAATTACAATAAAAATATATGAAAAAAGAAAGAAATGGGGCATCAAAACCAATGAAAGGGTAGTGGATGAGATGCCTTTTGAATGCATGTAAAGAAATAAGAGGAATAAGTCACTGAAGCAGAGACACAGCGGCAAAGGTAAGTGCTTGTGTCACTGGACGCCTGAAGAGGTGTTGCTTGCCTGAGTAAGAATAATGGACATTGAATTTCTGAGAGGGAATACTCTGTGTCTCCTAGAAGGCCTAAGTAACTTGGACCAAAGGGTGATGGGCTGACATTAATTGTGTTTCATTGCTGGAATGACAGAAGGTAGAGATTGGAAGGGAAAGAATGTTGAAGGTTTACGAGGATGAAGGATTATGAACTACTGTATTTAATGCTTGAATAAGATGGATCAAGGATGTGACAGCAAAGATAATGGCTGGGATTTGGCATTAACAATGAATTGATAATCATGGATATTGGTGGGGTGCAGAAAGGAATCAAAAGCACAGAGGAATCTGAGTTACATCAAATTCAAATAGGCTGATCTTGGGGAAAGCCTCTGAGACTCAAGATGCTTTCAAGCCACTAAACAGTTCTGAACTCAGTGGATAGAAATTGTTTCATATCTCAAGGGCAGATGTTCAGCTCTGTGATAGTGGTAACAGCACCGAGAACCTTCCTGGATGCTATTCTTCCAGATGTGATATGCATTGTATGCCAGTTTGAAGTGAGAAAAATCTGATACTTCCAAGTAGCTTCTCTAGGTTATATTTCACAGAAGAATTTTTTTACTGTAATTATATGCATAATATCTGATTCTCAGTCTAACAGTAATGCAACATAGAAAATGAGGCACTGAGAGTTGCTGGATTTTCTTTTTTCCCATGGGCTTTTACAAAATCTGATTGTTCAATTTCCCTGCCAGAAACTCATCACTGGTTCAATGTATTCATTTCAAAGTGATATTGTGTAGTTTAATTAATGGATGTCTTATTTATAAATCTCTACAAATGCTTATTTTTTACTTCAAGTCTTCAAGATGAGACCAAATTGAATTTGAGTCTTTTTTTGTAGGTGTCAATGGCTTTTCAAAGAACAGTCTCATTTTACTCCCAGTAGAAAAGTCAGTGTAAACATGGTTAGAATTTATCTAAACAAACGAATGTTTTTTTATCATTCCACAAAAAATTGGATTTTTATTTTGTGAAAGAAGATGCATTTTTCTACAGTGTTGAGCTTCCACTTGATTTTTACCTTCTCCCACAGCCTGTCAATTATCTAGGATTGAGAAACATTCAGGTTTAAGTGGCGAACAGAGTTTATCCAAGGAGACAGAATCAGGGCAAAGTTATATATTGCATTTATCTTTAAATTTCTGTTCCCTTGGCTGTCTGTGGCCTGTAAACTATAGCTACTTGGTCAAATACTGCCCTCATATCTTAGGATGTGTGGGCAAATATCAAAGAACAAAAGAGTTGGAATAATACTTTTGAGAAATCTCTTCATGTTTTTAAAACCCATCCATTGTATGGAGAGAGATGAAAAATCTAAGTAAAAATCTTGTTTGGCCTCCATACCAAAAATAACCCCACAGTCCTCTGGCCACCTCCCATTTGCTTGTTCTTCTTTATTCTGGCTTGGAGATGGAGGTGAAGCAAGGTTAAACTACCAGAACCATTCTATTAGTGTCAGGGTTATAGTAAGGGTAGTGTCAAGGACAGTGGTGTGGGAAACAGAAAAGGTAGTAACTCTAAAAATAGGAACCTGATTTTGCTGAAATTGTGAAACAGGTCATGATCGCTTGTGATGCATATATAAATAAATATATATATATATATATTCACCAAAGTATGGTGTACACAGGGGAATACTTCAATGATATGACTCCTTTGCACAGGTGAATTGTTTTTTAACAAAACAGATACAGAAAGTTGGAATATATGTTGTGGGGAGGAGGGAAATTCAAGAGAAGGGAGACAGATGAATGCCGAGAGGAAGGGTAGGCTAACATAGTCTTAATATTCAATGTACATGTGTGAAAATGGAACCAGGTAAGTGGAGGGGACAGAGGAGAATGAGGGAAGAGATGACACTGATCAAGACGCATTGTATTTGTAAATCGACAAATTGACACCCCTTAGAACAATTACTTAAAGGTAATATATTTTCTAAAAATGATTGCCTGTGATATGTCCTGACTTTTCCTTTCCCCACATTAGTCCATGCCTCTGTTCTACCCCAAAGATTTCTTTACATGGCTCTCTGCATTTCCATGCACCTAGGTTTCAACAGAACTTCAAATTCTATTACTAAAGCACCAGATGACCAGTGGGTAATATGTGGGGCACCTATGGCTTAGTGTTATGTAGAGATGGCTGGAGGCCTCTTTATGTAGACAGGAAAAGAGACTGTTTTGGTAGGGAGGATGGGTTTGGGTGTACATAGAGATCTTTACTAGAAATGGAGAGAATGGTAAAAATTTAGGCACTGTTTTGGAAAGATTCAATTTTTTGAGCTGTAAGTCTATTTTAGACACGAGGCCCTTGCCTGTTGTATGGCTAGTGAAGATCTCATACTCTGTGGGATTTCTATTAAAAGGTGGACTGAAGACATAAAGAGAGACATCTCTGAAGAGGAAATAAGAATGGCCAATAGACACATGAAGAAATGCTCCAGATCTCTGACCATAAAAGAAATGCAAATCAAAACAATTTTGAGGTTCTACTTCATTCTCGTTAGAATGGCCATCATTCAGAAATCTAGAAACGACAGATGGTGGGGATGTGGCCAGGAGGGAATGCTACTACATAGTTGGTGGGAGTGTAAACTTGTTCAACCACTCTGGAAAGTAGTATGGTGGTTCTTCAGAAGACTAAACACAAAGCTCCCTTATAATCCAGCAATCTCACTGTTGGACGTTTACCCAACTGTCCAGAAACAAGGACATCCTAAAGCCACTAGCACAACAAAAAAAGAAAAACAAGAAAAAGAAGAAAAAAGGTTGGAGGAGATCCCACACAATTGTGAGTTCTTAGACAAGAAATACTAGGGCTAAGAACCCAGAGAGTAAAAAGCAGGTGACTGTATCAATAAAAATATAATTTGTATCCAGTCTGTACCCAGTGCATAAAAATGCAATTGAAAAAAAAGGTAGAAAAAAAGGGGGTATTCTTCAGATTGTTCTTGGATGGTGGGGGGGACGTGATAGGAAACTTGTGTCTCCACTAAATTTGGAATCCAAGCACTTCAAAAAGTATTTTTCTCTTGTGATTTGTGGTTTTTCTGATCAATTTGCTTGATTATGAAGAAAAAAACCGGTGGAGTCAGGAGCAGCTTTGTTTACCAGGAGTGTGGCCCCACCTAGAGGGAGGAACTTCCACTATCACTGGGACAGACCTCTGGCTAAGCTGCCTCTGGGAAATCCTTTGCCCTTTTGAATGATGGCACTGCCAGCACCACTTCTTAGGTTCCAGTTGGTTTGGCAGGGTCTTTGCCAGCAGTCAAGATGGCACTGCTCTTGGCTGGTAGGGGAAGGGATCGCTTTCCAATGCTGTTCTGCGAGCAAAAGTGGAAACTTCCATGAAGGTACTCATAAATTGTTGTATTTTCTGGTTCTGTGAAGGTGGCAGATCTGTGCCACAGCTGGGTGATGGCTCTGGGCTCGCAGTAGGCTCTGTCCGGCTCTGTCTGCAGCTGGTGGGTCTGCGCTGCCGAGAAGCGCTGTTTGCTCAGGTGCTGGAGGGAGGCTTTGGCTCCACAGCTGCTCTGAGTGCCTCGCGCTGCTCCATGCTTTCTTCTCTGGAAAACTTATTTTCCTATTTTTATAATGAAAAAATTTGGCAGAAGATATATATGGCTCTATCTTTATCACAGTGTGAAAAATAATAGATTAAAAAATAAGAAAAATATAAATTTCTGCTTTTATCTAACAGACCAAATAAATATTGGATTTCGAACAAGAGGCTTATAAAGAATTTTATAAGCAATAAGTTCTTAATCTCCTAAGAAGGCAGCATGCTATGTTGTAATAGCAATTGGAGAGTCATTTTTCCTCTAACCAGCTCTGCAGTATTGAATAAGTGTGGTATGCAACCATGGTTGTCTCCTCAAAAGCATTCTTCCAGGCTGATAGTCCTTGTCTTTAATCAACATTCTCTCACGTTGACATACTTCTATTTACAGGGAGACAGGTTTTCCCTGTATCCTAAGCGATTAAACCATAATTGGTCCATGGCAGTCATGAGATACACATCTCCTTTCTCAACAAGTGGGTAGTAGAAATGATGTGAAGTCATCTGGGGCCTCTCCACAAACTTTACTCATACTTCCAAAAAGAAGACAAGAGACAATCAAGTGATTGAATTTAACATTATTAAGAGAGACAAAATGTCATAGCGAATCTTCTGATAGATTGCAATATGAAGTATGTAATGGTGGCTATAAAATATTCTTGACAAATTGTAAAACTTATACCTATTTATGAGTGAGCAATATAATTCTGATTATGAGATGCTATGCTGTACATAACTGTCCTGGACTCATCTAGAATATTTTTTCTGGAAGACATTTCAAGAAAAAGCGGAACAATATGAAGATGATAGGATATCAAAAGAACCTTGATTGGATCCTACACTAAAAAAGGAAGAGGATAGAAACTTCTTTGAAAAAAAAAGTTTTGTTTTTTTTTAAATTGGAGACAAATGAGTTAATTTAATGTGGATTGTATTTTAAAAATAAAGTTTCTGACATAAAAACCTGTATTGTAATTTTAGGGAAAGTGTTTTTTTTTTCTTGTAAGTGTTATACTAAAGGTCTAATTGTGAATTATGAGGTTTGTGGCTTGTTACGGAATGATTAAATGAGATGCAATAGCTTAGTGCAAAGAGGAGAAATGTTCGTCTTGTGATCCATAGACCAGCAGCCACACACAGGGAGCTTGTTAGAAATGTAGACCTTTAGTTTGTGCCACCAAAGAACTGAATCTGACTCTTTAACACAATTTCCAGGTGAAAGATTTGTACATTAAAATTTCTGTAGGGCATGTAGTGGGTTGAATAGCCCTTTTTGCTTATATACCTGCACGTGGTCTCTGGACAGAAAGGAAAAAAATGAAGCAAATGTGTGAATAGACATAGAAGAGGAAAATCACAGTACTCTAGAGAGTGTGAGCATCCTAGTAATTGCTGCTGCATGCTAGTGTCAAGTAAGATCAGTCAAATACTATTATATTTTGAAGGTCTGGGATTCACCAGACTCTCCCTGGGGTCTCTCTTGTGATTGCAGTTTAGTAGTAGTTGTGCGTCTCTTGATGGTTTCCTTACTCATTTGTCAGGCTCATGAAGTAGGAAGTTTTAAAAATAGCTAAGGACTACAACAGCCAGGGATCCCTGATGTTTCTCTGTCTCGGTGTAGCCTACCCAGCATGATACTAGACTTCTCATACAAAGGCCCAAAGGTCCAAAGGAGCCAATTCCAAGAAAAAGGAAAAGATGGAACCTATATCACTTTGAATGACCTGCCTTTAGAAGTCACCCAGCATTCTTCCACCACAGCCATTTACCAAAGCAGGCACACAGGCTTGTACATTCAAGATACAGGGAACTTATATTCTATTTCTTGGTATAGGAGTGACAATATTCACAAAGAGCATTTTTAGAATTTAATATATTATTGTGGAAATTTTGGAAGGGTACAATCTGCCAAAGAGAATAACTTAAATTCTGGATCACCAAAAGATGACATCTAGTGATACCACCTTTTCTTATACTTTATATCTTTTATTGTAATGTATAGAGGGGTTAGTTATATTTGCCAGATAGTAGGTGTATTAGTTCTCACACATTGATACTGCTTCTCATGTTTTTGTCCCCATTTCCCTCCCCCACCCTTCTCAATCATCTTGTTTACCCTCCTTCCCTTTCCTATTTCAAATAAACAAATCAACGTATATACAATATGCCAGGTAACAAAGTCAGATACAGTAATAATGTGAGATTAACCAAAGGGCAACAAAAGAGAAAAGAAGAGCTAGAGGGAATTACCTTGTGACTTATAGTCAAAAACATCCATATGAAATTGGCATAATTAGTGATTTCAGACATTCTTCTCATCCTTGACATTTGTCTTCAAAAGGAGCCAAGGCTCAATTCATGTCTTATTTTAGTCTTGACTAGCTTGTTGAGAAGCACACACAATCTCTGACTGATACCTGGAAAAAGCCAAGTGCCATGTCATTGCCTGGCTGGAGAGACTGGTTTCACCAGGGTACCTAGCAAGGTGATCCAGGTGATAAGCACTCAGTAATAAGTCCCACTGAAGTCTAGGCATAAAAATGATCATTTTTCTAGTATCATACTGTTAGTAGTAGAATAGAAAATTAAAATCTGATTTGTTTTAGCTTTAAGCCTTTATCCACTTTGTAATTTTAAAAAAGGTATTGTAGGGTAATTCAAAGAGTGAGATATGGGTACCATGGCATTGTGGTATTGAATTAAGAGCACAAATAGCAGTTTTCCCACTTAGACTATGATTCTATGAAGAGTAAGGTCCATGTGGTCTATTCCTTATTCACCTAATAAATGTTTACTGAAAGTCTAATGTAATTCATATCTTTCATGTGAGTGGTAGAATGTCTACAGGATGGTTATGATGACTCCATCTTTGTTTCCTGACACATAGTAAAACTGATGCCACACAATAGAGACTCAGAATATTGCCTCAAGAATTGTTGAGACTAGAATGATTGAGAATTAACTGTAGAATTAGCAATGGCTGAGGTATTTAGCCAATGGATTAGCTAGGGTCTAATTATGCAAGGCATAATGTCTTCTGTTTTATTGAGGTGGAGAATTGATGATAATTAACAATGTAACCAGCAGACCGAGAAAGGGGATTTGTTACTTAGCAGCACTTCTAGGAAAAGGAGTTGAAGTAAATCCAGTTGAATTGCTATAAATGAGTCTTAGAAATCAAGTAAAATGTCATTATTTTCAGTTTTCTTATTGCTTGTAGGTATGTGGATAAAAGAAAATTGCTGAACACTTCTCAAATGTTTCCTTTACACAGATTGACCTGGAACACTCTAGCAAGTCTTTAATTGTCCCTGGGGTGAAATTAAACATCACAGTCAAGAATTTTTTAAATGAATACAGAGACTCATGAAAAATAAACACATATGTAAAAGTTAAAATAACCTGTGAAGGATTTAATATGCTACATGAACGCCAAAAGCAAAGTGCATAAAGAATACTGCTGCCTTAAATAGATCAATTCATTGCCCAACAAAATAAGTTCCAGGATATGGGTATTTACAAAATGGAGGGGTTGGGACCAAGAGAACAGGGATAGACAAGGAGGAGAAGGCAAGAAAATATAATAAAAATTAAGTGTGTAGCTGGGCGCAGTGTCTCACACCTGTCATTGTAGTTCCTCAAGAGGCTGAGGTCTGAGGATCTTGGTTCAAAGCCATCCTGGGCATTAAAAGTTTGTGAGACTCTTATCTCCAATTAATCACAAGAGAAAACTGGAAGTTGTGCTGTGGCTCAAGGGGTAGGGTGTTAGCCTTGAGCAGAAGAGCTCAGGGATGGTGCCCAGTCCCAGAGTTCAAGTTCTATGCCTGACAAAAAAATTCAGTGTGTATACTATAAAATTAGAAAAAGAAAGGGAAGGGGTGGATTGGGAGGGGTGAATGAGAATGTTGAAAAGAGTGACAGTGGGAAATATATCTGTAAGAAAGGGACGCTGCTGCCTAGCTCTCTCTCACAAAAAGAGAGAACCAGGGAGTCCCACGAGGCAATTACTTTAAGAAATCCACAACAACAAACTCAAAAAGCAACGGAGAAGGACTCAAACCAGAAAAGAAATCCAGATAAAGCTCACATCGAACTTTCTCAAAGAATTCGGAACGCGAGGACCCCTCCCCCACCCCTCGCTGCCGGCCCTGAGCCACAAAAAGCAGCGGCAGAGGACACCTGGATGGGCAGCCCTGACCGCTGCAGAAACCAGCATAGGACCGGGCCAGCAAGTCGCAGAAGCAGCGGAACCCAGACGCGGAACCAGAACAGCAAGCAGGGGAACCGAGACGCAGAACCAGAACAGCAAGCAGCAGAACCCAGTCGTGGAACACAGGCGGAGATCCGAGGGGAGTGAAAGACTCCCCAACACCATGGAGCATCCACAGCCAAACGCACAAGTGTGAGTAGCACAGCGGGTCCCCAGACCCATCAGGAAAGCAGAGCTGGTGCCAAGCAATAGAACTTAACTCAGACCCCCCACCCAGCCTGAGAAAGACTGGCAGGAGCAGGAGGGCAAGGAATTTAGAATCCTGTCCCTTCCCTCAATAGCCCCCTCCCCAGGCCATTGACTGGAGACTGACAGGTGGGCAGATGCTAAGACCCAGCACCCCACCAGGGGAGGCGGAGGTCTCCCAGCTCCCACCTGCCCAACAGGTTCCTTTCCCAGGCCACTGGGTCTGGAGAGTGGCGGGCGCTGAGACCCTGCCTTACAACAGCGGGTGGGGTGTGCGGGAAAATAGGAGCCAGCATCTGTCCCCCTCAAATCTTGAGCCAGGCATCCTCCAGCTGGGAATCCTGACCAAGACAGCACCTAGGGGCCCCCACAGTCACAGACTCCTGGCCAAAGCAACATAAACACAGCAGGGAACTGAAGTGCCCACCAGAAGACAGGCTCCCTTCTGAGAACCAGAAGGGCGCGGCTCCAACCTTGGGGCCCACTTCCTCCACTGGGCCTCGCCCCTGGGAACAGAGTGGACACCTGCTGGTCCTGCTGAGAGCCCCTGGAAACTCCCAAACCCCAGACCCTTGGCCTGGGGCCCGCCCCTGAAAAGCAGCACAAGAAAACCAACCATCTGCCCAGCAAGCTCAGACTGAAGATCACAGATCCATCCCATGGCCCACTGTGAGGCCACTGGTTGGGCTGAGAGCTAGTCATGCAGCAACATATAAGTTTTATCTAATAATTTCCAAACTTTGTACCCACATACACTTACCAGCTTAGGTCAGTTATCCTTACGCTATACATTTTCTTCATTACTATAATAATCTTAAACTCCTATGTTATTCCTCTTGTACCTCCCCTGTTCTCTCTCATACTATTTTTCTATCCCTGGTAATCTGTTCATCTTTCAACTCTTATAAAGCATGGATCTACATATAATGGCTGTTGAGCAATGCTGTATATCTAGGTGCTCAATTATACTCTAGGTCCAGAGGGACTTAAATACAATAGCGATTGGATTGAGAGGCTTATTGTTTTGGTCATAAGTCGGTTATCAGTGGTTGTATTAGACTGGTCTGTAAGTGCACAAAAAGAAAGACTGATAACACCAATCAAAAATTGTGAACATCTAGTGTCTGCCAGCAAAAGAGGTCTAGGTTAGTTATATCTGAAAAACTATAATCGTGTTTAGTATTAATCTTGCACCCATTTTCAAATGGGCAGAACAAGAAACTCAAGAAAAATGTCAAATCAAGGAATAACATCCCCCACTCAATATAAACAGACAATGGAACAGACACTGGCAAACCTAGAGGAGAGTCTTCCAAGTGCTATACAAATGCAATTGATAAACATCATTAATGCAAAATGTGAAAATGTAAAGAAAGAGATAAGGGAGGAAGTCATAGCTAAACAAGAGGAAACCATAAACAAGGTGATAAGTAAAAAAGAAGAAGCCATAAAGGAGTCCATAATAAAGGTTTTTCGAAGAAAAATGGATGAATTCATAGAATCCACAAACAAAAAGGTGACTGAACTCCAGCAAATGTCCAAAGAAAATAAAGCTACTGAGCTAACCACTCAAATGGAAATAAAGGAGGTAAAGAAATCCATACATGATCTAAAAGAAGACATACAAGGCATCAAAAATGAGCAACTAGAAGCAAGGGAGATGAAGAATAAAGTAGAAAGCTTTGATAGCAGGTTAGACAATGTAGAAGAGAGAATTTCAGGGGCTGAAGATAATTTAGTTGTTAAAGAGAAAGAACAGAAAATGAGTCAATCCAAACATAGGAAATATGAGAGAGTGCTTTAGGAGGTCCAAGATACAATTAGGAAGCCTAATTTAAGGCTAATTGGTATTGAGGAGGGTCTGGAGAAAGAGGTCAATGGTATTGGAAATGTATTTCAGGGAATCATCTCAGAGAACTTCCCAAATATCCAGAAGGGCAGGCCCATCCAGATACAAAAAAAAATCTTTTAGAACCCCAAACAGACCTGACCAGAAAAGAACATCCCACCGCCACATTATAATCAGAACTGGATCAAGAGAGACCAAAGAAAGGATCCTAAAGGCAGCCAGGGAGAAGGAATCAATCACCTATAAAGGCAAACCAATCACAATAACCCCAGATTTCTCAGCAGAGACCATGCAAGCAAGAAGTAACTGGAAGCATATATGTCATGCCCTGAAGTCAAATAACTACCAACCAAGAATACTGTACCCAGCTAAGCTCTCATTCATAACTGAGGGAACAATAGAAACATTCCATTCCAGGGAAAAGCTGCAACATTATGTAGCAACCAAACCAACATTACAAAAAATTCTCAAAGATGTTCTACACATAGAAAACCAACATAAATGCAATACAGAGAAAGAAAAGGCATCTAAACATCATACCATCTAAGTACCACAAGAACTGTCAAGACACAAGCCCTAATGAAAGCTTTTAAAAATGGTAGGAACTAATAAATATCTCTCAGTCCTAACTTTCAATATCAATGGACTTAACTCTCCAATTAAACGGCATAGGCTGTCTAGTTGGATCAAAAAGCAAGATCCATCTTTCTGCTGTCTTCAAGAGACACATCTTACCCAAAAAAACAAATATTTTTTGAAAGCGAGAGGTTGGAAGAAAGTATATCAAGCTAATGGTCCCCATAAACAGGCTGGAGTTGCCATCCTCATATCAGATAAAATAGACTTCAAACTAAAATTAGAGAGAAAAGACAAAGAAGGTTACTACATACTACTAAAGGTATCTTTCCTCCAGGAGGACATAACGATCCTAAATATCTACACACCCAATCCCGGAGCTCCAAACTTCATCAAGTAAACTTTACTTTCACTGAGACCATACATAGATTGAAACAGTGATTGTTGGTGACGTTAACACACCACTCTCACCTATGGACAGATCAACAAGGCAAAAACTCAACAGAGAAATCTTAGAATTGAACAACTATATAGACCAACTAGATCTAACAGACATCTGCAGAATATTCCACCCAGCAACAACACAATATACATTTTTCTCAGCAGCACATGGAACATTTTCCAAAATAGACCACATCTTAGGCCATAAAACAAACCTGGACAGATTCAGAAACACTGAAATTATTCTCTGCACGCTCTCAGACCACAAAGGCATCAAATTGGAACTGAACACCCATCTCCACCAACGAAAACCCTGTAACTCATGGAGATTGAACAACACATTGTTGAATCACCAATGGGTCATTGAAGAGATCAGAACAGAAATCCAACAGTTTATGAAATTTAACAATAAGGAGCAAACAAAATACCAGCTCCTTTGGGACACAGCAAAGGCAGTAGTCAGAGGAAAATTTATAGCTCTGAGTGCCTATAACAAAAAGATGGAAAAATCACAAACCAAGAAGTTAATATGCCACCTTAAGCTCCTGGAAAAAGAGCAACAAACCAACACTAATCCCACTAGAAGGAAGCAAACTATTAAAATCAAAGCAGAATTAGATGATTTGGAATCCAAAAAAACTATAGAAAGAATCAACAAAACAAGGATTGGTTCTTTGAAAGAATTAACAAAATTGACAAACCCTTAGCAAATTGTACCAAAAAAAGAAGACAACATACCGAAATAAACAAAATCGCAGACGAAAATGGTAATATCACGACAGAAATTACCAAGATCCAGAGTATCATGAGGGAATACTTCTCAAACCTTTATGCCAACAAATTTGAGAATCTAGAAGAAATAGATGAATTCCTAGCCAATATTAACATACCAACACTGAACCAAGAAGAACTAACCCAACTAAACAGGCCTATTTCAAGCACTGAAATAGAAATGGCAATAAGAGAACTTCCACCTAAGAAAAGCCCAGGGCCAGATGGATTCACAGCTGAATTCTATAAGGTCTTCAAAGCAGAGCTCACACCAATACTCCTCAAGCTCTTCAACAAAGTTGAAAATGAAGGATCTTTACCAAACTCATTCTATGAAGCCAGTATAACCCTCATCCCCAAACCAGACAGAGATTCATCAAAGAAAGAGAACTATAGACCTATTTCTTTGATGAACATTGATGCAAAACTTCTCAACAAATACTGGCCAACCGTCTACAACAACTTATCAAAAAAATTATACATTATGATCAAACAGGATTCATCACAGGGAGGCAAAGCTGGTTCAACATACGCAAATCAATTAATATAATTCAACACATCAACAGGAGCAAGGACAAAAATCACATGATTGTCTCAATAGATGCAGAAAAGGCATTTGACAAGATCCAACACCCCTTTATGTTAAAAGGTCTGGAGAAACTAGGAATCCATGGAACATTCCTCAATGTAATAAAGGCTGTGTATGACAAAGCCACAGGTAGTATTATACTTAATGGCGAAAAGCTAAAGTCATTCCCTCTAAAACCAGGAATGAGACAAGGATGCCCACTCTCTCCACTGCTGTTTAACATAGTATAGAATTCCTAGCCAGTGCAATAAGGGAAGAAGCAAGCATAAAGGGGATCCAAGTAGGGAAAGAGGAAGTAAAACTATCCCTCTTTGCAGATGACATGATTCTGTATTTAAAGAATCCTATAGACTCTACTCCCAAGCTCCTTGAGCTGATTCAAAACTTTGGTAAGGTAGCAGGCTATAAAATTAACCCTCAAAAATCAACTGCCTTCCTCTACGCCAACAGTGAGAGGAATGAGGCAACAATCAGGAAAGAAACTCCTTTCACAATAGCCTCAAAGAAAATAAAGTACCTAGGAATTAGCTTAACTAAGAATGTAAAGGGCCTTTCTGATGAAAACTTTAAAATCCTGAAAAAGGAAATTAAAGCAGAAATAAGGAAATGGAAAAACCTCCCATGCTCCTGGGTTGGAAGAATCAACGTTGTGAAAATGACAATCCTGCCAAGGGCTCTCTACAAATTCAACACAATACCCATCAATATGCCAATGTCATTCTTTAAAGAAATAGAAGAGGTAATCCAAAATTTCATATGGAATAACAAAAGGCCCCGTATAGCAAAAACACTTCTTAGCAGAAAGAACAGCACAGGAGGAATTTCAATACCAAACTTTAGACACCATTACAGAGCTATAATTATCAAAAAAGCTTGGTACTCACTCAAGAACAGGCCTGAAGACCAATGGAATAGAACTGAGGACCCAGATATTAAACCACAGACCTATAGCCACCTAATCTTTGACAAGGGAGCCAAAAAAATAGAATGGAAGAAAGACAGCCTCTTCAACAAGTTGTGCTGGCAGAACTGGTTAAGCACCTGCAGAAAACTAAAGTTGGATCCTTCTTTGTCATCCTGTACTAGAATTAACTCCAAATGGATCAAAGACCTGGAGGTAAAAGCTGACACACTGAAAACTTTACAAGAAGGAATAGGAGATACACTAGGCCTCCTTGGCACAGGTAGAGACTTTCTTAATCAGGACCAAGAATCACAACAATCAGAGAAAGGCTGGATAAGTGGGACTGCATTAAACTGCAGAGCTTTTGTATGGCAAAGGACATAGCTCGTAAATTAATTAGGAAGCCTACATAGTGGGAGAAGATCTTCACCAACCAAACAATGGACAAAGGCCTCATATCTAAAATATATCAACAGATCAAAAAATTGAATCACTCCAAAACTAATCTCCAATGTAACAACCATCCCATTAACAAATGGGCCAAAGACTTAAAGAGAGTCTTCTCTGAAGAAGAAACAAAAATGGCCTATAGACACATGAAGAAATGCTCAACATCTCTGGTCATAAAAGAAATGCAAATCAAAACAACTCTAAGATTCCACCTCACTCCAGTTACAATGGCCAGGATCAGGAAAACGAATAACAACAGATGGTGGTGGGGATGTTGGTGGGAGTGCAATCTCTTTCAACCACTATGGAAAGCAGTATGGCAGTTCCTCTAAAGACTAAACATAGAGCTCCCCTATGACCCAGCAATTCCACTACTTGGCATTTACCCAACCATCCAGAAACTAGGGCATACTAAACCCACTAGCACAACAATGTTCATTGCAGCATTATTCATCATAGCAAAAATATAGAACCAACCTCGATGTCACTCAGTTGATGAGTAGATCAACAAGATGCGGTATTTGACAAAATGGAATTCTATGCTGCTGTCAGAAAAAATTACATGGACCCATTTGTTAGGAAATGGAAAGACTTAGAAAAAAATCATATTAAGTGAAGTAAGCCAGACTCAAAGGAACTTAGGCTCAATGGTTTCCCTCATTTGTCATAATCAATAGAAACCTTGGGCTCTCCTAGCAGAGATTTGCAATAGAGCAAAACCTTGATACATAAGACCATATAGTATGAATCTAATTGAAAGGGACCTCAAGGATATTAAAACAAAAGCCATATAATGAATGATTGTTGTCCTTAATGTACTATGTTATCTCTCATCTCTTTTACTGTCCCTTGTTACATATTGTTACAGTATCTCACTTTGTTATCTCATATATTGGATACATTTGTATTTGGTTATTTGAAATTGGATAGGAAAGGAGGAAAACGAAGATGGAGACGTGGGGGGCGGGTAACGGGGACCAAGACATGTGAAAGGGTATCAATGTATATGAAATAATGCACCTTCTACCTGGCAAATATCATGTAACCCTTTTATTAATTACAATAAAAAATAGGAAAAAAAAGAAAGAACTGGTTGACAGACTGCGAAGCTGCTGTCTATTTTCATGAGAAGGCATTTGATGTCACCAAAAGACTTGGGAACAAACATTCTCTTTTGCCCACAGGGTATCTTTACTGTTGTTGCTGATACAAGCCATCGTAGATGTGATACCTCTACTAAGATGGTGGATTGGATATTTGCTAAGATGGTACCATGTGCTACAATAGCCTCCAGACTAGAAGGGAATGAACTGTATGTCCAACTACAATCTGGTCTCTCCCAGAGCAGGATATGAAGATAATATATTTGGGCTGAGTCACAGACCACATGGAAGAAGCAGTAAATTCTTCCATCCATGTGATGCTTTACAGACCTTTTATTTTATGAAATATCATCAAAATGGTGTATGTGGAGTTTAACTTTCAGTTATTAAATCTCACTTAGGAAATTTTGTGAGTAATTTTTTTCTTTGGTGAATTTTTGCTCTGTGATGTATTTTTTGTTATCGACATTATTTATTACCTTTTCACTTAACTATACTTTTGCTCATTGGCCTCATGATAAAAGTCAGATTCCTAAAGACAATTTATAGAGCCTTTTGTAATCTAATTATTTGCACAGACCTGCAATCTCATCATTCTTCCTTTCTCCATGCTGTCTAAGAAATGTATAGACCTTCAGCAACTGAAATGATTCTGATCTTTCTGCTTAAGGATTTGTTTCAGGGCCCAAGTTACTCCTTCATCACCCTTTACCACACTGTGGCTATTTCATTCATTTCTCCAGAAATAAGAATCAAATATATTTACTTGAAGATCTTTAGTAGTGTTGAGCTCCATGGAGAAAGGAATGATGTTTTTCTTGCAACACTGGTTTCTTGACATACTACACGCCTAACTCATGCGTGAGTTTGTCAGACCTTAGGGTCATGAAACTTGAAAAGAAAAATTCATAGGAAACAACACTTCATAAAATATTAAAAATAGAAAACAAAACAAAAAAGTATGACCAGGGTAAAAATTTCTTCCAATTATCGATTCTTGAAAATATTTTAGGGCTTTAGAAAGTATGTATCCCAATTTATTCATTCATTCAATCATTCATATATTCATTTATCTTCTCATTTAAGCAGGTGACTTTTAAATTTATGTGCACTAATAAAAACCTTTTCCCATAAAAAAAAAGAAAAGAGTGACAGCTGGTTAAGATGCATTGTATTCATAAATGGCTTTTTTAAATGGCATCTTCTCTGTATAACCATAGAAGAAGAAGAGGAAGAAGAAGAAGAAGAAGAAGAAGAAGAAGAAGAAGAAGAAGAAGAAGAAGAAGAAGAAGAAGGAGAAGAAGAAGAAGAAAATACTGCTGCTGTCATTAAATTTATATTGTCCGCTAACACTTATTGACACTGTGAAATGATTGGTCATTTGGAAAAGATGATTGTATGTTTTGATATTCCAGTTTGATGTTTATCTCATGTTATGCCTTATAATTCTTTTCTCTAGTAAGGCCTTGGTAGTTGATGTTACTTGAAATACATTGTGCCATTTAATAGCTAATATTTCACCATACATATATTGTTCTCAAAACCCTATAGCTAATAAGTGTCCCTGTAGGATTACCTGACTCTAGCAAGAGACCAAAACGTGAAATTCTTTGGCATGGGTATCTGTTACGTTTGATTGATGTACATGAAATGATTATTCAAAACTAGTTTTCAAAACTAGAATAGGGCCTAGTATATACTAAGCTTTATACTCCAGTGTTTCAGTCTTCCCCTTCCATTGAAAATGAAGTAAACAAGAAAGATAAGGCAAAAAGTTTGAGATTGTGGAATCCAAAGTTTGCATTCCTGATTTTCATTCTGTGCTCTCATTGTATTCTGTTAAGTCAATTTCTGTCTGTGTTTTTCTCATCAAAATATAAATTTCTGGGATCACAATAGAACTTTCTCTATCCCTGTATTCTTGGCTATTGAGGAAATGAATAGCAAACTTACAGGAAAACTCTGAATAATAATAATAATCAAATTTTTCTATGCACACTGGTAATTTGTTCAAAAAATTATCAAATACAAGTACATGTCATGCAGTGTGCTTGGAACTAAAGATAAAATGCCAATAGCAAATTGACATCTCTACAGCTTCTATGATATACTGCACCTTGAACATCAGTCACACTCCGTAGAATAGATGTTCAGCAGATCCTTCACTGTGCATGCAACTCACCACTATAAGTCTTGACATATCCTTTACCTCAACCACTCACAAATAATATAATTCTATGTATCAAAATAAATGCATGCTCTCTATTCATTTCTACAGATTGAAGGATGAGCATGTATTTGGAACTCTCCCATCTTTAGATTCAGGATACCTGACTTTACAAACCACAGCGGTAACCAGAGAGGAAAGATAGTCGGATGTCTCTTTTCAAAGAATCATACTCACCTTCTGTGCTCCTCAGGGATGGAAGCCGAATGTCAGAAACCGGTGAACCTATTCTTTCCTTCCTTCTTTTTCTTTTGTTTAGCATTCCTCCCCAAAACCTACTATAAAATGTCTTAACATGGAAGGAGGAAGATTCTAGTGAATCCATATATGTGAACTTGCAACATAACATTTTATCTCCCTGACTCACAAGAAGAGTGGAAAAAACTCACACAAAAACAAACCCCTACACATTCAAATAACCCACAAGGAAAGCCTGTATTGGAAATCATATTGCCATATAATTATCCTGTTTACAATCTCTCAGACATCTTTTCTCATAGAAAAATGCAGATTTGGAAACAAAGCAGGAAAAAGATGCCAGAAAGCCCTGGCAAGGCTCATACAACTGCCTGCTTAGGAATGGCCACAGAGGGGAAGAAATGTGTTTGTAATTAGGACTGCCCAAAGCAGGTCCGATTACATCTGCATAAGGCCAAGCTGAAGAGATTTTCAGAGTGAATTGTCATGTGGGTCTAAGTGGATAAAAAGAAACTTAGGCTGTAGCCATTATGAGGAAACGAATGTCCTTCCCTGTACTTCCCTGTATTTGCCCTTTCCTGGCTCACTCTTACCTCTTGAATGAAGAGGAACAAAATCACTATCATTTCAGGCTCTCTTATGATATAGCTCACAAGGATTTTATGCACTTTTCAGCAAGAGATAAAAAAAGGGCGAAAAATGAGTGTCATGAAGTGATTCCCACACTGGCTGTGACTTGCAGAATGGTCAGGAAATAACAAGGAGATCCCAGCAAGAGCCTGAAATAGCCAAGGGCTTGTCACCCATTTTTCTATCCAAGGACCAGCACCCATGCCTTTGTCTGGGCTCTGGAAGCCTCCTCAATTTCAGTCCCACAGTGATACATAGGAACAATTAGCCTATCATACTCCTGAAAGGCAACACAGGCTTCTGCAAATAATTAAAAGGTATTAAGATTTTTCTTCCTTGCTACAATTTTCTAACACAAAACTGTTCCATCAAACCTGTTTCCACTCCCTGAATGAAAAGTCAGAAGTATAAAATAAAACTTTTGGGTTTCTCATGGTGTCAGGATTTTCCTGTTGGTTTTTGATTGTGTTTTGTTCTATGGAGATTAGTGTTCTATTCTTCCTGAAATGGAAGTCTAACACTATTCAGAAATTTTCTCCCTCACAATTTCCCCAACTATCCATTTCCTCAAATTTTTCAAATGAGTCTATATTTCTATTAGGTGGTTTGAATAAATTACTATAAGGGGGGCAATACTACTTTGTATGATATATTTACTTAGATGCCCTAAAACATTTTACAATTTCTCTCTCCTTCCTCCCCCATCTCTCCTGATCTCTCTGTCTCTGTCTCTGTCTGTCTCTCTCTCTCATACACACACATTATCTCATGCTACCAGTGCTACTAGCTACACAAATATGAAATGCCAATATTCTTTAACACTCTTCCTTTTATTGCCAATTTATGAGAGCTGTTATTAATATTATTATTATTTTTTTGGTCAGTCATGGGGCTTGAATTCTGGGCGTAGGCACTGTCCCTAAGCTCTTCAGCTCAAGGCAACTAGCCTATCTGGTTTTCTAGTGGTTAATTGGAGATACGAGACTCATGGGCTTTGTAGTGCCTGGCTAGCTTTGAACATTGATATTCAGAACTCTGCTTCCTGAGTAGCTAGGATTACAGGCATGAGCCACCTCACCCAGCTATGAGAGCTGGGTTTTCTTTAAAGTTTTTTTTTATTAAACAGAACCTATTTTAGTTGTCTATGCTGTTTTAGGCAGAAGATGTGTTTATTAAATAGTGCCATTGTTGCTCAGGAATACAGAACCCCAGTGGGAGTATTTAAGAATGATAAACTTACCAGGCTCTGGTGGCTTAAGCCCTCAATCCTCACTACTCCTGGAGGCTAAGATCTGAGGAGAGTGGTTTGAAGCCAGCTCGGGCAATAAGCCAAGAGACTCTTCAATTAACCAGCAAAAGTACACAAGTGGAGAAGTGCTTCAAGTGGTAGAGTATTACCCTGAATAAAAAAGACAAGGTGGAATTCAAGTCCCAGTACTGATACATATGCACATAAGCACATATGTGTGCATGCACACACATACACACAAATGAGGAGGCACATTGGTCATCCAGTCTCTCTAGATGACTCTACTTCAAGCCTTATTCTCCCTCCACTGTCTGTCTCACAAGGAATCCAGAGCCTTTGCCTAACCATGAAAGATGACCAGGATTAGAAGAGACCTCAGATCTGCAATCTGGATTTCTGTGTTTGTTTGATGTCCCCTTATGAGTTCCAGAGCTGCCTGAAAAAGGTGTCCTGGACAGTGAGAAAAGCATGGAGAAGACAATGTTAGTCAGCCTTGGATATCAGAAAAGGGGACATTCAAAATTACAGGCTGTTCACAAGCGACTGCTGGTCTTCCCAGAGGGTGGCACAGCAGTCTACATCAGATAGAAAAACCATGCTAGAGCTGTGAACTTCCAAATCGGCTACTTCACCCCATTTATTTTGGTGACCCATTCTTAGGAAGTCAGTCTTGAGGAAGATGGCCCTCTTTGCTGGCCAGCTGGCCCAGATACTATGGCTTTGCTTCAACCTCACTCTTTTAATGTAACTTGTCAACAAACTCTTCTCCCTAAATAACTAAGCATGTAGTAAACATTTTTTTAAATTATCTTTGAGACTCTTCATTCTTATATGTATTTGGTACTCAACTAGTGTTAATTTTGCTGTAATTTAGATTAAACTTTTTTCTAAAGTTATAATTTACAGATTGCGGGTTTAAAATGACCTCTCCTGGAAATGAACTCATTTCAGAGCTGTCATTTTCCCCTGCCTGAATCATAAATACTAACCTTGTGTTTAAAGATTCTATACCCATCATTTAGCTCCTTTTCTCATGTTCTCAAATGGAATGACCTTGTATCTTGATTTTGGTGGAAACAATTGGCTGGTAGAGGAAGAATTTCAGTTGTCTAGTTGAAGGACAGGGGATCACTGTGCCTTTCTATCTCCTTTGAGTACTATTATAGCAGTGCCAGTAATAAATGAAGAATGCTGCCTCCGACTGCCTCTTGCTGGCAATTTTCAGACACTGATTAAATATTTGCATGATGTGCCCCTCGTCCTGAATAATGGTTAGCAGGTCAACAAAGAGCAACTCTGCTTTCTCCCTTCCTTTGAGTCTGATGAAAAGACATTCAGCATTAAGTGCAATAACAGTGTAATATGAAGATATGATATCTTTCCTCTAATGACTCATTACTATCTATTTTAAAATGTAAGTACATTTGTATAAATGATAATGTCACAGTGTGCATTGGCTTCTCACATTAATGCTTCCTTTCCCTTGCCACATTGCTATGCATTATTTCTAAGGGAAATTCACAAGTCACAATGTTATCAATTTAATTGTCAGGGGGAGCTTTGGATATTTGCTTCTGCTCTTGCAGCGATGGTAAAGAAAGCAGAACAAGTACTTTCCTGGACTGTTAGAGAAAGTGTGGCGCAATGCAGGGGGTCCACATTGATGTGATGCATCGTTGCTTCTTGTAGTGACACATCATTTAGCTGACATTGCTAGGGAATTAAATGTTCCACACACAGTCACAGTTTCCAGATAACTGGAGCTAACTTTCTCATGCCAGCACTTTTATATTTCAAGAACGTGGATGAAAATCTTTCCAAAGTATACAATGGTATCTTGCCTTGTTAAATAGAGCAGAGGAAGTACAAGGCATATTTCTCTTTTTGATCCAAAGATATCTAGCACTGATGCCAACTGTAGAGAAGGAGGGAGGTTATGGTGTGCATATGTGTTATTTATAATTTATGATCTCAAGATAAAATGCAAAAAATTGCACACAATGGATCCAGTTGGGTTCTCTGGCAAGTTTCTAGGGCAGAGATATATTTATCTTGAAGCTAGATGTATATACTTTAGGATCAGTCAGGAAAGGGATATCTTGTTTTGGAAATGAAAGTTGAATCATAAAGTCACTTTTTATTTATTTATTGCCTGGATAATGTATAGAAGGGTTACAATTACATTTGCCAGGTATTAGGTGCATTACTTCTAGACATTGATACCACTTCCTATGTTTTTGTCCGCATTTACCCTCCCTCTACCCCCCCAATCATTTTGTGTTCCCCCCTTCCCTTTCCTATTTCTAATAAATATATAGACAATATACTAGGTAATAAAGTCAGATACAGTAACAATATGAATCAAATAGTCTCTCTCAGTTGAAATGCTATCTTATATCCATGTGGAGGTAGTCTTTTTATTTTATTTATTTTTATTGTAATTAATAAAAGGGTTACATTATATACACCAGATAGAAGGTGCATTACTTAACAATCATTACTACCCTCTCCCATGTTTTTGTTCCCATTTCCCTCCCTCACTCCTTCCCCTCATCTTGTTTTTCCCTCTTCTCTATCCTATTTCAAATAAACAAATAAGCATATATACAATATATCAGAGAAACAAGGCAAGACACTGTAACAATATGACATAACCAACAACAACAAAAGACATGAGAAATAACATTGTACATTAAGAACAACAATCACATCTTATATGGGTGGAGGTAGTCTTAAAGGAGTAGTCATGCAATTCTGGAATCACCTCCAGATCACGTGGAACATCAGTGTCAGCCTGCCCCAACACCATCTCCAGGAAACAGAATTCTGTTTCTTGTCACTGATTGCCTATGATCTGTCTCTCAGCCTGCTGCTTCCCTGATCTATCTTCCTGCTTCAAGTGCCTACATGATGATAAATCTTCCTTCTTCTACTTGCTGATATGTCTTCTTCATTTTCACTTCTGACACCTCCTTTCCTGTTTGGCTTTCTGTAACTACTCAGTCGTTCCCCATACCCTCCAAGTAAAAACTAAATTCATTGTCTTCTAATAAGAGAACTAGAGAACTAGTCATTGAAAATGACTTATTGATTGAGTTCAATAGATTAGAGATTTCTTTAGTGAATGCAGTCATATTAATAGGTCAGAATGCACAAAAGAACTCTTCTCTTTTTCTGCCCTTATGGTTAATCTCATCTTGTTACTGTATCTGACTTTGTTACCTGATATATGGTGTAACATTTATTTGTTTATTTGAAACAGGAAAGGGAAGGGGGAAAATAAGATGATTGTGAGAGGGTGTGGGGAGGGAAATCGGACAAAAACATGAGAAGGGGTATCAATGTGTGAGAAGTAATGTACCTACTACTTGACAAATGTAACTGTAATCCCTCTACATATTATTCTGACAATAACAAAGTGCATAGAAGAAAGCAAAGTTTTGCTGCTGTTAACTTTTTGGCAAGGAAAAATAGGTTGTTGATTTTTATAGTTATCTGAAAGAATATGAAAATTAGGAAGTATAGGTATGCATAGCAGAAAAAGTGCTTTACCTTTATGATGAACTTGAAAAATCAGAAAATAACACAACAAAATAGTGGGGAGATTTGTCCACAGGTAGTTGAAGCAAACATGGGAATTATTTGTTCACATTTGTTCAACTTTCTCTCTGGATTTCACTGTCTCGGTTGGTTTAGTGCCCTGCCTGTAGGACCCTATACTATTAGAATCAGAACGACTTTAAAAGGAAGTTTCTTAGTTAGGCTATCAATCCTTACCACTTACTAATACAAACAGCAATTGATGTAAAAACCAAGCTATATTAACACATGTGTGTTAAACATAATAAGCAATAAAATGAAAGGTAACAATATTTTGAAAAGACACCTACATAAATTATCAGTAGGTATTAATGAGTCAATTGCTTTGGCCGGGTCTTTGCCAGCAGTCAAGATGAGGCTGCTCTCAGCTGGTGGGGGAGGGGATACCCTCCCAATGCCATTCCGCTAGCAGAAGTGGAAACGTCCACCGAGGTACTCACAAATTGCTGGATTCTCCAGTTCCGTGAAGCTGGCAGGTCCGCGCAAGGCCGGGTGATGACTCTCCCTTTCAATGTTCTTATATCCAATTGTTCACTCCTAATGGGATGCTACTAGGATACAGTAACTTTTGGAGGTAATTAGATCAGGAGGATGGAACTCACAAGAAAGGGACCAGTGCCCTTAAGACATGAGTCTGGAGATGCAGAGCTGGGAAAAGTCAAAGGGCCCAGATGGAGCAGCGGCAGGAGCCTGAACCCCTGCGCAATCCATAGCCTGGTGCCCATGGCCGTTGCCGCCAGTCAGCAGAGACTGCTGTTGGGGGCTGCTGCTCCCCAACATCAGGCTGTAGCAAGAAGCCCAAAGTCCAAGAAGACACCGACTGCCTAGCCCAAGAAGGCTACCTCTTCCATTCCAAGCTCATCAACGCCAAACATCCAAACCAATGAAGCCCAAAGCCAAGTCCAGCGCCAAGGTGAGTGGGGGAGGGTGGCGAGAAGCGACAGCCAAGCCCTAGCTTGCAGACACACTCCTTCCTCTCTTCTCTTTTCTGTAAATACTTTCTCCTTTCTTCACTCTTGATCCTTATCTGCAACCCTTTACTCATTCTAGTTTGACCTTAGAAGTCACAGAATTCTGGTACCTAAAGACATGATAGACTAATTTTTTTTCCCCTTAACCAGCCATGCAAGAGGAGTGGCAACAAATCTCAATTCAAGGATGGGAATGTACTTCTATTTTGTTCTGGTCATTTGTGATCAATCTTCTGGGGTTAGGAGCTTGGGTGGGCTTTGCTGTTTTCCTGGTGGCTTGAAGTAGAGCATCTGCAAGGCCATTTGTTCTGCTGATGGAGAGGAACTCTTTAAGCTATACATTCTGGGAGTTACAGCCTTTGGTGAGAAAGAGATGGTGGAAAACTGACCACCTGGAAGCAGTAGGGGTGTCCAGGAAAGTTTTCTCTTCACTTCTTACTCTGCCCTGTGGCCTTACTGTATTGTGGGAAGAGGAAGAATTCTAGAGATAGTTCCCTGTACAAAATGTTGCTTCTCCTAGTCAGTTGGGAACTCCTCATGTAAGTAGGGAGCCTTCGTGGCTTAGGCAAGTCTCTTGATAAATGGCAGTGGAAATTTGTAGGGGAAAAATGGGGAGTTCTCAACAAAATGCCATCTTGTGCCCTGTTGAAATTGGTATTTTCCCACCCAATCAGTGGATTGTGTCCTGGAAAAGAAGTTTTTCTTGTTTGTTCCTCTTGAATTCAGAGTGGCTTTGTCTGGTCTATTGTGGCTTCAGCTCCATCCACATTAAAAGTCTCCCAATCTCATTTTTCTTCTGAGTCTTTGCTAGTAGTAGGAAGTAAGGAGAATTAGAGTTAAGTAATGGATGGAATTTGCTGATTAGTTAGGTTGGTGCATGCGTCTATTTGTATATATTCATAACTATGGTGAGTGAATACTCCTGATATCAGGAGCTGGAAGGGTAAAAATCTGTACAGTTGTCTTCCTCTAATTTTTAATTGGAAGATCGCTCACTTGCACACTTTCCCCTTTTAAACAGGTGTTATTTGTACTGCTAGAGAAATTTACTGTTGTGGTAAATTTAAAACAAGGATAAAATTGGAAAAGGGGGAAAAAGCAAAGACATGAATCTAACCAAGAAATACAGAGGGTAAAGACAAATGGAGAAGGTAAGGGCAATTGTAATCATAATATTAAATGCACATATATGAAAATAGAAGCAGCTAACTTGAGGAGATAAGTGGGCTTGGGAGAAGTGGGGAAGAACTATGGATCAAGAAGCATTGTACTCATAAACTGACATACTCAATTAAAACCCATTTGTACAACTACTTTAAAATAAATTTTAGCAAAATGACCCTCAGGGAACCCTCATCCTGTAATGTGAGGGTACCAAAGCTGGCAGTTTACAATCCAAAAGTGAGATCTCATTAAACTCTGACTGTGCTTTACCCTGAGCTCAGATTTCTAGCCTCCAGCACTTTGAGAAATAAACTTCTGCTATTTATAAGCTGCCCATTTAATACTCACATGTTAGTGCTTTTAATATTCATTAGATGAAATCAATATGACATTTCCCCCCAGATAATGGTGTACTTATTAATGCCACTCAGGCAATTAGTTGTTTGTTTTGTTTTTTGACAGTCCTACAATTTGAACTCAGCACCTTGTACTTGCTAATCAAGCACTCTATTTCTTTCTCTTTTTTTGCCAGTCCTTGGACTTGAACTCAGGGCCTGGGCACTTCCTTTGGGCTTTCTCAAAGCTACAGCACTACCACTTAAGCCACAGCACCATTTCTGGTTTTTTTTCTATGTATGTGGTACCGAGGAATCAAACCCAAGTCTTTGTGCATGCTAGGTAAGTACTCTACCACTAGGCCAAACTCCCAGCCCTCAAGCACTCTTAAACGGTGCTACCAGACCTCTTTGTTTTTGCTATTTTTTTTTCACATATCCTTATGCTTTTTATCCTTGGGCTGGCCTAGGTCTGTGGTCTTGCTTTCCATTCCTTTCCAATAGCTGGAATTACAAGCATGAACCACCATATCAGGTCAAATGAAGTCTTTTTAAACAAGGTTATAGTTTTATTTTTTTAGTAGGTATCGGTGTTATAATAAATTTATGAATACAAATAGCACTGAGTATTGTGTTGAACATTAGCTCAGGGCTTGCAAAGGTGAAAGAAATAGATCTTGCTGTAAGGTGGTCTATAGTCTATCAAGAAGGCCTCAGCCCAGAAAACATTAAAACTTAGTAAGATAATGGTTGTCATGGGAAATGGTATTTGCAAGAAACCACATAACTTGCCTCTTCTCTGTGAATTCTGAACTATTTGAGGAGTGAATTAAAAAGGTCAGGTAGGAATCAAAAGTAGATTCTTTTCCAGAGTTGGAGTGAAGAATGTAGTTTGGATCTAAAGCCAGTATGCGTTTCCCTCTTGAATTAGCCTTGTCTGGAAATGGAAAAAGCAGCTGCTCTTGTTTGCTCATGAAGACAGAAGGAGCAATAAGGAGAATATTGGCAGTCAGATCTAGATAGACAATGAAAATAGATGCCTCGCTGGAGGTATTCCTACTTACTCCATGTATACAGTGATTAAGTAAGCCCTGTAAGTAGTGAGAAGGGATAGAAACTCCTCAAGTAATATTCCCTCTGTGTTTTAAAACTTGTACTTGGAGAGGAAAAGCTGTCCATCCTTTCAGTGGTGTGCATACAGAGTTGGGCTTATTAAGGCAGGAGGGGCAAAGAAGCACGTGAGTAGAATGAATTAAAGCTTTGGGAGGGAATGCATGGGATGAGAAACATTACTCACATCATTCTTCTAATCAGAACATGAATAAATCCTTGACCTCAGTTGTCTAGGAAATGGAAGTCACCTGTACCCTTAATGGATGTTGCTCTGGGGTTGTGTCCTCTAATAAGGAAAGTGTGCATGCTGTTACTATACCAGTGATTACGGAAACCGATCATATAGTTAGGCATGTGCATTGTGCTGCCTTAGTTCCCTTGTGAGGAAGAACCTTTTGTTATAAGAGAATTTGCTTCCCCCAAATTGGATTCTTCTCATGTAATTTTAGATGGAAATGCAATAATTTATCTGCAAAAGATGTTTGCAAATGTGATAGCTGTTGCTCCAAAATAAGTAACAGAGGCCTATGCAGGCCTCCATTGAAACATAAATATGTCCAAAGCATTCTTTACATATGAAGAGTTGCCATTATCAGAGATGTGTCATGAATTTAGCCTTTTGTGTCTGTCTACTTTTACTTAGTTATGAACAAAATACAATAGAGAGCACCCTGATGAGCATCTCAGCTCAAGGTTGCAAAGCATCTGTCTAGATTATCTTTTGGAAAATGCTGTAGTGAAGTCAGTAGCAATGCAGGCAGGAAATAAATAACGACGGTGATTATTCAATGTTATTCCCCCAGCAAAGTATTTCTCCAGATGCGGATGTCCTGTTTTCTCTCTTCATTGGTCAATAAAATTGCTTTGTGGGGCTAATGTTGCTGATTTGTTCTCATTTAGGCTTGGAAGTCTTCGATATGCATTCAGTACCTTAGCTGATGAGTTGACTGGCAAGAACAAACAGAACTGCTATTAGAATCAGTACTCAGAATGTTGGCTTTAGAATTAGAACTATTAGTGATACTTAATACAAACATTCAAAATCCAACAGGATTTTTGAATGCTTTAAAACTAAGTTTCTCTACTTTCCTCTCTTTCCAAAGTATGTAATATATCCACGGGTTCTCTTTTGAACAGAAATATATTCAAAGCACATGAGAATCTCATTATAGTTATTTAAATAACTTTAGTTTCCACAAGTGTGCACTTGAATTACTAGTATTTTTTTTCCAAAATGAATCAGGAAAGTACAAGTTTTGGAAAGAGTCAGCAAAACTTTACTTGCTCAGAATATCTATACCTGGCATTTTGTTTCCTCATTAAAATGTTTCTCATCCCAATTTTCTATTAAAATGACCTGCTATGGGGGTGGGGGGAGAAATGGGGACCAAGACTTGTGAAAAGGTATCAATGTATGGAAATTAATGCACCATATATCTGGCAAATATCATGTAACCCTTCTGTTAATTACAATAAAAATATATGAAAAAATAAAAAAATAAAATGACCTGCTATTCTACCTGCTTCTAAAGAGCAAACAATAAGTGAGTGAATTAGAATGTTTAATAGTTCATGTTTGAAAAAACAGTTGGTATCACCTTGACTAAAATTCTTCCAGAAAAAGCAAGTTTAAAGTGCAGTTATAGATTGGACTGTGCGAAATCTTTTTCACTAAATTTTCTGGCAGCTACAGCTTCCACTGTGGTTCAATGTAGCAGCTATGCTGCTCAGATGATAAGGATTAATTTTCTGTGACCTATTTTCTTTCACCTTTATATGACCTTAAAGCTTTTATATTTCATCTTATTTTTGTATTTTCCCTTATTCTGTCTGACTTCCACTACCTTGCTCAGCCATGGATAACTTCAAAGCAACTCTGTCCGATGTTAGGGTTTTTATTGTGTAAACTACCCAAAGCACAACTTGCTTATGAATATTCTCCCAAAATAGGGGGGAAGGAAGTTATTAACATTTTCTTCTATTTTCTTTAACAGGAAAATACTGGGAAGATGAAAAATGGGTTCTTTGCATGCAGTGGTATATTTTCTGAGGGCTATTTATAATTCATTTGTTCTTTGTATGGGAGGTAAAAGTCACTTTTAAAAATATATCGGCTATGACTTTTAAAACTGAAATCAAGAGTCAGACTTCCCTGCCAATAAATTAGGGCAGACACTTCATTACTCCTTTCTTGCATTTTCCATATATGGTGATTTTGATCTTTTTTGTTTTGTTTTTGTTTTTTGGTCAGTCGTGAGTCTTGAACTCTGGGTCTGGGCACTGTTCCTGAGCTCTTTAGCTCAAGGCTAGTGCCCTACCCCTTGAGCCACAGGGTCATTTGGTGGTTTTGATTTTTAACCCATGTTTTAGGATATTTCTTATAAGTATTTCATCTTCCAATGCTTATTTTTGTTAACACTATAATAAAATACATGTTAGACTTAACACACACAAAACCTGTACATAGGTTACAGCCACAGCCCTCTGAGCCAATTTAAATATAACTCTAAATGCAATGATAACATACATCCAAAATTGTTAGGTTCTAGGTTAGTGTGCTAGAAAATGGAGCACTTATAAATCCTGAAAACAACACAAAGCTGTAGCCAGCTCAGTTTTGGACATGGATAATCAGAACAGTCTGTAGCCGTCTGTGGCTAATGGGATGTTTCTCCCAGCTTTGTCTCCATGGCAAATACTTTAAAATACACAAACATTTGTAGTGCTAAAAATCCACCCACTCTTGTTGAAAGATAGCCAGGTTTTGTAAAATTACATTCCAGTTAGTGCTACCCTGCTGATTTTTGAGATAAGTTCTTTCTGTTTGCCATTCATGTACTTAACAAAGGACCTAAGAGAAAAACATATATAGTTTGTAAACATATATGGCACTTCCATGGTTCAAGGGCCTTGAAAAGAGGTACCTGTCAGCAGGCTTTTGTGAAGGGTAAATGCAGGGCAGGAGGAGTCTATTTTGTAATGATGGTGGAAGGGAGGGATCTGTAATCCTCCCTCACAAGCCCCATCATTCTCTTACAATAAACACATAAATTGAAAAAGTACATCTGTGGGACACATACAGTTTCAAGGCCAGTTTCCTAGTCCCCTTGATAATCAGATTGCTGCTCTCAAGCTCCTATGGAAAGTTTTCCTATGTCCTTCATTGAGTGGCCCCAGGACCATACAAATGATAGAAGTGTTGGCTTATTCCGAATTCTCTTTAGGCTTTGGAGCACCCCAGACTGAAATAAAGAAAACATAGAGTTCCTTTCAGGTCTTCCCCATCTCTGCCCATGACGGCAAAGTAGAACAGATTCCAGCTCATTCCTTCACTTAACAAGAGGAGGAAGAAAGCCCTGGTAACTAACACTCTTTTTTGGAGCCAAGTGGCACTGCCAAAAAAAATGCAGAATATGTGTGACTGGGGAAAAATATGTAAGCAAAACAGTTTTTCCCATAAGTGGGTGGAAGAGGACGAGTCACAATTTCAAAAGCATAACATAGGTGTATAGTGCCAGGAAGGGCCAGTCTAAATATTTACATACCATAGTGATATATGAGAAAAACTAAACAGAATGCTTGGAGAGAAAAGGGAGAATGTGAATGTTACTGGAAGATCTAGGCACGACAGCAGGCTTGTTGGTGACCTGTTTGAGTCCCACAAGCCTGTTTATTCTGTCTGTTACCCCAGCATCATCCTGCTACATCATATGGTCTGTTTCAGAATCTCCCAGCATAGGCAGAAAGGCAAGAGATGAGGGCACTGATAGGGTACAATTACAAACATGCATTTCAGGAGAGGAGCCCTTTTAACAAATGTTCATTTTCTTGATTATTAGCTTCCAACGAAGCTGTGGCTATTTCAGTTCTGTGAATCAGGCGTTGTAGAATCAAAGATACACTTTGATGTGGCGGTTTGCTACAGTTCCACTATTAAAAGCAGTTGGATGCTAATTCAGAATTTGCATTATTCAGGACTGCTGCTCAAGATATTGGGTAACTAAGTAACCCAAACTGAGCCGAAGACATTGGATATATTAGACATCAACGAACCTTGCAATGGAGTTTTTCCCTGTATAAAATTTTGCATATAAAATGCCAACTCCAAATGGTTTTGACTGTCAGCAGCAGAAGGAATTTAACAAAAGAAGGAAACTACTTATTTGATTTCATACTTACAAATGAAGGTTTCTAAGGACAGAAAAAGCAGCGTTTTTTTTCTTTTAAGAAAAAGTCTTATAGGCCGGGAGTTTGGCCTAGTGGTTAAAGTGCTTGCCTAGCATGCATGAAGACCCGGGTTCAATTCCTCGGTACCACATACATAGAAAAAGCCAGAAGTGGTGCTGAGGCTCAAGTGGTAGAGCTCTAGCCTTGAGAAAATCCAAGGACAGTGCTGAGGCCCTGAGCTCAAGCCCAGGACTGGCAAAAAAGAAAAAGTCTTATAATAACATAGGAAGTAAACTTTGGTAAATAGAATATTGCTTTTTTGTTAATTCGAATATTTCTTGTATAGACTCACGCAAAACATCTATCCTGCTGATACTGTGCTAGTAAATCAAATAACTATACCCATGCTAGATTGCATGCGAATAACAATTGATGATTTAATCTACACTTTTCCAGAGCAGTTCTTTTTCTTACACACAAAAATACTGCCTTTTATTTTGATTAAAGTTCATTTCCTGTCTCTAGGATGTTGTCTGACCTTTCAATGTTGGCCATTTTGCTGTTTTCCTTTATTCCAGTAAGTTTTGTTCCAATTCTCACTGATTTCATTCCATTGCTGACCTCCTTCCCCCACCCAGAAAATTAAATTCAGCCTCAAACACGTTGAACCCCAATTAGCTTTATAGATTTTTTTAAAACCTCCCTTACGTCTCTATTCATTAGTATGTCACAAATCAGCTGGTTATCCATGGGCGCTGACCCCTGGCACTCACATCCACTGGCAAAATAAAACTGTCTTAAATAAATTTACTTTTCTACAAATTTTGTTCACAAAATTTGAAATTCCCTTAAGCTTGTAGCAGAAATGTCTTGGTAAGCTTTAATGATATCAGTTTTATTCTATATCATTCAATTCCTGGAAGCGATACTTGTTCCTATGGGTATGTATCCATCATGTTTTTATTAAAACCCACAATAGACTCAATTCTATCTTTTCCTTTGAAAAATGTATTAAAAAGGAATAATGCAAATAAATGGGGGTATTTTTATGGGAACATACCCTGAGACTACACATTGAGTGATTATAAATAAGTCAGATATGATCCTGTTTCATTTCAAGTGCTAAAAAGAACTGAACATTCTTATCTGTGTGAAAAGATAATTTGCAATCTTCTCTTTTTCCTTAGGGCAACTAAGTGCATGTGTAAACTTGTTTTGTGATTCTAGAAACATCTTTAATATTTCCCTGAACTCCACTACAACATATTCAGTGAAAAATGGCTCATCAGTTTGTTTCATCATGCTAATTGAAATGAATTATTATACCAGGCAGAAAAAACCCTCTTCTAGTCTAAATTAGACATTGCAGAAATTCTAATTTACCTGCAATAGAATTATGAAAGAAAAATAATGTTTCAGAATTATTTAGTTAGGGAAGGAATTTGAACTTTAGCAGTAATGAAGGGAATGACAAGAAATGAAACTAAGAAAAATGGTATAAATTCATTCTCTTCTGTGTCTCTGTCTCTGTCTCTCTCTGTCTCTCTGTCTCTGTCTCTCTCTCTCTCTTTCGCTCTCTCTCTCTCCCCCCTTTCTCTCTTGATGTTGCCTTTGCTAGTACTGGGATTTGAACTCAGAGCCTTGTATTTGCCTGACCTACTTGCTTAGCTGGCACTCTTACAACTTGAGCCACATCTCTAGTCAAGCTTTTTGCTAGTTATTTAGGAGATGGAGTCTCAATGACCTTTCTGCCTGAGTGACTTAAGGCTTCCATCCTTCACATTCTAGATTCTTGAGTAGCTGGGCTAACAGCCATGAACCACTGTTTTCTCTTTCATAGATCAATTCAAAAACCAGGTATAAGTATGAAACAACTATGATATTATCTATATCTTTTAGCAATTTGTGATATTTACTTGATCTATTTATAACCCACTGGCCAAGGAATTTGCTTTTCCATTTTCTCTATCTATATTTAAAAAAATAAATTATCTTTGAGTAGTTGCACAAAGGAGTTTAAATTCAACTTATCAATTTATGAGTACAACACATTTTGATCAATGTCTTTTTATTGTTCTCCTCTACTTCCCTCAAACCCAATTATCCCCTCCCATTTTCACATATATACAATTGAATTTTATGACAGAATTCACCTACCTTTTCTCCTTCTATATTTTTCTTGTGATTTATGTGACTGGGAAACATAAGGCCTTACTATCCTGTTGTTTGAATGGTACAGTTGCTCTATCAAAATACCTAACAAGTAAACATATAAAATTACCTCCTGGATCCTGTAGTGTCAAACAAGGGCTAAAACTCATGGCTATTTCCAAGGTGTGACCTTTTGTCAGGCTCACTTCTACCAAGAATTTCCCTCATTTTCCCAGTCTCTTTACTTAACACCTCCAGCAAATCTTCTTGAGTCCTGGATTTAGACCGCGTTTTCACAGACTCTAACACCCCCCCCCACCCTCCACACCCCCGCCCCATACCACAAAACCAGAACTCAGTGAGTTCCCTTTTGAAAAGCTGAACATTTCAGAAAGCAAATTACTAAACTTTCATTGCCATGTTATGATTATGGGCACAATATTCTATGCATGTGCAGAGTGTGCAGTGGTCAGATAAAAGGTGATTATAATATGCCCGTGATTTCCAACAGTTTACAGGTCCCTCTTTTCCCACTCAGCCCACATGTTGAGGAAATCCACCCATCAAGATTTTAATATCCTGGAGGAATAGTTTATACACTTCTGCTCTCTAAACATTGGCCATCTTAAAACCAGTTTTACAGGCTTTGATTCACTTACTTTTCCCTTTCTGTTTTGAAATTAGTAAAAACAAAGACAAAAAACAGACAGGAATTTGCAGACAATCATACAGAGAAAACCTACATACCCTTTATCTCCTCCCAGTGCCAACATCTGCCTAGATTCATTGCAATAACAAGGCCAGGACCATGATATTCTTATACCGTGCATTTTTGCATGTTTATGCATGGGTCTATGAGACTTTTTTCACATACATAGATTTCTGTTACCTAACTTCAAGTGGCAACTGAAATAAAATTAGTTTAGACAATATGGCAGAAAAAATAAGAATTGTTTCATTAAACTATCCAGTTTTATTTATATCCTGTTAACACATATACTACACACATGTATATAAAATTAGGTTTAACATTCACTTTATATGTCTACAGTTGCACATATATTACATATATGTCTATGTACAATGCTTAAAACAAAATGCCATTTTTCATTGTGGGTTATGAGCCATAGATTTTGAAAGCTGCTGTCTCAGACCCTTCTTACTCAAAATTCTATTGCTTGTTAGAGTGCAGAATTTCAGGTCCCACCAAGTTCAGACTAATGAATGAGAATCTGGTTTTAGAACAGGATCCTGCAATGACTATAGTATGAGAAGCAGAAGCGGACAGATTTCTTGAGTCTACATGAAGATAAAACACAATCTCAGCCTCTCACTGAAAGCTGGGAATGAGTTGATGTTATACCATTTTGGAATGATTGATAGGGATATGTTGTTTTTGTTTTGGGGGAGGGGCTGTTTTAATAGGAGTCAGGAACCAACTCTATAGGGCAGGCTGGTGTAGAAATGACAGCAAACTTCACATCAGAAAGTTCTTCATTCTTTCAGGATTCTGTAAGTATTTTTCTTATGTGAAGTCAGGGTGGGAAAAAGAATCACTGATCCTTTTTCAGCTCCCAGAAAATGGTGATTGATGTCTGGGAAGGGATTTTCTGTGTCAATAAAGGTTGTTAAAAGCCGAGTAGTTGTATGACCTGTGCACTATCCCCATTGTGAGTGTTATTTCAACTTATTTTCTTAGTAGGTTGACCAATGGAAACATAGTGTGTATGTGTGGTGGTGGGTGGTGGTGGTGGTGGTAATGTGGACATGAAATAACTACTTGGCCTTGCTTACTCTCAGGCCAGGATTCTTGATGAGCTCTCATCATTTTTAATGATATTAACAAAATTATTCAATATGATTTTAAGCATCTATGCCTTTATGTTATTCAGAAATAACTGATGATTCCAAGGGAGTGAGGATTTGTAAGATCTGAGCACTGGTCTTTCTCTAGTGGAGAAGTGAGGAAGGCAAAAGGAAAGTTAGGGAGGAAGAAGGGAGTTCTGGAATGAGAGTGTAGCTCAGGCTTATTCCACCAACTCCTGGATATTGTTCTTGAAATGAGTTAATTAATGTAATTACTCATTTCAGATGATGTAACCCACCCAAATATTAACAAAATGTCTTTCATGAGAAAAACACAAAAGGTGGTTCAGTCATTTTATTTCTGCTTCAGAAGGCAATATTATGAAGGAATGTGAAATCCTTTAATTAGACACAATTTAAAAGCCAGACAGAAAATTGAGATGCTGAGAATTTTACCTAGAGAAGCAATATTTTTCAAACAATGTACCACACACAGACAGATGCTTTACAGTGAATTAAGATTTTTTTTTTGCCAGTCCTGGGCTTGGACTCAGGGCCTGAGCACTGTCCTTGGGTTCTTCTTCTCAAGTTTACAGCTCTACCACTTGAGCCTCAGCACCATTTCTGGCTTTTTTCTATGTATGTGGTACCGAGGAATAGAACCCGGGTCTTCGTGCATGCTAGGCAAGCACTCTACCACTAGGCCAAACTCCCAGCCCTGAATTAAGATTATTTTATCATATCAGAATATTACTCTGTTATAATCACATTAAGATATGCATTGAACACAAGTTATAGTACTATAGTAAGATTGAAAATTTACCATGGCTAGATGCCTCAAGCTAGAGTTTATAAAGAATTTCATATTTTTTCATTCTGTCTCTTCTCTTGCATTCTCATAAATTTACCAGTTGGAAAAAGGGAAGTAGATGCTGAAAGAAGGATGAGGTGAAACTCGGCGGTGTGGGAGTCCAGTGAACATGGAACTCACCATTGCCTGCATCTCTGTAGCCTCTCTACATCCTCTAGGCCTCATTACCCTCCCATCTCACTTTAACACTTACAGCACTCCCATCCACACTACTGGACCTTTAAAAAATTTAATCTCCTACCCTTCAAAGCCCTACCCCCAGTAGAGGCCTGCAGTTGATGTAGGAAACCCCCATTTGGTGATTCAAAAGGCTTAGTATAGCATGTTAATTATAAAATAAACTTGGGTGTCTATCTTCTACAACCCCCAAGCAAATAGAGCCTAAGATACCTAAAAGGTTTTTCTAAATGGATTTAACCCTAGGCAGTTCCAACCTGCCACTTTAAATAGGCATGTTAAATAAAATGGCTTTAGGGCTTTAAACTTTTAACTGCTGGCAGAATTAACTAATTTCCAACTCATCTCAAATGAGGATTTAATGACCTTTTAAAAAGTAAATTTAGGCCTTAATTCTCTTCTCACCTGTGTCAATTGGGGTTTTTCTCTTTCAGCAGATTTTTCTCCTGCTTTTCTCACCTATATCCATCCCTAAATGAACAACATCTACAAATGGAATTTATAAGATGAGAATCAACTTAAAAACAGTAGTATTGGGGCCGGGAGTTTGGCCTAGTGGTAGCGTGCCTGCCTAGCATGCATGAAGACCTGGGTTCTATTCCTCAGTACCACATACACAGGTAAAAGCCAGAAGTGGTGCTGAGGCTCAAGTGGTAGAGCTCTAGCCTTGAGAAATCCCAAGGACAGAGCTCAGTCCCTGAGCTCAAACCCAGGACTGGCAAAAAACAAAATAAAAAAACAAAAAAACAGTAGTATCACAAATTAATGTTGTAATTATGATGCTACTTGAGACTCTTGCCATGGACTAATTCAGGAAAAAATAAGTACTTTAGGTTTTTGTCTTTTCCTAATATCCTACTTGTAAGTCACTCTTTTAAAAGCTACTAGAATTTATTATGTCTATTGCTCTATGCTAGGCTTTATTGAAATTATTATGAATCTGGTGTTCAATAAAGAGCTGACAATGAAGAATGAGAATGAGCCCATAAAATACTTGTGGAATCTTAAAGCATCAAACATTGCTTTCATGATGCTGAAACCTTAAGCTCAAAGCCAAGGACAGTCAGTGGCACTGGATTTTTGCAGCCAATTTTAAGGACTGGAGATTATTTCTCAAAATAATTGTAACCGAAAGAGCTCAAAAGTAAGCCTAATATAACAGGTCTCAACTATTGAGGCTCAAGAAAATGATACACTAAAATATGATAGGTTAGCATGCTGAGTATTTTGAACCAAAGGATCCTGAAAGCTCTTCAAGGCAAAAGTCTGTTTCTTTTCTTTTTGCCAGTCCTGGGGCTTGAACTCAGGGCCTGGGCACCGTCTTTGAGCTTTCTCACGGCTAGTTGACTACCACTTGAGCCACAGAACCACTACCAGCTTTTTCTGTGAATTTGGTACCAAAGAATCAAACCCAGGGCTTCGTGCATGCTAGGCAAGCGCTCTACCACTAGGCATCACTCCTGGCCCTCTTTTACTATTTTTATACCCTTTCTCCTGCTTCCCTTTTCCCCCCAAGCCAACTAGAATTTTTCTTCTTCAAGGTGATTTATAGAAACTAAAATCCCTATCCTTGCAAACCAGTCATGAAATCTAGAAATATCAGTTTTTCCCTTCCCTTGCCCTGTTGTGTAAGAGGTGGCCATAAAGACACCTTGTCTTGCATTTTGTCTAATAGTATCTGATATAGACCTTCATTCCAGAAGGGATTCTGACACATATCACAGAAAAGTCACATAGAAAGGCTAAGAAGAATTCAAACAGATAGGCATTCTAGACTACCCCCTCAGATTCTTACCGTTACGTCACACCCTTTTGCTCCCATCTTTCCACCTGGCTATTCATTTTCATCAAAGGTAAGGATGAAAATAGACAGATTTTCCTGGTCTCTTGAGTCACTGGAATTTCCTTTTGAAGCCCCCATTCCAAAATGTTTGTTGTGCTTTTCTGACATTAACTTGTTTTTGTTATGTAGGTGTCAGCTGGGCCACTTATGAGGGGTGAGAGAAGATAGCTTGACTTCTCACTCCTACACAATGTACTCACTCTATAATTCATGAACAAGCAAAAGATAACCAACTCTGGCTTCTATTACATGAAGGGAAATGAGAAAACAAAAGTTCATATTTTTTGAGCCCACATGTCCCAGAATAGATGATTGGATCCAAATAATGTGATACCTATACACAATGGAATTTTACACAGCCATTAAAAAGAATAAAATAGTGTTATTTGTAGGGAAATTGATGGAATTAGAATAAATCATGTTAAGTAATGTAAGCCAAGCTCACAGAGACAATTGGTACATGTTCTCTCTGATATGCAGAAAGTAGAACTAAAATACACTGGGATATGAAAAATTATATAGGATTCTAGATATGTATTCACAATGAAACCAAAAAGGATACTCTTAGGAGAAAAAGGATATGAAAACAAGGCACCTCTCTTTCTTTTATTTCTTTTTAAAAAATATTTTGATGATTTTGCTTTCTTTTTCTTATGTGTAGTGTATTCAAGTGTATATCTTCAGAAGGGTTGGAGGGAGTAGACAGAACTCCAGAGAAAAAGGATGAAAAAGTACAGCAGCGAGCTCACTGGACACTGATGAAAGTGAACTACACAATTTGTGGGTAGAGATGGGAGGGACTAAGGGAACAGAAGACACTGTACAAAAGGAAATGTATTCATTCCTTGACTCATGTATTAAAGTAAATTATTAATAATTTTTAAAAGTAAGTGTTTTGACTTAATGGTGAAAATCTAAAGACATTCCCTCTGAAATCAGGAATGAGACAAGGATGCCCACTCTCTCCACTACTCTTTAACATAGTACTAGAATTGCTAGCCAGTGCAATAAGGCAAGAAGCAAGCATAAAGGGGATCCAAGTAGGGAAAGAGGAAGTAAAACTATCCCTCTTTGCAGATGACATGATTCTGTATTTAAAGAATCCTATAGACTACTCCCAAGCTCCTTGAGCTGATTCAAAGCTTTGGAAGAGTAGCAGGCTATAAAATCAACCCTCAAAAATCAACTGCCTTCCTTTACGCCAACAGTGAGAGGAACGAGGCAATAATCAGGAAAGAAACTCCTTTCACAATAGACTCAAAGAAAATAAAGTACCTAGGAATTAGCTTAACTAAGAATGTTAAGGACCTTTTTGATGAAAACTTTAAAACCCTAAAAATGGAAATTAAAGCAGAACTAAGGAAATGGAAAAACCTCCCATGCTCCTGGATTGGAAGAATCAACATTGTGAAAATATCCCAATGGCATTCTTTAAAGAAATAGAAGAGGCAATTCAAAATTTCATATGGAATAATAAAAGATCCCGTATAGCAAAAACACTTCTTAGCAGAAAGAGCAGCGCTGGAGGAATTTCAATTCCAAGTTTTAGAATCTATTACAGAGCTATAATTCTCAAAACAGCTTGGTACTGGAACAAGAACAGGCCTGAAGACCAATGGAATAGAACTGAGGACCCAGATACTAAACCACAGACCTATGGCCACCTAATCTTTGACAAGGGAGCCAAAAAAATAGAATGGAAGAAAGACAGCCTCTTCAACAAGTTGTGCTGGCAGAACTGGTTAAGCACCTGCAGAAAACTAAAGTTGGATCCTTCTTTGTCACCTTGCACTAGAATTAACTCCAAATGGATCAAAGACCTGGAGGTAAAAGCTGACACACTGAAAACTTTACAGGAAGGAATAGGAGATACACTAGGCCTCCTTGGCACAGGTCGAAACTTTCTTAATAAGGACCAAGAATCACAACAAATCAGAGAAAGGCTGGATAAGTGGGACTGCATTAAACTGCGGAGCTTTTGTATGGCAAAGGACAGAGCTAGTAAATTAATTAGGAAGCCTACAGAGTGGGAGAAGATCTTCACCAACCAAACAATGGACAAAGGCCTCATATCTAAAATATATCAACAGATCAAAAAATTGAATCACTCCAAAACTAATCTCCAAAGTAACAACCATCCCATTAAAAAATGGGCCAAAGACTTAAAGAGAGTCTTCTCTGAAGAAGAAACAAAAATGGCCTATAGACACATGAAGAAATGCTCAACATCTCTGGTCATAAAAGAAATGCAAATCAAAACAACTCTAAGATTCCACCTCACTCCAGTTAGAATGGCCAGGATCAGGAAAACGAATAATAACAGATGCTGGAGGGGATGTGGCCAGGAGGGATCACTACTACACTGTTGGTGGGAGTGCAAACTCATTAAACCACTATAGAAAGCATGTGGCAGTGCCTCAAAAGGCTAAACATAGAACTCCCCTATGACCCAGCAATCCCACTACTTGGCATTTACCCAACCATCCAGAAACAAGGGCATACTAAATCCACTAGCAGAACAATGTTCATTGCAGCACTATTCACCATAGCAAAGATATGGAACCAACCTAGATGTCCTTCAGTTGATGAGTGGATCAACAAGTTGTGCTATTTGTACACAATGGAATTCTATGCTGCTGTCAAAAAGAATGACATCGCCCCATTTGTTAGGAAATGGAAAGACTTAGAAAAAATCATATTAAGTGAAGTAAGCCAGACTCAAAGGAACTTAGGCTCAATGATTTCCCTCATTCGTCATAATCAGTAGAAACCTTGGGCTCTACTAGCAGAGATTTGCAATAGAGCAAAATCTTGATACATAAGGCCATATAGTATGAAGCTAATTGAAAGGACCTCCAGGATATTGAAACAAAAGCCATATAACGAATGATTGTTGTCCTTAATGTACTATGTTGTCTCTCATCTCCTTTGCTGTCCCTTGGTTATGTTGTATTGGTATAGTATCTCACTTTGTTATCTGATATATTGAATTTATTTGTATTTGGATATTTGAAATTTGATAGGGAAGGGGGAAAAACCAAGACGGGTGGGGAGTGTGGGGGGGAGGGTAATGGGTACCAAGACATGTGAAAGGGTATCAATGTATGTGAATTAATGCACTTTCTATCTGGCAAATATTATGTAACCCTTTTACTAATTGCAATAAAAAAGGAAATGTTTTGAACAGTACTGGAGATTAAAGAAAAAAGAGAAATGTAACGTAATTTTTTCATTTTCCCATAGTAAACACATCTATTTATCCCTTTCTCCTTGACCAAGGCAAAAGGAAAGATTTTCAGGATGATAGAAAACATAGAAAAGAAAGCAAAAATGCAGAAGGCAGATAGTGTGAGAGAAAGTTCCTAATGCAAAAGAGCAGACATTGTAACACATATCTAAAAGAAAGAATAGGGTTCTCTTTCCCCTGCTCTACTTAGACAGCCTTCCAAACTACAGCCCGGAACTATCCATGGAAGATAAGAACCAGTGGCATTAAACTTGTGGTTAAAAACAATTGTTCTGATTTATTAATATGTTTTTTGACAAAAAATGAAAGAATACTTATTACCTAAAAGTCACTATACTATTAATTGTCTGTGAAATTTATTTTGCTTACTCACCAACAATCTGTCCCTGGAAATGTGGAAATGGTAGGACAAAGGATGAACAAATGCAGCAGTGATACTGATTGGGCAGGACTCTATGTTGAAAATGAATTATACAACTTGTGAGTAGAGACTGAAGGGAAAAACTGGGAGAGAGAAAAGGAAGGGCAACACTGTTGAAAAACTGTATTCTTTATCTGACTTATGTAACTGAAATCCCTGTATATCATCCGTATGATAACAATGAAAAATGCAAAAATAAAATATCTAATTTTATCTCTACCCTGGCAAAATGCATTTGACTATGGCCTAAAATCTTCACAAAAATGTTTAGAGTGAGCAAGTATATTAGAAAAGTAGAGGGACCAGTATCATAGTCCACCAATATACCAACCTGTATGTATGTTTCAGATTGCATTCTGATATATAATAGAGCCTTTTATTTTGCTGTACGCTCTGGAACTCTCCTACCCTACAACTCATTGTCTCTTCCTTGCTCCACTCCTATGTCTACCACATCTTGCCAACTTATGGTCCTCAGAGGTAACATGCATTTCCTGACTTTGCACCTACCATCCCCTTTCTTCCCCAAGAGACCCAGTTAAAACCTCATCTCCATGAAATATCCTCTTGCCCATATTGCCTCATCTGACTCACCCATTTCATTTGCTCTCTGTCCTAGCACTTTTCAGCAATTCTTAGTTCCAGTGGAATGAAACAGGAAGAACAGTTTCTCAAATGAAACAAAACAAAAGGCAAAGAACATGGAAAACACCCAGTGCTCATATCTCCCTTGTGCTAAGTGACTTTCCATCATTGCTGGTTTAAATGTTGTAATAAAAAGATGAGTTGAGGTAGGAGCCAAGGGAAAGACCAAAGTAATTGAAAATGTGCCTACCTTGAATACAGATAGTCAGTGTTCCTTAATGTACTATGTTATCTCTCATCTCTTTTGCTGTCCCTTGGTTATCTCATATTGTTACAGTATTTCTTCTGGTTATCTGATACATTGTATATATGTGTATTTGGTTATTTGAAGTCAGAGAAAGGAGGAAAACAAAATGAGGGGCTGGGGTGGGGAGAGGGAAATAGGGACCAAGACATGGGAAAGGGTATCAATGTATGTGAAGTAATGCACCTTCTATCTGGCGAATATAATGTAACCATTCTATTAACTACAGTAACAATATATGAAAAAAAAGCTATAGGAAATTAGACACAAATTCCAGTAGGAACCTGTTGGAACTCAGGAATTCATGTCTGTATGTGCTTGAGTTGTCCTTCTAGGCAGAAGGTATCTTTTTTTTTCCTTTGAAAATGTTTTATTGGGGGAATATTTTTTTATTGTAATTAGTAAAAGGGTTACATGATATTTGCCAGATAGAAGGTATATTAATTCACATACATTGATACCCTTTCACATGTCTTGGCACCCGTTTCCCTCCCCCCCCACACCCCCCACCCGTCTTGGTTTTCCCCCCTTCCCTATCAAATTTCAAATATCCAAATACAAATAAATTCAATATATCAGATAACAAAGTGAGATACTATACCAATATGAGATAACCAAGGGACAGCAAAGGAGATGAGAGACAACATAGTGCATTAAGGACAACAATCATTCATTATATGGCTTTTGTTTCACTATCCTGGAGGTCCTTTCAATTAGCTTCACATTATATGTCCTTATGTATCAAGATTTTGCTCTATTGCAAATCTCTGCTAGTAGAGCCCAAGGTTTCTACTGATTATAACGAATGAGGGAAACCATTGAGCCTAAGTTCCTTTGAGTCTGGCTTACTTCACTTAATATGATTTTTTCTAAGTCTTTCCATTTCCTAACAAATGGGGCGATGTCATTCTTTCTGACAGCAGCATAGAATTCCATTGTGTACAAATACCACAACTTGTTGATCCACTCATCAACTGAGGGACATCTAGGTTGGTTCCATATCTTTGCTATGGTGAATAGTGCTGCAATGAACATTGTTGTGCTAGTGGGTTTAGTATGTCCTTGTTTCTGGATGGTTGGGTAAATGCCAAGTAGTGGAATTGTCACCTTGCACTAGAATTAACTCCAAATGGATCAAAGACCTGGAGGTAAAAGCTGACACACTGAAAACTCTACAGGAAGGAATAGAAGATACACTAGGCCTCCTTGGCACAGGCCGAAACTTTCTTAATAAGAACCAAGAATCACAACAAATCAGAGAAAGGCTGGATAAGTGGGACTGCATTAAACTGCAGAGCTTTTGTATGGCAAAGGACATAGCTAGTAAACTAATCAGGAAGCCTACAGAGTGGGAGAAGATCTTCACCAACCAAACAACGGACAAAGGCCTCATATCTAAAACATATCAACAACTCACAAAATTGAATCACTCCAAAACTAACCTCCAAAGTAACAACCATTCCATTAAAAAATGGGCCAAAGACTTAAAGAGAGTCTTCTCTGAAGAAGAAACAAAAATGGCCTATAGACACATGAAGAAATGCTCAACATCTCTGTTCATAAAAGAAATGCAAATCAAAACAACTCTAAGATTCCACCTCACTCCAGCTAGAATGGCCAGGATCAGGAAAACGAATGACAACAGATGCTGGAGGGGATGTGGCCAGGAGGGATCACTACTACACTGTTGGTGGGAATGCAAACTTGTCCAACCACTATGGAAAGCAGTGTGGCAGTGCCTCAAAAGGCTAAACATAGAACTCCCCTATGACCTGGCAGAAGGTATCTTATAATTTATGGAGGCCTTGGTTGGAGACTGAGAGCATGGGTGCTTTAGTGCCCCATTGCCACTGTTGGGGCTATGTAGTCAGGAACTCCCTTATATCTAGCCCATTACTGATCCCCTTTTCATTTTCTTTATAGAATATCTCATTATCTGATATGATTACATTTATCTACGTATGAGTTTATGAGCTCCACTATATAGGTTTATTAGGTTTAGTATTGATTGGAAACAGTCTACAATTTTGTTTGGCATTTAGTTTTCAGGTAACAAAAAGTTTAAACTGGAAGACATCAGTGCTATTAGGAAGATATTGAGCGGAATGGTTTACAACTGAATGGGCATGGGAGGAGTGGACAGTCACACATTCTGGCCAGCTTCATTTCTATGAGGCAAGTAGTCAAAGGGAAGTAGAATCTAGAGTAATCAACATTAAAAAGTCACCGCCAGTAGGGCTGGACACATGAGCTCTAAGGCTTAGACTTTCACTTATGTGTTCAACTGGCATTTAATAAATAAAATCATGTGGTTGTCCCTTTATTGTGTGCCAGGCACTGGTCAGGAATAACATGTCCCGAAGCTGAAGTCCAATGCTAAAGGGACCATGTTTTCCTTAGATGAACTGTGAAGGGAATTGAGCAGATATTTATGAGGCCTGAACACAGATTTCCTTTCCACTTGGGAGATTGTTTTTAAAACATCTGTTTCTTTGTCTGAGTTTCCAATGGCCCAGGACAAGCAGCCTTGGTCATAAGTTAGCCTTATTAGTTGCCTCTGCTTTTTACATCAGACAAGATTGGGCACATTTGCACAGGGTGGTACAGCTGTAGAAAGCTAGTCCTCTTGCTTTGGCACCCAGTATTGAAAAGTCTTATAAATGTTCCTTCTGTAGAAGAAAAAAAGTTGTACCTAATGTTTTAAATATAAGAATATATATATATATAATATCTTCTTTTCTACTGGGTAGATGTGATTGTCAGCATACTTCTTGTAATGTTATCAAATGCACCTGCTCCATGAGCACATTAGCATTTAAAATATATTTTCAGTCATAGATGAATATTAAACCTTACATATGGAGGCAGGGATGTGTGTCTCTGTTATCTATTGCCCCTTTTGATGGCCAATAATTGTAATCATAAGGAAGAAAAACTTGATACTTCAGAAAACCATACCTCATAAAATTAGATGAGGAAAAGAATTAAATCTCATAGAACTTTCTAAAAATTGATGGACGCTAAATGACAAAGTATTTCAATGAGAATATCAGGGAGAACAGTAATTTTATTACTTCCATTTAGGATAAGTAGAATGAAGCAGTTTCAGCTGGAAGAAATTGAACAGGGGCTGATTGCAGGAAAACTGCATACCTCCTGGGAAAATGAGTTAGGAAAAAATATTTTTTAAAAACTCTATTTTGTCTTTCAAAAACACAAACTTGCACTGTTTACTATTGTGTGGGGTGGTCAGGATTACATACTACACATCTAGATGAAAGTTATGCTGTTAAGGAAAATCTTCAATACAGATAAGTAGCACAGTTCAAGTAATCTTGCAATGTTTTAGTTATTCCACAGTACATTCTGGAGATAAATGTTCCTATCCATCACAGACAAGTTCCTAGTGGAGAAGACTGCATTGTCCAGCCATCAGAGAGAACCCCAAGAGCATGATTGAGTCTCCCCCAAAATGTAAAACCTATTTGTGTGTTAACTAGGAAGGGTTGGTAAACATCTAGTTTTCCTAAGTTACATTAAATGCATTAAGTATCTCTAGCTAAAAGAACAGCCCTAGGGCTATGCACACTGGACCTTGAGAACTGCCAAGCTTTCCAACAAAATTGACTGTAGCTAAAGGTTTTTCTATCTTTCTGGATATGAGTCAAGTCTCACTAACCCAGCTCTTGACTAAGGTTTGAAAAGAAACTGGGGATGAAACCTTAAAGCCATCTATAGTTCTTATTCATCAAAAGTGAATTGAAAACCTGACTAAAGAGAAAAAGTGATATTTACTTATGACTTTATAAAGATCTTCTGGTGCCTTACAATTGAATATTTTTGAATTAAGTTTTTTTAAATATTTTTTTTGCCAGTTCTGGACCTTGAACTATTCTTGGGCTTTCTCAAGGCAAGAGCTCTACCACTTGAGCCACAGCACCACTTCTGGCTTTTTTCTATGTGTGGTACCGAGGAATCGAACCACATTTGGGCATGCTAGGCAAGCACTCTACAACTAGGCCAAACTCATAGCCCCGCATTTGATTATTTTAGCCCAATGAGTAATCACTCTGAAGATATGATGAAACATCATCATTTAGTGTTGAGATAGCAAATATATTTGGAACTTAATGACAATTTATTTCTCTGCAGAGATTTACCTTTTTTGGCCCCTTTGTTTACATTTTAGGATGATGAAAGAAAGGTAGAGGCTTTCTCTTGCTTCCTAGAGTTGGTTATATTCCAAAGGGAAAGGAAAAGCCTCTCTCTCTCTCTCTCTCTCCCTCTCCTTCTGATATACAGATGAGCATACAGCAGTCGATATAAGCTTTGAGCTTCATAATTGGAGGGCCTTTCTTCTCCAATGGGACAAATGTAGTGCCCATGCAGGGTGATCTAAGTGAATGGCCTTGTGCCAATTAAGGCTAAAAACTAAGATGTGTGAATAATACATTTTTCTCTGACTCAGAGATCTGATCATGTGTTTCTTGTCATAAGCCAATGTACACATGAATGTTATGCATTATACACACATGTGCATACACACACACACATACATCGAAATAAGCTAATGGTTTACTTCCCACTATGATGGCTTTACAAGTCACATTGACTATACCAGGACATTTGGTTATATTTTACTTTGAGTATGGTATTGGGGTGTTTGAACTGAGACTAAGTAAATAAGATTCAGCTTATCTAATAAGCTGAAGTCCAGAATAGAATAAAATGACTGACATTGTAAAATCCTGAAGGAGAGAAAACTTTTTGTCTGTTTTCAAACTGGAACAAAGCTTTTTCCTGCCTTTGAGCTGAAACTAAAGCATCACCTCTCCTGGGTCTCCAGTTTGACAACACATGCTGCAATCCTGGAACATTTTGGCCTTCATAATTGCATGAACTATTTCCTTTTTCCCAGTGAGTATATAGAAATTTATTCTAAGGAATACACAGACACATACGTGTTGGCTATTTCTCTAGAGGTCCTTGATTAATACATTTCCTTGAAACAAAGTAAATATAGTCAACAACCTGGTTGCTTTCATTGTTATTACTATGTCCCAATTTCCCATATAAGGAGCAAAAATACTGAAGTCTTTATAAAAGAGAATGCTGCTTTGACTTAGAATGTACAAATTATGAAAAGATTTGCTCCTGTCTTAATGAAATGAAGCCAAAGCAAATCAAACAGCCTTAAAACCCCAATAGTCTACAAAAACCATAATCTATCTGAAATCTGTGGGAAGGCTGAGTTCTCAGTGGCAGAAAAATATGACTTATTTCACCTTTTTCAGAGCACAGGAGGAAGAGGTGACTGTGATAGAGGTGATAAAGAAAAAAATGGGTAAGATTTGTATGACTTTCTAAAGCCAAGTGTTGTCAGCATACCAATCAACACAAGCAGAGCTTATATTTGATTTCCAGCTATTCTATAACAGCCTTATCTACTTGCTTATGAGAAAGACCATGGGTAAAGAAGGAATTTGGAGATAGCCTTTCTTGTAGACAAGTCCCGGAGCTCTGTTAGCTGGATTCCAGCTGTAACCTTACATATGTCCCAGGAATGCTGTGGTTACCTACTGACAGTAGACATTCTTGCTCTGCCTCATGCCACGACTCCCTTGCCAAGTCTGACATTTCTGATAACAAGTCAGGTCTCACCACAGTTAACTAAAACCCCTACATGTTGGGATTTGAAGTTCTTGGGAATTATCCAGCCCTATTTTCTTTTAACTCTGACAAGCTCGGCTAACTTGTTTTTTCCCATGGACCTACCTGAAAATCCAAGCATGCTTAAGGTTGGTGGTTAAAATAGATATCCAGTTCAACGCAGACCGAAAATTATCTATTTACTGAAATTTAAGCTTAATTGAATGTCTTGTATTTTTATCTGCAGAACCTGGCAACTTTAGTATCATTGGTTACCAAAATTATACAAATCTCAACACCACTTTGAGAAAAAAAGGAAAAAAGTCCAAATTCTTGCCTTAACAGAACATGTACTATAGAAGTTCTGATTAAAAAAAACTTTAAGGAAATTTTCTTCTTTGTCTTGAATTTTTATAAGCAGCCATGGAAACTGGCTTAATTATCTGGATTTGCCACATTTCTCCTCTCCCCTTTATACCTCTTGGTATGACACTCTTGGTAAAATTGTTTACTAGGCCACAATGTTTATTTCTCTGACTGTGATCTCAGAGGTGTTTTTCTAAAATAAGAAATTTGGCTTTACCTAGAAAAAGGAATAAAGAAAAATTCTTGACAATTGTATTACCCTAATAAAAACTAATATTTATGATCATGTGAATTGCAGTAGAATTGATTGTCTAGAAACACTAACATAATTTTAAACATTGTACTGATTCTCAAAATCTTCCTTTGAAGGGACTGCCATTGTCTGGATTGGGCACATAGAAAAGTGCAGATTCTGATAATTGCCTAGTATGTCAAACAAGAAATTTGGGATACCAAGTGTTACTCATAAGCTTCCTAACAATATCCACACCCCAGCAACAGACTCACAGAGATCAGCTTCTGAAATTCCATATTCAGAGCTGCTAATCGGTTAAAGGAGTCAAAATTTAAAAGAAAAAAAGAGAAGAGAATTATAGTAGGTTATTTTAGAAAAGTGTCAAGGAGTGTCAAGACTACCTAGTCACATGGTACATTCCCAAGGGGTGGGGAAAGAGAAGAGCATGCTCAGCAATTCTTCAAACCTCAAGTAGCAAATGTGCCTTGCCCTCAAGTGACTTGTAAAACATAAAAATAACTCTGATGTATGTAAATGAGATCTGGTTACAGACTAGATATACTGACTCCCTCTATTCCAGGGCTGCCATTGGACCTGTATTCTGTATGTAAGATAGCACTTAAATGTCATCTGCATGTAGCTGTTTACTCTGGTGAGTCATGACTTAAATTAATCTTCACACCATCCATCCCCAAGGTCGTCAGAGAATTGCTTAAACTCCTGGTGTGTTTCCACCAGACAGCGGGCAGCATGACAGCCAGGGCCCCCGTATGTGTGTGTGCGTGGGGGTTGGGCAGATAGCATGGCACCTCGGGAGAGCTGGTAGCCTTCTTTCTGCTTGGATAGGTGACAAGTGGCTGGAATATTTCCACTGTGTTTGATAATATAACTATCTGACTGACTGTTTCTACTGCTCTAAAGTACAAATATCCCCAAGTACGTAAGTGGCACACAATGTTTCACAGTGAATTGAGCCTTTGATCTGGGAGGAAATGACCCAAATCGGCATGTTTGTGAACATAGTCCAACCACACAAGCACTGGAGCAAAGGAGGCCTCTGGTGATATGAATGGTGGAGTGGGGAAGGCTTGCCATGAGTAATACACCTTACAAAATTTACTGTGCCTTTCCAGCAGGATCCCTACACGAGAAATACCCTTGGACTAAGTAAATCTAGAGATTAGTCTGGAGTCTGCTTTGTGCACTAAAATGAGGCACTTTTTTCCCCCATGCCTAAGCCCTTTCCTGAAAATGGGTTTCTAATATTCTGTCTGAATTCCTTGTTCACTGAACCTACAAGCAACTTATGGAGCAATGGAATTAAAAGATTAAACCACAAGCCTCTTGCACTAAGTCTTTAAATGCCTTATGAAGCACGGTTTACATAGCAACCAAGTCTACAATCGGAGTTACAGACTCAATTGCTTTTAGAGTGTTAGAGACTCAGTGCTTGGGAGACTTTTCCTTAACTGTTTTCCTGCTGTTGTGTAGCAACAGGCTGACCCATTTTGATACCTCTTGGTGAACATTATTCAGTTTTTACTTATAGCTGTGCATATTTCAATTGCATATTGGCCTCATTGTAAACATTACAGGTGACCTCAAGTGAACCAGACACTAAGTTTTAAGACATTCTGTGCAGTTTCTTGCTTATTTAAACTACAAAGCACTTAGAAATGTAAGCCAGAAGGTAGGCACCCGTGCCTCATGCCTCTAATCCTAGATACTCAGAAGGCTGAAATCCAAGGATCTAAGTTCAAAGTCAGCCTGGGCACAAAAAGGCTGTGAGAATCTTATCTCCAATTAATCACCAGAAAACTGGAAGTAGCACTGTGGTTCAAGATGTAGACTAGGAGCCTTGAGGTGAAAAGCTCAGTGACAATGTCCAGGCCCAGAGTTCTAGCCCAACAACCGACAAAAAGAAAAAAAGAAAAAAATGTGTGCCAGACTCTTATTTAGAACAAGAAAATGAGGCCTAGAAAAATTAATAGCAATAATATGTAATAACTACTATTTGCCTAGTACTCTCAATTTTCTAAGAACAACTGTTTTTCATGCACTGTTGATGTGACTTCTTACAGCAGTCCTGTGAATTCTGTACAAATTCTTTCTCCATGTGAGCTTTTGTCCCATACCTCTGTCTCTGTCTCCTATGGGAGGACATCTGGTTCACACTTCTTTCCTCTCTCCTACAGTAATCATTTAGCTGTCTGTTCGCTCAACAAAAGGCAAATATTGTGCTAATTCTTTCCTTTTAAAACACAACACATAACCACAGCAACAACAAAATCTGAGTTCTTTCCACACAGGTTATCACTTTTTGTTCCTCCTTGTAGAAAGACACCTAAAAGTAGCATTTAGCTCAGTTAATTTGATTCCGCTCATAGTGTTGTTTTTTCCTCCAGCTAACTGCCTTCTTACTTGCCCCAAACTGCTTTTGTCAGGTTGCCTGGAATCTCTATGCACTAAAGTCACTGGACAGTTTTCTGTTTTTATCTTCCTTAACGTACCAATAACTCTGTGTGTGTGCATGTGTGTGTGTGGGTGTGGAGTTTGAACTCAGGACCTTGTATTCACCAAGTAGACACCCTATTACTTGAACTTCATCCCCAGCCCTTTTTTGTTTTAGGCTTCTGTTGGTTTGTTCACAGTGTCTCATGCTTTTTTCTCAAACTAGGGACCATGATTTCTCACATAGCCTTACATAGCTAGGAATCACAGGTACACATCACTATACTCAGCTTATTTGTTGAAATGGGGTCTTGCTAACTTTCTGTTTGGGTTAGCCTCACACTGCAAAGTTTTGCTTGGGGCTAGCCTTAGACCATAATCCTTCTGATCTTAACTCCCAACTAGCTTGGATGATATGAACCACTATGCCCTGAACTTTTTTTATATAAAATAACCTCTTCCTCCTGTGTCACCACAATCCCAGAATTGTGTTTTAGGGTTGCTTCAGTTTCCTGGCCACTCTGCTTCCTAGCTATTCAAGAGGCTGGAATGCCCTAGGATTGAGTCCTAAATCCTCTCAGTTTTCTATGTATACTTCTTCAACGGTTTCTTCCAGACTTGGAGCTACAGGTATTGTTTTCTGCTTTCTCTTTTCTTTCAGCCTGTCTGGAGTCACTCCTCCCAACTCATTTCTATTCCTTTTTCATGGGAAGCACAGCAACATGACCTTGGTTCTTCACTGATTCTGGTTGGTGGAAGGCTCTTGCAGGAGGAGAAGGCAGGTGGGAATGTTTATTCTCTCATTGATTGCACTTTCTCACTGAAGGCCACATTTCTGGCAGGCCATCTCCATACCAACTCCCTCTTCAGATCTTATGAGAGCTCTTACCTTGTATTTTCACACTAGGGATGTTAGAAATTGGAATATTTTACAATTCCTTGTTGGATTTCTTGTTCTCGAATCCTTACTTTGAATAGGCTCTGTTTTCTTCTGGGTCATTGACTGATATATAATCTACATGCTGACATTATTAATATCTCTAACCCAGAGCTCACCTTTCTGAGTACAAACTACCTCCTATACATCTTTATGTCCAAAACTGGATTCAGTATCTTAATTATAAACCTTTTCCACTCAAGGCTGATTTTGACTTATGGCTCTTGGGTAGTTAATTTGGAGAGAAGATTCTCATAGATTTTACTGTTTCGGCTGGCTTTGAACCACTATCCTTAGATCTCAGCCTCCTATTGAATGAGGATTCTGGAGTGAGCCACCAGATTTCATCACCTGAACTCCTAACCCCCTGGGCCAAACCATAAAAATATTTTCTCATTGATTGCAGTAACCACTTGCATTGGCTCTGCAGCTTCTTTATTGGCTTCCCTCTCTCCATCTTTACCACCTATGTGTGACTGCAGAACAGAGCAGGTCATACTCCAGCCCCAAACCCTAAAGTAAATCCTGAATCAAAGTAAAAGCTAAAGTTCCTTTAATCATCTTCAAGACCATATACAAAACTATTGCTGGATATGTCCCTATCTTTTTTTCCCCCATTCTTCTGTCTCACTCTCCCAGCCACAAAATGTGTTTGCTGTTCCTAGAATGTGCTGGACATCTTCTCCCTTTAGGGAGTTGAACCTAGTTATTATCATTCTTCAAATGCTTTTCCGTCTTTGAATTATTTGTATAACTCCTTTAGTACCTTAGTCTTGACTCAAAACTTACCTTCTAACAGTGAACCAATTAAATAGTGATACTCACTAGACACTATGTTAGAAATGAACTTTACAACTTGGAGAGAAGAGAGTTTGGGGGAGGGAACGCACAACAAAACAAGAGAAGGGTGACATTATTTGAAAAGAAATGTACTCATTGTCATACTTATATAACTGTAAACCCCCTATACATCACCTTTACAAAAAAAGCTAAAAATTTTAAATAGATCCCTACTCTAAGCATCTGAATCTCCCCATTTCCTCATTCTGGCTCTCATTTTCTGTCTAAAACATATGCCATATATACTAAGGTTGCCAATTATTTTGATAATATTCTCATATCTATGGTCTTACCAACACTCACTAAAATATAAACAACACATTTTCATTTATTTTTTGCAAGCATCTGAAAACAGTGTTTGGCTTATATCTCAGTTCAATTTTTTATATCCGTCTTTCAAAAGTTTACTATGATTTGCTTTAATTTTCATTCACCTAAAATATTTTCTAATTTGCTTAGTATTTTGCTCTTTGACTAATAGGTTATGTAAAATCATGTACTCATACTTAGTATGAATTTGAATTCTTTAAATTTTATTTTGAGACATGACCTCATTGAAAAAATTGGTTAATTGTCCTCTTACTTGGTTTATGATAAGAAGTCTTCTGTAACTTTAATTAATCTGCAACCTTCCCCTCCCCTGCATAACATACTATGTTTTTATCATCTGAAAAAAAATTTTTCTCTGCCTTTAGTCTGTTGTGGTTGGATTATTGGTATGTTTATTTGTATTGGTCCTGCTTCAGGCTTTCTTGGCCTAATAGATCTTTTTTTTTTGTAGAAGATACTAAAACTAGTGTGTATTTTTACTTTGAAATTTTGTTTCCATTTGTATTCATACTGTGGTTAATCCATAAAAGTTTGACACAATTTGCATTGCACTGATAAATTGACATGCTAAAGTATTACCCTTTTGTATACCAATTTAAGATAATAAAAAGATAATTTTAGAAGATAATGACAAAATTTAAAAACCCAAACTACTGAGTTCTCTAAAGCTAATGATGATAAGGCATATTTAGTAAATATTCAATAAATGCCTACCAAGCAATCAGAACAAACAGGACACATCAAAACTTCAGAACCTTTTAGAAGTGTTTATAAGTCTTCATAAACACACTCAAAAATGAGGATTTCTCTTCATTATACTTGACAAATGTTCAAATCACACATTTAATATTATATATGTTATTATTAGCCAAATGAATGAAACTAACACATTGCATGAATAATGCAGAGAAAATACCACCTACTGTTTTGACTTTAATTTGTAAGTGAATGAATAAGATATTCACCTATAATGAGTTTTTTGATCAAGATGTTCTCTGACATATATTTCACATTAAAGTCAGTATTTGAACACCACACAATTAGAAATAAATAACTGAATATGAGTAAGGTAATGCTTAGTCCTATAAAATACTGGTCTGAACAAATAATAAGCTCTGTAAATTACACGATCTTCCCAGTCACAGGTAAACTTGCCATGACTGCTTTAGTTTAAAATAGATTTCCCAATATGAGAGGAAAGTACTTTTCACTACAACATATATATCCACCGGCTAGGAACCAGTGGCTCACGTCTGTAATCCTAGCTACTTAGGAGGTTGAAATCTGAGGAATCAAGTGTGAAGCGAGCTAAGGCAGGAAAGTCAATGGGACTCTTACCTTTTATTTCCCATCAAAAAGCTAGAAGTGGGGGCCAGGAGTTTGGCCTAGTGGTAGCGCGCTTGCCTAGCATGCACGAAGGCCTGGGTTCGATTCCTCGGTACCACATACATAGAAAAAAGATGGAAGTGGTGCTGAGGCTCAAGTGGTAGAGCTCTAACCTTGAGAAAGTCCAAGGACAGTGCTCAGGCCCTGAGCTCAAGCCTAGGACTGGCAAAAAAAAAATCATCAAAAAGCTGGAAGTGAATGTGTGGCTCAAGTGTTAAAGTGGCAGCCTTAAGTAAAAATAATCTAATGCCCTGAGTTCAACCCCTAGTGTAAACAACACACACACACACACACACACACACACACACACACACTCCATAAAATTAACACCATGTAATCCCCACAAATTATTAATGTATGCAAATAAAAAGATTAATGTTTACTAAAATATATTTAAAACTGCTACACATTCTTTATACCTTTGTGGCAGGATAACCTTTTAAATTAGTTTTAACTCAAATACCAAAATTTTACTATATTTTTAATACAAGATTTACCACTCACAGCAATCACTTCAGTCCAATGGGTGTCCACTAAAAAGACAAAGGAAGGAAAGAGGTCCACCATTCATTCATGGGTCAAGAAACTGCCTCCCTCCCTTCTTTGACCATGTGATTATCTCAGTGTGAATAGCCTCCTGGCTTTTCTTTAAACTCGAAAGGCTTCATGAGAAAATCTCAATCAACATTGCTAGATATAAAGTCAAATCAAAATGACAGTGATTTTCCATCTCACTCCATTCAGAATGGCCATTATGTATAACACAAACAACAAATACTAGGGAGGATATGGGAGAAGAAAACCTATTGGTGTGATTCTTGGTCCTTATTAAGAAAGTTTCGACCTGTGCCAAGGAGGCCTAGTGTATCTCCTATTCCTTCCTATAGAGTTTTCAGTGTGTCAGCTTTTACCTCCAGGTCTTTGATCCATTTGGAGTTAATTCTAGTGCAGGGTGACAAAGAAGGATCCAACTTTAGTTTTCTGCAGGTGCTTAACCAGTTCTGCCAGCACAACTTGTTGAAGAGGCTGTCTTTCTTCCATTCTATTTTTTTGGCTCCCTTGTCAAAGATTAGGTGGCAATAGGTCTGTGAAAGGCTGGATAAGTGGGACTGCATTAAACTGCAGAGCTTTTCTATGGCAAAGGACATAGCTAGTAAATTAATTAGGAAGCTACAGAGTGGGAGAAGATCTTCACCAACCATACAATGGACAAAGGCCTCATATCTAAAATATATCAACAGATCAAAAAATTGAATCACTCCAAAACTAATCTCCAAAGTAACAACCATCCCATTAAAAAATGGGCCAAAGACTTAGAGAGTCTTCTCTGAAAAGGAAACAAAAATGGCCTATAGACACATGAAGAAATGCTCAACATCTCTGGTCATAAAAGAAATGCAAATCAAAACAACTCTAAGATTCCACCTCACTCCAGTTAGAATGGCCAGGATCAGGAAAACGAATAACAACAGATGCTGAAGGGGATGTGGCCAGGAGGGATCACTACTACACTGTTGGTGGGAGTGCAAACTTGTTCAACCACTATGGAAAGCAGTGTGGCAGTGCCTCAAAAGGCTAAACATAGAACTCCTCTATGACCCAGCAATTCCACTACTTGGCATTTACCCAACCATCCAGAAACTAGGGCATACTAAATCCACTGCCACCACAATGTTCATTGCAGCATTATTCACCATAGCAAAGATATGGAACCAATCCATATGTCCCTCAGTTGATGAATGGATCAACAAGATGTGGTATTTGTACACAATGAAATTCTATGCTGCTGACAGAGAAAACGACATCGACCCATTTGTTAGGAAATGCAAAGTCTTAGAAAAAAATCCTATTAAGTGAAGTTAGCCAGACTCAAAGGAACTTAGGCTCAATGGTTTCCCTCATTTGTCATATTCAGTAGAAACCTTGGGCTCTCCTAGCAGAGATTTGCAATAGAGCAAAACCTTGATACATAAGGCCATATAGTATAAAGCTAAGTGAAAGGATCCCTAGGATATTGAAACAAAAGCCATATAATGAATGATTGTTGTCTTTAATATACTATGTTATTTCTCATCTCTTTTGCTGTCCCTTGGTTATCTCATATTGTTACAGTATCTCACTTTGTTATCTGATAAATTGGATATATTTGTATTTGGCTATTTGAAATTGGATAGGGAAAGGGGGAAAACCAAGATGGGGGTAGGGGGGCGGGTATTGGGGACCAAGACATGTGAAAGGGTATCAATGTATGTGAATTAATGCACCTTCTATCTGGCAAATATTATGTAACCCTTTTATTAATTACAATAAAAATATTAAAGAAAACCTATTGGTAGCAATGTAAACTAGGGCTTTGACTTGTATGCTTTTACTGATTTTGGAAAACTTACCAACAGTATCTCTTCAAGTATTCTCCGTTTTTTACACACTTTTGAAATTTTCTTTTGACACATTTTAGAGCCACAGCTTTCAGATGATATTTGCTTTTTCTTTGAATTATTTTTTACTTTTGCTCTCCATGTTTCTTTTCAGATAATTTCTTCTGTTGTAACTTCTAGTTTATTGAGTTACCTTTTTTCTATTAATTTTCTTCATTGTTATTGAGAAGATGATATAGAGAGGGGTTACAATTACATGAGTCTCATAATGAGTTCATTTCCTTTCATATGGTGTCTTCTGTTCTCTCATCCTCTCCCAGCCCCTCCTCCCACTCATGAGATGTTTAGTTCTTTATTTACTTTTGTACATTTCATTCTTATCTTTAACTACTTGTACACAGGAATGGCCTGCAACAAAGTAGTATATGAATACAATAAATCTTGATCAACATTGATTTACTTTAGTTTCATCCAGTCTGCTAATGTCAAAGATTTCCTTGCCCTTGATAGAATATTTTTATTGTTAGAATTTCAATTTGCATATATATATATATATATATAGTTCTTAGCACTTGGCTAGAATTCTGCATATGTTCACAAAAGTTCACATTTCTGCATATTAATTATATTTATTTCGAAGTTTCTGGTGGTTTCAAAATGAATCTATCTCCATTGATAGATTTTTCTCTTAAAATTTGAAGTTAATTTTTAAACTTAAAAATCAGGCATAATGTTTGTAACTAGAGAAATTGGCTTAATTTTATGTTATCTTTATGAAGAAAATTGTAGGAATCTTCTGTCAATCCCTTAGCATATGGGATTGAGTCAAGTAAGTAAGGAATTGGGCTAGGTTTGGATTTTGTTACTATTTTACCCTTGGTTCAAATACACTTGAAATGTGTCCACTGTTTGGCTGTTGTTCCCTCATACTTAAATGGTGCCAAATGTGCTGATGGGCTTTTCCTCTGTGCTCTTTTGGTACTCTCAGCTTTGATTCATCTTTTCTGCCTTTACCAGGAATAAAGTCCTTCTCCATGTCCCTCACCACAGGGTTGATTGCATGATGTCCAATCCTAGCATCACAGTGGAAAAGGAGGGACTCACTACTGAATCTCAAGTAGGCCTTTTATTCCTCCTCATTGGGGTGGGTAGTGCCTTTTCAGCATTCCTGCCTCACTTCCTTGTTGCTGCTAAACTGCCTGTTGCTTTTTAGCACAGGACCTTCACCCTACTGTGGTCCTCAGCCTCTCCCTCAGGAGCTCAGAGGTCTGTTTAAGCATTCTTTAAACAACAACAGTGTCTCCAGAGGGAGACAAGCTTGGTGTCTTTTGATGTCTTTCTCATCCACAGAAGGAATAACATTTTTCCTTTCCTGAATCTTGGGAATAAATGGGTTTTCTGTTCTCTGCAAGGAGGGGGAAGAATCAGAATATTGTCTTTATATAATATATATATATATATACTATTATATATATATATAGAGAGAGAGAGAGGTGGGGGGAGGGAGACAGAACCAAAAAAATGACCCATATAATCTGTTTATGAACTCCATGACTTTTTTTATTAAAGAATTTATTAACACTGAGTTTTACATCATATTTCAAATGACATGTTTAACTAACAAGTGTTCAAGAAGGGAACCTCTATATGCAATCACTGGCACTTAGTTTTTAGAATATGATCAAAATTAGGATGAGGATTTATATATCATAGATACATATTAATTTATGAAATAAAACATTATGTCTATAGAGTCATAGATTTTTATGTCTATGTAGTTATGTTTATATTTCCAATACCATATCCATAACATTTGGTATGCAAATATTCAGTCCTCGCTCTTGTACTGTTTGGATTTAATAGCCACATATTAAGAATACCATGTGCCTTTTGTTCCTTTGGTCTTGACTTGACTCACTCAACATGATTCGCTCTAGAGTCATCCACTACCCAGTGAATGCCATTATTTTATCTTGTCTGTTGGCTATATAGAATTCCATTGTGTGTGTGTGTGTGTGTGTATATATATATATATACATCTCACATTTTCTGTATCCATTCATCTGCAGTAGGGCATCTGGATTGTTCCCATCACCTGGCTATTGTGAATAGTGCAGAGATAAACATAGCTGAGCAGGTGTCCTTATCATATCTTGGGTTATGATGTTCAGGATAGATGCCCAGAAGTGGTATGACAGGATTGTAGGGAAGGTCGATTTTCAGTTCTTTAAGAAAACTCCACACTGCTTTCCAGAGTGGCTGAACTAGTTTACAATCCCACCAGCAGCGTAATAAGGTTCCTAATACTTAAGAATTAACTTAACCAAAGATGTAAAGGAATTATTTAATGAAAACTATAAAAGCCTAATGAAAGAAATTAAAGAGGACGCTAGGAAATGGAAAGACATCCCATACTCATGGCTCGGGAGAACCAACATAGTGAACTCCACGACTTCTTCAGGCAGATTCCCGAGGGTGTTACTTTCCTGGCCAACAAAAATATGTGTCAAAATTTCTGGTCAACAAAAATATGTGTTAAATATCTTCTTGTTGAGAAATTCTGAAAGAGAATTTCAGATTCAGTGGAAGCAACAGGAGTGGATTGTAACAGTCAATGACCAAAGAATGTGCTTGCAGTAGAGACATTGATTAATGGCTTTACACATGACAGACACAATCACTCTACTTGCTTCTCCCAATCCCCACTGTGGTGATATATAATATTATATATAATCATGCCCAAGTAACCTGAAGTGAGTCCAAGTCAAAAAACTGCTGGCAAGGGCTGGGAATGTAGCTTAGTGGTAGAGTGCTTGCCTAGCATGCCTGAAGCCCTAGGTTAGATTCCTCAGTAACACATAAACAGAAAAAGCCAGAAAAGCATTGTGGCTCCCGCGGTAGAGCACTAGCCTTGAGCAAAAGAAGCTTAAGGACCGTGCTCAGGCTCTGAATTCAAGCCCCAGGACTGGCAATAAAAAAAAAGAGTAAAAAGAAATTGAAGGCAGAAGAAATCCTTTAAGCTGAAAGGCCAACATCCAAACTTGAAACAACAAATTTCTTACCAGAGGGCAATGGGAAATTGTATCAATTTCCTCCTGTAATCCCAAACTGAGAGCCAAACTAAAATGAATTACTAGCTGCGGCTTTTCTATAAAGATTGGAGCAGCTAATAGAAAAATAACCATAGCAGGGAGGGGCTATGAAATCAGAGTTACGTAGGATGAACATAACTGCATGTACGCACTAGCCTCAAATCTTACACATGGGTTAGCAAGCAAACAGAGGGATGACAGAATGGTAGGGATTAAGGAAGAGGTATATACTTTTTGTTTTGAATGGCTCTCACTACATAGCTCACACTGGTCTGGAACTTCCAATCTTCTGCTTTCAACTCCAAGGTTTGGGAATTAAAGACACATGCCACCAGGCCAGCTAGGAAAGGTTTAGCTTGTAATTTGCATCTCCTAAAACAGATAAACAATATTTATCTAACATCCTGGACATCTTGGAATATGGCAAGTGAGTTACAGATAATACAAAGAAGCCCAGATGAAGCAGGCTATCTCTTCAAATACAGACAATGCCCTCTCTAAAGGAAGTTCTCTCCTTAAAGAGGAGTATTGTCTGTAAGCCAGAGGTGGAATGGGCTAGTTGAGGATGACATACTTTGGAAGAGAGTAGACATACTTATTTTGTTGTCCTATATACAGCCAATTATCAAAATGCTTGGTTTTCCCTTCAATTAATGATCTTCTATTGGAGTTTCCTCCATCTTAAACTCAAGAGCTTGCACTTGACAATTGGGGCATTGCTGTAGTCTTAATGATTTGTTCATGGTTAGCCACATGGTTCAATCAGAATCGTAAGAAGCAATTATATTTCACTGTGATCACTGGAAAGAGAAATATACTCTCCTTTCTGATGAATGTGAACCTGAATTTGCAGAGGGTCATAACTACAGGCTTCAGACTGAAGTCAAAGAATCAAAGATCAGGCTAGGAAGAACTGATGACATCATTACATCCTCTTTTTCTAGAGCCAGCACTTTAGGGTACTTTCAAATATACAAAGAAATTCTCATTCTGTTTGTTATTTTGAGTTGAATTAATGACACTTGTAAACAATATTACTTCCCTATAGACATGTTTGCCCCAAGACAAGCCCTCTAGGGCTCCTAAAGGAAGGAAAAACAAATGTTTTCATTTGGGGTTTCATGTGGGCATCAAAAGTGTGATACTAAATTGCTCAACTGGAGAAGCCAAGTCAGATAAAGTGACTTTGGAGTTAACCTTTGGACAACTTAAAACATAATTTCCCTCCTTCACTTTGAATAATGTTCTTTTTTTTTTTTTTGCCAGTCCTGGGCTTGAGCTCAGGGTCTGAGCACTGTCCTTGGATTTTTTTCTCAAGGCTAGAACTGTACCACTTGAGCCTCAGCACCATTTCTGGCTTTTTCTAAGTATGTGGTACCAAGGAATTGAACCAGGGTCTTCGTGCATGCTAGGCAAGCACTCTACCACTAGGCCAAACTCCCGGCCCCTGAATAATGTTCTTTTAAAATGATTGTGTATTTGGAAAAAGTTGCAAACGCATTAGTGTTCCTTTGCCATCTTCCCCTACTGTATTTTACATGACCAAGGTACATGTTTTTGTAACAGTCATAAGTTGCTATTGATTAAACTGTTGTATTAGGTAATTTTCCACAGGTAATCCCACTAAGGTCTTTCCTCTGTTTTGGGATCCTGTGTAAGATTCCATGTTGCCTGACCCCATCCACCCACCTGGCCTTTAACTCTTGTTCATTGTTTTCTCTCATGGCTTTACCACTTGAACCACATCTCCACTTATCACCTTTTGCTAATTAATTGATGATAAGTTTTTTGGCTTTGCTATTGAGACTGGTATGAATAAAACCAGTCTCAATCCTTAGATCTTAGCCTTTCATGTAGTGAGGATTACAGACATAAACCACTGGGTCTGTGACAGTTGCTCCATTTTCCTTTTTTAATGACCTTGATAGTTGTGAAAGGTACTGGTTGTGTATTCTGGAGGATTCCAGGCCATGGAGGTTGAGTTTGATACTTTTCTTAGTATTAGAATGAGAATGGTAGGTGTGGGAGAAGAATACCAGAGAGGTAAAGTAGGGTGATATTTTAAGAGTTGATTAGGTGCTGAGCAAATAAATGTACTGTGCCCTGACTTAAGGAGTTCTCTGAGCAGGGTTCTCAAGGTGTGCAGTGTTGTTCTAAATCAGTACATTTGAACTCTTTGTACTTCAAGGAGACAAAGGTGCATAGTGATTTGCTGGGAGGATCCTTATGATTGTAGAAAATGCTAATGAGTTTTTGCTGTCTAGAAATGTAAGGCACAGAAAAACGAAGTCATTTCAGCAGTTAAAAGCCAGGTTTTCCCAAATCAAAGTTGGAACGTAGAAATCTATTACTCCTTACTTCATAAGACAGACACCTTTACTTTTCTATATGAATCTTGTGGCTAGATTATATCCATGTCTCCAAATGCTTTTCATACAAAGCTGTAACAGTCATGGCCAAATTTTCTCTCTCTCTCTCTCTGTCTCTCTCTCTCTCTGTCTCTCTCTCTCTCTCTCTCTCTCTCTCTCTCTCTCTCTCTCTCTCTCTCTCTCTCTCTTCTCTCTCTCTCTCCCTCCCCCTCTCCCTCCCCCCCTCTCTTTGTCTTACACACACATCATTAGGAAAAATATATGGTTCTAAACATAAGCACATTATAAAGCCGCCTTGGTATATATACTTCATTATCTCTACCAATTTATCAATAATTGTGATAGCTACTGAATAGTTACTGAATCTGGCACTGGGAAGTCAATAGGAAAGAGACCAAAAAAACCCAAACTTTCCTTCAAAGGGCTTTGTCTACGTGATGTTCTAACAGAGATACTTATCATTCACATATGTAAATTAATCTCATGTACGTCAAGCACTGAAAGTATTATGTAATAAGATTGAAAATTTAACTTTCAAATGAATGCTTTCATTGTAGATTCCTTAGAGCAGGATTTTTTTCTCTCTCTAGCTCATGACCCACTACTTGACTTATGTTCCTGAAGTGCAATGATGTCCTCCTTAACTATAATTGTGAGTTACTATTTGTGTTATTGTCAATTCTAGGACTAGTACTTAGAATTTACCACAAATCACTCATTTTTTGGTTGTGTGTTTGATGATTTGAGACAGGGTCTTTCTATGTAGACTAAGCTGACCTGGAACTTAGGATTCTCAGGCCCTCGGCCTCCTGAGTATATATTTGAGTCATGTGCCACGATGCTCAACTTAATAATTACCTAACACATGTGCATTCATAAGAGTTATATGAAAGAGATGAAAGGTTCTAAAATGGTAACCCAATGGTTATAGGCATTCTTGGTGTGTTCTGAGAAGCATTTTGAAATGTTAATTGCTACTTTTTTTGAAATTTGCAAGCATATATCTAAGATACACTTTGCTCTCAATGAATCCAAAGATTTGATATTGCTGTAGTGCTGTTCACACATTGGGTGTGCAGTCCCTACCTCGTCAATCTCCCATCTAGTCTTCTTTCTTCACTTATTTTCCTGTTTAGTCAATAGAAAAAATATAATTTTTGATTTAGCGATTGTCTTGGAAGGCAGGTGGAATTGGGGTTTCGTGCTTGGAAAACTAAGAAGGAATAGTAAGTTTAGTGGAGTTGCATCTTTCAGGAATTGAGTAGAGACTAGGGAAAGGTGGTGAAGAGCTTTCTGAGTGACAGTTGTCCATGGTACCAAGATGTGGTACCAAGAGCCCATGAGCCTTGAGAACTAGCTGCTCTGCCTCGATAAAAATCTTTAGTGACCAAGATTGCAACAAGGACTGGAGTCACTGCTCAGCTATTCTCCTTTTCCAGCCTTTTACGGCTTGTAAAGCACGATAGCAATACCAGTCTGAGAGCAAATCTGTTTCGATTTTGTAGGACCTTATATGCCCAAGAGAAAGGGAGAGCATCCAGAAAAACAACTGGATTTCTTACCAATTTTTATAGGCAGGGAATTGGAGCTACATTGGATTTGATTTAGAAGACTAAAGAAATGTAACATTACCTTCTTCTCGGGGCCCAGAAAAAAATTTATTCCTGTAGATTACGATATAAATGTTACTTTTTCTTTAAGAGAAACTAGTTACTTGATTGAATAAGAGGCATGTAAGTATAGTAAAACGATAGTAATTGAATTGATTAGGTTCAACTACACACACAATTAAGTTCATCCTCAAGAATAAGTGGCTGAACCAGATGGTCTCCAAGCTTTCTCTTGGCTCTGCAACACAACAATATCAGTAATTTAAGTGATGGTTCAGAATATAGTGGGTGAATAGAGGTTGAATTATCTAGGATGGCAGGTAGAATAATTTAGCAAGCAGACATAGAAGGATAGAGATGTGGTTATATATCTTCATTGTGAAGCCCCTGGCACCTAATACACAAAATCATGGATAGGTTGACATCTAATGGCAACTGTGGTTCTTAAACTAAAATTGACAATCTACTAAGTTACCATTTACCATATGTCTATTTTCAACTGTGAGTAATTTTATTTTATTTTCTATCTTGTTAAATAGGCTGCTTTCTCAATGCAGGGCTCACATGTACAATTATCTAATGCTATTTTCCCTGCAAGTTCCACACATGGAAGCGTCTCAATATCATGTGATTGAAGTATTCCCCATTTCTCCATCCTTCCCAAAGTTCTCTTCTCTCTCCAATTTTCTACAGACCTACGTGCCTCGTACTGCCATACACTATTGTGATCTCAATCAAACTGGGGGTTGGACCCTTGAACACTTTAAGTCCATGAACAATTGAGAGCTGGGAGGCCAGCTACCATTATTCAAAACACTGGCCAAAACCAGTGTAGCAGTGTGAACTCAACCAACCTGCATTGTGCCATCAGAAAAGAATATTTTTAATTTACTTAAAAATGCATTGATATGGCCATTATCAGTGGCATTGGCAGTGGCTCTCTCCAGCATCAGGCTGGATCCCAGTATTTATGCAATTGCTTTAAAAGTATACTTGTTTGTTAAACATGTTATTTGAAATATGATGTAAAAATCAATGTTAATAAATTCTTTAATAAAGAAGGAGGAAGAAAAAGAATACATCCACATGAAAAGTTTCCCAAGAATGTTTATTCACAATCATAAAAACTTTATTCACAATCATAAAAACTAGATGGTATCAGGTATTCAGGGCTTATGCCTGTAAGTTTAGCTATTTAGGAAGCTGAGACCTGAGGGATGCAACTCAAAGTCAGCCTGGGCAGATAAGTCTGTAAGACTCTTATCTCCAATTAACCAGCAAAATGCTGGAAGCAGAGCTATGTATCAAGTAGTAGAATGCTAGCCTTGAGTGAAAAAGCTAAGGGATAACACTGAGGTCCCAAGTTCAAGCCCAAGTATCAGCAATTAAGATATCCATCAAGAGGTGAAAAAAATGCATTCATACAATAAAATAGTATTCAGCAATAAAAAGGAACATACTTATACTATGTAAAGAGTTTCAAATGCATTTTGTTAGGTAAAAGAAAACTCTCTGAACTGATTTCACAGTATATGATTCCACATTTGTGATACTCTTGAAAAGGCAAAATCATAGAACTGTTAAACAGTATTTGTTAGGAATGCAGGGGAAACGAAGAAAAAATTCACATAGGAGAAGCACACATTATGTTTTAGGAGAGTGAAACTGAATGGTGGACACATGACACTATGCATTTGTCAGAATGCATGGAAATTTACAGTGAGTGAATATTAATGTATGCAAAATAAAAAATCATTTAAGGAAGTCAGGGAGGTCTCAAGATGAATGGAACAAATGACAAAAATTTAACCATATTATAAACAGATGAAACAACCCCACTGAAGGGAAACGCAGGAAAAAGGTGCTGACCTAAGTAGTTCTGGAAATGACTAAAGTCTGTAAGACTATAGGAAAAAGAAACTTTACCTCAACACTTAGTTAAATTTCCCTTAGGTGAAAAAAATTCTGAAAACACTATATATGGGTAATAGAACTGAATATCTGAGCAAGTGGAGAGCAGATGGTGGTGAAAACTTGCAGACAAGTGAGGGGAAGAAGGCTGGAATGATCAGGTAGTAATGGCTTTCAGTTGATGACTCTTGTTTATAGTGTACATTTATGATAACTTTAATATAGGTATAGAAGGTCACCTGTAGAAATATGTATGGATGTATTGGTATTTGTGTTTATAGATCGATTAGGATAGAAACATGTTTCCTTGTTCAGTCATCTGAAAAGGTCTAGAAGCACTAAGGGGGCTCTGTCCCCCTTAGTAGCAGTGGGCACATCTGGTGTTCATATCTTAGTTTCTAACTGATTCTCCAACCAAACTAACCAGGGCTCCTTGGAAAGTGGCCATTTCTGAGACTGGACCAGGAATGAGCCTGGACTACCATTTCAGAAAAGGAAGAATAGAAGGGCAAGAAGAAGTGTTCATTTGTGAATGTGCATATGCACACACATATACACACTCACATTCAGTGAAGTCAGTGTGCCAAAAAACATAGCTGTGGACTGAGCTCCAAAAGACCAATACTAGAAAAAATTTGAGCACAAAAAGATAAATAAAGCAATACTGGATAATATAAAACTTAAGAAAATAACCATGTTTTCACTCTGCTATAAATAAAAGTATAAGTTTAAGAAGAGGTAAGAACCGACAAATATACCTTGCAGAAAAATTACAAATCATTTATGTACATACTCACCCATAAGAAGAGAGAGCACTATTCCTGACTCCTGATGTGTAGGGTGTTCCTATTATCTTCTGTCCAAAAAGTATAGGAGAAGAACAATTTTAGTGGAGATACCTGACAATCATTTCCCCAGAGACGGGGGCAAGGTTAGCATCAACAGTGATAGGTCATATTAACAGTACGTACCCTTAATTTAATATACTGTCAATGACATTACTCAATGGTTCTTCTGGCCCGAAATCTATAGTCATATTCTAATTGCAAGAGAAATGGCAGCATAAAACACACCTGAAATTCAACAAAACACCTGACCAATATTTCTCAACATGATCAAGAGAGAAAGAAAAAGAAAAGTTAAAAAAACATGCCACACTTTATAGAAGCCTAAGGAAACATGAACACAGATGACATTCTGCATATGATTCTGGAACTGAAAAAAATTAAGTTAGGCATAAATTAAGAAAATATGAGTAAAATAGGAGAGTCAATTGAAATAACCTATCTGTATTGCTGGTTATTGTGAAAAAAGAACTGTGCTAATAAAAAGATGATAATAAGAGGAGAAACTGGGTATTGAATATATGCCAATTTTCAATATTATCTTTGTAATATTTCTGTAATCAATTTTGAATTAAAACATTTTGAACTAAACATTTTGAACTAAAACATTAATTAAAAATTGTCTGCTATATACCAGATATTGGAAATATAAATAATAAGCTCTGCTCTTCCATGAGAATGGTTATTATCAGGTTGGTGGGGTAAGCCTTATATACTATGGTAGAAATATTTATTTTATAAAAGGAAATTACTAAATGTAATATTCACATGAAGAAAAAACTTTCAGTGAAGGTCATTAAACTTTCCTAAATAAAGTGGCATTCAGGCAAATAGTAGTTATCCAGGTGTGAATGAGAAGGAACACACACACACACACACACACACACACACACACACACACACACATTATTGTAAATGTCAAGGATCTAGACAACAGGATCTCAGCATCTTGGTGGGAGTCAAAGTCATTATTCCCTGAGTTCTGAGCTCACGATGGGAGAAATGAAGAATGAAGAAGTCAGATCCTTGAGATGTCAATAGGCTGGTTCTAGAACTAATTAGTTCAAAATTCTTTTCCTTGCAACGGTATGTAACTAAAAATACTATTCTTAGCAGAAGTCCAGTGGTTCACATCTATATTCCTAGGTACTTGGGAAGCTGAGATACTGAAGGTTGTGGTTTGAGGCCAGCTTTAACAGAAAAGTCTGCAAGACTCCATCTCCAAAACAGCCAGTGAAAATTAGGAGTGGAGGAATGCCGCGCGAGCAAGCTGAACATGTACATGTCCCTGAATTCAAACCCGAGTACTGCCAAAATATCTGAGAAGGGTCTCATACATTTTTATAGAAGGCCCCAGAGGGAGCCAACATGTCACTGTGTTAAGGACAGTAAAGTTTATTCCAAGGACTATGAGATCATTTAAGGTCTCTAAAACTCTCCGTTGGTTTAACTTGCTTATAAGTCTTCTAGTTCTACAAAACTCTCCAATAAATAATCACTACAGACATTTGTAGCCATTTGATGTTCAGTTTCTGGTTCCCCAACAATCATCTTATTCTGAATTCAAATCCTAGCAAACCCACTTGAGACCATCAGACAATATCTTCTCTTTCCAGTATTTTGTTTTGTTTTGTTTGTGCTCAAGCAGTTTCTTTTTTGGATCCTATAGGACTATTGTTTCTTATCTGCTTGTGTTTCTAGACTTGCATCAATAATAACTTCTGAAAACCTGTTTCTGTTTCTATTGATAAAAGTAAAATCTTTTATCTTCTGTAACACATTAGTTGTAGTAGACAGAATAATGGCTACCAAAGATATCTACGTTCAAATCACAACAATTTGTGAATATATTACATGGTAAAAGGTATTTTGTAGATGTAATTTAGTTGAAGAGACTGAGAGGAAAATATTACTCTGAATTACATGATATACAGCATGTAGAGGCAGGCAATCATTTGAGAAAGAAGCTGGAGGGTCAGAATAAGAGAAAGAGATTGGAGTATAGGGGTGTGGGGGGGGAGAGCAAGAGAGACTATATGCACCTGCAGGAGTAAGGGCCAAACTTCAAAACTGGAGGATGGAGCTACAAACAAGAAATGCAGGTGGCACCTCAAAGATGAAAGAGGCAAGGAGATAGGTTTTATACAGAAACCTCAGGAAACTAGCCCTGCCAGTGCTAATTTTTAAGACTTCTGACCCAAGAGGTATATGATAATCTAATTATGATATTTTAAGCTACCAAAATTGTGATGATTTGTTATAGCAAATGAAACAACGCACTAAATATTCCTTTGTTCAGTTTCTCTTATATGTTATGTATTTAGTTATGCCCTCTCAATTATTTCTTATTCAATTATCTATTCAACATCAATTATATATTGTAAATCCTCCTGAGCTTGGTATTGTTCTCAGTGCTAAAAATATAATGGAGCTAAACACAAAGAAAGCCCCTCGTTTTTATGATCTTGTAGACACAAAGAGAGCCCCTCATTTTTATGATCCTTTAGACATTATAATCTAATTTCTGATACATAATAGTCTTTTGAAAGCATCTGCTAAAATGAGTCAATGAAGGCAGCATTATAGCTGTGAACTTGAATTAAAGTGGCACAAGAGAGCTGGGGGTGTGACTCACTGTAGTTATTTTTTCCCTAACAGGGGGCCCTGGGTTTAATCCCCAGACCCATAAAAGAAAAGGTTGCAAGTAACTTTATTCAGTTCTACATAAAATGGTCGTGGTATAATTCATCTCAGAAGGCAAGAGCATGCCCAAATCTGATACCACAATCAATCTTAGGCCATTACTTCTGAACCAAGAGAGATGCATAGAGAGTTGGAATTCTATTAGTTTTTCAGTTCCTGAAAAACCAACTATGCCCATCAAATTGAACACTGTGCCTTTTCACAGGTGGCAGATTTTACTACTTAAGCCTATGAGTGAAACTATTTTGATTTGTTCTCGTGGCCACTAATAATGTGAAGACAAATCTCAAGCAAGCAAATAATTGGGTGGAACTTTAGAGAGTAGGTGGCATGTTTAAAGAGAGAAAAATCTTCATAGTGGCTAAGCATATACATGGGGTAGCAGCAGTGTACAACAAACACAGATAAATGCTACTTCTTATCACAGTTTTCTGTGATGTTTTCTGTGATAAGTAGAAGAAGTTCAGAGAGATTAGGGTAGTTACCGAGCTTTCAAAGCACCTTACTCATCTTAGTGTTCCATCTACCAAAAGCTAAACATCTAGCTAATAATCCAATGCCTAGGAAACATTTAGCCTTTGGTTTCTCACAAGGTTCAGTTGCTCAGTTTTGAGATCTACATCTCTCAAGTACTATTTTAAAGCCAAGGCCAGCTTATGTGAGCTCTAGGCAGTTTATAGAAAAGTAGATAATAGTAGATGGTTTAACCATGGAAATTGAGCTATGGAATTGTTTGGTCATGAGAGAGCTCATCCGATTACTGAATAGGGGCCTCTTAAAAGCTATGGCCAACCACCAGAGGCCCACACCTATAGTCAGAGTTACTCAGAAGGCTGTGATCTGAGACTTGAGATCTGTCTCCAGCCTGGGCAGACAAATTGATCTGATTTATCTCTCATAAACCAGAAAAAAGTTGGGACTGGAAGTGAAACTCAAGTTGTAGAGTGCTAGCCATGAGTTAAGCAAGAGTTAGGTAAGATAAACAATGTAAGCAAGTTAAGCAAGAATGTGAAGTCCTGAGTTCAAGCCCCAGTACTATAAAACAAAAGGAAGTTATGATCTGACTCACATCCCATGATGACTTACTTGATTTTCAACCACAAGTTTCTATTTTGCAAAACTGACTCATCATAGCAGTTAGCAAGTTCTTCTGTGAACAAAATAAAGAAAAATAGCATTAGAGACTTAGAGTCATTATTCGTATACAAAGGGGGCATGATTGAGGTAATTTCAATAAAGGTAACTTCTTTCTGAAGCATTGTTAGTTATCTCCAGGCAGAAGAGTCTACGCATTGTACAACACTGTGGCCCCAAAGTGTAAGAACTAAAGCTTCACAATGATGTAAATGGAGATCCTATGGTTACTCATTTTGGGAATGTGTGACAATGAAGAATAAACAAGCTTGCCTGTGGGAAATTCTTCCAATCATCAAGTTTATAAATAATAAGCAGATGATTTGTTTCCCATCAATCTCTGATCAAAAAGGAAATTCTCTTTTGTCAGAAACATATTTTGTAACCAGTATGTACAATTATATATGTGCCATAGATATTTTTATAGAAAGTACACAAAAATGGAGTAAACCAGAATTACTGTCTATTGGAAACATAAACACATCTGCAAGGGAGAGTATCGTGGGAAGTCAGTATATCCCAATTGAATCAGATTGTGTTAAAGGCAAATGGCTTAACAAGTAATTTAGAGTACCATCCCCTCCTGCCTCTCTCTTTCTCTCTCCCTCACACACACGCGCGCGCGCACACACACACACACACACACACACACACACAAACATACACATGTGAAATTAGGAGGGGGATTTGTATATAGTATCTGATAGTAAAAGGCTTACATAAAGAAGCAAATAGTAATAATTAAAGGAAGAGAAAGAATAAAGCAGGATGATAGGTGAACTAAAGAGAGATTTATCAAAAGAAGAGGTTGTGGGCTGGGAGTGTGGCCTAGTGGCAGAATGCTTGCCTAGCATGCACAAAGACGGGGTTTGATTCCTCAGTACCCCATATATAGAAAAAGTCAGAAGTGGTGCTGTGGCTCAAGTGGCAGAGCTCTGGCCTTGAGAAAGCCCAGGGTCAGTGCTCAGGCCCTGACCTCAAGCCCCAGGACCGGCAAAAAAAGAAGAGGCTAAAATGGCAAAAAGAAAAAACATATGAGAAAATGCTCATTACCTATGGTCATAAAGAAAATGCAAATTACCCTAAGATACTACCTTACCCCTAACCTTACCCCTATCAGAATGGCCAATATTCTGAACTCAGACAAATGCCGGTGGGGATGTGGAGAAAGAAGAGCCCTACTGCACTGATGGTTGGAATGTAAACTAGTACAGTCACTCTGGAAGGCAGTTTGGAGGTTCTTCAAAAAACTAAAAATAACCCTTCCCTAAGACACATCCATACCATTCCTGGGCATCTACCCTAAGCATCATAACCCAGGATATGATAAGGACACCTGCTCAGCTATGTTCATCGCTGCATTATTCACAATAGTCAAGTGATGGAAACAATCCAGATGCCCCACTACAGATGAATGGATTTTAAAAAATGTGGTACATATACACAATGGAATTCTACATAGCCAACAGACAAGATAGAATAATGGCATTCACTGGAAGTGGATGAAGCTAGAGCGAATCATGTTGGGTGAGATAAGTCAAGACCAAAGGAACAAAAGGCTCATGGTCTCCTTGATATATGGATATTAGATTGAAACTGTACAAGAATGATGACTCAAAATTCAGATATGCAAAATTCAGATATTCAGAAAAAACTATATAGACATAAAAATCTATGATGGGTTATATACTCTATAGACATAATGTTATATAGATTGATATATATCTATGACATACAAACTCTCAGCTTAATTTTAATTATCTTCTAAAATATATGTGCCAGTGATTGCATATAGAGATTCCCTTCTTGAATACTTGTTTGTTAAACATGACATTGAAATATGATGTAAAAATCAGTGTTATTAGAATCTTTCAATTAAAAAAAGAATAAAGGAGGATGAATAGATAGTTAACTACAAAGTGACTTATAAAATGTCAATTTCCTGGATTTTTATGACATTCTTGGTATTTTCAATATACTGTTTATTGTTACTGTGTTGTTAGTCACTTTTATACTAAATTTGAATTTATGATTTCATTTTATTTATTTTTATTTTTTAAAAGAGAATTCCACATTGTAAAATCTCAGGCTCCATAAAATCTGTGCTCAAGACATCTGGAAAGAGAGGAGGCTTGAGATTCGTAAGGATAAATATGGAGGCCCAATGGAGCATCTGCTCAGGTGTCCTGTCCTATCTGGCCTCTGCTTTGTGTCTCCATGTTGAAGCTGCCAGGCTCCAGGTCTTAGTCATAAACACAGGCCCTTGACTAGCTTTTAAATAGTATGATTTAAAAAAAAATCATAGAAAATTACCATGAATGACCAGGACCACATGTGACACAGACATCAAATAAACATATTAACTTTTTCTTCCATTCTTCCATGTATAAAAGAAAAAATGTGGTTGAAGACCCCATTTGGAACTACCGTCTTTCTCTCATGTTTCACATGCTAATTTTAGAAGTACTTGTTGCATTTGTTTCATAACTATATTCCAACCTCCCACTGGTATTGTTATTTACCAGGCTGTTGTCTGTCTCCTTTCTCAGACACCCTCAGCAAGTTTCAGAACTCTGCTTACACTGTGAGTCAGGTCTCCATTTAACGAAAGGAGCTTTTGCAAACTTAAAGCACTTTGCTTCATTGCCTTATTTTAATGTGAATACAAACTATCTTCCTATGGTTTTCATATTGCAACAAGTTAAAAATGAATTCTTATTGTACAGGAATATTCATGAATGCCAGTAGGACAGGGCATACTCTGTGAGTTGATCTCCCACCACTTCTTTACAAGACTCCAATGACTGTAGCCACTTCAAATATGGCAAGCTGATTCCACCTGTGTTTCCTTGGTCCTGGATTATGCCCTGAACCTCTCTCATGTTGTACAGGGTTCAGGTCAGTGGCACCTCTGATCCTATATCTACTCTCACCTCTTTACACTGTTGCATTTCCCCAAAGAACTTTATAATATAGAAGGTTCTTCTCATTTATTTATCACTTTTCTGGGTATTTTTCCATATTGATAACTCTAAGCTTGAAGTGGGAGGTTCATTTATTTATTTCTTTCTGGCTGTATTTCTAGAAGCACTTGGTCTTTTGCAAGTAATTGATATCGATTCAGATTTGTGGAATAAATTCAGACTAGAATTCTCAACACCATCACTGGCATTGAACCAGAATGGACTAATGACTTAAAAGCAGAGTGATTGTGATCTTCAACTTGGAATGTAATATCCAGTCAGACTATTATTAATCAACTGTGAGAACAAGAAAAGACATTTCCTGACAGGTTCAGACTCAGAACATTTATTTCCTATATTTCTTTCTTGAGAAGTTAAATAGGTTCCATGAAGAAGAGAAGAAGAAGATAGGTTCCATGAAGAAGAGAAGAAGAAGAAGAAGAAGAAGAAGAAGAAGAAGAAGAAGAAGAAGAAGAAGAAGAAGAAGAAGAAGAAAGAGGAGGAGGAGGAGGAGGGGGAGATGATGATGATGATGATGTGAAGAGGAAGAAGAGAACAAGTAAGATGATTCAGAAAGTAGTACATCAAAGCCCTGAGCACAGGAAAGAAATGTCTCAGCCAAAGGACAGAAGGTGCCAAGTAGAAGTCACCAGGAAAAGTAACATCTGATGAAACAGATAGCTTAGAAAACAAAACAAAACATGATAAGCAGATAGAAGGCAATGTATTAACTTTTGGAAAAACTTTAAAAAATTATTTTCATAGTCGTAAAATGCATCTGAAAATAGCTCTCTAATTCTATCAAAAAGAATGGATTAAAAGAGTAAAACATTGTTTATTCTGAGAGGAAATGGATATCTAACTTGACAAGCTGAGGTTTAGCAGCAAATATATATTATTTGGAAATGAGAAGGGAGCCACTAATGAAATAGTTAAGAGAATAAAATGTGGTTGTCTCTGGTGAGTTGGGCTGGTAAGCTGAGAAGTGTGATCAGAGGAGGGGATATTTTCCCTCTTTGGTCTTCAGTCTGTTACATGACTGATGAAAATAAAAATTTCTAAAGGATTTAAAATTGCAATTTCTTCTGATAACAATAATAACCACAAGAGCAAAAATGAGTAAAAGAAAAAAATTTAAAAGTTTGCTGCATCTGTTCTCTGAGAAACTGGAGATCTCTCTATCACCTCTGCAGAGTACAGCTCCTTTGGATAACAGTGATTTAGATAATCGTAAATATTTAAAAGCCGAATTGTGCAATACACTTTTTAATGCTCCATGGCTTAGAAATGATAAGGCCATATCAGAATGCATGTGTTTATGTGTTATGTTTTCAAGAAATGTTGATTGATTTGAACAGGAAACTTGATTTTTTTCCAATACAATTCCCACTTGGACCACAGCAGTAATACTTATGAGGAGTGGTACTGTCTAAAAACTCTTAAACATTAGTCACACTTTTTGAAATGAATTAATAACTACTGAACAATCATTTACAAAGAATGTCATGTTGAAAATGGTGACTTAGACAAGGGCAAAAAATGGTGTTTATTTGCATGCCTGTTTTTAGAGGCAAACACTTTTTAAAGTAAAAAGTGTGACTTTTTTTTCTGTGCTTCTGATGACAATATGGAACACAATAAGTAAATTAAATAAACAGTAAATTTCAGCTCTACTTATTGTCCTAGCCAAACAAAATATGCAATGTGAAAATTTTGGAATGTATAAAATGAAATAAGCTTTGCAGTTTGATCCTAACTAGTGCCCTTTTCCTAATACAACATTTGGGAATATAAGGTTGCATCATTTTCATTTTTATTGAGCAATGCAGCCTAGGCATGTCCAGTAACTTCTTGTTGACTAACCTCCCCCCTAGGAATGGGGGAGCCTGTTTGTAAGGCATAAAAGCCAGCATACTTCTGCAAAGACTCACTTCCTACATGCAAATTAGCCTTGCCTTCATCTGATAGAGTTTGTGAAACCTCTTTGTAAGAAGATAAAGAAAAAACTACAACCACTATGTTGTAGCAAGTTGGAAAGGATAAATATTACCTTTCTGTTTTATGGGGTAGACATAAAAAAGGCGAGGGAATACTTGTAGATGGACAGAGATGGGATCTCGTGTGCACATTAGGAGAGTTGCTTACTCCATAGGCAGTTTGGGGAAAAGAAAGCATTCTTGATGCCATGGCCAATGAAAACAAGATAGCAGAAATAACTCACTTTTCCCCCTCTATTATTGAACTCAGGGCCTACCTGCTTGGAAAGCAGATACTCCACCTCTTGAGTTACATCTTCATCCCCTTTTTGCACTGAGTATTTTCAAGGTAGGGTCTTATTTTTTATGTCTTGACTGGCTTTCAGTAGTATTCCCATCTCTGTTCCACTAGTAGCTTAATTACAGACTTGAGACATCATATCTGATCCCCAAACAACTTTTGTATCTGGATAATTTGGGATCCAGGTTGAGATTTGGATAAAGAAAGCTTGTCCTTTATAGATCCTCACAAACATATTGCAGGATGCTCAAAGACCACTCTCCCAGTCACAGGGTGACTGCCTGCTTTATAGAATGATTACAAGCCTGGGGCTGAAGCTGGTGGTTTTTTGTTGTCGGGAAAGCATCCTCTCTTGGGCTATGAAGCTGAAGGAAGTTAGCTAGAGCTTAACTGGGTCCATCCTTCTAGACTGCTGGGGAAGGAAAGTCAAAATATTATAAAAAATGTAGAGAGGGTGGTATGGGAGGTAGCTGGTAAGGACACTGAGGAAAGTCAGAGGCAAATTTAAACATGACTGTTCACCTGGCACCATATGCAAACCTGATCTTTCTTTGGTTTGGCCCATAAAAATCCCTCTTCTAATGCAAAATAGTCCCAATTATGTTTCAGATTGGTATAGAAAGATGCAGCCATGAATCCCACTTTAAGCATGATCTCAAGGGAGGGACAAGTCCATGGTAGATTTTAGATATTTTAACACATGATCAAGGAAGGATTTTAAGGAAGGATTAGCTTCTGTGGTGTCATAGCACATGGCAGCTGAAAGGAAAGGTTACACTGGCAGTCAGTTTCACAATACATGGATTTATTGAGGTATAACAGATGCAACATGAGCTACACAGATTATGATGCACAACCCAATGACTTTTTAGATATTAATGCATCTATGAACTCATCACCAAAATAAAAATTTTGAACATATTGATCCCTCCCTAGTTATCCTTGTGCTCTCTTCTTCCATATCTTAAACTCCTACTCTCCTCTCCAGATAAACAATGATCAGATTTCATGCACATAGAATTATCTTCTTTTTACTCATTTATTATTTATTTATTTGGCATACTGATTTTTTAGTGAACACAATTACTTTGTGATTCAGCAATTACTATCTAGTGTAGGGAAAAGTTCTCTGTCTCTCTCACATACATGCATACATGTACACGATTTCAGGGTATTAAGTATAAATACACTATAATTTGCTTTTTCTTTTTACCTGTTGAAGGACATTTGAATTGTTTGCAGTCATAATTATAGGACCACTCATATACATGTGTGAGGATTCATGCCTTCATTTCTCTCTCTCTCTCTCTCTCTCTCTCTCTCTCTCTCTCTCTCTCTCTCTCTCTCTCTCTCTCTCTCTCTCCTTTTCTGTCTCCGTCTCTGTCTCTCTGTCTCTGTCTCTTTCTCTGTCTCTCTCTCTCTCACATACACACACACACACACACACACACACACACACACACACACACGAGAGTATATATAGGAATGAGAGCAGTAAGTTATATAGATGATGTTCTCTTTGGTGTTTTAAGAAATTGCCAACCTGCTTTTTTCAGTTTATTACACTATTAATTCTCACTAGCAGCATATAAAAGTTCTAGCTATTACTCTTCCTTACAAGCTGTTACATTTTAAGTGTGAAATGTCCCCCACAGGCTCATATCTTGAACACTTGGTTCCCAGTTGGTGGCACTATTTTGGGAGTTTAGGGAGCTTATGAGATAGAGGATCTTTCTGGGAAAAGTAGGTCCCATGGGAAACCCTTGTGGATATCTTGTCCCTTGTCCCTCCTTCTCTGTTTTCTGGGCTTTCTGTCCACCATCAATTGAAGAACAGACCCCTGACACTATGATCTTCTCCCCAAGTGATCACAGATGAAACCCAGTGAAATCACGAGCCAAAATAAACCATTCTTTTCCTTCGATTGTTTTGTTAGGTGCTTTGTCATAGTAATAAGAAAAGTTAATACTCAAACACTTTGGGTTTTTTTTTGCCAATCATGGGGCTTCAACACAGCGACTGAGCACTGTCCTTGGGCTTTCTCAAAGCTAGAGCTCTACCACTTGACCCACAGTACCACTTCCAGCTTTTTCTGTGCATGTGGTACTGAGGAACTGAACCAGGGCTTCATGCATGCTAGGCAAGCACTCTACCACTAGGCCATGCTCCTGGCCCTGGTTTTGTCTTTTTTATTTGAGTCATTTTAATACCTGGCACTGGACCACAGGATGATTACTAATGGTCTTAAAATTTTTCTTGTATTTTTTAAAATTTTTTATTGTAATTAATAAAAGGGTTACATTATATTTGCCAGATAGAAGGTGCATTAATTCACATACATTGATACCCTTTCACATGTCTTGGTACCCATTACCTTCCCCCTCACCTCCCCCCACCCGTCTTGGTTTTCCCCCCTTCCCTATCAAATTTCAAATAACCAAATACAAATAAATTCAATATATCAGATAACAAAGTGAGATACTGTAACAATATGAGATACCCAAGAGACAGCAAAGGAGATGAGAGACAACATAGTACATTAAGGACAACAATCATTCGTTATATGGCTTTTGTTTCAATATCCTGGAGGTCCTTTCAATTAGCTTCATACTATATGGCCTTATGTATCAAGATTTTACTCTATTGCAGATCTCTGCTAGTAGAGCCCAAGGTTTCTACTGATTATGACGAATGAGGGAAACCATTGAGCTCTTGTGTTTATATAACATCCCAATTACATACTTGGAGGAATTATCTGTTTAAATAATTTACCCATTTAAATACTTTTTAAAAATTTAAAACAACTTCTTAGATATAATTTACATATCAGAAACTCACCCATCAACAGAATGAGTATAATTAACTTATATAGTTATGAGACCAACACCAAAATCAACTTAGGTATTTCCATTACAATGACAAGTTTTCTTCAGCACATTTGCATATAGTCAATCACCCTCAGTTCCAGGAAAACAGAGTTTACCTTGTTTCTGGAGATTTTCATTTCTAAAAATTTCACATAAATGGAATTATAAAATATGCAATTTTTCTACCTGGAACCTCTTAATCTTATACTTTTGAGGTGTAGTAATGCTGAACTTTTTATTGCTAAGGAGTATTCATTTATATATGTGAAAAATTATGTATAATTATATATAGTATATATAATTATATATAATTGAAGACCTTATATAATGTTATATAATATATAATTATATATACTTTTGTTTATTTTCTAATGATTGACATGTACAATATCTCCAGTTATTGATTATTATGAACAATCACTGTATGAGTGGGCATTCATGAACAAATCTTTGTGGAGTCCATAGCCTCATTTCTCACTTGTTGATGGCCAGGAAGAAACTTATTGGGTGCATGATAATTAAATGTTCCACATTAAAAGAAACTATCAAACTGTTTCTCAAAGTGGCTGCTCAGCTTTCCAGTCTCTGATCAGCAAAATACAAGGATTTAAATTTCTCCAAGTTTTTTTTTAAAGGTATTTATGTCAAGGAATTCTCTATTATTGTCTACTCTGGAGAACTAAGGCACAGATGGGCCCTGGGCCAATGTTGCTGAGATAGTAAAGCTCAGATTGTTCTTCATACAGGCATCTATCTCTTTGTTTCTAGATCCCTCCATCTCATCACCAATACCTATCTCCTCTATTCTTCTCCAGTCACTTATTCCAATTCCATACTTTGGAACTTGACAACACTACTGCCTGGACTCTGAAACTGCTGTGTGGACACAACAACCTCCTGACCTTCCTGTTTGCTTGATAAGCATTTCTTTCCAAGTCTTCATTCACTTTATCAGTACTTCCCAAATATTAGTAGCCATATAGTCTTAATCTTCCTTTTCCTGTCTTCACTTTCCCTTCTCTCTGGTTCAGGTGCTTTGGCTTATGGAGTGAGATACACTAATTTTTTATATACTATTCTTGCCCATGCATTGCTCTTTGTACACACTCACCTTTTTGTTTTTTATTTTAAAGCAATTTAAGTAACCCATTATACATCTGCATCTTATATATGCCCTGGCAATTGAAGGTAGAAATACCAGATATATTCATGGTCTTCCCAACATCTCCTGGCAACACTTGCCTACTACTCCTTTTACTCATTTTATTCTCCTCAAATCAATCTCATAAAATACCTGACAACTCTCAAAATGACATTGTCTCCTATATCATCAAGTAGACTCCATTAGGTACAAAGTTTCTTAATTTCCTAACCATTAGAACTACAGCTATATCCATGAGGTATTGCATCTCATTTCTTCTGTACTATCACAATTCAGGAGACAATACTACCTCTTGTATTATCTCTGGACCCTACATATACTTATTTTCTTAGGAACTCAATTTCTGTCTTTCACATGTATATTTGATCTTTATTTTGTTTTCTCTTTACCTGACTCTGTCCTTGGGCTTTCTCCAGGCTAGAGCTCTACCACTTGATCCACTGCACCATGTCTGGCTTTTCCATGTATGTGGTACCGAGGAGTTGAACCAAGGTCTTTGTGCATGCTAGGCAAGCACTCTACCAGTAGGCCAAACTCCTAGTCCTCCATTCTGATACTTTAAAGCATTGTCTGTGATAGCCAATTCTGACTTCTTTTTTGAGTTTCTTTTAGTGAAACTGTGTTCTCTGAAGTCACTAAGGTATTCCATAAGACTAAGTCTCATGATCTTAGGGCCTGGCCTTACTTGACCATTTAATCCATTTGATAAATTATCCTCTCCTCCTTTCTTAAAGAGAATTATACTGCCTAAGAGATGGAATGCATAGTAAAGCAATACATTGTAACTAGGCAGCTATAGGTCTGGATTCCAAGCTTCGTTTTTTCTAACTCCAACCTTTCTACCATCAGGTTACTTAGCATCACTAGGTTCCAAAGCCACATTTTCAATAGGAACACTTTATGTAGAAACAAGAAATTTCAGGTGAACCAGATACCTTCTAGAGGTCCCGTTAAACCCTAACATCTACGGTTACTGAGTTTGAGTCACACACGACTTAGCAGTCACATTTGTATGCATGGTTCAGCATTCCCATCTTTGAAGTGAGACATTTTCTCTTGCTGCCTAAATTACTTCTAGGTTATAAATTCACCTTTGGAAGCAATATTAACTCTTTCAGGTCTCTAGCCTAGTCTTTACAAAGACTGTATTTTTTAGATAAAAATAGCTAGCCAAAAGAAATAACAAGTGAGCTCTTTAAGTATGCTAAAAATCCTAAAGCAAGTAAATGCAAAGAAGTGCAAAATTTATTACCTAATCAAATCATCAAGGGGATAGCATTTTCTGTCCTAATACTAAGCTATTAAGAAGATATATTTGTGCTGGCTATGTCTTTAGTCTTAAAACAGAAGTCTTATGAAGACTTGGGAAAAATCATATTAAATGAAGTAAGACAGACACAAAAGAAACATATTTTTCCATGGTTTCCCTCATTTGTACTACCTAGTATATGCCTAGGATTCTCCTAGCAGAGGATCAAAATAGCTCACTAGCTATGTACATATGACCATATGAAATGATGCTAGTCAAAATGAACTCCAGGTAAGGAAACAAGGTGATTTTTAAATTTAATGTACTGTGTTCTTTCCTTTGGTGTATCCTGTGTTGTCACTGTTGTTTTTTAATTTTGATAAGCTGTGTCTCATATATATATATGTATATATATATACATATATGATTATCTGATTTGGGGAAGGGAAGGGAACAACACAATTGTGAGACAAATGACAAAGTATGAACCACTACAACAGTGACACTCATAAGACACTATGTTGGAAATGAACTTAACAACTTGGGGGAGAAGGGAATCAAGGGGGTGGGAAACTGGGGGAAAATGAGGGAGAGGATAACAATGTTCAACAAAAGGTACTCATTATCTTAATTGTATAACTATAACATAAATAGCAAAAAATAGGCACAAAATCAAAACCTTACCAGCTTCTTCCTAAGATGCTTAGTGTAGTGTGGTATAAAGAGCTAGATTTGAATAGTAATGGTATTATAATGAAAAAAGTCCAAGGAAACAAAAATCTCTGAATCTATCAGTGGTGAAGAGAACACTTGATCAATACTTCAGACTACCAAAGAATCATATATGGCATAGAAGAATCAGAAACTAGTGGAATATTGACTTTGTTTTAGACAAAGAGAAACTTTCTACATGTTGATCTTTTAGATTATAGAAGTTGAGTTATAAACTTGGAGAAGCTATAACTTTTCGGTCATAGTGTTTGTCTTTTTGCAGAAGTGTTTCAAAAGGATTATTGTTTAATGAAAAAAAACAAGAAAAATACAAAAAATACAAGTCTTAATGGAAAGAGAGACACACAAAGAGAATTTAAATGTATTAATTTGTGATCTACTGAACTGGAAAAAATGTGGTACTGTTTTCACTGCTCTGTGTTAGAAAAAGGCTTTTTTCCCCTTTCTTTAAATGTTTGTCCCTAAAAACCATATAATTTGTCTATCAGATTTAACTAATTTTAAAACTATTACTATGAAATTCACATTAGTACTACGATGTCAACATACATGCAATGGAGTATGTACATTTATCTACTTCCTTTTCACATTACTGCCTCTCTTACATAGTCTTATGTATAGAATAGTTATAGTTCTTTTCCTCATGATTGTGACAGAAAGGATAAAAATTAATATTATTAATTTTATTATTTGCACACAGAAACTTCTTTATCTCTCTACTATTAAGATTTCAAAATAGAACATTCTAGAACAATGTTTGATTATTGTTGTTTTAAAGTTGTTTTCTTCCTTTCAACCTTTCATATGAATTCATGCTCTACAGTTAAAGTTCTGCAATTCATAAGTGGTCTGAAGAAAAAAAATTGTTAAATAATTTCATGGATCACCTACATATTCAATCTATTTGGTCTCAAAGGTTTTTGCTCTTTTCTGGCATCCTAGAGTAGTAGGAAAGAAAAGACAGACTCTCTGAAAGCACGGGATATTCTATACTACTTGTCTGCGTCTGTAAGATCCTTAGTTGCAATATCAGATCCCCACTAGAGCTGGTTTAAGCAGACAGGAATCTATTAAGGATTATCACATCATTAAAAGAAATCTTTAGTGTAACCAAAGAGAGAACAAATCACAGCCAGCATCCTCCATTTGGAAAGCATGAGAACCAGGTGTCTTTACAATCAATGTATGTTCTTCCTTTCTTTTTCTTTTTTTTTTTTTTTTTGTATAGCATTTGTTCTCAAGGATACGGCCCTTTGCCAACACCCAAGATGATTTTAGTAGGCTCATGAAATTATATAAACTGAAGCCATATATCAGGTAACAAAGTGAGATACTGTAACAATATGAGATAACCAAGGGACAGCAAAAGAGATGAGAGATAACATAGTACCTTAAGAACAACAATCATTCATTATATGGCTTATGTTTCTATATCCTAGAGGTCCTTTCATTTAGCATCCCACTATATGGCCTTTTGTATCAAGGTTTTGCTCTATTGCAAATCTCTGCTAGGAGAGACCAAGGTTTCTACTGATTAAGACAAATGAGGGAAACCATTGAGCCTAAGTTCCTTTGAGTCTGCCTTATTTCACTTAATATGATCTTTTCTAAGTCTTTCCATTTCCTAACAAATGGGGCAATGTCATTCTTTCTGACAGCAGCATAGAATTCCATTGTGTACAAATACCACAACTTGTTGATCCACTCATCAACTGAGGGACATCTAAGTTGGTTCCCTATCTTTGCTATGGTAAATAGTGCGGCAATGAACATTGTTGTGCTGGTGGATTTAGTATGTCTTTGTTTCTGGATGATTGGGTAAATGCCAAGTAGTGGAATTGCTGGGTCATAGGGGAGCTCTATGTTTAGTCTTTTGAGGCACTGCCATACTGTTTTCCATAGTGGTTGAACAAGTTTGCACTCCCACCAACAGTGTAGTAGTGATCCCTCCTGGCTACATCCCCTCCAGCATCTGTTGTTATTAGTTTTCTTGATCCTGGCCATTCTAACTGGAGTGAGGTGGAATCTTAGCATTGTTTTGATTTGCATTTCTTTTATGACCAGAGATGTTGAGCATTTTTTCATGTGTCAATAGGCCGTTTTTGTTTCTTCTTCAGAGAAGACTCTCTTTAAGTATTTGGCCCATCTTTTAATGGGATGGATATATTTGTATTTGGTTATTTGAAATTGGATAGGGAACGGGGAAAACAAGATGAGGGGTGGGGGTGGGGGGAGGAAAATGGGACCAAGACATGTGAAAGGGTATCAATGTATGGGAATTAATGCACCATCTATCTGGCAAATATCATGTAACCCTTCTATTAATTACGATAAAATATATATGAAAAAAACTGAATCCAAGTTGAGTTAATGCATTCTCTTTCCTGTTCTCTTGCAGTCTTGATGATATTAAGAAAAGTTATACTCATTATTTTAGTTATCACACTAGTGTTTTTCAAAAATTTCTACCATTGTTTATAGGGCTTACTGACAAAAAGAGAAAATCTAATTTTCAATTTCAGATGGCATGTAATGAAACTGAGTTAATTTTATATTATATTCTTTTGATCTTATATTTATTTTCATTTTTTTCTTTCTCCTTATGCCATTTTTTGCATTTGTAGGTCAGTAAGGTATTTTTTTAAGGGAAGAGAAGTTTCTAGTAAAAAGAAAGTGAATCAACATGCAGAAAATATTAAATATATAACATATATAGAAGCAGGTGTAGCAAATGTCATGAAAGTTGAGAGCACGTGATTGAATTTTCAGAAATCCTTTTATGATATGCACACATGGCATGCTAATTTTTTCAATATGTCCCATATTTGAATATCAGAGGGCAGCAAAGTGGTTTGGCTTTTGGCAGGCCTTCGTTCTAATCTCCGGGATTCTAGTCAAGTTCAGATCCCTAGGAGAGATTAGTTACTACTGCCTTAGTTTTTATCATCTGTATACTGGGGAACTCCTTAGATTACAGAATAAAGATGTTTGTGGAGATTAGAAATACAAACTTCTTCAGTGATCAGAACAAGGCAGAGGTCAAATAGTGGTAGATGTTTGTCTTACATGGGTAGGCATTAGGCTTCTTATTACACAGGTGAGAAAGCTCAGATTCACAAAGTTATATGAGTAGTATAAACTTAAATTTTGCATTCTTTGGGTGAAATCATTCATTTCTTTAACTGAGGCTTAAATTTCAAAAGCTAGATTTCGTCTAATTCCTGAAGTGTAGCTACGAAGACAGATGCAGACTTTAATTCTATATCTATTTGGTGCATTATGTTAATTAGTTGTTCACGATGTTAATACTATCTGGTAATGGTTAGTGCTGTGTGTGTCAACTCAATCCTTGAAATGGGTTCTTCATTTTTCTCTATTCAATGAGTACAAAGTACAATTCAACTAAATTCAGTCTTGCTGCTGATAAGAGAAGCTGAGAGGATGTCATGACAATTGATCATTACTACTAGGAAACAAAACTGCAAATAAGGACATTTCATTTTGCCCACTTTGATAGAAAGTCTAAAGCATTGCTGTGTAGAAATAGGGTTGGAAGGGATAAGGGAGGTGATTAAAGGGGTAATATCGATCAAGATGCATTATACACATCAACTGACATGTGGAATGGTAACCCCTTTATACAACTACTTAAAGATAACTTCAAAAAGATTAATCTAACCCAGAGTTATGATTATCTTCTTTGGCTAGTATGGCCAACATGAAACTTATCTCACTTTACTTTTGGCAAATTTAGTGCCACCAATCTTTGAGCATGAAATTATGTCACATATTTCTGTCACATCTAGATTAAAAAGTAATCAATTTTACTTTAAAAGAAATCTCAAAGTAGATTTATAATCAGCTCATAAGTCAATGGGGAACAAACTGGGAACTTGAAAATCTTGATTTACTACATAGTTACACTTAGGCTTGGCCACCCTTTCTTCCTCGTGCACTTAGTCATTGTGTCCTAGATTATATTTACTCAACAGCTTACATACTCACCTGCTTGTCTAATTGCCAGCAGGGTTGAATGCATATAAAGTGCACCTTTCATGTGATGATCTTCATTAGTTATTAAAATGACTAATTCTTGAATGACATTTTTCTTGAACAATTCATAGCAATTCACTGTATTCGTCTTGTATGTAATTATGTACTTGTGTAAAGTACCAATAATGATAGCTCAACTTGGAAGTCCATAAAAATAAAAATCAGAAAAAAATGTCAGCAATGTAAGGAGCTATGCTTGCTTCCTAAGGCAAAAGATACATACATATAAATACATATATATACATGTATATTCTTTAGGCATGTAGAGGCTTTACATATTTTTGCCAATATATGTGTATTTCTAGATGATCTTTTATGTGTAATATCTGATTTTGTTGCTTGGTGAATTATTCATGTAAACTAAAGTGATCCTAATGAAAAACAGTGATAATATGTTTGCTCCAACTTGTGTAAGATTGCTTAAAAGGTAAGATGTCTGCAAGAGAAATATATAGTTCTGGTAGAAGAGTAGAATTCCCATTAAATGGTTAAATTACTAGGAAACTGAGCCATTTTGTGAATGCAGGGATTTTAGTAAAAAGGGAGAGGCAAAGTGGCAAGTTGCCAAGGAGAGATGGAACAGGCTCATAGAGATGTTTGTTTGATGCATCTTGATTTGTGGCAAACTCATTTGCTGCAGGGAAGTCACAGGCAGTGGGAGCAGAAAAAGGAAGTCAGAGCTGCAGTTGTGTCTAACACTGATCCAGACAAAACAGCAATCAAGACCCAGGAGCTGATATTCAATCATTAAAAGATCTCAGCCATTTTGCAGGATACCTCACCAACACTAAAAACACCTCCAACTAACAGAAAACTGCATCTGAACAGTTGTGTCTAGCTCAACTAGGAGCAGCTATTAACACTTAAATAGAGTGAATCTCACAGCAAGTCCTGATGATACAAATGAAGGGTAATGATTTCTAATATATATTTGTGTTCCCTCTTTTTAACCTGTGTATAAATGTATTGTGCACACACATACAATGATGCAATTGTATTATGGCAGTACTTGAAGAAATGGCTATGGTAATTACTTACAGAACAGAATTGTTTGACAGCAGAGCTGTCAGATATCAAAACACTTGCCAGGTTTTTTTTAATTGTACAACTTGAGAAATGTATAGTCTTGGTACTATAACTGAAATCAATCTAAAAAATTTGAATAAAAATTAACTTAGTATTGGCTCACTCCTTATCTGTATAAGGTCAAAAAACAAATTCACAAATAAACAAAAACCTCTACAGACATGCATTCAAAATTGATGGCTGATAAATAATAAAAGGGGAGCCTTTGTAAGGCTCTTTGAAGTTTGCAAAGAGCTTTCATGTACAATATTTTGTTTAATCCTCATAACAGCACTCTGAGATTGACTGGGCAGGCATTTCAATTCAATTTCAAATGAAGTCTACCCTAGACCAGGTTTTATATTAGACATTCAAGAGAAAAACATAAAATAAATGTCATCCTGGCAGCCAATGAATTTAATTAATGAAGAAGCTAAGTCTCAGAGAGTTAGGAAATGATCTGGAATGTTTTTGCTATAGATGCCAATAGTGTATATGTTTGGACTCAAAACTCAATGCTTTTATGTTTTTACTATGATATCTCTGAACAGAATGAGGTCAAATTAGCCAAGAGAGAAACACATTTTTGTTGAAAGCTAGTTTCCAAGGCACTCTGAATTCATATCACAAAACCAGTTCAGCAGATAACTCAATTCTGAGATCAGCTGTCTATTAAAATCAAGTTGCTAGACACTGATTTTATTTCCTTCAGGAGCAATGCTGAATAAACCTGCATTGAAATAGTGATGTTTGGTACTTTGAAAAATAAAAAAGAGCTCAGAATATATCATTTCCAACCTTTTCTCATCCAAAGTTTGGATGAGCCAAAATCACGGACTTTAATTGGAGCCATTAGAGCACTAAGTTGTTGGGCAAAAGCCACCCTGAAATTTGGAGAAACAGGTGCCTCTACTGTAAAGGAAGTTGTATTCCTTCTCTCAAGGAAGGTGAATGTAGAGTCTTAAGTAGACTCTGATAAATCTGTTTGGGTGAAAACACATCGTAGCAGTCTGTTTTGTTCAGGCTGCATCACACCAGAGGACCATAGTGTTAGGTTCTGTCCTTGTAATTGCTACACAGTTTGAGGACAGGACTGAGGCGGTGACCTCCAGCTCTCCATGGTAGACACAATGCTTTCCATGTTATTGGCAAGCAATCTGTGGAGTGATGTTTTGGCAATGAGAACATATTCTGCCTGTAACACCTGCACAGCTGATGGCTTTCACATCCACCGTTGTTCCATGCCTGAGTCAAAAATAATAATTTTTCTAGTACTCTAAACTTTTGGCATATGTTTTCTGGGAATTTTCAATGAAGAAGAGCTTCCATCAGCTGGGAATTGGTGACTGTTAAAAAAAAAAGCATGGTAAATGCCAAGTTCTTCAGGCTAGCTTCAGAGAAATGAGAGAGCCTGTTAATGGTCTAAAAGTGTCAACCATGTTTTAAAACTTCCTCCTCCTCCTCTTCTTTTCCCTCCTTCTTCTTCTCTTTCCCCTACTTCTTTTTCTTCTACCTCTCCTTTTCCCTCTCTTCCTCCTTCTCTTGTCTTTCTTCTATTTTTATCTATTGGTCATACACAGAGGAGAGTCATAGATTATTTACTTTATTTCTTCTGGCTTTCAAATCCAAACTCTGGCTAGTGGAAGCTTCATCAAGTGTCTATAGCCTCCTTATTTTTTGACTAATGTTTCCCAAGACCGTCAAATAATCCATGTCTGATCTTCTCCGAGGTTTTGATTACTGTTATTTATAAATAACAGGTTTTCATACTGGAACACATTTATTTCTTCTGGAGTATATCCAGAGAATGAAATACATTTTGTAAGAGAGTTTGCTTGAAGATAACCAGAGAATTCTTATGTAGTCTCAGAGTGAGACAGACAATGCCTTGTGGATAATGGGCAATATTATCATTATGCCACATGAAAAAGTGAAGGTAACTCCTTTCAGTTTACATAGCTCGTAGATGACAAAGGAAGGGGCCAGTAGCTTGCACCTGTAATTCTAGCTACCCAGGGGGCTGAGATCTGAGGATCATGGTTTGAAGCCAGTCTGAGAAGTAAAGTTCACGCATAGGACTCATCTCCAATAAACTCAAAAAAGCCAGAAATGGTGCTGTGGCTCTGTGGTATAGCTCTTATCTTGAGCAAAAGAAGCTCAGAGACATCCCCCAGGCCTACAGTTTAAGACAAAGGCAGAATTGAAACTACTCTAACTCCTTAAGGGCACTGTCCTTTGACTGTACTAGTTATAGAAGAACCTCCTATCGTGCTCCTAGTCATCCACTACTCTTACATATTTGAGAATTTCCTACATTATGATTTCTAATTCCTCGAGATAGAAATCAGCAAAAACCAAAATCTTATTTCATAAGCCTGGCAATAAGCAAAAACACAAACACAAACAAAACAAAACAAAAAAATGACTTTCCACTATCAGGAAATCCTGGAATAGCCCTTGAGACTTTTCTTCAGTCCCTGTCAACTGCAGTCTGATAGCTGTTCTTCATATCCAGAGAGCCAGAGCATGAAAAGCCTTTCTGGGCCCATACAGGGAACATGAACTTAGCTTTGGTTCCCATGGAAAGCCCTGTGACTTGGTTTCAACTCTTCTCAGCCATGGTCCAGAGTCACCACTTTCTGCCAAGGATCTTACCTAGGGATGCGAAGACAGCCAGGCCATCAAGTATCCTAGAAGAGGTCACATTTTACCATATGTCTGATATAGAAGTAATCCCCACTGACCAAGGTCATGGGAGCAGTCCGGTTCACACAGAGACCAGGAAAGTCTATGTATGCTAAAGTCCTTGAAATAGACCCACTGACTGTTTACCTTTCTACAGAGCTATGAGCAGCCTCACAATCAACACATCTGGGTTCCACCAAGTTTGGCCCATGGAAGACAATCTTTCTTTATGTATACTCCCATTTTATTATGTATGTGATTTCTAGGGCTACACAATATCCAAACCCTTTGGTCATCAAGAAGGGGCCTCAAATCAATACTTTAACTTGGGGTATGTGGAAGATTATGATGATAAAGAGGCTGTAGTTAATAATTTACATAATGAAAAAATAATGGTAAAACACCAAAAAAAATCAGAATCCATTCTCAATTCAAAATATGTACTAAAACTTCAGTTTGAAAAAAAGATCAATTATGAGCACTTCATACATTTGTTTTGACAGAAACACCAATAGATCTGTGAATCAGACAGACCAGGGAAGTATTTCCAGTGCTCTGGAAAAGCATTCAAGGTTCAAGCAGTGTGCTCCTCCCTGGAGCACAACAGAAGCAGTGACTCTTTGCTGACGTGGTTCAAGTTCAGCAGTATACATTCCCCAAGTCTGAATGTCATACTCCTCGAGTTTCAGTGCATTTAACCAATCCTTTTTTTATGCTCAAATTAGCTCTTTAACCAATTCTGTTTTGAATTCTGTGCTTTGACTGGTAGAGAATGTCACTTTCTCCCAATAATGTAACCACTGCTCACTGGGGAACCACAAACAGGCAACAAGTATGACTTGAACCACTGATATCTCATGATCTAACTGCTACCACCTAAATGAGTTTCTCTTCCTGTTCTAAAATTTTTAATGACACATTCATACTGATGCTTAGATCTGACTCTTCATTGTGATTTAATGATGCTAGAGAGCATAAGAGAGGAAAAATATATGGCTACAACAAGGGAGAAGCTGTGGGACACCATCAGGTCAGTGCTCCCAAGAGTGGGAGCGAAAAAGATGCTGATGAAGTCGAGATGCACACTGAGGAATAATGGCATATGCTCATAATCCTGGATACCTGGATGGTGGGGGGAGGAAGCTCTGAAGTTTGAGGCTAGTCCAGCAAGTTATTAAAAATACTTTCTTAAAAACACAATACAAATAAATGGGAAGGGGGCCCTGAGATGGCTCAGGTGATAGAATGCTTGTTCAGAATGTGTGAGGCTCAGAGTTCATTCAATCCCCACTACAAAGGAGAGAGAGAGATACATATACAAAGACAGACAGACCCAGAGAGAGAGAGAGAGAGAGAGAGAGAGAGAGAGAGAGAGAGAGAGAGAGAGAGAGAGAGAGAGAGAGAGAGAGAGACAGAGAGAGAGACAGAGAGAGACAGAGACAGAGACAGAGACAGAGAGAGACAGAGAGAGAGACAGAGAGAGAGAGACAGAGAGAGACAGAGAGAGAGAGAGAGAGGAGAGAGACAGAGAGAGACAGAGAGAGACAGAGAGGAGAGAGAGATACATACACAAAGACAGACAGCCCCAGAGAGAGAAAGAGAGAGAGAGAGAGACAGAGAGACAGAGAGAGACAGAGACAGAGACAGAGACAGAGACAGAGAGAGACACAGAGAGAGACAGAGAGACAGAGACAGAGAGAGACAGAGAGAGACACAGAGAGAGACAGAGAGACAGAGACAGAGAGAGACAGAGACAGACAGAGAGGCAGAGAGAGAGGCAGAGAGAGAGAGACAAAGAGAGACAGAGAGACAGAGAGGGCTACCATTTAAACATTGTTTATCATACACTGTTTCATAATCTAGCCAACATTTTTCTGATGTTTATTTTTCTTTAAAATAACAATTTTCTAATTAAACAGTCTAGGGTTCAGAGAGAATACATGACAGATTAAAAGAAAAATTACTGAGTCTTTTTAGTTAAATATAGAAATTGGGAGATGCATTTTGCTATCAAGTAGACATTCTGCCAGCAAAGATCATGGAGTATGTCTAGTTTAAAAGGCTCTGGGAAAGAAATGACTCCTTCTGAGACTCTGCCATTTGTAATTCCTCTCTACTGGATTCAAATGAAACAACCCAAGGTTTCTTCTCTACTGGCCCTCTGAGGTGAAATGTTGACATGGGTGACTTCACTCTCCATCCTTCATGTATTCATAATGGTATCCCATGTTTGTCATCAGTCAATGGGTGAATGGCAGAACCTATTTCAGTTCATTCAACAGTATATTCATGTGGACAGTATGGCAAGTGCTCATAAAAGGGTTGCAAAGACAGCCCAAACCAGTCTCTTTCCTTGGAGAGTAATTGATTCACAGAAAGAGACAATTAAACAAGAAATTATATTGCAGCATAATTACTTCTCTAGTGATAAGAAGTACACAATAGATATGAGTTCTCAGGTCTCCGTTTTGTATCATTGAATTGGAGTCTGTGGTGGAAGCTCAGTGATCCTGTGTCCCAGAACAATGCCATTGTTAGGAAAGTTTAATATGCGTGAGGCCTGAAGGAGTTCCTAGAAGAGGCATCTAATCTGTTTTGGAGCAGAGATACTTTCCTGGAGGTATTTTCCAGAGTTATTTCTGCTAAATCTGAGACCAAAGGCAAATAGATTTATGTCAGTCAGAGAAAAAGTAAAGAAAAGTTTTTTAAGCTTCTGTCTTTCCTTTGGCTATGATCACAGACGGTGGAAGTTCACCCTCATTTACTATGAAAAGGGATGGTGGAAGGTTGGGAGTGCCCTTCATGGCAAAAAAAATCCCCCAAAAACCTGTCTTTGAAATTAACAATTGACCATTGAAATTATCCACTCAATACTTTTCTCAACTAAGCTTGGAGTTAAATAGCAATATATATCCTTTTTAAAAATCACAGGAGCAGTGGGATTTTGCACAACTTAAAGGGATATAGGTTTTGATCCCAAAGTACAGTAGAAAATATGCAATTTTTGTGTTTGTGCCAGTCCTGAGGCTTGAACTCAGGGCTTGAGCACTGTCCCTGAGCTTTTCTGCTGAAGGCTAGCACCAATCATCGGAGCCATGGTTCCACTTCTGGCTTTTTGGTGGCTAATTGTAATTATAGTCTCATGGACTTTCATGCCCAGGCTGGCTTTGAAGAGCAATCCTCAGGTCTCTACCTCTTTAGGACTACAGCAATGAGCCACCAGTACCAGCTTTGCAAATAACTTTAGCACAAAGATTTACCAAAGATTTATTTTAATATAAAAAGTTACAGTGGGGGAAGAAATGGGGAGAAGAAACATATCTTGCTCCCCATGCAGCAAATGGGGGTTAAATACTTGGAATCTGCAAAAAATGAAGCAATATAAAGTGAGTAAGTCAGACCCAAAGGAATATAGGCTCAATGATTTCCCTCATTTGTAATAATTAGTACACATTTAGGACTCTCCTAGCAGAGGATTACAGTAGCTCAAAACCTAGGTACATAAGGTCATATAGGATGAGACTAAATGAAAGGATCTCTAGGATATGGAAACAAGAGGTTCATCTTGTGTGATTGTTGTTCTTAATGTACTATGTTATTTCTCTTACCTTTTGTTGTCCTTTGCTTAATCTTATATTGTTACTGTATCTGCTTTGTTACCTGGTATTTTGTATACGTGTTTATTTGCTTATTTGAAATAGGGAAGGGAATTGGGGAAACAAGAGGATCAGGAGGCATTGGGGAGGGAAACAGAGACAAAGCATACAAAGGAGTATCAGTGTGTGAGAAGTAATGCACCTACTATCTGGCAAATGTAACTGTGACCCCTCTATACAGTACCCTGACAATAAAAAATAAAATGAAATGAAATTAAAAAATTTAAAAAACCAAATAAACAAACAAGAAAGACTTTTGACTTTTAAAAACTGAACTACTGGGCTAGGAATGTGGCTTAGTGGTAGAATGCTTGCCTAGCATGCAGAAGGCCCCAGGGTTGATTCCTTGGTGTCACATAAATAAAATACAAATACCTAAAGTTAATGTTTTGAGAAAAAAATCCTTAACAACTAGTCACCTGTTGTCCAGAAGCCTCACGAAGACAATCTGTTAATGTATTGTCTATGTTAGATGTGCTATATGCATTGAATAATACGTAAGAACTGGGACCTATCAGTTTATATTGTCATATGCAATTTATCATAGAGAAAAGAATTTCTTTGAATGTGCTAATGAGCTAATTAGGGTTCTATGGTATTATACAGATACAATGTTTAAGCTCACCACTGTAACAACAGGATCTGACTAAGAAATTATTTCATTGGTATATATTATGTTTAACTATATGCTGTTATGGCCAAATATATTTGTTTATATATTTTTCATCTGTAATTGGTGCCATTACAGTTTATGGTTCAGTGGATAGGGTTTTGAAAAACTAACTTTTTGAAACAGATATGTATATTTGATGATAGCAAATAACAATAGGCTATTATCACATATACTTTAAGAATATATTACATATCTATGTATTTTTGTAGGTATTGACAAGCTATGAATTTTATCAAGTTCTTTTTAAACCATGCCAGAACAAGCAAGTCAGCAAGAGAGAGAATTTAATAACCAAAGGTGTTTCACTGGTATATTCTGTTTTTCTGAATTTCTCTCTTAAATGTATGTTTACTATATTCTCCAACCATTTTCTCTCATTATGTCTATCTTTTCTCATACTATCTCTGCAAATTAATAGCTCGAGAAAATAGTACAGAAAGTGTTCTCACACCAATATGACAATTTTTAAACTCTCAAATTTTGTAAAACACCCAATATTTAATGCTGCCCTCGTGTACTATGAGTCTTCAAGCAGAAGCAGATGAATTCTCATTAAAACAGAATTAGTAAGTCTGGATAATCTATTACTATTATTCTAGGTATGCACTCAGATTTCAATTAAAATCTTTGGTCTCTTTGGCTCAGAAAACATGAAGCTCCTTATCTACATATTTAAATAAAACAACAATAATGCAGTATTAAAATGAGGAAACAATGTTTTCCATAATAATGATTTTACTGTTTGTTTTTTGGTTATTTCTAAATATGTTGATATTTTGGTCATCATAAGTGCACAGTAAGTACATTCATTATTGAACATATGGTAAGTTCATTCATGGTGGTATAACCATCATCATCAGCCAACTTCAGTAGGCTCTTGTGACATGTGGTTTAAAAGAAGCTGCTGTGGGTATAAAATTAACCCTCAAAAATCAACTGCCTTCCTCTACGCCAACAGTGAGGGGAATGAGGCAATAATCAGGAAAGCAACTCCTTTTGCAATAGCCTCAAAGAAAATAAAGTACCTAGGAATTAGCTTAACTAAGAATGTAAAGGACCTTTTTGATGAAAACTTTAGAACTCTGAAAAAGGAAATTAAAGCAGAACTAAGGAAATGGAAAAACCTCCCATGTTCCTGGATTGGAAGAATCAACATCGTGAAAATGACAATCTTGCCAAGGGCTATCTACAAAATCAACGCAATACCCATCAATATGCCAATGTCATTCTTTAAAGAAATAGAAGAGGCAAACCAAAATTTCATATGGAATAATAAAAAACCCGTATAGCAAAAATACTTCTTAGCAGAAAGAACAGTGCAGGAGCAATTTCAATACCAAACTTTAGACTCCATTACAGAGCTATAATTATCAAAACAGCTTGGTACTGGCACAAGAACAGGTCTGAGGACCAATGGGATAGAACTGAGGACCTAGATATTAAACCACAGGCCTATGGCCACCTAATCTTTGACAAGGGAGCCAAAAGTATAGAATGGAAGAAAGATAGCCTCTTCAACAAGTTGTGCTGGCAGAACTGGTTAAGCACTTGCAGAAAATTAAAGTTGGATCCTTCTTTGTCACCTTGCACTAGAATTAACTCCAAATGGATCAAAGACCTGGAGGTAAAAGCTGACACACTGAAAACTTTACGAGAAGGAATAGGAGATACACTAGGCCTCCTTGGCACAGGTAGAAACTTTCTTAATAAAGACCAAGAATCACAACAAATCAGAGAAAGGCTGGATAAGTGGGACTGCATTAAACTGCAGAGCTTTTGTATAGTAAAGGACATAGCTAGTAAACTAATTAGGAAGTGGGAGAAGATCTTCATCAACCATACAGCGGACAAAGGCCTCATATCTAAAATATATCAACAGCTCAAAAAATTGAATCACCCCAAAACTAATCTCCAAAGAAACAACCATCCCATTAAAAGATAGGCCAAAGACTTAAAGAGAGTTGTCTCTGAAGAAGAAATAAAAATGTCCTATAGACACATGAAGAAATGGTCAACATCTCTGGTCATAAAAAAAAAATCCAAATCAAAACAATCTAAGATTGGCCAGGATCAAGAAAACGAATAACAACAGATGCTGGAGGGGATGTGGCCAGGAGGGATCACTACTACACTGTTGGTGGGAGTGCAAACTCATTCAACCACTATGGAAAGCAGTATGGCAGTTCCTCAAAAGACTAAACATAGAGCTCCCCTATGTCCCAACAATTCCACTACTAGGCATTTACCCAATTGTCCAGATACAAGGTCAGACTAAATCCACTATCACAACCATGTTCATTGCAGCATTATTTACCATAGCAAAGATATGGAACCAACCCATATGTCCCTCAGTTGATGAGTGGATCAACAAGATGTGGTATTTGTACACAATGGAATTCTATGCTGCTGTCAGAAAGAATGAAATTGTTAGGAAATGGAAAGACTTCAAAAAAAATCATATTAATTGAAGTAAGCCAGACTCAAAGGAAGATAGGCTCAATGGTTTCCCTCATTTGTCATTATCAGTAGAAACCTTGGTCTCTCCTAGCAGAAATTTGCAATAGAGCAAAACATAGATACATAAGGCCATATAGTATGACACTAAATGAAAGGACCTCTAGGAAACAGAAACAAAAGCCATATAATGAGCGATTGTTGTCCTTAATGTTATCTCTCATCTCTTTTGCTATCCCTTAATTATCTCATATTGTTATAGTATCTTAATTTGTTATCTGATATATTGGATATATTTGTATTTGGTTATTTGAAATTGGATAGGGAAGGGGGGAAAACAAGATGACTGGTGGGGGTGGAGGGGAGCGAAACGGGACCAAGACATGAGAAAGGGTAGCAATGTACATGAATTAATGTACCTTCTATGTGGCAAATATAATGTAACCCTTCTATTAATTACAATACAAAATATATGAAAAATAAAAAAAATAAAAAAAATTAACCCCCTAACATCAACTACATTCCTCTATGGCAACAGTGAGAGGAAGGAGGCAACAATCAGGAAAGCAACTCCTATAGTGATAGCCTCAAAGAAAATAAAGTACCTAGGAATTAACTTAACTAAGAATGTAAAGGACCTTTTTGATGAAAATTTTAAAACCCTGAAAAAGGAAATTAAAGTAGAATTGAGGAAATGGAAAAACCTCCCATGTTCCTGGATTGGAAGAATTTATATCATAATTCAATGCAGTACCCGTCAATAACCCAATGTCATTCTTTAAAGAAATAGAACAGGCAAACCAAAATTTCATATGGAATATTAAAAGACCCCATATACCAAAAACACTTCTTAGCAGAAAGAACAACACAAAAGGAATTTCAATACCAAACTTTAGACTATCTTACAGAGCTTTAGTGACCAAAACAGGTTGGTAATGGCACAAGAACAGGTCTGAGGACCAATGGAATAGAACTGAGGTCCTAGAAATTATACCATAGACCTATGGCCACCTAACCTTTGATAAGGGAGCCAAAAAAAATTGAATGGAAGAAAGACAACCGCATCAACAAGTGGTGCTGGCAGAACTGGTTAAGCACCCGCAGGAAATTGTAGTTGGATCCTTCTTTGTCACCCTGCACCAGGATTAACTCCAAATGGATCTAAGACCTCGAAGTAAAAGCAAATACTCAGAAAACTTTACAAGAAGGAATAGGAGATACAGTAGGTCTCCTTAGCACAGGTGGAAACTTTCTTAATAAGGATCAAGAAACACAACAAATCAGAGAAAGTGGGACTTCATTAAACTGCAGAGCTTCAGTATGGCAAAGGACATATCTAGAAAATTAACTAGAAAGCCTACAGAGTGGAAGATCTTCACTAACCATACAATGGACAAAGGCCTCATAGCTATAATATATCAACAGCTAAAAAAATTGAATCACTCCAGAACTAATCTCCAAAGAAAGAACCATCCCATTACAAGATTTCCAAAGACATAAAGAGAGTCTTCTCTGAAGAAGAAATAAGAATGGCTTATAGACACATGAAGAAATGCAAGTCAAAACAACTCTAAGATTACACATCACTCCAGCTAGAATGGCCAGGATCAAGAAATCTAATAACAAACAGATGCTGAAGGGGATGTGGCCAGGAGGGATCATTACTACACTGTTGGTGGGAGTGCAAACTTGTTCAACCACTGTGGAAAGCAGCATGATAGTTCCTCAAAAGACTAAACATAGAGCTCCCCTATGACCCAGAAATTCCACTCCTTGGCATTTACCCAGTCATCCAGAAACAAGTACATACTAAGACATGAGAAAGTGTATCAATGTTTGTGAATATAATGTAACCCTTCTATTAATTACACTAAAATATATGGAAAAAAAAGAAGCTGATGTGATTTCATTCCTCATTCTCTGGAGTTTGAATCTCTCTAAGTCGGTTTCCATGTCCTTCTCTGTCTTGCTCCTACATCCCTTTACTAATGTCTCATTGCTGGGAGGCTATTACTCAATGTTCAAGAGAATAGACATAAAGCTCCAATATGTCACATTTAACTTTACCTTAAAATAATGGAAATGACTTTCTTACCATCTTGAATTGGGGTTTCAGACAAGTATTCTCCCCCACACACACTCAGAACTGTATTTTTAAAAATAACTAGAATTATGCAGTAAAGGTGCTCCTCATCCTGCATATATGCGAAGATGAAAGAACATTATCTGTGAAATCAGTGCTTTTGCAATAATTTCGTTTTAAAATGTGAGATTTAGGAAGACAGCTGAGTTCTTTTCTTCCTCCCACTTTATCCACATATAGAAGATCGAATGTTCCTAGATTCAAGTGCATAAGAGGACAATTTTTCAGTTATTCAGAAGGCAAAAACCCTGAGCTTCAGAGAGACTATGTCCCTTGCCATTATTGTTTCACTTCTGTTGGAAGCTTCAGGTTGACAAAGTGACTGGTTTTTACCATGGACCTATATTGGTAATAGGATTTCACTCAAAACATTTCGAAGTCATCTCTGAATCAACAAATAGTTACCTTCTTTTTTTTTAGAGTGTTTTAAATTGTAATTAATAGAAGGGTTTCAGTTATATTCACCAGATAGAAAATGCACTACTTCACACACATTGATATCCCTTCTCATGTTTCTGTCCCCATTTCCCTCCCCTCATCTTGCTTTCCCACTTCCCTTCCCCATTCCAAATAGACATAAATATTTACCTTCTTTACAAATAAAGTGCTCGTTATCTATTTTAAATCCTCCAATATCTGTAATGATTTTGAACTCTGAAAAACGGGGGAAAGACAACCTTCAGTAGGAGAGCCTAGTAGAGGAAGTTAGGTCATTGGGGCAGGGATATGGAGAATATATTAGGGGCAGATCTCAACCCCTCTTATATTCTTTATTGCCCAGCCACTGTGATCTGAGCAGCTATCCCATGTAGGTACCCTTGGCATGATGTACTGCATAACCGCAGCTCAGTAGTGACCAGAAATTAAACCTCTGAGACCATGAGCCAGATAATACCTTTCTTCCTGAATAGTTGGTTAGTTCAGGTACTTTTTCATGATACCAGGAACCTGCCTATAACTAAACTTGTTTTCTCAACTGTGAATTATATGCTATATAGATTAAATAAAAGATTCATATTTTAAACTTAATAGTGCAGGTTGGATGTAAAAGTAATAGATGAGTTACTAGATGTGCTATATAAACAGCTGAAGCTTTTGTGTTAGATATAGGCATCATCAAAAGAAAAGGCCCATGGCTTGTCTTCATTAGTTCTGTGTGTTAGCCTGGATGTATTCCTACTGGTAAACCCAGTCAGATCATCTGTATTATTAATATTCTGAGATGCACCAAATCACTTTTTTACTCTTTGATTGCCTTGTTATTTGCTGCATGGTAAATGACAATGAGAACAAGAAGTCAGATAATACTCTTATGTTTCTACAATTATAGCAGCCAAATTTATTGGGCCTTTCCAATGGTACCTCAGAACTTTGACAAGCATATCATTTTAGCATAAAATAGCAGGGCACAATGCTGATTTTGTGGTGAATTCAAGTCTGATCTTAATTCTAAGCCTTTGGGAATATCTGTAGTATTCTCCAGGTTGTTGAAAAGCCAGCACAAAGACTTGGATCTTTCACAGGCCCATGAATTGTTCGATGGTGTATACACTTTTACTGAAAAGCCAAAGGTAATTTTCAGTTCCAGATTACGAGCTGAGAAAATTCTCCCTTCAATATGAGATTATGTCTGTCACATGTGAATAGTATGCAGATTGTAAGTTACTTGAAGCAGTCAAGAATCACAGACAAGAACCTGACCAAATATTTAAGTAACTACAGTACATTGTGTGTGGAGTGTATGCATGTTAATTTATGACCTTGGGAATTTCTCTCATACAGTTGGAGAATAATACATTTTTCTTTTGTATGTTGGTAGAGGAGTCTTGGCAAAGAATTTAATAGTATTTTGTATATACACTATTAGAATTTTAATGTTTATATCTATTCCTTGTGCTGAGGAACACTAAGTATGATGACTTTTGCTTTTCAGAGCTCCCTGAAAGTTTTTTTTTAAGTTTTTAGTGATAAAAATCAAACACTAAAATACACTGAAAATTGTGTAAGTTAAGGAAAATGGATTAAAAATGAAGATGAAATGTTTCTGTACCAAATATGAATGTGTTGGAAAACCAAGCTAGAAAAGGAAACTGGAGTATTTCAACAGGAGAGATGGAAATCAGGGAGGAAGATGGGCACTCTGATCTAAGAAAGGAGTTCTGGCTACTCAGGGATTCCCCTGGCAGGAAAATATCACTGGCCATTTTACAGCAGTGACATCTAATACTAACTTTGAAGTTATTTCCTGGAGTATTGTATCATACTTCGCTCAGACAGTAAGACCTAAGTTTCCCACACAAGTATGTGTTGGTGAGTCATTAAGGACTGAAAAGACTCCATGTCTTCCCAATAAGAGCATTTTATCAGTATGGAAGACAGAACAAAGGATCCAGAAGGCAGTATTCCTGTTTTTCAAGAAGTTTGAGTTATATCATAAGGCTGTGTTTTGAGTGCTTTGTGATTTTTTTTGTTTTGTTTTTATGTAGGCATGCATGGATACAAATTTTTCTCTCAACACTGCCTTTCCCATATCCCAGGCATTCTAGTAGGATATGTTTTTATTTTTATTAGAATCTGTGAATGCTTTAGTTTCTCTATTTCTTCACTAACCTACATATTACTCAACAAGGTTGTACAGGCTGTGCATGTTTGAAATATTTTCTGTAGTGTCTTTTACATGTAATGTTAGTTGGATTCCACTATGGCTTGATAGAATTCAAGGAGTTATTTCAATTTTCTTGTGCTTGCCCAGACTTGCTACCTTCTTAGTATATGATTTATTTTGGAGCTACTTTCCTGGGATGCAGAACAAAATGAGTATTATGCACCTACTGGATAAAGTGCTGTGAGCATGACTAAGTCCATCTGGTCTATAGAATCATTTAATCCTCAGATCTCTTTATTAGTAAGTATTGAAGTCTGTCATTATAATTGTTCTAGGAGTCTATTGGCATGTTTTTATGTTCCCAGGAGTGTTTGTTAAATGAACTTGGGTACACATCTATTTGGTTTACATATGCAAACAACTCTAATTTCCTCTTCATTGATCATTTCCTTTTATTAATATGGTGTGATCTTCTTTGTCTCTTTGTCTGACATATATTTTATCAGATAAAATTATTGCTATTTGTTCCTACTTCTAGGGCCCATTTACTTGGCAATTTTTTTCTTTCCATCCTTTGCCATTAACCTGTATTTGTCTTTGTCAGTGAAGGCTACAAAAGAGAGGAGACAAGTAACTTATAATGGCAAGTCTATTAAAATAATAGCAGATTCCTCAACATAGACCCTAAATACAAGACATGCAAAATCGTAATTCAAGCCCTAAGAGGAAACAAAAGCCCACCTATCCTACTGTACTTAGTAAAACTATCCTTCACAGTTGATGGAGAAATAAAAACATGATAAACAAAAGCTAAAGGATTTATGACTACTAAATCAGTGCCACAAGGAAATCTTGCCCTCTGAAGAAGATAATTAAGAAGAAATAGGAAATAATACTGTAGAATAAAATAAGAGAAAGAGGAAAGAAAAAATACCATAAACATCAAAAGAACAGGTAAGATGATGTTTGGGTGGAGGTGCATAGATTAGAAAAACAAGTCTTGTTTAATAATCAGTTTCCATGTTTGAAACACCATGTGTGGAAGACTTTTTGACTCAGAAGAAGTTGGATTTTATAGGCGATTTCAAGTGGTAAACCACAATCTTTTTTGGGTAAATCTCTGGTAAGGACAATTACCTATGCTGTTTTGTTTTCTAAGATGAATATAGGATCCAAAATATATCTTTGGGCTTTAGGAAGTCCAACTTTAACCAGGGTTATAGAAGGAAGGGAATAGAGGATAAAGTCCAGTTAGAATCATACTATTTGTGGGAGTTAAGCTTTATAAGAGAGGCTAATAGGAATGTGGCATGATGTAAATAGAAAAAAAATCAGTCTGGAATCTCTAGACATCTCTTATTGCTGATTTAAGCATAACTTCTATGGAAGAGTGTCTTGCTGGGTAATCTATGATTGCTTCTTATCTCCGGTCTTCCAGACAAACTTCATTAAGACAGCGACTCTTGGTCACTCCCTGGGATATGATGGTGGGAAAAGAATTGCTTAGCTACCCAGTCTAGTCTCTCACAGTGGTTTAATCACTGTTTAACTGAGGATCCTGTGTGCTTTCTTGAGGCTAATGTTGGCAATCCCCTATTTCATTTACCTGGTATTACTGTCTTTCTTTCTCCCACCCTTAGCATGGAGATCCAGACATTGGCCCCAAGCTCCTCGCTATTTGCCTTGCTTTCCTGTAATTTTTCTAGGTCCTTAAAATCCCTCGTGCTTTCTTCTTTCCTCTACTCATTCCATCCTCAAAATCTGATTACTTTTGTGTCATGGAATGTTTTTTCAATCATAGAGTAAAAGTGATAGATACTCTAAAATATTAAAAACAAAATAACTACTGAAATTGAAGGAATTTTTAGATGCTCATGGGAATTACTTTTGGAAAAGGATGGAAATGCATAAACATGCACACAAACTTCCAATCCTCAATGTATTTTCTATAAGAAGCAGTGTGAAGTAAAAACTTGTATATATCCAAACCTAGAGCCCTCAAGGCTAGAGACGTTTTATTCTAAAAAGAGTCAATATATGCCTGAAAGACCATTTTTAGGTTCTATGGCCTATTCTTCTAATACATTTTTCACTAGAATCAGATTATTTAAGGAATGTGATATTCAATGTCATGTTTCTGAAGTTTCTAGCAGTGGGTCCTGTTTCATGCTCCATGGCAATGGGGTTCACAGTGATAATCCCAGGAAAACTTGTGGACATTGGAATAAGAATGTTCAGATTCCAAGGAAACCACAGTGTAGTTGGAAAGAAAGATAGAGACCAGACACTATGGGAACTCAGCCTGGGAGGATATGAGTGGTGTAGTTGAAAAAAGCACTTGTTTCAATTTGATGTTAGATCTTAGGGATGTCTATCCAGAGGAAAGGGGATATAGGACATTCCAGACTGAAGGAATAATATGCACAGAGAACAGATGTGTGGATCAGCTTTCTATAGTCAGAAGACAGCATGGCTTTTCTATTGGGGTTTTCTGGAGCAAAAATGGAGGAGAAACTGTCAGGAATCAAAGGGCTAAGGATGTGGGGTTAAGAAGTGGCATTTATGAAAAACAGATTATTCCACGACAGTTACTCACACAGATATGACTTATGAAAGTCACCTGAATCTTATCTTGAATGAGAACAGGAGGGGTGGCCAGATTTGAATTAGTAGGAAGGGCTAGATTAAAGCATATTCTAACAGGCCTACATATTTGCATCAACTCTCCACTTGATTTCATGTCCTCTGACACTTTATTGTCCATTCTTTTAATTGTTCTCAGCATTACTGATACATAGTAATTGATACTTTAGATTTCATATTGTATTAACGGATAGACTTTTATCCTTATACCATCTAGGTGAAAATGTTAGTGTGGACCAAAACATGATATAAATTTTTTTGGTTACTTCTACTTACTTTACCTTATTTCCCTAAGGAATGACTCATTATTAATGTTACAATGGTAATTTGTGTAACTGTGGTCATCTTTAATAGTGATATTGAGAAACAGAAAAATAGACTAATTACTTACATGTTTTAGCAATTAAGATACATAGCTGTTGTAATGAATAACTTTGGGAGAAATATTTTCAATAAGTATTAAACGTATATAACAGCTTAGTTGTGAAAATTAAGTGGCAAAAGACCTACAAAATCAAAGGAGGAAGGTTTATTTGGGTTACAGAATTTTCCATCCCCAGTTTCTTTCTTTCTTTCTTTCTTTCTTTCTTTCTTTCTTTCTTTCTTTCTTTCTTTCTTTCTTTCTTTCTTTTTTTCTTGCTTTTTTTTACTTTTTTAAAATTCCAATTGTAGAGGGGTTACAGTTATACTCACCAGATAGAGGGAGCATTACTTCTCACACATTGTATCCCTTCTTATGTTTTTGTCCCCATGTCCCTCCCCTTCCCCTTCCTTCATTTCCCCCCTCCTATTTCAAATAAACAAGTAAACATCTATATAATATGCCAGGTAACAAAGTCATCCTCAGTTTCTTTACCTTAATCCTATAGATAGAAAGACCTTCATGGCAGATGATATAGTAAATTTGTTCATTTCATGGCAATGAAAAAGGAGAAAGAAAGAAAGAAAGAAAGAGGAGAGAGAGAGGGAGAAGGAGAGGGAGAGGGAGGGAGGGAAAGAGAGAGAAGAAAGAAGGAAGGATGGAAGAAGGGAAGGAAAGAAGGAGGAAGGGTAAGAAAGAAAGAGAGAGATGGGGAGAGAGGGAGGGAAGAGAAGGAAGGAAAGAAGGAAGGAAGGAAAAAAGGAAGGAAGAAAGAAAGAAAGAAAAGAGAAGGGTAAAACAAAGAGGGGAGAGGAAAACGATATGTCTTTTCAGAGCATGCTTCCTTCAAGTAGGCCTCATCTTCTAGTTTCCACTACCTCACAATAAATAATAGGAACTTTCCCCTCAAACACCAAATGAAACTAAATGAAGGAAGAACCCACTGGGAAATGGGTGCAATTCCTTAAGTTCTACCTTGGCTGCTTTAGCTCATCATCACATTGGTTTCCGGACAAAGGACAGTAAGAGATAAAGCAAAAGGAAAATGTATCTGGGAGCTGCTTCACGTTGGTAATCCTAGTTATTTAGGAGGATGAGATCTGAGGACTATGATTCTAAGCCAACATGGATGGAAACATCCATGATATTTCTCTAATTAATGTTATCCCTAATCAATCATACAAAAAGCTGGAAGTAGAACTGTGGCTCAAGTGACAGAGCACTAGCCTGGAGCAAAAGAAACTCCGAGACAGCACTCAGGCCTTGTGTTGAAGCCCCAGGACTAGCAGACAAACACACACACACACACACACACACACACACACACACGCACTAGTTGCTTTTAAGAAAAGGCCCAAATGCTTCTATATTTCTATACAAACAGGGCTGAAAAATTTATCTTGATTCTGTGTAGCCATGTTCCCAGATTTTAAAAAAAATCAGGAAATCTATTACTATGAGAAAATGAGACCAGCATGGTGGTACATACCTATAATAGTAGCACTCTAAAGACGTAGGACAGCCTGGGCTATGTAACAAGACCTTGCTGCAAAAAAGACTGAGGCTGTATCTTAATGGTAGAGCAACTGACTAGCTTCTGCAAGACCCTGTGCAGTAAACAAGAACAAGAGGAGAAAATTCATATTGGTAGATAACAAAATCTTTTTATATACATTTGTGGATTATAACATTTATTTTCTTCAGAAGCATCTAACTTTTTGAGGTATGTGCTTATTAAATTCCTACACTGGAAAAAGGTGGCAGCAATGGAAAGGACAGTTTCCAAAGGGAAGTAACAAATAGATTCCCAACTTGACAATATATCCTTATTTTCTTCAATAGTTTAGCCAAAGAATACATTATTAGATTTTGTGAAAATGTTAGGCAGGATTGAGTTTGAGAAAGACAAACACAATAAAATAGATCAATTTCTGAGTATTCACATTGGGATGTAACCCACTCTTAAAGAAATGGCAACACACTAAAGAAATAGGATGGGTATGTATTCTTGCTAGGTTCCTGGTCTGTGAAGACACCAAACAGAGAGTGGCCAAGTTCTTGGCCTTGTAGTGCCCATGGAAGGATACTTCTCTGGCTGACTCAAGATTGTGAGGCTGTGGTGCACAGACAAGTCAAGCTGTGATTTGAACTCAAACATTGAGTTCAAAGGCAGTAAAATATGATTTGGAGGGGTTCACTCTGAGATTCCATCCACATCCAATTCAAACTCACTAAAATTAGATGTGGATGTTAAAATAAATGTAATTCCTCTTTTCCAACATTATAGGACGTGAGAAAATGTCATTAGGGGCACATATACTACTTTCAGGTTCTTCTGCCTCACTCTTCTGCACACAAGATTACATTTCAAGAAGGGTGATAAGCTTTTATTCTTTAATCATGCATTTTTTCTCTCTCAGAGAGAACCTAATCTCTTCAAAGGCACAGTGATATTAAATCTCTTTAATGAACAATGATTTTTAATCTATCAGGAGGCAAATAATTATAAAAACATTCTAGAGTCTAAGGAATATAAAACTGGAATCATCTGATACTTAAATCCTGTTTGAGCTAATCGCTAGCATATATGTAACCATCATTGAGATCAGTGAAATCTAATGAGGTGTAAAACACAATTTTTATGTAGAATTATGCTAATTCTCTGTATGCATTGGATTTAGTGACTTTGAGGTTAAATTTTATGGCACTGATATTAAGCCAATCCATTTCATTAAAATTCAGTCAATTTTAAATTCTCTGTAAAAGATATGTTTTAAAACACATGGGTATCTTTTTTCTCAAAGATTTTTGAAGTTGGCTGCCTCTTTGGAAAACTAAAGAATTAAGAAATGAAGAAATCAAGCAAGTACCCATAACTTTGGAATACTGACACAAAGTGAGGGTAAAAGACTACATAGCTCTGAAACGTCTACACTTTGAAGGGGTTCTATCTGGCCTTCATACTAAAGGCATAATCTTGGTCAGTATCTGTTCTTTCATTATACAGAGCAGATTTAATTACAAATAATTTATATAAAGCAGCAGCCATTAAAAAGAGGAGGAAAGCCCTCAGGTTGTTCCCTTAGAAATGGCAGAACTGACCTGTGCTAAATAAGGGCAGCAAAAGGAATTCTCTTTCTACAAAAGATGTATTTCTTGACTTGTTGTGGGGGTAGAGTAGGAGAGTTTTGAGTAATTTTCAGTCAACAGAAATGTTTGTATTTTCTACTATGTCAGGAACAAGTTGTCATAGTAAAATAATAGGTTGGCCCATTTTGACTGCAGAATGGCTGCAGAGTAAGGTCTAATACTGGAATACTAGTTGCCAAGTGTCCTACTACATTAATTCAACAAAAGACATTGCTTAGCCAATTTCTCATACGTTTAGAAGAATTTCTTTTCTTTTCTTTCTTTCTTCTCTTTTTCTTTCTTTTCTTTCTTTCTTTCTTTCTTTCTTTCTTTCTTTCTTTCTTTCTTTCTTTCTTTCTTTCTTTCTTTCTTTCTTTCTTTCTTTCTTTTTGCCAGTCAGGAATGAACTCAGGGTCTGGGCACTGTCTTTGGACACTTTTTGCTCAAGGCTAGCACTCAGTCACTTAAGCCACAGCACCACTTCCAACTTTTTCTGTGTATATAATACCAAGGAATTGAACCCAGGGCTTTGTGCAAGTGAGGAGAGCACTCTACCACTAGGCTACGCTCCCAACCTTATTTAGAAGAATTTTCTACCAAATAATCAGTCCCATAAAAATTTAAAAATATGAGCAACCCAGCTTCAATCGAAGTCACAATTTCATGGAATATGTGGGTTTGTAGCATTACTTGTATTTAGGTTTCTGACAACATTTCCATATGTCCTGAAACATAATGAAAATCAAGATAAATCAAGGTTTTAACTCAATAGTATATCCTTTTAAACTTAATACCTTCTTGGTTACTTTAATGCTTAAATAATTTATGAGAAATTTTATGAGGTAAAGTGCAAATCAGTAAATGGATGAAAATGACATTATTTGTTTGTTGACAATTTTTTAAACAACCATATCAATTTATTAAATCGTATAGATGACATTTCTTTGGAAAAAGAAATATATGCCTCTAATATGAGACACAGGATAAACCTGATTTCAACTCCCCAACTGGTATTAGAGATCAGTGGCTAAGACCTTTTTCCTAATTCCCATCTCTAGAATAAGTTACTTGGCCTAAGAGGTTTATTTTTGAGACAATTTTTATTAGGAAGAAAATGTGGTGTTTCAGACAAGTCTTAGAGATGGGAACATATATGTTCCAAACAGGTCCAGTTCTACAACTAAAAATATCATATATTTATTGAAATATATATACATTTATTTAATTTCAATAGCCCAAGAAAATTTATATAAGAAAACATAGTGAATATTTTTATTATTTGTTTCAATTCTTAAAATTGGGAATGTCTTCAAACATTCCCAGAACTTATTTCATGAGAAATTATCTGATGACAAACCTAAAAATGATTATTTATATACATTTTAAATGTATGTCATCAATCTCAAACATTACTTACTTGCCACCTACTATATCTGTACTGTGCACAATGACATAATAAATGTGATTTTGCCTTGAAGAAAGTTATTGTGAAGTTTAATGTATATGTACATATATATATAGGTATACTGTGATGTAATTGTTGTGTCTGTAATTCAGGGAGAGTATAAAAGAAAGAAGTATCTGGCCAGGAGTTTGGTGTAGTGGTAGAGTGCTCTAAAGACCCGCATTTGATTCCTCATTACCACATACATAGAAAAACTAGAAGTGGTGCTGTGGCTCAGGTGGTACAGAGCTAGCCTTGAGAAAGCCCAAGGACAGTGCTCAGGCCCTGAGTTCAAGCCCCAGGACTGGCAAAAAAGCATAATTATTAAGTTTCTCATATTATCATTCTTTTCACCCCTCTACAACTAGTTATAATTTAGAAATTATAAAACAAATAAAATAGAAACCTTGGAAATGAGAAAATCAATAAATCAAATTTTAAAACTCCCTTGTACATCTCACCAATAGTTGGGATAAAGTTGGAGACAGAATATAAAGCATTTGAAGGCAAGACAATGCATGAAATTATGCAGGAAATAATTAGGAAAAACTTAAGGAAGTACAAATGTAACACACCAGATCACTGTGACATAGTTAGAAGATGATGACTAGTGAGCATAGAAGTAGGGGAAAAGGTAGAAGCTAAAGTTTATAGAAAATGGATACAATAAAACAATAATAGAAAAATTTCCAAATCCAATTACAGAAAGCCTTTAGAAAAACAGAAAGATAAGAGCTGAACTTCTCTGTGTTATACTTAAAACTTTAGGTTTACAGAGCAAGGAAAGGATACTGAAAGCCCTAAAGCATATCAAGACAAATTCAACAGAACAGAAACTAAGAAGTTTCTCAATAGAAACTTTAAAAATAAGGGAAGCAGCCGAGCACTGGTGGCTCACACCTATAATCCCAGATAGTCAAGAGACTGAGATATGATGATCACAGTTCAAAGCCAGCCTGTGCACAAAAGGCCGTGAGACTCTTTATCTCCAGTTGACCATTAGAAAACTGGAAGTGGTGAGGTGGCTCAAGCTGTGCAGTGTTAGCCTTGAGTTGAAGGGCTCAGGGACAGTGCCCACACCCAGAGTTCAAGCCCCACAACCAACCAAAAAAGTAAAATAAATAAATAAGTAAGTAAGTAAATAAATAAATAAATAAATGAAGCATGGAATGAAGTAAATAATTTAAAATAAATAATTTAAAAATGCCCTGAACTTAAAGAATTGCCAATATAAATGTGTACCCAGAAAAGATTAATTAATTTAACAAACCTTCCATGATATGCTGAAATTTCTTTATTAATGAGTATTAAAAATTAATTAGCATTATGAAAGCTCTACAGAACATACTTTAATCTTACACAGATAAGAGGAAGATAAATGCAATCAGGAAAGTATTAAGAACAGTAAATCTTGTTACAAAAGTAGATATGCAAGTAGAACAACAAACAACATTATAACAAAGGACAAATGGCCGGAATTGCTGCAGCCTTTCAGTATTCCAATCGAATGACATAAAATGGCAGAAACACAGGCTTAATGCAAAAGAATGGAACAATATGTTGTAAGCAGATGGAGCCCTAAAGAAAGAAGAGGTGGTTGTATTCATACCTGTCAATGCAGACTTCAAAAATACATTAGTCAAAATATATAAAGAAGTTACTTCATACTGATAAAAGGAGCAATTTGTCAGGAGAATATAATCTTTGTAAATACATATGCATGGAATGTTGGCACACCCAATATCATGTACCAAATACTCACTACTAGACATAAAAGCACAGGTCTATCCCAACACAGTAAATATTAATGACTTTAATATCTCACTTTCATCAATAGATAGGCCATCTAGACAAAAAAAATCAAAGCAACTGCAGAATTAATCAATATTCTAGATAAAATGAAAAGAACAGATATGTATGGCATATTCCATATAACAGCCTCATAGTGTACATTTTTCTCATCAGCCTGTGAAATTCTTTGTAGAGCAAATCTTAACATAAACAAATAAATTGAAATAATTTCTTGCATTTTCTCAAACCACTTATGGAATGCATGTAATCTGAACAATTTTGGGGTAGAAAAACTTCATTTTTAGCTCACAGTTACAAAAAGTTACAGCTCATGATCCTTGGCTCTGTTGTTTCTGGTGGTGTAGTGCTAGCAGAACATTATGGTGAGAGGCGATGGTAGAGTAGAAGTTCATACCTCATGGTAGTGAGTAAGATAAAAGAAGAGTGACATAGACTATCTTGAAAGAAATAACCTTCTAGATTCACTAGAACCTCAGTGAATGATAACATAAATGGATGGAACAAAAAATAGTAAAGGTGTAGAAAATTTGAAAAACTACCAACCAAGTTTCCCTCCCTAATATTCATAGAAAATGAAATCCAATCACTATAAAATATACAACTTCTCCATAATAGATTGAATTATCTCCAAAATAGACTACTTGTGAAGTCATTAAGCAACAAAATAACTTACAAATAGCCAGTAAGTATACAGAACAGTACATCAGGGAAATGCAATTAAAATCATAAGATACTTCTAGCCCCATGTGGCTAATATCTACTTAGCTAGCTGAGATTTGAGGATTACAGTTTGAAGACAACCTGGTTGGCTTCAGTCCAAGAGACACTTATCTCCAGTTAACCAGTAAAAAGCCAGAACTCCAGGCATGGTTCCATTGGTAGAGCACTAGTTTTGATTTGATGACTCTTTTAAAACTCTTTAAAAAGAGGCTGCCAGATGTATTGCTGTGCTCACTTATGTGCATGCATGGGTGAATAAAGTAATTAAATGATCCTTAGGTAGTTTGCTACACCTTTACAGAAACACTTTATTTTTTTTTTTAAGTTGGCATCTTCACTTCAGCTACTCCTCTTGCTTCTCTATACCCATCAAAGTGTTTGGTTTCTAAAATTTATGCTTAGAAATTAATTTACCTTATGCTAACTGATGAGTGAATAAACTCTAAATGTCCATTCATCAGTTAGGATCCTTGTTAAGGCAAACTGCCAAGAAACACCAGGTGTCCCGGCCAGAGTTTACTCAAATATAAGATGAACTCTTTTGTGATGTTTAAAAGCTATGAATGCCCCATTTGACTTTGGACTAAATATTTAACCTCTCTAAGTCTTGGTTTTCCTGTCTGTGAAGGGAGAAAGCTGATTATATGGGATATAATTTTCAGTTGTATAGTTCTGTGGATGTAATTGATAGCTAGGGGGAGTGGTTCTTGATACCAGTAACAACAGATTTACCTCAAAAACTCTGTATGGACACCGATAGTTAGAGCTGAACGTATGCTTTGGACATGTATATTAGACATATGATGATAAAAATAGTCCTTATCCTTAAAAATGTACCTTGCAACTTGGGCTACAAGAGAAATAATAAAAACTAGGACCAATATTTTTTAAAGCAAAAACAAATGACCTAAGTTCTCAGAAGAATGAAATCAATTTATAAATTATAAACAAGAGTCAGAAGTTTAAAAACTATTTCCCAATGTCTTTTTCTTTACCCATAAACCTTTAGTATAATTCAAAACAACTGATTCTTTTTGACTAATCAAATAGAATAAGAGTGTAGACAAAATTACAACCCATAATTCAATGATGGTTTGTTGAGTTCTAGGCAAATAATCCAACTTTAAATTAGTGTTTTATGGTAAAGAAATATAATTAAGGCTAAAAGTTGAATTGTGCAATATCAATTTTTCTCCTCAATTTTAATTTTATACATTAAAAATCAACTTTAAAATGTTTTCACTTTGTTGGATTTGTTGTACAGCTCAGTGAGAAAAGCCATTAAAATATGTGTAGCTTATATAAACATAACATATCACATTTCTTACCTATGTGCTTACCTGGTAGAAGCAGATGATGGTTTTACAAAAGAGGCATGGGGGACTAGAAAGAAGAGTGTGTCGATTCTTTCGGCTCTGTCATTTGATTGCTATGTTCTATTTTTGTTACGCATTATGAATCAATGGGAAACATTCCTTGTTTTACTTCAGAACACAAGTTTTGCCAATTGATCCTACGTTTGTATTCTCTTTTTGTAGGAATTTGGGTAATTTTGACATTTTTCTCAGTTTGTTTTCTAATGGCATTTTAAAAATTATTATTAAAAAGCATGCGTGGGACCAGGAGATTGGCCTAGTGGTAGAGTACTTGCCTAGCATGCACTAAGATCTGGGTTCAATTCTTTGGTATCACATATATAGAAAAAAAGTGGTGCTGAGGCTCAAATGGTAGAACTCTAGCCTTGAGAAAGTCCAACGACAGTGCTCAGGCTCTGAGCTAATGCCCAGGACTGGCAATAAAATAAAATAAAATAAAATAAAATAAAAAGCATGTGCAAAATAAGATGTTCTTGCCATATTTTTTTTTAAAAAAACATTTTGTTTGATGGTAATTTTTTTTTGGTAGATCATGGGGCTTGAACTCAGGACCTGGGCACTGTCTGTGAGCTCTTCAGCTCAAGGATACCACCCTACCCACCCTGGATCTGGGCATTGTCCCTGAGCTATTCAGCTCAAGACTACCACCCTACCCCTCCAACCACAACACCACTTCCCATTTTCTAGAAGTTGATTAAAGTTAAGAGCCTCAAGGTCTTTAGTGCCTGAGCTGGCTTTCAACCATGATCCTCAGATCTCAGCTTCCTGAGTAGCTAATTGACAGTATCTTTAACTTGTTGAATTTGGAACGCACTGTGATATATTGCATATACATCTCTATCCAGTAATAGAATCTGTGCACAGATCACAAAATTTTAAGAATATCATTCTAGTTTGTATTTGGCGTAGATTCTATCTATATGACAAATACATTCTGAATTCTTAGCTACCTATCCAACACATCATCTTTTCTTTCCAGCTTAGATGACAAACTACAGGGGGGAAATATGGTAACAACTACAGAAAAAAACAAAACAACACAACAACAAAAAACAAAAGAAACCAAAACAAAACCAAAAACTCACAATATATCTCTTAATTTTTAGGAGGGTGTGGGGCGAACATGTTCAACACTTAAAGGTATCTTTTATCTTTTCTTCCCTTTCTTTTCTAAAAATGACTATAGTACCCAAGTTTCAGCATCATTTTTTGATTCTACAGTGGATTTAGAATGTGCCTTTCTAACAACCACATTTAATACAATAGATCCTAAATGTCTTCCTTTAAAATTCAGTCCAGGTTTTTTGAAATTGAAATGCACATGCAACTCATTTGTAGGGTTGAACATACATCTTACAGCACATACTGGCATTAAATTGAAACGTGAACGATGAGAAGTCATTTGTGTGGGAAGGAAGCCAAATTGTTCCTGGAGTTCTACATGCGGGCAATAATTTACATCGACAGGTAGAAAACATGATATGTGCTTTTGGTACAATGATGCTGAACATCTCAGCAATGCCTCACAACTCAGCTATTATTTTAAAATGCTCAAAAACTTGGGAACAGGAATTTGATGAGGTGAAGTCCTTGGAATTTGACAAGGTAAATCATAAAAGAGGATAAAAAAATAGACATGAGAAATAGATCAACATTATGTTTGGGGTTTCACCTCTCTTACTTTGATTCCATAAGCTACGTGAAAGAAGAGTTAAGGGCACCTGTTTTTCTATCTATTTTCTCATTTATCTAAGATATTTTTTGCCTTCCTTTTTTGTTATGGGGTTTATCATTTATCCCTGTCTCTTCCCTGTTTCCCATGAAATTGTCCCTCTAGTCATTTCCATTAAATACCATCTAGTCATTTCCATTAAAATCAGTGGTGTCTATGTTTGCTGATGGAAGCAGGCTAGACAGATTGAACAAGAGGACAAACCACAGCCAGCATCCCTCCCTGTGACAGAATAGTCAAAATTCCAAGGCAACCGTCACCAGGATAGCTATAGATTAACGGTGAATACCATTTTGCCAGAAGCAGACAGGGATCGCAGATGATGCTCTTTTCCCCTGAAGTTATCCTAAACAGAAAATCTCTTGTATGCATATGATTTTTGTAGGGGAAAATAGGATTTCAATCCTTCCTCTAGCTTGCCAGCAGAAAGAGAATAAGAGTAGCCACTGAACACACCTCGAATGACCACTTTTTCCAGCAGCTCCACATTGGACAGCTGTTTCTCATCCATGCACACTGCAAGGATGTGGCCATTCTTCCTAAGTAATTACGTACATCTAACAGTCATCCTTCTGTGGTTTTGATTCCAGTGTGTACTGCAAAGGGAAATCAGGCACATTCCATCTTGACACAAAGTACTTCCGCTGCTAGAGTGGAGAGCTGCTTCTCCCTTGAAGCAGAACCCAGAAATGTCTGAGTTCAGGACAGCCGATTTTGTCGTGACATTCCTGGCAGAGCTCACATCACGTCTCATGTGATTAGGGGAGAGTTTAAATCTTCAATTCAGAAGAGCCTGAAGAGTATGGAGCAACATTACAAGTTTCAACAGGTGGTTCTGTTCAAATAGTGGCATAAAGTGCTTCTTTTGTCATGAAAACTGAACCTGTAAAAAACTGAACCTCTAATTTCTCTGAAGTAAAATGGTGCATTGTTTTTAAAAATGCTGGAATGGATCACCCCCAGGATAAAGAGTGCTATTGTCTCTTCAGGCATGGGAAGGTGGTTGAATAAATTAAGTAAACAGTAACTTGTGAATAAGAAGAAATATGAAGAACAGATGTTACTCTGCAGGCTGGGCTTATCTGTCCTCAATGAGGTGTCTGTGAACGTGAAAATTACAGAGCAGAAATTATTTTCATCATTTGAAATACATGAAAGGCATAGAGCTATATTTCTGTTTCAGAGTTTCCCTTATTTTTTAGACTATTCCCAGGTAAGAAGAAGGCCCTCCATATTTGGTTAATGAATAAACAAAGCACTGAATAAATTCTTCTGAACTATGCCCTCTTAGATATTAAAATTTTTATTAGCATGTCTTGTTAGGCAAGTCCTAGTTTATTTGCATAGGCAAGTTCTTCATTCATTCTGGAATGTTTGTAGCATATCAGAATAATATCCAGTGATTTCCTAAACTTTTAGAACCCTAAAAGTCAGACAACTAATCTTACATTGTCTCAAACTGATCTCCACAGCAAGAAGCTTGGTTATTGTTGTCCATTTATAGAAACAATCTGTTTACATAAGAGGTTGCAGGAGATAGGTCCATTTAACATAAAGTTTTAAACTTACTTCAACATTGAACATTGAAACCTTGACTGTTTTTCTGTATAACTAATAATGTATCTTGCCTTCTTCCTTCTTTCCTTTATTTAAAGTTTATTATTTGCATATTTCTTGCCTGAAGTTTTTTGTTTTGCATTATTGGTAATTTTTTCATAGGCTCAATGGTTTCCCTCATTTGTGATAATTAGTTCACATCTAGAACTCTCCTAGTAGATGGTTAAAATAGCTCAATAAGGTGATATAGGATGAGACTAAATGAAAGGATCTATAGGATATGGAAACAAGAGATTTACTTGAGTGTTTGTTATTCTTAATGTACTATATTATTTCTCTTTTCTTTTGTTACCCTTTGGTTAATCTCATACTGTTACTGTATCTGACTTTGTTACCTGGTATATTGTCTATACGTTTATTTGTTTATTTGAATTAGAAAGGGAAGGGAGGAAAACATGATTGGAAGGAGGTGAGGGAGGGGAATGGGGACAAAACATAAGAAGGGGTATCAATGTGTGAGAAGTAATGCACAACTATCTGGCCAATGTATCTGTAATAAACAATAAAATGAAAGAAACCTCTCTGCTAATAAGGTAGTATGTGGCCATATCACATGCAGGTCACTCTCAAGTTATTCAGTAGAGATAATATATACATAAAAAAGAAATACCTTAACATTTTCTATTGTTAAGATAACTAAATTAGCAAACTGATCTCAGTGCCTTAGGATTGATATTTTTCTTATTCAAATGATCAGCTGGGTAGTAGCACATGACTGTAATGCCAGAAGGATTGTGAGTTTGATGCCAGCATAGAGTATATAGTAACTCTTAAAAAATAAAAACAAGGGGCTAGGAGTTTGGCCTAGTGGTGGAGTGCTTGCCTAGCATGCATGAAGACCCGGGTTCAATTCCTCGGTACCACACACATATAAAAAAGCTGGAAGTGGTGAGTGCTAGAGCTCTAGCCTTGAGAAAGTCCAAGGACAGTGCTCAGGCCCTGAGCTCAAGCCCAGGACTGGAAAAAATAAATAAATAAATAAATAAATAAATAAATACAAAAACTGATTATGTAAGAGTACTTATTGCTACGGAAAGCCAAATCAATTAGTTTGATTTGACTATGCAGACTCATAAATATACCAATGAGATAGAAGATAAATATCTGTTTTGTAGATTGATGCTTATTGTAGCTTTTCCCACAACTGCTCTGTGTTTCACCTGACACCACTAAAACATCTGAGCAGAATGTGTGTACTGTGGAGAAGAGCAGGTCAATACACTTGACTTGTCTCATTCTGTCAGTCTCCATTTATGCCCTCCCTTGAGAACTGTGCGTAATATATATGTATATATATGTTAATATTCCCCTCTCTTCTCCTTTGATGTGTAAAATGTTGTCTGTTTAGAGGTAGAAGATCCTGTGTTGATTTTCTTTATATTTGCATATGTTTGTTGAGTAAAATCGGTTCAGTTTGATGTGTATTATTTCACCCATTTCTTTACAACATTCTCTTGTCACCTGTGAGCAGGAGCTACCTGTCTGCAGGTGCAGTCAAAATCCATCCTGCTGTGACTCTGCTTCTCATGTAATAATACTGAATTACTTGGTGTTGGAACAATCACTCACTGCTGCTAAAGGAACAATCTCTACACTATTATTTACTACAAAATCCTACTTGATAATTTTTTTTACCAATTTGGGGAAATCTGTCTATTCAACAGAATGGATGTTGAAGACATTGGAGAAGGTCTTTAGAGGCCAAAAATGGGCTGACTTAGTAAAGCATTGTGGAATATAGAAATTTATCACAAGCTTTTTAGCATTTCTTTTACTAAAATGAGACCAAAGAAGCTTTTTTTTTGGTCCAAAAAGAATTTGGGCCTTACCTGAATTTATAAAATCAACCTTTACTTGGTGGACCAAATACCTTTAAATATATGGAATTCCATGTAATGGAGGGCTATATGACAGATTTATTTGTCTCTTCTTTCAACTTCCCAACTACCTGTCATACAAGTACTGGTGTTCTCGGATAATGAAACTCTGCCATTATTTTTACTCATTCTGAGGCTGAATATGATATGTTGGATGAAGAAGGAAAAGTGAAAAGTCTTAATTCTACTTGTGTCTCCACTGTAGATTTTATGTCTTCATTATTTTTTGTAATATCTCCCCCATTCACAGGTATAAGATTTGGAAGTTAAAAACTGCAAAATCTTAGGTCACAACCAACACATTGTTAAGTTTACTGACATTCAAAAACCAAGAGATTTCATACAGAAACTAAATTTTTAGATTCCCTGACAATTTCATGTAACTGGAATTTTTGGAAATTGAAGCCACTGAGAGCTTATCTTAGTATTTTCCAGGTACAAACACGTTATTTCATCTGAGAGAATTCTCTGTTACTTAATGGTTGAATAATATTCCATTGTGTGTGTGAATTTATATGTGCATATATAGCATATATGTATTATTTATGTATATATATGGAAAATTTTCTTTACATTCATCTGTCAATGTTATGTTCTTTATTAGATGTTGGCTCTTGTGAACAGTATTATAAAAGTGCTTACATCATCACAAGGTTTTCAATGATATTGGATAAATCTTACCCAGCGAAATTTTGGAGTCACAAGACAGATTTATTTTTAATTTCATAGATTACAATAATGGTATGTTTTGCAGAACTTCCACATGTTTTTTGTTTAAATTTGCACTAACAATGTGCTGGCAATACAAGCTCTTTATATCATCACCAATATGTTTGTTTGTTTTGATAGTAGTCATCCTGATAGGTGTGGGTGTTATTTTATCATGCATTTGATTGTGTCTCTTGATGATTAGTAATGTTGAATAAACTTAACCAAGGAGGTGAGTAATTACATACTGAAGAGCACAAAACTTGGATAAAAGATGACCCAAATTTAAAAAAATGTCTGTGGCTAGGCATGGTGGCTCGTGCCTGTAATCCTATCTACCCAGAAGGCTGAGATCTCAGACTTTTATCTCCAACTTATCACTAGAAAATGGAAAGTCCAGCATGGCTCATGGGTTAGGGTGGAATCCTTGAGCTGAGGAGCTCAGAACCGTACCCAGTCCCAGAGTTCAAGCCCCATGACCAAGCCATGAGAAAGGGTATCAATGTATGTGAAGTAATGCACCCTCTATCTGGTGAATATAATGTAACCCTTCTATTAATTACAGTAAAAACATATGGAAAAATGTCTTTGTTCATAAATTGAATATTATTAAAATGTCCATACTATCACTGTGGTTTTCTGTAGATCATGTTTTCATTAATAGATAAACCTCCAGACTGTGATTTTTTTTTTTTTTTGCCAGTTGTGAGCTTAAGCTCAGGGCCTGAGCACTGTCCTTGGATTTTCTCAAGGTTAGAGCTCTACCACTTGAGCCTCAGCACCATTTCTGGCTTTTTTCTATGTATGTGGTACCAAGGAATCGAACCTGGGTCTTCATGCATTCTAGGCAAGCACTATACCAGTAGGCCAAACTCCTGGCCCCAGACTGTGATTTCTATAATGGTTGTACTTATTTAGATCTCCACTAATAGTGTATGAATGTTCTGTCCCTCCAACCCCACCCCTATATCCTTATCAGTTTTTGTGGTTTATTTTCTTGATGATTTCCATTCTGACAGGGGTGAGATAGAATCTCTGTCATTTTGATTTGTATTTCCTTTATAAATCATTTCTAATTCTTCCAAAAGTTATCTGCTCAATTCATCTACCCATTTATTAATTGAATTATTTAGGATTTTTTTGAGTGCTGTTTAATTTTGAGCCCTTTATTTTATATGGCTGGCAAAGAGTTCTGTCATTGCGTGGTCATCTCTTAAATGTGTTAATAATTTCCTTTGATGTACAGAAGCCTTCTAATTTGATGCAATCCCATTTATTTTTACTTTCTGGGCTATTTGGGTTTTATTCAGAAAATAATTACCTATACCTATATCTTCCAATACTACAACTATTTCTCTCTGGTAGTCTCAGTGTTTAAATCTTTTGTTAAGAGCTTCAATCCACTTTGAATTAATTTTTGAACAAGATAAGAGAAATTTAGGTGTCTGGTTTCAATTTTCTCCCATGTCATTTTTTAAATAAATAGAAAAAAATCTGCAATTCTACAATTCATATGGAGCCACAATGATCACAGAGGGCCAAACCAACCCTCAGAAATACAGTTGGCATGGTCACATATCTTGATCATATTTACAATGGGTCTATGATGGCTTTGCTTAACCCACGATCAGGAAAATTTACTCCTCTCCTTTAAAAAAGTATTTTTAATAGTTTTTATTATAATTAATGAAAGGGTTACATGATATTTGCCAGATAGAAGGTGCATTAATTCACATACATTGATACCCTTTCACAGTCTTGGTCCCTATTACGCTCCCCCCCATCTTGGTTTTCCCCCCTTCCCTATCCAATTTCAAATAACCAAATACAAATATATCCAATATATCAGATAACAAAGTGAGATACTGTAACAATGTGAGATAACCAAGGGACAGCAAAAGAGATGAGAGATAACATAGTATATTAAGGACAACAATCATTCATTATATGGCTTTTGTTTCTATATCCTGGAGGTCCTTTCAATTAGCTTCATACTATATGGCCTTATGTATCAAGATTTTGCTCTATTGCAAATCTCTGCTAGTAGAGCCCAAGGTTTCTACTGATTATGACAAATCAGAGAAACTGTTGAGCCTATCTTCCTTTGACTTTGGCTTACTTCACTTAATATGATTTTTTCTAAGTCTTTCCATTTCCTAACAAATGGGTCGATGTCGTTTTTTTCTGACAGCAGCATAGAATTCCATTGTGTACAAATACCACATCTTGTTGATCCACTCATCAACTGAGGAACATCTAGGTTGGTTCCATATCTTTGCTATGGTGAATAATGCTGCAATGAACATTGTTGTGCTCGTGGATTTAGTAGGCCCTAGTTTCTGGATGGTTGGGTAAACACCAAGTAGTGGAATTGCTGGGTCATAGGGGAGCTCTATGTTTAGCCTTTTGAGGCACTGCCATACTGTTTTCCATAATGGTTGAATGAGTTTGCACTCCCACCAACAGTGTAGTAGTGATCCCTCCTGGCCACATCCCCTCCAGCATCTGTTGTTATTAGTTTTCCTGATCCTGGCCATTCTAACTGGAGTGAGGTGGAATATTAGCGTTGTTTTGATTTGCATTTCTTTTCTGACCAGAGATGTTGAGCATTTCTTCATGTGTCTATAGGCCATTTTTGTTTCTTCTTCAGAGAAGACTCTCTTTAAGTCTTTGGCCCATTTTTTAATGGGATGGTTGTTACTTTGGAGGTTAGTTTTGGAGTGATTCAATTTTTTAAGCTGTTGATATATTTTAGATATGAGGCCTTTGTTCGCTGTACGGTTGATGAAGATCTTCTCCCATTCTATAGGCTTCCTAATTAATTTACTAGCTATGTCCTTTGGCATACAAAAGCTCTGCAGTTTAATGCAAACCACAGACCTATGGCCACCTAATCTTTGACAAGGGAGCCAAAAAATATAATGGAAGAAAGATAGCCTCTTCAACAAGTTGTGCTGGCAGAACTGGTTAAGCACCTGCAGAAAACTAAAGTTGGATCCTTCTTTGTCACCCTGCACTAGAATTAACTCCAAATGGATCAAAGACCTGGAGGTAAAAGCTGGCACACTGAAAACTTTATAAGAAGGAATAGGAGATACACTAGGCCTCCTTGGCACAGGTCGAAACTTTCTTAATAAGGACCAAGAATCACAACAAATCAGAGAAAGGCTGGATAAGTGGGACTGCATTAAACTGCAGAGCTTTTGTACGGTAAAGAACATAGCTAAAATAGTCTTTTTAGGGCCGAGAGTTTGGCCTAGTGGTAGAGTGCTTACCTAGCATGCACGAAGAGCCATGTTCAGTTCCTCAGTACCACATACATAAAAAAAAGCCAGAAGTCGTCTATGACTCAAGTGGTAGCATTCTAGCCTTGAGAAAAAAACCCCAGAAACACTCCTTTAGCTTGAGCTCAGGACTGGCACAAACACACACACACACACACACACACACACACACACACACACACACACACTTCTTTTCATTGTTTATCTTAGCTCTTCCCTTTAGGCCTTTGATCCATTTTGAATTTTTTAATAATTTTTGTTACTAGTATATATTAATTACAAGTAAGGAGTATCATTACTAAATTTTTCTTCTTGTGTTTGCTTTATTTTATACAGGCTTTTTCTCTATACCCCGAGGTGACCTTGGATTCATTATATAGGTCTGACTGACCTCAGCTTTGACACGCTCAAGCCTTAGCCACTCAAATTCTTGGTGATCACCATTTCAAGACTGAATAAATATTTAACATTATGTGAAAAAAATCATTCTTTTATTTGTGTCTCAGTATCATTTGTTGAAAAGGCTATTCTTTCCCTAATGAATGGTCAGGGAAACTTTGTTTTAAATCATACAATCTTACTATGCACATCGTTCTATTCCAGCATCTGTATGCTTATTCTTATACCAGTACCACAATCTTAGTCACCATTCCTTTGTCATCCATGGTAAAGTCATGAAGCATGAATTCTACTAAGTTGTTTTCCTTTTGCAAGATTGGCTCACGTATTCTGGATGACAGTACTGTCATAGAAATTTTAGAAGCAGCTTGTCGATTTTTACAAAGATGTCTGTAATTGTAGTAAGACTGAGTTGTATCTGAAGATAAATTTAGGGGAGAATTGGCACCTTAGCTTTTGAATTCAACTTGTGAATTGAGGATTTTTGACATTTAGTTCTTCAATTTATGTTGACAGACTCTTGTAATGTTTGAAAGTTACATTTCTTTTGTGAAATTAATTACTAACTTTAGAAAAATTTTTAGGTATTATTGAAATTGGAATTATTTTCTTACTCCCGTTTTTGGATTTTCCAAGTATTTAGATATATAATTGACTTTTACCTACTAATCTTGTACCTCACAACTTGGACAAACTATTCATATTCTTTTTTTAAAAAGCAGTTTTGTGCAAGGTTAATATAATATCCTTTTGTTCATTTCTGATTATAACAACCTTAGATCTTTCTTTTTTCTTGTTGGCCACTCTTGCTAAAGATTTTTTGATTTTCTTGACCTTTTAAGAGAATAGCTTTTCCTTTTTTCATATATTTTTTATTGTAATTAATAGAAGGGTTACATTATATTTGCCAGATAGAAGGTGCATTAATTCACATACATTGATACCCTTTCTCATGCTTTGGTCCCCATTTCCCTCCACCGCACCCCTCATCTTGTTTTCCCCCCTTCCCTATCCAATTTCAAATAACCAAATACAAATATATCAAATATATCAGATAACAAATTAAGATATTGTAACAATATGAGATAATCAAGGGATAGCAAAAGAGATGAGAGATAACATAGGAAATTAAGGACAACAATCATTCATTATATGGCTTTTGTTTCTATATCCTAGAGGTCCTTTCATTTAGCATCATAATATATGGCCTTATGTATGTAGGTTTTGCTCTATTGCAAATCTCTGCTAGAAAAGCCCAAGGTTTCTACTGATAATGACAAATGAGGGAAACCATTGAGCCTATCTTCCTTTGAGTCTGGCTTACTTCACTTAATATGATTTTTTTCTAAGTCTTTCCATTTCCTAACAAATGGGTCGATGTCGTTTTTTCTGACAGCAGCATATAATTCCATTGTGTATAAATACCACATCTTGTTGATCCACTCATCAACTGAGGGACATCTGGGTTGGTTCCATATCTCTGCTATGGTAAATAGTGCAGCAATGAACATTGTTGTGCTAGTGGACTTAAGAGCTTTTTCTTTTACTGACTTTCTTTTCTGTTTTTATAATCTGTACTTCTTTAGGGTTTTTGCTTGTATTTCCCTTCATGGCTTCTTTCAATTACTTTACTTTTCCCTTTTCCAATATTTAAAATGTAAGGTAGATTTTTACTGACTTGAAATCATTCTTCTTTCTTAACACAGGCACTTCCAGCTATAAATTTCCTATAAGCACTGATCTTGTTACATTCTAAGTCTTGGAATGTGGTTGTCTTCATTTTCATTCACATTGGAAGTATTTTCCAATTTCTCTGTTATCATCTGACTTATTGCTCTTTAGAATTGTGTTATTCTATTTCTACCCTTAAGTGGTTAATTTTGATTATCAACTTTGTTAGATTAACGATACCTAAGAGGTTAGTAAAGCTAAAGCACACTTTTAAGTGTGTTTATGAGAACTTCTCCAGATTGTTATTTTGAGAGCAATTGGCAGGAAATACCAAGATCTGAATATGAACACTTTGCAATAGTGTGGAGGCCTTGATCATTCAATCTATGTATGTATGTATGTATGTATGTATGTATGTATGTATGTATGTATGTATCTATCTATCTATCTATCTATCTATCTATCTATCTATCTATCTATAGAGAGGTGTATAATTAAATTTATTTTGTAATAAAAGTCACATTTTATATTGTTTGAATCCTTTTAAATTTATTGACATTTGGTTTTTCCCATATATTTTTATTGTAATTAATAGAAGGGTTACATTATATTCACCATTGATGTTTGTTTATAGACTATCTATCTATCATATAAATTATTCTGACAACTGCTCCACAGACACTTGGGAAGAATATGTGCTGCTGGGGTTAGCGCATCTCTTAAATATCTCTTAATACTTGGTGGTTTGTACTACTCACTCAGATCTTCATTGTCCTTATTAGCCCTCCTTATTGTTACTCTACTCAGTACACAGAAAACATTTTCAACTTTCTAACTATGTATATAATACTTCCAACTCTCTTTATTTCTGGATGCTTTTGCTTTGTGTATTTTGGTGTTCTTTCTTTTTCTTATGTGCTGGTCCTGAGGCTTGAAATCAGAGTCTGGGCACTGGCCCTAAGCTTTTTACGTTCAAGGCTAGCACTCGACCACATGAGCCACAGTTCCATTTCTGACATTTTTAATAGTGAAGTGGAGATAAGATCATCATAGACTTTCCTGCCCAGGCTGACTTCAAAGCATGATCCTCAAACCTCATCCTCCTGAGTAGTTAGGTCTACAGATGTAAACCATTTGTTCCCAGATTAGTGTGTGTATACGCAATATATGTTATATTTAAAATCATTTTGTCTTATTGATGGATTATGTTGTAAAAGGCCTAAAGTAAAAAATTTAAATGAATTATAAAATTCAATTCTTTATTTATAGTAGCATCCCTTATTTTATATTTTATCTGGCTATGAGAGGAAAATATTCAAGTGACAATGTAAGGCCCTGATTATAGGCCCCAGTACTGGCACAAACACACATATAACTTTACCAACACAAGCTAGGTCCTGTGGTTCATGCCTATAATCCTACCTAGTTAGGAGGGTAAGCTTTTCAAGACCATGATTCAAAGCCAGAACAGGCAGAAAACTCTGAAAGACTTCACCTCCAAAATAATAAACCAAAGTCAGGCTGGAGGCATGGCTCAAGTGAAGATTGCCAACTGAACAAATGCGGAACTCCTGGGTTCAACCACAAATCCATCATTTCCCTACTCAACACCAGCCATTTTTAACTGTCAGTACCAATTTTCTATATTAGAAAATATTTTGTCACCTCAACAATACTTGACAAAAACAACTTAAAGGAGAAAATATTTATGCAAGCTCAAAGTTTCAGATGTTTCAGTCCATCAAGACAGAAAGGGCATGGCAGAGCCAGCAGCTAAGCTTAGCATTTTGTGGAGTTCAAGAAGCAGGGACACAGACATTTCTGTGCTAAGTGGCTTTCTCTTTTCCACCCCTTTTATTCCATCTAGCTCCTGACCCTAATGGAGTCCCTCCATCCACATTCATTAATCCTATCTGGAAATGTTCTCTCCCAGATTCCCAGAGGTGTGCTTTACTAAGTTAGACATTTCTCAGTTCATTCAAACTGACAGTCAAGATTAAACATCAAACCATCCTTTTACTTCTTCTTCTTTTGCATTCCTGGGGGTTGAACTGAAGGCCTGGGCACTGTCCTTGTACACTTTATGCTCAATGCTAGTGCTCTTCCACTTGAGCCATAGTTCCACTTCCAGCTTTTTCTGTGTATGCAGTACAGAGGAATCAAATCCGGGACTTCATGCATGCTAGTTTTGCACTCTACCACTAGGCTATGCTCCTGGCCCCATCCTTTTACACACACATACACACACACACACACACACACACACACACACACATATGTATATATATATATATATATATATTTGAAACTAAAATGTGTCTCTTGTAGTGACCAAATATCAAGATTTAAAAAAAAAACAGGTGTACCAACCTTTGTCTTTGAATATATTATTCAATTCATTCATATTTATTATTATTAATATAATTGGAACCATGTCTGCCATTTTACTTCTTAGTCTTATATTTCAAGGATATTTTCTTGAGGTAAATTGTGTTAAAATATTTTTGGTTATTTTATATGTTTCTGATGATTTGAGTTGCCATCTGGATTCATATTCTAACCCTTGATACTTCCCACCTTACTGATGTTGTTACTGGCAAGTATATCTGCACTTTTATATTTAATTAGCATACTAATACAATGTAAACATACTAGTGTATGAAGTAGCCATTCACTTTTTACACTAGGTATTGAACCCAGGATCTGGTGCCTCCTAAGTAGTACCACTGAGCTACATTTCCCTGTGTCTTAAATATTCCTTTTTTTAGGGGGGGGGGATCATGGGGCTTGAACTCTGGGCCTAGGGGCTGAGCCTGAGCTCTTCAGCTCCAGACTAGCTTAACCCTGGGCCTCGGCATTGTCCCTGAGCTCTTCAGCTAAAGGCTACCACAGTACCCCTGAGCTATAGCCCCACTTACCGTTTTCTAGTGATTAATGGCAATAAAAGTCTCACAATCTTTAATTCCTGGGCTGGCTTTGAACCACTATCTCTCTCTTGTAGGAACTCTTATTTCAGGTATAGCACTTAGGATTGGGACATTATCAGTTTTCTGATAATAACACTTCTGGATTTAGTTCCTGAGAGCTTTGTTGGATGGATCTAATAACTCATGCTCTTGCTCTTTCAGTGTAGCTTCCTGGGCACAAAACCACCACTTTGTGAGCTGGGATCAGGGCCACTGAAGTTCCAGTTCACATTTCCACCAGACCCAAGGTAGTACCTGCATTGTTACATTTTTTTTTTTGCCAATCCCTGGGCTTGAACTCAGGGCCTGGGGACTGCCCTTAGGCTTTCAAGGCTAGAGCTCTACCTCTTGAGCTGTAGCACGCTTCCAGGTTTTTCTGTGTATGTAGTACTGAAGAATTGAACCCAGATCTTCATGCATGCTAGGCAAGCACTCCAACACTAGACCAAACTCTTGGCCCTTTTGTTACTTTTCAAAATAATATTTTCACCAAAACTTGACTTATAAAAAATATTACTATGTTAAATCTGCACATTAAACTGGGATAATATTATTTTTGTTCATGGAAAGATAGACATAAAAACATTTCATGCCAGCAATATATCAACTTCTAAAATATTGTTATTTTAGTTTACTTATTTATATATAATCATTGATCTTCTTTATATTGCCAGCTGGTGAGAAATGAAAGAATAATAGTATTCATTCAAAAAACTACAATTTTTGCTATGAATTTTATTCTCCTATAAAGGAATCATCTCATACTGCTTTGTCATCATGATCCCAACTGGGTCATTCCTGATATATAATTCTTCTTAACATTTCTCTAACTGGTTGATAAATCTAATGCAAGGTAGTAAAATACATCTCTTACTGCTTTTCTTGATATTTTTCCGGCTTGTACATATGTAAAGAACTAGATTTTTTTTTCAAGCAACTATACATGTCATTGGGTTTCTATTCACATTACAGAAAAATGGGTCTAATTATAGAGACTTCTCTCATTTGACCTTTTCTATGTGTCTCTACATCTTTAAATGCAAGGCTTTGTCTTATCACGAATGACAATGTAATTCAGGTGTGACACTCCCATTTTAACATAACCTTTCTGCCGTTTCGCAATATGAAAGTAGAGTTTCAAAGAACAGGGTTGAAACAATATTTAATCAAGTGTCAATAATGAGGTGTAGAAACTTGAAAGCATGGAAAACTTGTTGTACCAATGTGGGTGATGTAAGCAGAGCATTTACATTTCACCCACTAAAGTGATGCTTAATGCAGTCAATCCACAATTACTTCAGCATTTCCACATCAAACTTTCCCAGGCCATGTTTGGATTGATTTCTCTTGCCCTTATCATACATGCATAAGGTAAAGAAGAGTTTGTTAATGAAATGAGAAAAGGACATTGATTTAAAATGTGAGTAGCATAAAGATTTCTTTGTTCAACTTAAAAGTTAATAATCATAAACAGTAACTGATTACTGTTATAAATTTCCTGATATCCAAACCAGCTTTGGCTAAGAATATACCAAAAGAAATGAGAATCAATGCTGAACATTATATATACTTCAATTACCTTTTTCAGGTAGCACTAGTAATATTCTTAGGAGATTTGTGCTTTATTGAATGCTGATTATAAATTTATTTATATTTCCCTTATGGCTTACAATCAGGCCAAACGACCAGAACTATTTGTAACTATAAACTACTTATATTCATGATTGATACTTTTTTGTTTTTTGCTTATGATTAACATGGTACCCAACATCTAGAGCAGTGTTTTGTTCACATTGAGATAAAAATGTTTGAGGACTATTTTTTTGCCAGTTCTGGGGCTTGACCTCAGCACCTGAGCTTTCTTCAAGGCTAGCCCTCTACTACTTGAGCCACAGCACTACTTCCAGCTTTTTCTCTGTGTATATGGTACTGAGGAATCCAACTCAGGGCTTTACACATGGTAGGCAAGCACTCTACCACTAGGCCATGCTTCTAGCCCTTGAGGACTTTTGAGGTTCTGAAGTTTTTAATTTGTTAAGGTACCATTTACTTACACACATATTTAAAGTATATTCAGTGAGTTTCTGCAAATGCTTATATCCATAAACAAAGCTAATTGGTGTTTACATTATTCACATTTTTTTGGGTCAATGGTAGGACTTGAACTCTGGGCCTGGGAACTGTCCCTCAACTTTTCAGGTCAAGGCTACCTCCCCCACTCCTTGAGCTACAGTTTTCTGGGGGTTAATTAGAGATAAGAATCTCATGGACTTTTGCACCCAGGCTCGCTTTGAACCGTGATCTTCAGATCTCAGCCTCCTAAGTAGCCAGGATTACAGATATGAGGCTGGAAATCTATCCATATTGTGTGCATACGTTTTTCTTTTATTTTCATTTCAGAGTGATTAAATATTCCAAAATTTATTTATCCTTTCTCATGTTGAGGAACGTCCTAGTTCACCCAGTTTGCTATCACAAAATACCATACACTAGATAATTTATAAACAATTGAAATGATTGACTTGTACTTCTGGAGACTAAGAAACACAAGAACAAGGTGCCAATAGATTTAGGTCATGGTGACAGATTTCTATTTCTTTTAAAGATGGCATTTCCTCCCTGCCATTTTACATGATGGGACAGAAATGAGAGAGAGAGAGAGAGAGAGAGAGAGAGAGAGAGAGAGAGAGAGAGAGAGAGAGAGAGAGAGAGAGAGAGAGAGAGAGAGAGGGAGGAGAGAGAGGGAGAGGGAGGGAGGGAGAGAGGGAGGGAGAGAGGGAGAGAGAGAGAGAGAGAGAGAGAGAGAGAGAGAGAGAGAGAGAGAGAGGGAGAGAGAGAGAGAGAGAGAGAACCAGTAATGTCTCATTCATTGATAAATGGTCATCCCCATGTCTTCATACACTCCTCCCTTCATGGGTTTGATCCTAAAAGCCTTTTCTCATTAGACATTAATTATATTGTATTAGGATCCACTTCAATGATCTCATTTACTCTTATTTACCACTTTAAAACCCTATCATCAAATTTGGTCTTTTTTTTTTTTGGTCAGTCGTGGGACTTGGACTCTGGGTCTGGCCCCTGTCACTGAGCTCTTCACCTCAAGGCTACCTCTCTACCTCTGGACCTGGGCTGCTGTCCCTGAGCTTTTCAGCTCAAGGCTACAGTGCCATCTCTGGAGCCACAGCGCTACTTCCAGTTTTCTAGTGGTTAATTGGAGATAAGAGTCTCACGGACTTTTTAGTGCCCAATCTGGCTTTGAACCACAATCCTCAGATCTCAGCCTCCTGAGTAGCTAGGATTACAGGCATGAGGCACTGTGCCAAGCTTTTGGTCATGTTTGAATTGCATAGGGTTAAGTCTCAACATATAAATCTGAGAATGTGCAATTTAGCTAATAATAATAGTGCTGAAACCAGAATAAGAGTACCCAGTCTGAAAGAGGAATATCATTATATATCATAGCAGGTGTTCATATTTACGATGTGAGGTATATATCACATTAATTTTAATTCATATATTTATCCCATTATTTCTGGTACTTTTTTCCATCTATAAATTGCCTTGGTGTGACCTTGGTTATCGGGGGATTTACTATGTGGAAATGTTCCCAGAGATTCTAGTGTGGCCCATGAATCCTTTTTTCTAGATTCATCCAATCTATTGTATTAATTTTTGTTGCTTTATACAAATCTTAAAATTAGTTTATATACTCATATTGTATTTTCTCTATTTCCAGAAAGAAGATTGCTTTCCTTCCAATTGTTTTGGCATTTCTGTATATTTTCCTCACCACATAAATTTTAGAATCAACTTACTGATTTCTCAACCAAGAAATTTGATTGGGTTTGCATGGGATACATAAATTGACATCTTAGCAATATTGGATCTTCTTATTCACAAATATATTTCTCTTGATTAATTAGATCATTAGTTACAGTAATGTTTTTATATTGGTTTGGATGCGATTGCAACTATTACTTATAAAATTGGTTTTCCCAGCTCTTGGGTGTTAATATAGAGAAATATAATTAAGTTTGTATGCTGACTATATATTCTGTGACTTTGAAAATCATTTTGGTTCTAGTACTGATTTTGTTAAGTTTTGAAGATTTACCATAGAAAAATCATATTGATGAAAATGAAGACATTCTTTGCAATCTAATCTGGTACTTTTGACCTCATATATTTCTTTTTCTGTTTGTTCCTTTGTTTACTTGTTTCTACTGAATGTGATAAGGCTTCTCATGGAATACTAAGCAGAATCAGTGAAAATAGATCCTCTTACATTGTTCTTCATATTAAGGGAAAATGTGTAATATTTTACTACTGACCATAATAATTTTGCTTGTTTTGTTTTGGTAGCACTGGACAGACTTTGTGCTTGCTAGGTTGAAACATTTGAGTCATGCACCCTGTCATGCTTTTTGCAGCTTACTTTGGAGATGGAGTGTTTTGTACTTTTCTTCCCAAGCTGGCTTTAAAACCTCAATCCTCCAGATCTCATCCTGCTCAGTAACTACGATTATGTACACACACCCCTGGCATCTAGTTTGACCATAATTTTAACTGTGGCTTCTTTTTGTAGGTTTCATTCATCAAATAAATTAATATTTTATTCAATTCCTAGTTTGTGGACATATGTAATTTAGAAGGAGTGGTCGCTGAACTTTGGTTTTCTCTTTGCATTTGTCAAGATAATCATATGGTTTATAGTCATTTTCTTTCTTGTAAATGTGAAAAACCATACCAGCTTTCAAATATTATGTCCATGTTACATTCCTAAAGAGAGACCAGCATGAAGATTTATTATCCTTTTCATTAAATACTATATTGAATTTGTTAATACTTTTTTTTCCATTTTGTTGCGTGTGTCTTCACAAAACATACTTTTTGGTGACTTTTTAGGAGTGTAGGTGTGTTCTGCTTTTTTCATCTTGGAACCAGGGAATAGGTCCCTCATCTGACATGGAGCCTGGTGGTGCCTTGAGTTTAAACTTTGAGATTTCAGAACCAAAGATATAAATTTCTGTTCTGTATAAATTACCCTGTACTTACTATTTTGTGATTACACAAAAGAACCTGTTGATGTGGCTTTTTCCATTTCTGTCAGTTTTGCTTGATAATTTTGATGCTTCTTTTTTAGACATATATTTACATACTTAAAATTATTAAGCCTGTCTAATGAACTCAAATTATTTGGGGGGGGTGTCATGGGGCTTGAACTTGGCCTGGGCGCAGTACAGCTCAAGGATACTGCCCTACCTATGGGCCTGGGTATTGTACCAGAGCTCTTTAGCTCAAGATTACTTCCCAAGCCCCACTTCCTGTTTTCTAGACCTTAATAGGAGATAAGAGTCTCAGGTCCCTTGGTGCCTGGGCTGTCTTTGAACCTTGGTTCTCAGATCTCAAGCCTCCTGAGTAGCTAGGATTACAGGGGTGAGCCACCACACCCAGCTAGTGCCATTTTTTTAAATACTTTCTGTGTTCTTAGTATAGTCATACCAACATTTTATGACAAGTGTTTGCAGAGTATATATTTTAAATCATTTTTCCATCTTAGCTATATCTTTAAGATGTCTTGCTTGTAGATGGCATAAGATAATAACATTTTTGAAAATGGATTGATCCCAGGTTCAGAAATGATCATTTGAATACAAATATTCTGTGGTAAATGCAAGCAGCATGAATTTTTTCTTTGGTCAATTCAACTCAGGGCTTAGGCATTGCCCTTGAGGATTTTCTCTGCTCCCCCCACCCCCAAATAGCACTCTAGTACTTTGAGCCACAACTCCACTTCTGGATTTTAGGTTTTTAGGTGGTTAATTAGAGATAGGAGGTTCATGGTTTTGAACTGTGATCCTCAGATTTCAGCCTCCTGAGTAGCTAGGATATAGGTATGAGCCACCAGCCCTTGATAACATGACTTTGAAAAATAAGTAATGCCATAAAGTAAATCTCTCTCTCTCTCTCTCTCTCTCTCTCTCTCTCTCTCTCTCTCTCTCTCTCTCTCTCTCTCTCTCTCTCCTCTCTCTCTCTCCCTTTCTCCCTCTCTCTCTCTCTCTGAGTGTGTGTGTGTGTGTGTGTGTGTGTGTGTGTGTGTATTCAGGTGTTTGGTTTGGATGGTTTCAGGAAGATGACATTTGAAGTAATAGCTAAGAAGCATGAAAGAGTCAAGGTGAAGAATGGAGAATGCCCAGAGAACCTACAATGGAGCAAGTGTCACATGTGAAATCTAAAAGCAGAGAGCCTGTAATCACTTTGGAGTTCTTTGGAAACTCATAAGAGGTGTTTCTGGGGATAGCAATATTATTTTATTGTTTGAAATGCTGTGATAAGCCTGTAATTGCTTTTGATTTATGCATGTCAAATATTTCTGAAGATTTCAATGAAGTTGTCATTGCTAACACTGGAAAATGTTCTTTGTTTGGTTTTATTTCCAACCCCTTGAATTCTAATAAACAAAATTTAATACTCATTTCAGTATGAATACTTTCATTGAGAAAGCAATAACAGCAAGTAATAGCAATCAAAATGTTTTACTTCTTGCCAGTAAAGATTCATTCACTAAGGTAAGCTCAGAAAAGTCAAGTAAACTATCATTTGAATCACTTGAACCATCACTAAAATTACTTAGGATGCCTTTGTTTCTAGCAGAAATATTACTGGCTTCAGATTAAAAGTTTCTGCTATTTGACTTTGAAAACAAGAAGGAGTCTGGATAACAAAGAAGACCCTGCTTTCTAAGGAGAGGAATCAAAAACTACGCAACAGCCAGGCGCAAAGAGCAAGATATCACAGGTTTTCAGGCATTTATGGAAATTAGACTCCAAAGACCCATATACACACCAAACCCATGAATTCAACCACAAGACTGAACTGTTTAGGGTGGTAAGGATGGGTGGAGAGAAGGAAACAGAATGGTAAACAGCAAATGACACAGAACTATACTGAACAGGACAGCTGAAAAGCATGCAGAAAAGAGAAGTGACAATTCCAACCTCAACTTGGGGTGTCCACAATATGTGGAAATTAGATACAAACAGTGTAAGAGGGATGACTCAATATTTGGGTACCCAAGGTTTAGACATGGTCTTGGAGACATAAACATAACTCCATAGACCTAAAAATCTATGATGAGCTATATACTCTATAGACATAATGTTTATTACATAGATTAATAAGTATCTATGACATACAAAGACAGCTAAATTTTAATTATGTTCTAAAATTTATGTGACAGTGATTGTATACAGAGATTCCCTTCTTGAATACTTGTTTGTTAAACATGATATTTGAAATATGATGTAAAATTCAATGTTAATTCTATTGTACATATATATACACCACATTTTCTGTATCCATTCATCTGCAGTAGGGCATCTGGATTGTTTCCATCGCCTGGCTATTGTGAATAGTGCAGAGATGAACATACCTGAGCACGTGTTCTTATCATATCTTGTGTTATGATGTTCAGGATAAATGCCCAGGAGTGGTATAGCAGAATCGTAGGGAAAGTCAATTTTTGATTCTTTAAGAAACCTCCATACTGCTTTCCAGAGTGGCTGAACTAGTTTACAATCCCACCAGCAGTGCAGGGTTTCTTTTTCTCCACATCCCCACCAGCACCTGTCATTGACTGAGTTCAGACTCTTGGCCATTCTTGTTGGGGTAAGATGGTATTTTAGGGTTGTTTTTATTTGCATTTCCTTTATGACCATGGATGATGAGCAGTTTCTCATAGGCTTTTCTGCCATTTTAACCTCTTCTTTTGATAAGTCTCTCTTTAGTTCCCTTGCCCATTTAGTGAATGGTTTGTTGGGTTTGAGGGGGATTAGTTTCTTGAGTTCCCTGTAGATACTGGATATTAAGCATTTGTCTGATGTATTATTGGTAAATATCTTTTCCCAGTTGGTTGGCTGTCTCTCTATTTTTGTGGCTATGCTTTTTAATTTTATGCAGTTCTATTTATTGAGTCTCTCTCCAATCTGTTGTGACCCTGGGATTCTGTTCAGAAATCTTTTGCCTATGCCTATGAGATCCAGTGTCTCACCAACTCTATTGTGTAGCAGTTTCAAGGTTTCTGGTCTGACATTGAGGTCTTTGATCCATTTTGAGTTAATGCTTGTGCATGGTGAAAGGCTAGGGTCAATTTTTAGTTTTCTGCATGTGGCTGCCCAGTTTTGCCAGCACCAATAATTGAACAGGCTGTGTTTGTTCCACTGTATATATTCGGCTCCTTTGTCAAATACAAGTTGACTATAGACATATGATTCTATTTCTGGATCTTCTATTCTGTTCCATTGATCTTCTGGTCTATTTCTGTGCCAATACCATGCTGTTTTTGAATGTGGTATATATCTATATACACGGAATTCTACATAGCCAACAGACAAGACAAAATAATAGCATTTCCAGGGAAGTGGCTGAATCTGGAGCGAATCATGTTGAGTGAGACAAGTCAAGACCAAAGGAACAAAAGGTGCATGGTATCCTTAATATGTGGCTATTAGATCCAAACAGTACAATTGTGAGGACTCAATATTTGTGTACCCAATGCTATGGACATGGTATTGGAAATATAAACAAAACTACATAGACATGAAAATCTATGACTCTATAGACATAATATTTTGTTACATAGATTAATATGGATCTATGACATACAAACCCTTGGCCTAATTTTAATTATGTTCTAAAATTTAAGTGCCAGTGCTTGTATATAGAGATCCCCTTCTTAAATACTTGTTTATTAAATATGTCATTTGAAATATGATATAAAAATAAATGTTAATAAATTCTTTAATAAAAAATCAATGTTAATAAAATCTTTAAAATAAAACTGTGATCTAAGTTCACCAGGATCAAAATATTAAGTCACTACTTCAAATTTCATTCAAAATATACAAGAAATACCTCATTGTTAGCCAGGCACAGTGCCTGTAATACTAGCTACTCTGGAGGCTAAGGTCTGAGAATCAATGTTCAAAGCCAGCCCCAGAACAAAAGGATGTAAGACTCATCTCCAATTAAACTCTAGAAAATGGAAACTGGGGCTTGGCTCAAGGGTAGGGTGGTAGCCTTGAGCTGAAGAGCTCAGGGACAATGCCCAGACCCAGGGTAGGGCAGTAGCCTTGAGCTGAAGAACTCAAGGATTGCATCCAGGCTGAATTCAAGCCCCACAACCCACAAAAAATAAAAGTACCTCATTGTTGTTAAAATAGATGATTAACTTTTTAATTCAGATTCATTTTTTTTAAGAAAAGAAAAACTAGGGTTAGATTAGACTTAGAAAAAAATATATGTCTTATCTCCAGTACAATGTAAGAGTTGAATGTGGGATTGCCTGTTTTTTAGAAAGTCTTCAATGACACTTTTAGTAGCTAAGACTTTCCTGCTGAATGAATTCACTTACTGAAAACACACTGTGAAGTTACTCAGCTACTTCACTACCAATAATAGCCTGCCTGCCTGAGGACAGTGGTGATCCCAACACTTTCACTAGAATTGCAAGCAATAATAAAGGTGTTTCATTCCATTGGGGCTTGTTCTCCCCTGATTTAGCACTAAATGGGAGTTGTGTCTGATAGATTGCCTTTTTATACTTGAAAAATCATGAGCCCAAATAATCACTGTGTGTATCTGTGTGTGTGTGTGTGTGTGTGTGTGTGTGTGTGTGTGTGTCCCCACTAGTGGCTTCTCTTACCTTGTAGTTTCACTGTCTTCAAATATTTGTCATCCATTTTGGTTCCTTTGATTTGTTAGTCACCATTTGAAGCAATATAACCAGTAATGCGGGTGATTTTTTCAGAAAGTGTGAATCTGTGGTCTGTAATTGGTGCTCAGGGATATTAAGAGAGATGGAAAAATTTTCTTGCAGGAAATTCATCAGGAGATACTCAAAATGAAATAACAACAATGTGATGAAACTAATTCCCAAACATTCTAAAGTGATCAACTCACTTACTGTTGCAACCTCCTATTACTGTAAAGTCATCAGATATTATATCTTTTCAGTGAAAAAACTACAAACCATTTGAGAATTATATAAGAGCTAGCATTAAAAAAATCACTGAAATCTCTAAAAGAAGAGGAAAGGTTAGGATGGCGAAAGAGAGCTATAGAAGGAATTCCAAATCCAATACACACATTTATGAAATGCCATCATGAAATCTCTTTGTGTAATTACCTTCACTAAAAATGTTTTTAAAAAGCAGACCAGGAAGGAAATACCTTGTCTTAAGCTGATGCTAAGAAAAGATACCTAAAGTACTCATAAAGAGAATAATGCAAATTAGATCAAAAGTAAGAGATAAAATTAGGCCTCAACCACTGACTATAAAGAACATGTAAAATAGCTCCATTTTTTCCTGAAATATAACAGTCTGAATATAACAGATCAAAATCTGGATTTCTAAGACAAACACTATAAGGATCAAGAACCACCACTGTATTCACTAAGGAGAAAATAAAAACAAGCAGAAAGGAAGAGAAAAAGAGCACTTCACAAGCTAAATGTTAGAGACATCTCATAATACAAGTAGAATTCAGCCAATGGCTTTGCCCAAAAAGCACAAAAATGCTATTGATGGTCTGCTTTTTCAAGTCATAATTAGGCAACAGTTGCACACAAATTCATCCACAAACAAATTTGATTTGGGGTATGAATTTTGAATTCTGACATCTGTAATATTAGATGCCATTAATGCTTGCTGGGGCAGTTAGACAGGAGTGAAAGCATATTTTAGGATGTTAAAAATATGTTTTTAAAAATCTGTTTTGTAATTTAAAAAATACCAAGAATACAGATACTTGCCAGCAACATGACAAATAGAACTGAGAACTGTCCTATTTAATATGGAAGAGCCATGGCAATAACTTTAATGATGGTAATTTCATTTAGATTAGGGTTTGTCAAACTACAGTCCTGGGACAGTCACCTGTTTTCAGAAAGTTTTACTGGAATGTAGCCATACTTATCTGTCTCTATGTAGTATATGGTTTCTTTGACTCTATAACAGTGAAATAGCTGCAATCCTAGAATATTTACTATCTATCCCTTTTAAGAGAAAACTCACCAACACCTGACTTAAATGTTGATGCTTCTTGTTATTTCCTTTTATCAAATTGCTGTATTGTTGCAGTTGAATCACAAAATTATACAGATTTGGAAACAATAATTACTCATGTTAACTGAGCATAGATTGTGCTCAGGGAGACTTGAGGAAAGAGTAAATACTGAGAAATTCTAATTTGTCTTTGAGTATTTAATTGGGCTTTCGAGTTTCAAGATTCTCAATAATCAAGAAAAACTGGTTTGGGGGTTAACAAAAAAGTCTAATTCTGTCATTTGATTCAGCAATTCAACCCAATTAATTCCATATATTTTTTCATGCTCCCCCATCCCAGCCAAGGTTTGCATTAATTTTATATTAATTAATATAATTAGTTATATTAATTTTGGAGAGTAGAGAAAGGAAGCAATTGCCTGAGACTGTATTGTTTTAAAATCCTCTTTCCACATATATGTTAGTTTCCTATGAAAGAGCTAAAAATAATTACTGTTCACATTTAAGATACCTGAAAAATCATGATGTTTGAAGAAAATAACATCACTTACTCATAGATGAAAAAAAACTAGATTTCTTTTCTCTGTGTTTGCTTAAGCACTAAGAAGTCTTATTTTCTTCTAATTGAGGAAAGCCAGTTTCTTTCTTTCTTTCTTTTCTTTAAAGATTAGAAATTTTACTGACTTAAACACTAAATCAATAAACCTTGTCATAATAGCATCTTTGAAGACACAAGTTATTACTTGTCTGTAAAACCACTGTCACTTCACTCCTTCAAGTTCCTGTGTCACCATTCTGCACTTCCCCTTTATGATCTTTCTGTATTGTTTGGACCTTTTGTGGTCTGCTTCAACTACATGCTTCAAGCCCTGAAGTCAGCGCCTGACTTCAAGATGGAAGGAAAGAAAGGAGAATGAGAATGACAGAAAGAGGGAGGGAAGAAGGAAGGAAGGAGGGAAGGAAGACAGGCAGGCAGGCAAGCAGGAAGGAAGGAAGGAAGGAAGGAAGGAAGGAAGGAAGGAAGGAAGGAAGGGAGGGAGGGAGGGAGGGAGGGAGGGAGGGAGGGAGGGAGGAAGGAAGGAAGGAAGGAAGGAAGGAAGGAAGGAAGGAAGGAAGGGAGGAAGGAAGGAAGGAAGGAAGGAACACTACGATGGACATCCTATGAAACATGATTAAGAATGAATACCTGCTTTTATGTTCGTTGTCTCATCTTTATTTATATAACACAACTGAGTACTCAGATACACAGGTATTCTATTTGAACAAAAATATTTGTTAAATATCATGGTTTTAAAAAATCATATTACATTTGTAATACTTTGAAATCCATTAGGCTTGTTTAGCATCAAACGGCCTTTCATTAAATACTCATCAGGAATAGAAAGGAATGAAAGGTACACCTGCAGTATGGTACATTTCACAAGGTGATTTATAGATGAGTTTATCTTTTAAGGGCTTTTGAAAGAATTGAGCTGGAAATTAGGCAAGAATGTATAATTGTCCTTTTCAAGACAGAAATGATTTTTCTTTCTCATTGAAAGTAAACATCAGAGTCACTAGATTTGTACTGTAATATCTAAGCCTCTTAACTATATTTTCTCCTCTACTTTTTCATTTTGTCAGATTTTTGAAGTTGTTCAAATGGGTAATTTCCAAAGAATAACAATAACAGTTCCCAACACTAGGAATAAACTGTAAACTTACCTTTCTTATATAGCTGTTTTTAATAGAAAGTGTATAGATTTTCACAAAGCCTGCATAATTGCACTTCCAGACCGTGTCTGTCTCCTTTAGCTCAATATCTCTCCTTCTAGTCCTACAAAGACTTCTGTAGAGTTTTTCCCGTAACTGTCCTGTAACTTTCTAAGAGCCATCACCACATAATGTGGTGTTGTCCAAATAAAATGGACGTGTGTGTTTTCAAACCTTGCCCAGTAACTGTTTTGCCTTTTGGTCAGGATGTCAAGGAGGTAGGAGGTGGAAAGGAAGCCTGAGGATGAGAAAGATAATAATAAATGTCTGTGTGCTGGTGGCCCTCCCACCTTCTCAGAACAAAGAGAAGTAGATTCAAGAGTTTTCTTTCAAGAAAGAAGACTGGTGACACAGTAATAGCACAGCAAGTCTGTTCCCAAGGAGCGGAACTGAATGAGACATGAGTATTTTCCATGAGGTGATTCACCAGTGGTTCATGCTAAGAGAAAAGTGTGGAGGGGAGAATAATGACCAGAATTCATACTGTGACCTCTTCGAAGACAAGGATCCTATTTTTCCATTCTTGAATCTCCAATACCTTGTAAACATTTATTGCATAAATATTTGCTGAATGATTCAATGGATTTTTATTTTCCTGGGCTTTACTGAGCAGCACCCGTAGTCAGTCTGATGAATCGTCCCATTCCTGTATCAGAAGAGATCTGCTATATTGTGTATAAGTGGTGTGTGGTGTGTGTGTGTGTGTGTGTGTGTGTGTGTGTGTGTGTGTGTGTTGTGTCTGTCTGTCTTCTAACTCTTTGTGTGTCTGTGTGGCAATTTCTACCAAAGAACAGACGAAGGATTATCAGGGATTATGAATGAATGTGCTATCAAAAGATGAAAAGATACATATATATGTACACACACATACATACATACATACATACATACATACATACATACATATATGTGTGTATATATATATGTGTGTGTATATATATATATGCCAGTTTGGGGCTTGAACTTGGGATCTGAGCACTGTTTTTGAGCTTTCTCAAGGCTAGTGCTTTACCACTTGTACCACACCACCACTTCTGGCTTTTTCTGTGCATGTGTTACCAAGGAATTGAACCCAGGGCTTTGTGCATGCAAGGCAAGCACTCTACCACTAGACCACAATCCCAGCCCTAGAAAGATATTTTATTTAATTAGTTTTGTTTTTTGTTTTTGTTTGTTAGTCATGGGACTTGAACTCTGGGCCTGGACACAGTCCTTGAACTCTTCAGCTCAGAGCTAACTCCCTACCCCTTAAGCCACAGCACCACTTCCCATTTTCTGGTTATTAATTGGAGATAAGAGCCTCATGGACTTTTTGGTGCCCAAGCTGGCTTTGAACCATGGTCCTCAGATCTCAGCCTCCTGAGTAGCTAGGATTACAGGCATGAGCCACTGCACCCAGCCTATCTAATTAGTTTTTGAAATAAGAATTCAGTGAGCAATTATTCTGTCTTAGCCCTAAAATGGGTGTTGTGAATGATACAAATATAGATCACAAATGTAGCCTGACCCCATGAATGATTTCTGAATATTTTCCATGCCTACCACTACCATGACTTAAAGCTTCTGATGTTATGTAAATGGAATCCACTCATACTGAACTCCATTCTGAGCAGTGTCAAGTTTACTGAAAAGTCACAGTTGGACAATGAAAAGCAGGGATAGCTTAAATTGTACCTGCCATACTGTTCCCCTTCATGTTAATCCTATTTAACATGGCTTTTGTACCCAGTCTTAGCTGCTTGGAGCCTCTCTTTCCATCATCCAAGTGCACAGCTTTATGCCTTTCAGCCTCTCCCCATGACTGCCTGGTACAAGCACTTTTTCACCTTGTCACATGGAAGAATAATTCCATCTGGGTTTTTTTGTTTTGTTTTGTTTTGGTTTTGATTGCTGTTGTTTTAGTCCTTAGAGGTATCTAGTCTGAAAAGCAAAAATCTTAAACACTTCTCTCCATATCTGTTTCCATCTGAGTCTTCTTAAATTTTGGAGGATCATTACAGGTAGTTTATGTGGGAGGTAAATCTAGAAAATACTAGTAAAGAAGGTAGGCAGCCAATAAGAAGTATAATTTTAAGTTACTTCTTTGGTTGTCTGGAGCTTGCTTTTCCTAAGAATTTCAATAGCTGGGGTAGAACATTTACCTTACTAAAGGCTGAGATATGTGTATACCCATTCCTAGTCCTGATTGGCAGGGTGCTGCTTCTGGGCTGGTAGCCATGACTCTTTTGACATTTCTGGTCTGCCATATGTACAAGGATGGAAGATTGCCAGAGCAGGGAATGACAGAACATATACTGGCTAAAGAAAATCATGAAACAGAGATGAGATATTTCAATCTCAAATCTGAGCCTATGTGCGCACAGCAATAGGGCCTGAGGATACAGGAACAGGACACTAGTGGCAAGGGGACAAAGTATTGAGCACACATTGACATGCTTTTCTTCCCTCAATGAGTTTCCATTGTAGTTAGAAAAATGTGACATATACATATAAACATGGCATTGCTTGATTATCTGAGGCAATGTGTTCAGGAATACAATATATGGTTGCTGTTTATTCTAGCAACAGCTGTTTAGGTTTGACTCAGTGCTGGATAATGGAATTGGTTGGAGGATGATGGTGCAGAAAAGCAAAGTCAAGTGCTAAGGCACTATGGGCCAGTTAAAGAAAGAGAGTGCAGTTCTAAAGACATTTTAGGACGCACATTGTGGAGTCTGAAAAGGAGAAAGAAAGCCAGCTCTGGGCGTACAGCCAGTAAAGACTTGCAGACTCCAGAGTACAGTGTCCATTTGGAGAATGAAAAAATCTTTGGCATGGCAATGAAGTGGGTGCAGCCTTAATCTTCTGTCAGTTGGCAATGGGTTAAATGTACAACAGAAAGGATGAGTGTCTACTATAATTACGATCCTCATTCCTCAGTCTTTAGCCACATAGATTGTGAGACAATTGATGAGTCTTCATTTTCTGAAACTTCTGTTCTCATTAGGTTAACTAATAGTGAATGTATTCATCCATTTTTGGGTTGTTTAACAAAACTATCCCAGACTGGGCACTTTGTGAGTGAAGAGTTTGCCTCACAGTTCTGGACATCCCAGGGTATTGTGTCAGAATGGTTGCCCTGGCAAGGGACTCTCAAGGAAGAAGGGTAGGGTGAATGAGGAAGAAGGGAATGGGGAAGCCGAACAGAGATTTGCCAGAGTGGCATATCTCCTTAGAACAACCTATAACCTATTGCTGCAGGAGCCAATCTAGTATCATGAGACCCATATTAATCCCTTCCACAGATGTTGTTCCAAGTTCTGTGTAACTTTCCACAAAGCTCTACTTCTAGCAGATGGATTTACAAAGGACAAACCATGACATAAACTACAGTGATGACAATAGCAGAAGTTAACATTGATTTGACATTTAGTGTGTGCGTCAGACAGTGTGTATGTAACTTTACATACATTCACTTATTTCATCTTCTCTACACAAAGAGACATATATGATCATGAGATTCATATTAAAAATAAGGAGCACTACCTGGTATTTACCAAATCGTCCAGAAATAAGGACATACTAAAACCACTAGCACAACCATGTTCACTACAACACTACTTACCATAGCAAAGATATGGAACCAACCCAGATGCCCCTCAGTAGATGATTGGATTAAGAAGATGTTGTATTTATACACAATGGAATTCTTTGTGGCTGTCAGAAAGAATGGCATCGCCTCATTTGTAAGGAAATGGAAAGACTTGGAAAAAATCATATTAAATAAAGTAAGCCAGACACAAAGGAACATAAACACAATGGTTTCCCTCACTTTTAATAATTAGTACAACCCTAGGGCTCTCCTAGCAGAGGATTACAATAACTCAAAAACCTAGATACATAAGGCCATATAGGATGAGACTACATGAAAGGATCTTTATGATGTGGAAACAAGAGCTTTGTATTATGTGATTGTTGTTCCTAATGTACTATGTTATGTATTATTTCTCTTCTCTGTTTTGGCCCTTTGGTTAATCTCATATTGTTGCAGTATCTGACTTTGTTACCTGGTTATGGAATATATGTTTGTTTGTTTATTTGAAATAGGAAAGGGAAGGGGAGAAACAAGATGATTGGGAGGAGAGGGGGGACAGAAACGAGGACAAAAACATGAGAGGAAGTGTCAATGTGTGAGAAGTGATGTACTCTCTGTGTGGCAAACATAACTGTGACCCCTCTATACATTACAATGAAAAATAAACTAAAATCACATCTCAAGAAAAATAAAAATAAATAAAAATAAGGAGCAGAAGCAGCAGCTTTTCCCAGATCTCACAGGTCTCAGTGTAGGAGCTGACAGTTGAACAGCGTGCTAGCTACCAGAGCCACTACTCATGTACTATGGAAGAGGATACTTAGACTCCACTTCTGCCTTTACTCACAGGGAGTTGAGATGGTTGAGATCATATATGCCTGCATAAGGCTGGATGAGAAGATATGATGCGTACACATCCAGCGCACAGAGATGAGTGAAGGTACTCAGGTTGATTCCAGGAGACTTTCAGTGAACTGACATATCTCACCCTGTTTTCATCACCTCTACTACTTTCCTATCATCTTAGGAAAGAAAGTGACTCAAATGGCTGTCTTGTTGGAATGGAAATATAGAACGATATTAGTAAGTTTTATCATTTTGCCAGCATTAATACTAAGATCTTTCTCTCCTGTGTTTTGACTCAGCACTCGAAACATTTGACTGGAAGAACATCGTTCTAGCCTTACTCTTAGATTTTCTTTATGCAGCAGCTTACAGACTGGGCCATTCAATCTACTTCTGCCTCTAAAAGACATACAATAACATTACTTCTACACAAACTAGTGTCTTTGCTCTAACCTGGCAAATGTAATTTCCTCCCACTTCATGTGCTCCTAGAACTTGGCCTGCACTGATTTTAAAAAAGCACAGAACTAGGGAGGAGAGATATTTTTGCTCTATAAATTAAGCAAGTTATAAATCTTGTATCAACACAGTTTGGGGAACATAGGAATGTGATCATTAAAAAGAGTGGTGAAGAAATCTCCAATGTTCTCTGATTATATGTAGAATACTTTCCCTGGATTGAAACAGCTCTCCTGGATCTTTCTGCATTTTCATCTGTCTACTGTTTTTCTTTTTCCTTCTAAGTGAATTTAGATAATGAGAAAGGTGCCTACTTGACATCTCCAGAGAATAAATCCTTGTAATTATCCACCAGAGAAGAGAAGCAGAAGGGCAGTCACACCACAAACACCTCCCACAGTATTTCAGAGATGCCCCAAGTCTGAACTTTGCAGAAAATAACTAAGAATTTTAAAATGATCCAGGCTCAAGAAACTTAAGAAAATCCTGTTGTTTCTAATAGGTGCTGATAAACATGCCAGCTACTATCACTTACACCGAGTGCTGGATACAGGCACAGCTTTTAAAAAATGAAGATCTGAAGCCATTCCATGTAGCTCAGGACACCCAAGAAAATAACAGAGGAGGAAAGTCAGAGACATACCAATCCTTTGCTGATGATTCTGGGAAATTCTTTTTATAGGAGCTATTCTATGAATGGTGGAATGTTGGGAAGCCACTCTTCTCTCCATCAAGTAGATGTCAGTAGCATTTCTTTCTCTGACTCTGGTTGTTATACCCAGATACTTTCAAATATTCTCTACAAGGTAAAATAATTTAGATGAGAACCCTAGCCAGGAGACACTTTACATTCATCTCTTGAGGTCCTAGGATATTTCTGTGCTCATTTTATTTTTCCTTTCTGAATTTTTCAAACAAGTTTATTTCAATTCCTTCTGAAATTCTCAGCTGTGACATCTAAAAGTAAGTCCCTTAATGCATCAAAAGTTTTGAAGAGTTTTTCTTCAGCAGCAATAATGTTAAAACCCACACACTCGGATATTATCCTTATTCAGCTTTGGAAAAAAACGTGCCAACATAAATTTCAATTTTAATACAAAAAAAGAAAGGTTAAAATACTACTCTCTCTAGAGACTTACAGAATTGTTTGTCCATTCATTTGCCATTCCTTTTTATTAGTGTACTTTTTTGTTTTATTTTGCTTATGTAGTACTGAGGAATTGAACACAGGGTTTCAGACACGCTAGCTAGGCAAGCCCTCTGCCACTAGGCCACATTTCCAGCTCTGTTGTTGTTTTGAATGAGATGAATGTCTGTTGGAATTTTTAATGTGATTGAATTGAGATCAATTTGGGGGAAAACTGATCCTAACATGTAAAACTCCTGAACACAGTGTAAAAAAACACTGAAACTCCTTCATAAATTATTTCAGCCAAGGTCATTTTTTGTGGGAAATGTCTGTGCACACTCTTTTGTTATTATGTGTTTTAATTTTATATTTGGACATATTGCAATGAACTCAGTGACATGATGCTTTCTAGGCAGGTGCTCTGCTGCTGAGATACCTTCTGGTCCTTTATTTTGAGATAGGGTCTTATTATTTCTTCCCATTATGATCTTGCTGTTCTTTGCCCAGGTTGTATCTAGACCAAGATCCTCCTGCTTTATACTTCCTTCCATAGCTAAGATGGCAGACACATGACATCCTGTTCAATTCCCAAGCTGGCCTAGAACACTCATTCTACTGATCTCAGCCTCCCATATAGATGGAATGACAGATATGCACTACCACTTCCCAATGAGAAAGGGTCCTGTGTACTTTTCTCCCAGACAGGCTTCTAAACATGTTTGTCACAATCTCAGCCTCTGTGTGGCTAGGAATCCAGGCTTGAGTCACCAGCATTTGGCTTATCTTTTGTTTTATTTTAAAGGAGAGAGAATGTTTAACTGGCTTAAATGATCATGAGGAAGATTTACTTATGAAAATGTTAATGAGGACAACATATAAATGAGAAATGAAGTAACACTTTGGAAATTTTTAACGAATTCTATCAGAACAAGACATCTCTATCCTTTTCAACTGGCTAGACAAACATCTCATTTTCAACATGTTCAGAAAAGGAAAGCTTGTAAGATACTTGTTTTAAACCAGTGTCCTTTGAACTTCCAACTTAAAATATGGTTATAGACAATGAATGGTATTTCCCCACAATTTTGCTCCTTACTTTCAGTGTGTCATAGAAAAACTGACAATTTTGTCAATACTATTCTTACTAATGATTAATAGTAATATTTCTAATGAATTCTTTTATTCTGTTAAAACTATCTTCTAGAAGAAAGACAGTCTCTTCAACAAGCAGTGATGGCAAACCTGGTTAAGCATCTGCAGAAAACGGAAGTTGGGTCCTTCTATGTCAACCTGCACCAGGATTAATTCCAAATGGATCAAAGACCTTGAGGTAAAAGCAGATATCATGAAAACTTTACAAGAAGGAATAGGAGACACATTAGGTCTCCTTGGCACAGGTTGAAACTTTCTTAATAAAGACCCAGAAACACTACAAATTAAAGAAAGTTTGGACAAACGGGGCTGCATTAAACCACAGAGCTTCTATATGGCAAAGGACATAGCTAGCAACTTAAATAGAAAACCCACAGAGTGGGAGAAGATTTTCACTAACCATACAACAGACAAAGGCCTCATAACTAAAATATATCTACAGCTAAAAAATTGAATCTCTCCAAAATTAATCTTCAAAGAAACAACCATCCCCTTAAAAGACGGGCCAAAGACTTAAAGAGAGATTTCTCTGAAGAGTAAATAAAAATGGCCTATGAAGAAATGCTCAACATCTCTGGCCATAAAAGAAATGCAAATCAAAACAACTCTGAGATTCCAACCTCACTCCAGGTAGAATGGCCATGAACAAGAAATCTAATAACAACACATGCTGGCAGGGATGTGGCCAGGAGGGATCACTACTACACTAATGGTGGGAGTGTAAACTCCTTCATCCACTCTGGAAAGCAATATGGCAATTCCTCAAAAGACTAAACAAAGAGCTCCCTATGACACAGCAATCCCACTCCTTGGCATTTACCCAAACATCCAGAAAGGATATACTAAAGCCACTAGCACACCAATGTTCATTGCAGCACTATTTACCATAGCAAAGATATGGAACCAACCCAGATGCCCCTCAGTAGATGATTGAATCAAGAAGATGTGGTATTTATACACCATGGAATTCTATGCTGCCATCAAGGAATGACGTTGCCCCATTTGTAAGGAAATGGAAAGACTAGGAAAAAAAATCATATTAAGTGAAGTAAGCCAGACCCAATGGAATATAGGCTCAGTGGTTTCCCTCATTAGTAATAGTACACATCTAGGACTCTCCTAGCAGAGGATTACAGTAGTGCAAAACCTAGGTACATAAGGTCATATAGGATGAGACTAAATGAAAGGATCTGTAGGAGATGGAAACAAGGGCTTTAGCTTGTGTGATTGTTGTTCTTAATGTACATGTTATTTCTATTTTTTGCCCTATGATTAATCTCATACTGTTACTGTATCTGACTTCGTTATCTTGTATATGGTATACATATATTTGTTTATTAGAATTGGGAAAGGGAAGGGGGAAAACAAGATGATTGGAAGGGGATGGAGGAGGAAATGGAGACAAAAACATAAGAAAGGGTGTCAATGTGTGAGAAGTAGTATACCTACTATTAGGCAAATGTAACTGTAACCTCTCTATATATTACCCTGACAATAAAAAAAAAGAAGAAACTATCTTCCTGACTAGTAGTCAGTATCTATTTTTTAAAATGACTTATATACAGGTTTGGTGTGTTTCAGATGTTCTAGAAACATGCTCTTTTATATGTTTATTTCTCAGTACGTGATTTAACCATAAATGTCTTCCTGAATGTAATTCAATCTCATACACTAGGAGGGCTTAAGGATTTTAATCATAATTTTAATTTTCAATCTTTGTCCTACTCAATCTGGCTACACCTCCACCTTAAAATTCACAGAGAATGGGTTGGAAGTTTGTCCTAATGGTAGATTGCTTGCCTAGCATGCATGAAGTCCTGGATTCAATTCCTAGGTACCACATATATAGAAAAAGCCAGAAATGGTGCTGTGGCTCAAGTGGCAGAGTGCTAGCTTTGAGGAAAAAGCCCAGGGACAGTGCTCAGGCCCTGAGTTCAAGTCCCAGGGCTGGCAAAAAAAATCACAAAGGGCAAAAATTATTGATTGGAAGAATTCTAATGATTCAGTATTTAACATATTGGCACATAAACCCAACCATTTAAAACTGGATACCATCAGAAGTCTTATCTCTAAAAAAAATGGTTTTTCTTGTGTCTCCCTTCTAGACCCAGAGTTATTCAGATAATTTTATTTAAGTTAAACTCTTTAAAAAGACTAAACAATACAAATTCCTCAATTTTTACCGAAGGAGTTTTATTTTGTTTTGTTTTCAGATTCTCTGTGTTTGCTATACATTTATCCTTGCTGGAGAAGTCTCAAGATTCCTAATAAGTTAGCTGCAGAAATCCCAGAATTTGTGTACTAAACTTCATGCTCCCAAGATTTCCTAGGTAGATATAAATCTTTTCTCCACAGGGCTCACAAAACTCAACACAAATTTAATTATCCTCACAACATGGCCAAAAGGGTAAAAAAATGAGATGAAGTTCAGATCAAAAATAAAAACAAAAGCCTAAGAAAACAATAACTAAATATAACCCTCAGTGGCCAGATGTTCTTCAAGGTAAAAATGAAAGCTTTAACTCCTATCATAGTTAATTATATACACTACTGCGTAGCCTAAAATGTATTTGTTCTTCATATACATTGCAACGTTAACTACTAAGAGCCCACAATACTGGTTTTCAGGGAGACATCTGGCATTTACAGAAACATGTGTCTGCTTTTCAAAAGATATTCTAAATACAGCTAACTAGTTCAATGAATGGGAAAACAAATAATTTTTAAAGAAAAATAAAATATACATTGAGGGCAGCAGATACATTGATACATCTGACTTCTTTAGATCTTCTAATGCTTACAAATGGTTCTAAGTCATGTCTGCCTGCTGTGTCCAAGGTCATTACTGATGTTTGACAGGTTGCCTCATGAATTTTAAGCTGCAAATTTTGATTATTTTCCATTTTGCAGTGTAAACTGAGACTCTGTGTGCAGCTGTTTTACCCAAGATCATCAGGTGGCTATGTTCCTTTGGAGTTTATGAGCACTGGTTTCCACGGGAACCAGAATATTGTCCTACTTGCCATGGGCCACCACTCATTTTATTTTCTACAATTAAACAAAAAAAATTTAATCAAGTGTATACAGCTTGCTAAAAATGTTGCCCTTAGTTTCATTTTTTAAATTTCACTAGACACAGAAATGCTATCCCTCTTCTGATAAAAAAGAAATTTGTGATCATGGACTGTAAGCTCAGAACAGAAAGTAAATATTATCATTATGTATTTAGTATTCATGAAACTGAAATACAACTTAGAGCATGAATATGCTATTAACAATGGGCTAGAAGCAACAAAAATCAAGTAGTAAAAGAAAAATCTAAGAAAAAATTGTTTCAGGAAATTTTTTCTCAACAAAGTTCTAGTGACTGTCTCTTAAGACTTTTAATTTCTAAGTTTTCAGAACTTTAGATATTTAAAACATAAAATATAAGAGTGTTAAAACTGACCATGAGATTTTTAACTTCTGGACTACTCAGCTCATAGTTATAGAATCAAAAGTCAAAAGAACTTTGTATTTTTAAGACTCATTTTCCTTTTTCTAAAAGTGAAGAAACTGAACAGCTTTATGTTGCTAGATGTAATCATGCTGTTGTTTTGATATTATAACCAAGACAATAAAGGCCTGCTTTATACACCTTGCACACATGATTTTCACGAGGATGAAAGTTCCTACGTCACTGTCAATGTCTTCATTGGAAATCAGCTCCCCTAACACTACACTGAAACAATTGGATTATTCAGAAACAACTTTCTGCTATTTAGATAAATAATGTCCTCCATTGTTCAGAAATAAAACACTCTGCTACTGTGTTGTCACCTTTGTCCCAAGTATTAGTGTGTATCTTTATTTCTATGGAAAAATTTATTCCCTAACATCGTCTATCTCTATCATTAAATGTGTGTAGGCCCATACTTGGCCTAGCAATAGTGTCCATACCTAGCTACTCAGAAGAGTGAGATCTCAGGATAGAGGATCAAAGCTAATTATTAAAGACAAATCTGAGAGACTCTTATCTCCAATTAACTAACAGAAAGCCAGAAGTAGAGCTGTGACTCAACTTGCAGAGCACCTGCTGAAAGTATGAGGCCTTGAGCTCTAATTCTGTCACTTGCTCTTTCTCTCTCTCTCTCTCTCTCTCTCTCTCTCTCTCTCTCTCTCTCTCTCTCTCTCTCTCTCTCTCTCTCTCTCTCTGTCTCTCTGTCTTTCTCTCTTTTCCCCCCACACACAGTATTTTGTATTTTTTCCTTCTTTCTACCAAGCCACCGTGTCTGTGTTGTATTTTATATTTCACTTAATACTTATTGATAATATAAAACCTCCATAGGTAATTCCTCTATATTCCTCTACTCTTTCCTTCCTTCTGCCTTTCTAATTAATTTGTAGCCTTCCCTAAATACAGTATAGAATTATTATTTTTATATTCACCAACTAGGTCTCTTTTTTAGTACAATTAATTAAAAATCAAATAGCAATAGCTTCAGCCATCAGGACATTTACTATTTATATAAACAGAATTCTGGAGGTAAAGCTGTGCCTGGAAGACAGCCGATCAAATTAGACCCATAGCTGTTTTATGTCTTCTATAGTGGCAGAAACCAATCCTATTTCTGTCAGTCTAGGATGAGTTAGTAATTGAAAACACCTAGCTAAAGTGCAAGTCATGTGAGCAGAAGAAACCAGCAGGCGGATCATGTCTGAACTAGGGTAGCACAAAGCAGTCGGTTAAGATAAGCAATTACAAAGAACTTTGTAGCAACCGGCTTCCACAGAAATAACAGGTAACAAATTGTTTTTGTGAAAATCAGATGGAATATTTAGGTGAAACAGCTAGGAATTTAATGAGCAATTTGTATTCATTTATAACTCATAAAATTATGACCTGCTACCTTCTAGCTATTGAAGTCTTAGGAGCTCAAGACATTGATGATTAGAGATCATTCTTACGCTCAAGTTCAGGGTCTTGTTGAAAAGACAGAGATATAAATAGTATGAAAACCTCAGAAAGAGTAATTTATTCAAGACAGTAGCAAGAAGGCATCATGAAGGGAGTGATTTCTAAGAAGGGAGCAATGAGTTCCAAGAATACCCAAGGAGCATGAGTGCTATAACACAAAAGACAAGTAGAATTTCCATGAAATATACAGATATGTGATTCTATAATCCATACACAGAAAATCATCTGGTTACATCCCAGGAAGACTTCCCCCAAATTTCATTCGCATCAATACCACCAAAGTAAGAAATATGCATTTAAAATATAATGTTTAATGTGTTAATCTAAATAGAAAATATTATGGTATTTAATGTTCTCACCACAGTAGCTCATGAGAGACTATTATCCTATTTAAAAGTGGTAGGTACATAATGACATATATTCACAGTTCAAATATGACACAGTAATATGACTCCATGTTTGTAGTTCGAGGTACAAGGTAATCACAAAGATACAATCTATACTTACTGTGTAATAATGTAATAATGATACCTGTTCTATATTATTTATTTATTTTGCCAGTTCTGGAGCTTGAACTAAGTGCCTGAGCACTGTCTTTAGGCTTTTTCAAAGCTAGAGCTCTACCACTTGAGCCACAGCACCATTTCTGGCTTTTTCTATGTAGGTGGTACCAAGGAATCAAAACAGGGTCTTTGTGCATGCTAGGTAAGCACTCTTACCCCTAGGCCAACTTCCCAGCCCTCTATTTTTTAGTTTTTTTTAATTTATTATTATTTTTTTATTTTTATTTTTCCTGAGTCCTGGGGCTTGAACTCAGCGTGGGTGTTGGCCCTGAGCTTTTCAGCTCAAGGCTACTGCCCTACCCCTGGGCCTGGACTTTGTCCCTGAGCTCTTTAACTCAAGGCTACCACCCTACCCTTGAGCCAAGCCCCACTTTTCATTTTCTAGAAGTTAATTGGAGATAAGAGTCTCAGGTCCCTTTGTGCACGGGCTGGCTCTGAACCTTGATCCTCAGATCTCAGCCTCCTAAGTATCTAGGATTACAGGCATGAGCCACCGCACCTGGCCCTATATTTTATTATTAAACTTTAAATTTTATTATGACTTTGATGTACAGAGAGGGTACAGCTACATGTATCAGGTAATGAGTACATTTCTTTTTAACAATGTCACCCTTCCCTCACAATCGCTCTGTTCCCCTTCTCATGTCCACCCAATAGTCCACTAATCATATAGTCCATGTTCAACATAATGGCTATTTGATTGCTATATTTGTTTACCCTTTGTATGTATTTATTATTTCCTAACAGAAGCTAAGCCGTGGAATTCAGTTGCTTCTTGTAGATTGTTCAGAAATCTATTCATTTTGCTTTCAAAAGTGAAATAGCATAGAAAAAAATGAAAAAATATTTAAGCTGGAGATTTGATTCTGATCTCATCTAAAACCAGTTAGCACTACCAAAATACAAATCAAACTCTCAAACTTCTATGACTATTTTTAATTAACAAGTAGTATTTTGTTTACTATCCATGCTGTTTCCAAACACTTGCTTATGATTCAGCTTCAGGACTAAAATTATTCACTTAATTCATCTACTAGTCACAGTAAATAACATACTCTACACTCTTGGGTAATCTTCAAGCTAAATAAAAATGTTTTAACTTAGCAGGTGAGAACAAATGGTTTTGCAAACACACCATGGGCAGGCTGTCATCTTGTCACTTTAGAACTATAGAGTCCAACACTATTGTAAGGCAATGTTCAATTGACTCAGAACCCTACAATTCTACTATTTCAGGCTGAAAAAGTCTGTCAGTTGTAAGATAGCTCTGGAGAGCCAATACCAACCTGATTATTTTACAGAAATATTGTCTTTCTTCCACCTAGGTTCACCTTTGACCTTCTTGAAACTAAGAATTACTTAGCCTTGGTAATTCATTAATAGTAGTCATTAATGGACAAGTTTATGCATATAATACATGTGTCTAAAATACAGTTTAGAATGTTCCAAGTACTCATATATCTTGTACAGTGCCCTACTTTTACTATTTTTAGTTGCCAAGTCTTATAAGTGGAGAACAAAGGCTTATAGACATGCAAGGAGGATTTCAGACAAGGCAGCCTTTTTCCATTCTTGTATTTATAAGAGGCCACACTTGGGTTAATTCAGGCTTCCCAACTTCAACATTATTAGCACTGGGGGCAAGATAACCCTTTGTGAAGGAGGGCTGTCTATGTATTGGAGAACATGTAGCAGCCATTCCTCCAATTCTCCCTCCTTTATTGTCAGTCATGGGGCTTGAATTCAGGATTCAGGCTATCCTTGAGCTTTGTTGTCCAAGGCTAACACTCTAGCACTTTTAGTCCACAGCTTTACTTCTGGTTTTTGAGTTGTTAATTGGAAATATGAGTCTCATAGGGACTTTTCTGACTGGATTCACTTGGAATCACGATCCTCAGATTTCAGCCTTCTGAGTAGTTGAATTACAGGCATAAACCACTGCTGCCCAGATCCTACTTTCCTACTCTGTAAGGGTAAATAGATTTTCCTTTTTTCAATGTCTTTAGATATTGCCATTTCCTGTAAGAAGTGCAATCACCCAGTTTGAGAATCACTGTTCATATATGAACTCTATATGTTTATAGTCCATTAGATACATTCTAATTCAAATTTAACTAGTAATTAATGAAGTATTAAAATCTCTAGAGCAAAATAAACTAACTTTATAGCAATATTTTATGTCCTAATGTCTGGAACTACTACTTATTTACAGAAACTGGAGGGTAGACACAGTTGATTCTTCTGGACTGTTCACCAATCAAACTGTCCCTGTTTTCTTAGGGAAGAAAAATAAAGGAGAAAATACTGAAATTGGAGAAGAAAATCTTATCACTTCGAATCTTATCACTTTCATAAAAATGAAATTCTCAATTTTTCTTTTTTGCCAGTCCTAGGGCTTGAACTTGGGACTTGAGCACTGTCCTTGGTCTTTTTACTCCAGGCTAGCACTCTTCCACTTGAGCCATAGCACCACTCCTGGCTCTTCTATATATGTGGTACAAAGGACTCTAATCCAGGTCTTCATGCATGCTAGGCAAGCACTCTACCATTAAACAAAATTCCTGGCCCCAAATTCTCAGAATTTTAAAATGATTCTTATATTATAAAAAAATTTCCTCATATAAATAGTAAAACTCACACAGACATCATGTTAGAAATAAACCATGTGGTTCAAAGAATAGATTAGCATTCTTATTAGTAATAAGAAGGGCTCTAAATATCCTCTGGCCATGTGTTAGATTGCTGTTTGAATTTAGCTGTTAAAGTGCATTTTCTCAGGAAAAGGAAAAAAAAATGGGGGAAAGCCAGAGAAACATTGCCGAATACAATCTTATGCATTGTCAAGTAAGAAATGACATAAACATTGCAACATTAGTTAACCTGTAAAATTTTTGAAAAACATCATTTTGTGTAGGATACACTCAGTGTGTTTAAAATTTCTCTGTAAGTGTCTTAGTTTAAAATCTACTTGTTTAAAATGACCAATAGTCTTTGGTTCTTACTTTCCTGTAGGCATGTGAAAATCTACCAACCATCCACCTAACTAACTAATTTCATTCTTTGGAAATGGACATTGGGGTTTTCCATTTCAGTGAAGAGTTTCCAAAAGTTCCAGGGCTGTTGCATTTAGTGTCTCAGCCTCAATTGTACTTTCCAGGTAAAGTTGCTTTTTTGTGGACTGAAGGAAACGGATTCTGCCATGGATATTTAAGACTGTATTTTTTTAACATATTTTTATTGTAATTAATAGAAGGGTTACATGATATTTGCCAGATAAATGGTGCCTTAATTCCCACACATTGATACCCTTTCACATAAGACTGTATTTTTTTTTAAACAGTCATTTCCCACCCCCAATATTCAAACATATGCTCAGTGCTTTCAGGAAGGAAGGAAAGCTACCCAGGAGGTATAAAATGAGCACGATTCAAATGTTTTGTCAGCTGGAGTCCTAGCCAGCAACCAATTTTCACAAACTCTTGTACGTTATTCAAATTATCATAATATTATTCAAATAATCATAACCCAGCATTGAGTCTTTGACCTATTAATTATCCTTTCATCCATTCCCTCCCTGCTGCCGAGTTAATTAGTCAGATGGCAGGGCTCTGCTTTATGTACATTATCTCAGCCACAAAAAGCCACAAAGTTGTGTCAAGATCTGCAGTGCTAGAGTCATCCTTTTCCGTCCTAATAATCATGCATGCAAATTATTTTTTAATCTTTTACTTCTTGTTAATAGCCCAGCGATTCAGTAAAAAGCAAGCTTGCTTCCTTCTTCCCGTTTGCCTGGTGCTTGTGCTAAAGAAATAATGTGGCAGCCAGCCACTCACCACCTCCAATTCTGTCCTTGCTCCAGTTTCCCTCTCCTTGAAATAGAGGGAGTCACTTCCTAGACATGTGGAATTCTCTTTATCCTGCCCTTTGTGCCCCCAAGCCATGATTCAGTGTTCTTGATTGGCACCTGCAGTAGAATAAGGTCCTGTCTTCTGCTATACCAACACTGTGTGCTCATCATTCAGAAACCTAATCTCCGTCAGCTCACAAAGCAGCTTCCTGAAATTCCTTTCTCATGTAGCTTAGAGCTCACCCTGTGACATCAGTCTCATAAGTAAACAAGAAGCTGCATAGCCCTTGTCAGAAATGTTCTGAGTGTCATTTCTATGTATCTCTAAACAAGCTGAAGGGATTTTCTGTCAAAGTTTTCTCTTTTGTTTTGGAATACAAGAATCCCTTTCAGATTGACAAGGAAGAATATTTTGTGAATGCAAAATTGAAATTAGCATAGCCTTATTTTCCACTCTCTCAGTGAAAGTTCAGGGAGGAAAACAAAACTACTGTAAATATGTCACACAAGGCAAGTTTCCTGCAGTGAGTTATTCCACAGTTTTGGGAGAGCCAAGAAGCCACACAGAGAATGGAGGCAAAACAGAGATCAACACCCAAAGCAAGAAGCTGTAAGTTGAGAGAAGAGGTAGTTTTATCAGCATCCAGAAATGAGAACTTTCTGCAGGCAGAATCATGAAGCTAGCTGCCCTGGGAAATAGGGACCAAGAAGAAATCCACGAAGCTCTCTTTCTTCCTTTTTCCTGTCACCTCATCTCTTACAGAATTCCTCTTTGGGAAAAACCTTATACAAAATTGTGAAAGGTAATTCTAGAAGATGGATACATCGTCTCTTGCAAGATAGTTGTTTTAGGGCCATTAATCCTAATCACGAGGACAATATGCAAGTGCTTACAGAAAGCAGCCCCAGTTAGCTAGAAAAACGTATGGGCTTATACTAATTTAAATAAGTACAGATTCAATTAGGCAAGTTAAAAGAAGAAATAAAAAATGTCATTGAAATCATTTATTTCAAGCATTGTAGGTTCTGGAATGCTGTGATTGGTGTAGGATGAATGAGTCTTAAAAGATGTCTAAATCTTGATTCCCAGATTTGTATTGGCACGTGTGATAAATGCTTGGTGTATTTGATTAAGGACCTTGAGAATTTGAGATTTTTTCTGGAAAGACTCAATCTAATCACAGAAAGGTTCTGAAAGTCATAGAGCATTTTCTGGTATGGTATGAGAGACATAGATGACAGGAAGTGATGTCAGAGGTTTGAAAGGGTCATTATCTACTGCTGCTGATTCTGACAAAGCTAGAAGGCAGCCAGGAGCCAAGGAATGTGGGTGGTCTCTAGAAACTGGGGAAAGCAAGGAAACAGACTTTAACCAGTGTCTAAGCATTACTGTTATTTTTTTCTCTCCTACAAAACAAATACAAGAAACTTTCTGTGGCTCCAATTTCCTAGTAGTTATTAATCTGGTCTTTTGCTCCTCTTTGCAACAAGATCCTTAGGGTTTTAGGGGTTTTGTTTTTGTTGTTGTTCTGTTTAATTCTGCATTGCCTGCTAGCTCTTAAGTCCCTTCCAATCACAATAACTGTCTCACGTAATGGCCAATTTTCAGTCCCCATACTAGTTGATTTAGTAGGAAGATTTGACATGGTTGATACTTTCTCTTCCTTGATAGCTTTTTGCTCCTTGTGTTCTAAAACACCAATTACATCTGTTTTGCCTTTTCCCTTAGTAATCCCTCATTCTCAGGATCCTTTGTTGCCATTCCTCTTCTTTCCCCTTACGTTGGTATGCACCAGCTGGCCTTGGTTGTTGTTTCTTTACTATCTACATTAATTCCCTGGATGGATTAATCCCTTCCTGTGGATTTGTATACCTCCTGTACCCAGATAATGTCTCAATTTTATCTCTAGTCCAGAATTTTCTGTAGAACTATAGACCTCAGTATCCAACTACGTAATGGTATGTTTCAGAGTCATTTCAGCTTTTAATGTGGCTTAATCAAACCTAAGTCTTTCCTCCAAATTTAAACTTTAGACTTTTCCAGCTCAGTTCACAGTATTTTCATTCTTCCATTAGCTCAAGTCAGAAACCTTGAAATTATCCTTGGTATTTGGGTTAAAAACAAACTAACTAACAAACAAACAAAAACCACAACTACCTGGGTGCCAGTGGCTCACACCTGTAAACTTAACTACTCAGAAGGCTGAATTCTGAGGATCTCAGTTCAAAGCTAGCTGGGGCACAAAAGTCGGCGAGACTCTTCTCCAATTAACCACCAGAAAACCAGAAGTGGCACTATGGCTCAAAGCAGTAGAGTGTTAGCCTTGAGCTGAAGATCTCGGGGACAGTGCCCAGAGTTCAAGCCCTATAACCAATAAAAAACCAAACCAAACCAAAACAATAACAACAAAAACTAATGCTTTCAGGCCGGGAGTTTGGCCTAGTGGTTAAAGTGCTTGCCTAGCATGCATGAAGACCCGGGTTCGATTCCTCGGTACCACATACATAGAAAAAAGCCAGAACTGGTGCTGAGGCTCAAGTGGTAGAGCTCTAGCCTTGAGAAAGTCCAAGGACAGTGCTCAGGCCCTGAGCTCAAGCCCAGGACTGGCAAAAACAAAAAAAACAAAAAAAACTAATGCTTTCAAAACATTTACAGATATCCAAAACAATGGCCATATCTAGCAATCATCTATCATTTTGTTTATTAAGAGGAATTTGTAATTTTTGAAGATGTGGCTAAATCTTGAACCAGGCTTAGAAAGGAAAATATATCTTGAGCCAGGCTTAGAAAGGACAAATGTACATTTTATCATGTCAGGATTGAGAATGTGTTCAAATTAGCATTGTATATCTAAAATTCAGATATTTATTATAATGACATCAATGATATAAGCACAAATGAAGAAAAACATGTTATTAATTAAATGATAATGGGAAAATACAAATAAAGCATTTTTATTAGAAAAGCCGGTTCATACGTTTAAAAGAAATGATTGATTTAGAGAAGCCGTTATTTAGCATTGTAATAATTAGCAATGTAATAATTATGAAAGAATAATCACTACATGCTTAATGATTGATATCAATGAAAGGTTGATGAATAGCAGAATATTTATTGCATATTTTCAAAATAGTTCCCTTGGATCCTTATTCATTAATAAGGGGGATAAATAGTAACGTTATAGTGGAGAAACATGGCAGATACCATCTTAGCTAAATACCATTAAAAAAACAGTAGAAATCGACATATATGTATATGTAAGTGTGTGTGTGTGTGTGTGTGTGTGTGTGTGTGTGTATAATCATGTAACATTCTGTTACACACCACAGAATCACTTCTGTGGTATTACTGCCCAAAGTGCAAAACCTGCACCTACTCATAATAAAACAGAGGCCAAGTCAAATTGAGGGCCATTCTAAAAATCAAACAGTAAACTGGACTTTGTACTTAAAAATTGTCAATGTTATTAAGGTAAAAGAAAGACTGAAGGTCTGTTTCTGATTTAAGAAAACAAAGACATTACAGTTGAAGGCAAAATGGGTTTCAAGGCTTTCTTTAGCTTTAACTGATATAACAGAGAAATAGTAAAATCTGAAAGAGGGCAAAGTTAGAAAATATTATGGTATTAGTGTTAATATCCTGATTTGAGTAATTGTTCCAGTTTTATGTGTGTGGGAGCACTTGTGCTTCTGTGTGTATGTGTGTGTGTGTGTGTGTGTGTGTGTGTGTGTGTGCGTGTCTGTGTGTGTTTAATGAGGAGAGGTAAATGTATATGGGAATTCATATTTATTATTGAAACATTTCTGTAAGGCTAAAATTATGTCAAAATAAAAATAAGTTTAAATATTTATAGAGCAGATTCCTTCTTGCTATCTCCATGGCTATTGTTACCCTTGTCCCAGCCCTCATTCTCACAAATGCCTCTCAGTAATTCTACTGCGCAGGCACTTGCCCTTGCTGTGGGACTCAACACAGCAACCAGTGTCCTGACAGAGCATGGATTGCCTAGCAAGCATTAGGCCTTAAATTCAAATCCCAGGACCAAAATAAACAAATAAATAGCCATTGTTTGGAAGCATATTGAATCTGGGACTTTACATGAATAGGAGCAGCCTTTTTAGAAACTACTTTCATGCTGTCAGTCTAAGCAATAACAGACTTAGAAATGTGCTGAGGCACTTTCAGCATACTCTTTAAACTCTACCTTCTAGTAATCTCTTTAAGAGTGACTTTTACTTTTCTGCAGGAAAACACAAAATAGCAATAAGGTGATGCATCTAGGCTGTTTCTGTTTAGGATGACCTGCTCTGATTAGCAATTGGACCTCGTGAACCCAATTTAATAATGGATAAAATTTCACCAATTTCATCAACTGTTTTGAGAACCTCCTTCAGCCATAAATCAGCTCTATTACCAAAGAACAGGGCAGGGGATTGTCAAAGTCCCTTTACTGGGTAATTCCAGAAATGCCTTCAAGCTCAACAAAGGAGAGAGTTGACACTAGAAAAATGGAATTTACGACAGGGAAAGTCCCAACAAGAGCAAAACAAAACATTGAAACCCCATGAGATCTTTTCAGTCTTTGCTTTACAAAAGACTTCATATGTCTACAAAAGTCTTCTTTTCAAAGAGACTAATTTACTAAACTTATACTTGAATGATAACTATGACTAAACTTGGCTTTTGTCATGGTTCTTCCTGTCCAGGATGTGATCATAAAACACATTGCTGTTGGTCTGGTTGACTGGAAGAGCCATGAAATGTTCCTCTGCTATAGACTTAATGGAACTCTTTCAGTGCCAGTGGTAAAGGCATGGGTCGCTTTCTGTGACCTGTAAAGCAGCTTGAGCTGCTCACGGTAAACATCAAGGAGGATAAATATGCCTTCAAACATGGCAATGTGCTTTGGAGGCCCAAATTACTAAACAACCTTGGCTTGTGTTTTATTTCAGGACACACACACACACAAACACACATTATATATATATATATATATATATATATATATATATATATATATATATATATGGAGAGAGAGAGAGGAGAGAGAGAGTCTTTACATCTGTAAATGTATTGTGTAGAATTTATTACTCTCAGCAAATGAAACAATATAGATTTTGATTTCTTGGTTCATTTTTTTTTCTTCAGCGCAATATTCCTCTTAAGAGTTCTACCCATAGGCTGGGAGTTTGGCTTAGTGATAGAGTGCTCACATGCACAAAGCCCTGGGTTCGATTCTTTGGTACCACAAACACAGAAAAAGCTGTTGTTCAAATGGTAGAGTGCTGTCCTTGAGCAAAATAAAGTCCAAGGATAGCACACAGGCTCTGAGTTCAAGCCCCAGGACTGGCAATAAAAAGAGTTCTACCCAACTAAAACTACCAGTTACTAATTAAAATTCTATACACTTTGCTATGACCCACTTATTGAGAGTTGTTCTACAAATTTTTACTATAGTTTGACATATTATTATTATTATTATCTTTAAATAGTTGTACAAAGGGGTTTCAACACACACACACACACACACACACACACACACACACACACACATTTGGTTGTGGGGTATGAACTCTGGGGCTGAGTGCTGACCCTAAGCTCTTTAGCTCAAGGCTCTCACTCTACCACTTGAGTCAATGTACACTTCCAGTTTTCTTGTGGCTAATTGTAGATAAGAGTCTCAGGGTCTTTCATGCCCAGGCTGGCTTTGAACCATGATCCTCAGATCTCAGCCTCCTGAGTAGTTAAGATTATATGCATGAGCCACCAGTTCCAGCTTAGACATATTTTTAATTGCTGCTTTGTTGAATTTTGATTTAGTTTATCTATTGAATAAACTCAGATGTGAGGTAGGCTTTGGTGGATTTAAAAATAACAGCAACAAATATCACATTGGCTAAATCTAATTTTAATTCACTAAAATATTAGGTTATAGGCCTCTGGACAGTTAGCAAAATTTTATTGACCTATAGAATCATTCATTGTCAAATCAAATGTTTTCCTGACAGAAATATGGGCTTCACAAAACAGTCTTACTGTTATTAAAGTTATATAAAGTTTTATATATCTAATCTTGTTCTTACAGCTTTGGAAGATAACTTCTGTTTCCAAGTAAGTAGAGGCCATATTTTAGCTTTGTCAATGACCTGGCTTAGCCATTGGAATTCAGTATGACTTTGCTAAGCAGATAGATGAAGGCAGAAACACTCAAGAATTTTAAGTATAGTAATTAGAGTAAAAATACAGAGAGAAAACCATGGAACACAGGGATAAACTTGAAAGAAATAGTGGGCTTTTAAACCATCTTTATTTTATTGTAAAGGTGATAGAAAGAGGGGTTATAGTTACATAAGTAAGTTAAGGATTACATTTCTCATTTTCTCCCATCCCCCTCTCTAGATCCCCTCCCCCAAGTTGTAAAGTTCATTTCTAACATAGTGTTTTATTTTTTTTTAATGTACTCTGTGAATTTCTTTCTTTCTTTTTCATCCCCCCCCCCCCCCCGCCCTGCTTTGGGTTATGCCCTGTTTTGATTTTGGTACCCTGTGTCCTGAATACAAGTTTGTCTGATTTGGGGAAAGGAAGGGGAATAACAAAATGGTGAGACAAAGGACAAATGCTGAACCAGTGCAACAGAAACAGTGGGCTTTAAAGTTTTTGAAAATTGTTGATCTTAAGCTAATTAAATAGTATAGAACAATTAATTGAACGAATGGACAATTAAAGCAAGCATAAAATGTACTGCCCACATGTAGAACAAGATTAAAAAGAGATTTTAAATCTGATTTTAAATTCAGAGAGGAAAATTAGAAGAATAAAAATTTTGCAAAAATAAGTTAAGAAAAGGGTATACAATGCCTACTCGTACCTAATGGAAAAAGAAAGTTATTTTTGTTTTTAGATGAGATAAAAGGAATAATAAGAGAAATATGGGTAAAGTTAATTTAACCATATTTATTTCAAATGCGACAAATTAGTACTTTGATAAAAGACTGATATACTATTTAGCAATAATTGAAGTATGCATTAGAAAATATTGATGAAGACATTAAGGAGGTTTGGTTTGGTTTTGCTTTGCTTTTTGCTGTTCTGGGGTTTGCTCTATGGGCCTTGTGATCTTGCTTGCTTTTTTTGTTTTGTTTTGTTTTCACTTAAAGTGGCAAACTCTACCCCCTGAACTATACTTCAAGTTCTGGCTTTTTCCTAGTTAATTAGAGCTAAATATCCCTTGGATTTGTCTGCCCAGGCTGGCTTGAAACTTTGATTTTCAGATCTCAGCCTCCTGAGTGATTAATATTATAAACACAAGACTCTGGAGAGATGTTAAGAATGTTGTTTAAGATATAAGTAGGATAAGCAAAAGTGAGGCTAAGTAATCTTAATATGGAGCCATACTCCTATCCTCTCTATACACCTCCCCCTGTGGAAAGTGCATTTAATTAAAGGTTATAAAGACAGGGAGTCTGTGACTATAAGAATCACTGATATCTACTCACCCTGGCCAAGCTGATGCCCTCAATAGATAAGTCAATTCCACAGCAAACATGGGATAGAGGCCATCTTTCCCTGTATTGAATATTTTTTCTTGGTATAATATTAATTTTGGAAGAGAAAGAATTGGGACTAACTTAAGGAATGCAAGTAAAATAGAATTTTATATGAAAATTGGAAATAGAAATGAGCAAAATAAGAACCCTCACCATTGGGAGAGGACCAAGATTGGGGTACCAGTATGGTCAGGTTTTGGTGAAGGCCATTTCTGGGCTGTCGACTACAGATTACATTCATATAGAAGAAAGAGAGACAAAAGATAGGGCCTTCCCTTGGGTCTATTTTATAAGGCATTAATCTAATTTATGAAATTTCTACCCTTATAACCTAATGACATTTGAAAGACCCCACATCTAATACCAACACAGTGGGAGCCAGGATTTCAATGAATGAATTTAGTCTTTACACCATTGGGCTGTCTCACAATTTGTGTCCTTAAATCCTGCTTCCTCATCCTTTTGACATTTCTGTGGGCATGGCCCCTCAGACCTTGGCTCTTTAGCTTCTGCTAATTCCTTCTATAAGTCTTACTTTCAAATTTCTTCTTTCCTGATTAGCAAACTGATTTCATTACTTCTATGTGGATAACTTTTTGCTCTAGCCTATATTATAGGCTTTAAGTCAGCTTACTAAATATTTATGCTCTGCTCTTGAATTGTGTGTGTGTTTATGTGGAATTTGCTGAAGATAGAATGTGAATCCTTCACAAGTTAGAAATTGTTACTTGTGCTCAAAGAGTAACTAAAGATATTCACCCAAATAGGATCTAAGTGTGTCAATTTTCAAACTACCCTAAGTGTAGGCATCCAATTAAATCACACAGCCATAAAGATAAGTGTTACTGCCTTCCTTTGCAGGTGGTGAAAGTGTCATTGACTATGACAGAGCTTGAATCTGAACCACATCTGCATGCCTGCAAAGGTCTTGTTCCCACCACAATTCCATGTGCTTCCCATCTTTTTGCCCCTATTTCTCTCCTCCAATAAAGGAATGTGGGGCTGCTGAAAGCAACAAAAATAGCTTTGGGACAGGAAATAACTTTGAGGCTGTAAGAAAAAATTAAATAAAATAGGTATTTCAACACATTTAGTTTCTTTGTTCCAACAAGATTTTAAAGAAAATGGGAAGCTGACATTCTCAAATAGCTGATACAGTATTCTGTTCCAGTGCAAATACCTGAACAAAATGGTCTCTCAATAACACAAGAAGACCACACATTTGTGTGATACTACTCTGGGCAAAAATCTTTGTTTAACACATATTAACTTCTTTAATTCTCATATCAGTTTCATAAAGTAGATATTCTAGCATCTCTACCTTACAGATAAGGAAACAGAGGTAAAAATATTACAGGGAACCAAGCAAGGTCACCTAGCTGTAAGGTATAAGAACCAGTACTGATTCAACAATGTGTTGTTCAGTCTCCATGAGTTACAGGGTTTTCGTTGGTGGAGAGGTGTCTTCAGTTCCAATTTGATGCCTTTGTGGTCTGAGAGTGTACATGGAATAATTTCAGTGTTTCTGAATCTGACCAGGTTTGTTTTATGGCCTAAGATGTGATCTATTTTGGAAAATGTTCCATGTGCTGCTGAGAAAAACGTATATTGTGTTGTTGCTGGGTGGAATATTCTGCAGATGTCTGTTAGATCTAGTTGGTCTATATAGTTGTTCAGTTCTAAGGTTTCTCTGTTGAGTTTTTGCCTTGTTTATCTGTCCATAGGTGAGAGTGGTGTGTTAAAGTCACCGACAATCACTGTATTTCAATCTATGTATGGTTTCAGTGTAAGTAAAGTTTGCTTGATGAAGTTTGGAGCTCCGGGATTGGGTGTGTAAATATTTAGGATCGTTATGTCTTCCTGGAGGAAAGATCCCTTTAGTAGTATGTAGTAACCTTCTTTGTCTTTTCTTATTAATTTTAGTTTGAAGTCTATTTTATCTGATATGAGGATGGCAACTCCAGCCTGTTTATGGGGGCCGTTAGCTTGATAGAGTTTATTCCAACCTCTCACTTTCAAAAGATGATTGTTTTTTTGGGTAAGATGTGTCTCTTGAAGACAGCAGAATGATGGCTCTTGCTTTTTGATCCAACTAGACAGCCTATGCCGTTTAATTGGAGAGTTAAGTCCATTGATATTGAGAGTTAGGATTGAAAGATATTTATTAGTTCCTACCATTTTTAAAAGCTTTTATTAGGGCCTGTATCTTGACAGTTCTTGTGGTCCTTAGATGTATGCTGTTTAGGTGCCATTTCTTTCCCTATATTGCATTTATTTTGGTTTTCTGTGTATAGAACATCTTTGAGAATTCTCTGTAGTGTTGGTTTTGTTGCGACATATTGTTGCAGCTTTTCCCTGGAATAGAATGTTTTTATTGTTCAAAGAACAGCGCTGGAGGAATTTCAATTCCAAACTTTAGACTCTATTACAGAGCTATAATTCTCAAAACAGCTTGGTACTGGCACAAGAATAGGCCTGAAGACCAATGGAATTGAACTGAGGACCCAGATATTAAACCACAGACCTATGGCCACCTAATCTTTGACAAGGGAGCCAAAAAAATAGAATGGAAGAAAGACAGCCTCTTCAACAAGTTGTGCTGGCAGAACTGGTTAAGCACCTGCAGAAAACTAAAGTTGGATCCTTCTTTGTCACCTTGCACTAGAATTAACTCCAAATGGATCCAAGACCTGGAGGTAAAAGCTGACACACTGACAACTTTACAAGAAGGAATAGGAGATACAGTAGGCCTCCTTGGCACAGGTAGAAACTTTCTTAATAAGGACCAAGAATCACAACAAATCAGAGAAAGGCTGGATAAGTGGGACTGCATTAAACTGTGGAGCTTATGTATGGCAAAGGACATAGCTAGTAAATTAATTAGGAAGCCTACAGAGTGGGAGAAGATCTTCACCAACCAAACAACGGACAAAGGCCTCATATCTAAAATATATCAACAACTCAAAAAATTGAATCACTCCAAAACTAATCTCCAAAGTAACAACCATCCCATTAAAAAATGGGCCAAAGACTTAAAGAGAGTCTTCTCTGAAGAAGAAACAAAAATGGCCTATAGACGCATGAAGAAATGCTCAACATCTCTGGTCATAAAAGAAATGCAAATCAAAACAACTCTAAGATTCCACCTCACTCCAGTTAGAATGGCCAGGATCAGGAAAACGAATAACAACAGATGCTGGAGGGGATGTGGCCAGGAGGGATCCCTACTACACTGTTGGTGGGAGTGCAAACTCATTCAACCACTATGGAAAGCAGTGTGGCAGTGCCTCAGAAGGCTAAACATAGAGCTCCCCTATGACCCAGCAATTCTACTACTTGGCATTTACCCAACCATCCAGAAACAAGGACATACTAAATCCACTAGCACAACAATGTTCATTGCAGCACTATTCACCATAGCAAAGATATGGAACCAACCTAGATGTTCCTCAGTTGATGAGTGGATCAACATGTTGTGGTATTTGTACACAATGGAATTCTATGCTGCTGTCAGAAAGAATGACATCGCCCCATTTGTTAGGAAATGGAAAGACTTAGAAAAGATCATATTAAGTGAAGTAAGCCAGACTCAAAGGAACTTAGGCTCAATGGTTTCCCTCATTCGTCATAATGAGTAGAAACCTTGGGCTCTACTAGCAGAGATCTGCAATAGAGCAAAATCTTGATATATAAGGCCATATAGTATGAAGCTAATTGAAAGGACCTCCAGGATATAGAAACAAAAGCCATATAACGAATAATTGTTGTCCTTAATGTACTATGTTGTCTCTCATCTCCTTTGCTGTCCCTTGGGTATCTCATATTGTTATAGTATCTCACTTTGTTATCTGATATATTGAATTTATTTGTATTTGGTTATTTGAAATTTGATAGGGAAAGGGGGAAAACCAAGACGGGTGTGGGGTGTGGGGGGGAGGGTAATGGGTACCAAGACATGTGAAAGGGTATCAATGTATGTGAATTAATGCACCTTCTATCTGGCAAATATCATGTAACCCTTTTATTAATTACAATAAAAAAATAAAAAAAGAACCAGTACTTAAATCCAGCGTGTAGGGCTCAATAGCTCACTCTATATACTTTTCTATTGTTCTATGCTTTGTTTGTGTGCACATGCACTCGTGTGTGCGGGTATGTCTGTGTGTATATGTGTTTGTGTAATTTTCTTTAGATGCACATGTATTTTTTTCTGTGAGTGTGTTCAGTTGAATAAAACAAGTGTCAGTTTTAAAATGCAAATTTCCAAGTTTTGCTGCAATACACAGAGATGTAAATCTATCATGGGTAAAAGCCTGTCAAGATTTTTTAAAGCAGCTCCATATACCAATATCTGAATTATTGTTTCAATCCCCTGGAATTACCTTTCCATCTGTTTAGTAGTGACATTTGAAGAGCTATGAGCCACAAGAAAGTCTGTAAACAATACAGTATCAAGCATTAATTGTATCATTTGCTCTTGAAAAATGATGGTGCCTGAATATTGAAGTGCTCTCATTGTTGCTATAACAACTTGAGCTTACTATTATGATTCTCTCTATTCAATATGATTGCTTATATTTATCAAAACTAAGGTTCATGAGGTTTTAAAATATTATGTATCTTTGACACACGTCACTTAGCCAATTCATTTATAAAGAAGAATAATAAAGGAACTGGCAAAATGTAATGAATGAAATTCCTGGAGAAATAAGAAGTTCATTGTGAAAAATGGTCTGAGGCGGGTTGTTGACAAGCCATGCCAAAGCCCCACACCAGCAGGTAGGCTGTCTGTGACCCCAGACTTAATTGCTCTGTGCCAGTCATAAACTGACCACCTGGATAGTGCCCTGAACAGTTATCTGCCCAACGACTGATGTACAAATGCTGGGGTTTTTCCATTCAAGCCACAGTATGTCTCTGGTTACTTCAAGTGCATTGCAGACATCAAACTGAATATATAACCTTTGTCTTAGCTTAAGAAGTCAAATTTTCTTACCTTTTGAATTTTTGCTTTAGTTTTGATTGTTTCTAAATAGAAGATACATAGCCACAAGTAATTATATATGGTTGTACTTTTAAGTCAGAAAACAGAGACCAACACATGATTTAGAATTCAGAAATACCAATCAATTGCTTAAATTATAGGATTAATTTAATCTTTATTATTCCTTTTAAATACAAATGAAGCTGACCAGCAAGAGTTCATGGTGCAAGTTGAAGGGATTGAAAACCAAACCTCCAGATTGCTTAGAAACATCCTTTCAAAACAGAAGTCACTGAACTTGGCCCACACCTTTTCCCACTGCTGGTCTAATAATCAGGTTTCTGTAGCTACTAAGGCAGGTAACAAGCGTCTCAGAATTCCCTGTAACTGATAGTACTCTAATAGTAATCACTTGTAGATTTTTCACATGGACAGGAAAGGAAATTGAATCCAAGATCATGGGATAATAAGACTTGCCATACCTTGAATATAAGCACAGATATAGAAAAAGCTATTAGTCCAGTCAATGTTATTTCATTCTTTCCTTTCTTGTCTCATTCCTGCATTGCATTTGAAGTCATTTGCCAGAACCACACTCTGCAAGGCAGACACAATGGCTAGCAGGTTTTTGTTGTTGTTTTTCCTCATTTTTGTCCCACTGTCATCTCCTTTCAGCACTATCTACCTACCTACCTACTTACATACACATTCACAAATTTAAATTCTTTTTCAACCATTTGTCCTGATTTTATAAGCTTTACAGTGTGTGTACCTCTGTGTGATTCTGTGTTAAATCATTTGTCACAGAATGTCTCAAGTCAGAGCAAAAATAGGATTTGGTTTTTTTTTAAAGGTGCAAAATCAGAAGTTTAGGATTTTGAAGCTTATAAAAAAGATTAAAATAGAATAAGATTAAAAAATAAGTATGAGACCTAAAGAATATATGACAAATATCTTTAAGTTCTTGAATGAAAAATATGGTAACTGGAGGGTTATTTTTTGAATATTTCAAATTCAATTAAAAGATTACAATATATTGTAAGAGTCACTATAGATTTAATACCAGCTTTTCATGAGGAAAAAAAGCTCACAAACTAATTTTGCAGACATACTTTTCTGATGAGAACATTCATTTATTTATGTAATTATAGACATAGTTTCTCCCACCATGTAAAGAGCAAAGTTGGAGATGGAGATTTGTTCAGACACATTTTCTAAAGAGTCTTTGGATTCACTTTTCACTGCTGACATACATATCTGGCATGGGTGACAAGCTGTTTTCCATAACCAGGGTTCATCATCTCTATTCCTTAGGCCTTGAAGACTGACAGTATAATTCAGAATGATATTGAAATATTGCAGAGGGGTTTTCTATTTTGTTAAACTAATAGGTTCATATTTTTCCTTCATTAACTTACATACCACAGGAAGTTAAATAGCTTTTGTTGAAAGCCAGCTCATAGCTGTGACAGATAGGTTACTCATAAAATTTGAGCCTCTCCTTGGTCTGTGTTGGCATGGTATCACTTTCTATGGAAAAACCAATCTTAAAGCCCAGAGATAATCAAAAAGCAATTCAAGTCTTTAGTGACATCTGCTTTTAAAAATGTCAAAAGAGGATTTTATTTACATTGCCTAGAAAAATCTATTTCCATTGTCTTTTCCATCTTATGCCATTTTTCCTTCTCTACCTAGACCCCTATTAAAGAACAAAACAAAAACTGCCTAAAGGCCACCCCTTTTGCAGATGTTCTCTTCCTCCACTTCTCACATGGCATGTGGGCCCCTCTCCTTTCCAAAGGAAACCCTCAGTTCCCCAGTGTGAGTCTTCTCACCAAGAACCAGTATTGTCTTGACAAAGGTGAATCTACAAATTTTGGCTGATGGTCTTTCAAACAAATCAATAGATGACCCCCAAACCTGTTGGGGTCCTTCATCCCCGGTCCCTCTCTACTAGTAGCAGGGATGGGGAAAAACACACCCTGACCAGGCCAAGCCGCAAGAGGAAGGGGCCACTGTCCTCCTGCACCCAGCCTTCTTACCCCCAGAGCACAAACAGAGACTCCACACAGCTTCATCAAGGCAGGAAGATCTCTCTTTCTCTATTCCCTAAATCCCTCCTCCTTATATTGGGTGAGGGAGCCTATCATTATACAAGATGGACAGGACAAAGAGATCCACGTGTTTTATCCCTACCACAAGCCTCAGCAGAAAGTTATTAGACATGGCGTTACTTGGCCCCCAAAACAAACCTGTTTGTCTTTGAATGGTGTTTTTACTTCAGGATTTGGATTTTTCTACTTCCTTAAATTAAGTTGCCTGGAAGGTGTCCATCAATCTTATTAACATGTACCCTCCTGCAGTTACTTTGGGCAACCTTCAATAAAACTGTTTCATTAAAGGTCAATATGAGTTGCTTAAAGGCTAATCTTATGCATTCATAAATGCATAAATAATAATAATGACATCAAAACTTCTCCATCTGTATGTCAATATTCTTCTGTTTATAAGAAGCATCTTAATTTCAGAATAGTGAAGTTATTTAGTTGAGTAAATATGCCATTTTGTCTACCCCAGGGCTTCTGTGTTGCGTGTGTGTGTGTGTGTGTGTGTGTGTGTGTCTGTGTGTCTGTGTGTGTATGCATACATACAAATTTATAGAAACACATATTATTCATTCATTTATATATATAATATTGTATGTGAATGTAGATATGCAACATTAAAAGGAAGTTGGATAGTAACAATCAGTATCCATTTTGTTTTCAAATTGTACCCTAATTCTATTTTTTTTCCCAATCCTGGGACTTGAACTCAGGGCCTGGGCACTGTCGTTGGGCACTTTTTGCTCAAGGCTCACACTCTGCCACTTGAGCCACAGCACCACTTCCGGCTTTTTCTGTGTATGTGGTTCTGGGGAATCAAACTCAGGGCTTCATGAATGCTAGGTGAGCACAGTACCACTAGGCCACACTGCTGGCCCTGTATCCTAAAATTTTAAAGTTATATTTTAATGAAATTAGTTGAGTAGCTAATGCTTGACTTGTGTTTTCATCTTCTATTTAAAAATTAATGTCTAATTAATTACATAAAGCACTATTCACCAAGTTAGAAGAGGACTGAAATGCTTAGTTTTAATAATATAATTAATTCATTAATTATTCTGTTGTTTTGATATGTCATCTTGCTATGCAGCTCATGTTGGCTTCAAATTTGTAATCTTCCTGCCTCAACTTCCTGACCACAGTTGTGTAACCCCAGTGTATTAGGTACCCAATTACTTTAATTAAAACATCATGCTGGTAGTGTATTTTTACATAGCCCTGTAACCACCACTTGATTAAAAAATATAATATCCCTATGTTTTTGTGTAGTCAGAATTTCAAATGGAATCACATATTATACAACCTTTCAAATTTGATTTTCTTTATCAGAGAGTATGTGAGATTTAGGCACATTGTAAAGTGTTTCATTTTTTTTTTTTAGTTGCTAAATACTGTTCCACTGTAATGCATTACAGTTCATTTCTTAGTTTCCTGGTTAAGTGACCTTTGTTCAAGCACTTTGCTTTATGTGTTCTGCAAGGAATCAGTTTCCCACCTTAAATAGGAATGTATGGTCCCTTGTTCACAGGCAGATACCCTCAGAGATTTTACTGTTCAAATATAATTTTAAATAAATATCCCTCCAAAGCTAATTTTCTAATTAGTTTTGACTGGCCATAATTTTTGTGGAATTAAAAAATAGAGCAAAGGAAATAAAAGAAAGTTATGAAAATTTAGAATTTTAAAGGATGTGACTTCACATTTAATATTGAAGAGTCATTTAACCTCTCAAATCATCAGTTTCTCAATTACCAAAAGAGATTAAGTACATTTATCAAAAGCTTGTGAACATGAAATGAGGAAATAGGACTGGGATTCCTAGACATAGAAAGTACTTGGCATCCTACCTCCAGTTATACATACATTCTCAATCTGGTTTTATCACTGTTTTCAGATATTAATTCGTAGGTCATAGGCTTATTTTTTTGTCAGTTGTGAGGCTTGAACTCTGGTCTGGGAGTTCCTGAGCTCTTCAGCTCAAGGCTACCATCCTACCCCTGGAGGCATAGTGCCACTTCTAGTTTTCTAGTGGTTAATTGGAGATGAGTCTCATGAACTTTAGTGGCCAGTCTGGCTTTGAACTGCAATCCTCAGATCTCAGCCTCCCCAATAGCTAGAATTACACTCAGCTATTATTGCTTTTCTTATATAGAATTTTAAAATATATATTTTTTTGCCAGTCCTGGGATTGAGCTCAGGGCCTGAGCACTGTCCTTGGACTTTCTCAAGGCTAGAGCTCTACCACTTGAGCCTCAGCACCACTTCCGGCTTTTTTCTATGTATGTGGTACCGAGGAATTGAACCCGGGTCTTCATGCATGCTAGGCAAGCACTTTAACCACTAGGCCAAACTCCCGGCCCTAAAATATTTTTAATTTTATCTTTTGCCCTTGTTCAGGCAGAGTCAGCCTACTGGGCAGACTCACTGCAGGACAAAATGGTAAAAGTTACTGAAAGCCTTTCTTGCATTGATTTCATTAAAAATCTGCAATTAGGTGTCTCAGAAAACTAGGAAGAGGAACAGACTTCTATCCCAGTTGAGGCTGGGATAAAAGCAAAGCACATTGTAAGGGAAGACCCAGGATCTGGCAAAACCCAAAGAGGAGAAATAAACTGCTATACAGAGAGATGAGAGTTTAGCCAAACTCATCAATACATCCTATGCCCAGCAGTTTATAAGGAGCTAATGAGATCATAGAGAATGAGGAACATCTTGGTTACTTGTAGGTTCTAATAGCAGGCTTTTCCTCAAAAATCTAAGTAAAGCGGGAATAGTCCCACCACCTGAAGAATGGGGATCCTAAACCTACAGTTTTTCTCCTCCTCTGTCAATTTAATAGAATATATGCTCAGAGACAGAATCTAAGTTCGCTTCGACAAAATAGGGACAATATACCATGCACAGCTGTGTTTATGAACTCAATACAATTCAATCACAAAGATAGCCAAGACAACGGATTTTTTTCTATTTAATACATTTTACATGTTTTTCAAATGTTTGAGAATAAAGAGTAGCTATGAGGTGCAGATTTGTGGCCTTCAGGGAACATTGTGTTAATAGGAGCCATAGAATCATTAGAATTCTAAATTACTTCAAGTCGCTTCTCAATGAACACTGTACCTCCCAATTTCATTGCCCTGTACACCTGGAAAAGGAATAGGTGAGAGAAGTTCACACTTGTATACTAATCACCATTCACCCTCTGTGAACACATTGAAAATGAGATGTTTTAACACACACAAAATTAATTGCTTCTCTGAGTATTTGGTGCCATTTTCACTCATGATTTACTCATTCATTCATTTTCTCATTCACTCACTTACTGAGTGCTTAGTAGGTTCCAGACATTATGGCTAACACATTTATGTCATCTCCGGATGTGTGCAAAGCCTTTAACTGCTCTAATCTGACCCTTCTTTTATTCTTGACATGTATCTGACCTCCATTTTCTGTGGATGAAAATCAGGCCTGGGGAACATGCCTAAGTCCCTGACAGAGTTCAAGGGTTCAGACTTCTTTCATTAGGAGAAAGGAATTCTAAATGGAGAGAGCGCTCTGCAGTTAACCTACTGTGAATTCCCAGAATCCCACTAACAGCACTTTAGAAAAACAGTTTCTACAATAATGGAAAGGCATGAACACTGCTGTGATACCTACATAGTAAGCAGACCCCGAAACTACACAGTCCGGCATATCTTGTTGGATAAATTTAAAACTACTCTGAAATAAAAACATCAATTCAAATATTGAAAAAGAAAAATACAGCAAATATTTGGGGATTGTTCTCTAAATTAAAGACCTTTTGGATTTTCTAGCATCTCTTATGATTTGAGTGAAAAGATATAGGAATATTTAAGGAACAATTCTTGTTTTGAACCTTGAAATAGATTTTAAACGATCCCCAATTTCAGTCTACACTTTTTCTTAATTTGAATTTTTTTTTAAACTAAAGTTCTGAAGCCCCTGTTATTAGTTTTGTCCAGAGAAGGTATATTTGAAATACTGCTTTTAATGTCGCCAAATTATAACAACTTATTCAAGTAAACTCCTGCTTATAAATGAACAAAGAACTAGATCTTGCTTGACTTTCAAAACAAAAAAGCAACCCAAACAGGAATTGTAACATAGTATTTAGGAAGATTTTTGTGTGTGTGTACTGGTCCTGACTTTTGAACTCTGGGCCTAGGCCTTGACCCTGAGCTGTTTTTGCTCAAAGGTAGTATTCTACCACTTGAACCATACCTCAACTTCTGCTTTTTCTTGGTTAACTGGAGATACAAGCCTGGGCTGGCTTCAAACCTTGATCCTCAGATCTCAGCCTCCTGGGTAGCCAGACATACAAACATGAGACACTGGTGCCTGTCCTCATCTAGGAATTTAATTTGAAATATAAAAGAGCTGAAACATAAAAGATCTGAAAATGAATATGAGAGTATTGAGAAATATCTGAAGAAGCAATGAGACCCATGGAATACCTCAAAGGCAAGACCCAATAGAGCAAGTAATTTCTCCTCCCCAAAGTCAGTTATGAGCAACAGTCTGAGTAGATACAAGGATGGGTCACTGGTGAATCAATCATTCCAACCATCTAATAATGTTACTTGCTCCATCTCATCAAGAATAAAATAAAATCTGATGTATGGACATAACTGAGTAACTGAGTAACTGAACTGAGTGTTGAACTTTATCACAATTCTATCCATGCACTCAGTTCCAGTCCTTGTTTTTTGAGGAAATAATCATAAGAGATAACAAAATCATCTTTTCTGGACTTATTTGATATTATAATCAAGTCTTATCTTGTCATATTCAATATCAAATAAATGTCCCTAATATAAGTAGCTGTATAAAATGAGCATAAAGATTTTGAGAAAATCAAGCAAACCTTATAAAGTTCTGCTGCAGTCCAATGTTTATATGCATTTAGAAGCATAACACTTCAATTCCATTAAGAAAAAAAAGTTGGAAAAAGAAATCTGCTATGTTGAGATATGTAGAAGGATAGATAGATGATAGATGATAGGTAGATAGGTAAGAAGGAAGGAAGATGATAGATAGTTAGATAGATAGATAGACAGACAGAATAATAAGATAAAATAAGGCACTAGAGTCAGCCAAACATAATAGAATATGTAGATGGTATACTATGTATGTAAACTAATTTTATAGATGAAAACAGTATATAGCTGAACACCACTTTGGCAAAACGGCAGAATACAAAATCAACCTTTAAAAGTTATTAGCCTTTCTGTACGCCAACAATACACAAATAGAAGGAGAAATTAAAAAATGATCTCATTTGCAATAGCCCCCCAAATAATAAAATATTTAGGAATTAGCAACCAAAGATGTAAAGGAATTATTTAATGAGAACTAAAAAAGCCTAAAAAAATCTTAGTTTAAATGTAAAAAAGATATATCATGCAAACAGTAATCAAAAGAAAACTGGAATGGCTATGTAAATTTCAGTCAAGTTTCAGAATTAAGGAAACTTCAGGAATAAACATGGGTGTAACCTTATGATAAAGGAAAAAATTCTTCTAGAAGACATGGAAATCTTGTATGTGGCTTCACAACAAATCTTTCTAATATACAAAGTCAAAGATGTTATATCTGACAGGAATCTAGATTCCCAATTCTAATTGGATATTATATTGGATTTTCTCTGGTGAATTGAAACAGCAGAAAGCAGAAAGTTAACTTATGTGATTGGTATTTATAAAGCACTCAATTCAAAACCTATGGTATGCAAATTCTTTTCAAATACATATGAATTATCTGTCCATAAAAACATATCATATTTTCAGCCTATCACAAAACTATTCCATTTAAAATAATAAAAATTAAACAAAATATGTTTTCAGATCACAACAAAATTGAAGTAGAAGACAAAAGTAACTGAGAAAGTTTTCTTGTGTGGAAAATTAAACTTGGATTCTGAGGCTCCTTCTTTCTTGTTTCTCTTGTGCCCTGGCCATATCCTTAGACCAGTAATGAAGAATTACCCTCTGAAATCTCCTTTAGTGTATCTTCTCCCTATAGAGGCCTCCAGAATCACTACTTCACCATCAGTCTCTCAAACTGTTAAATACATTCTTCCCAGTTCATAATTACCTTTCAAATACACATTTCGACCACACCACACACACACACACACACACGCACACACACACAGGAATGATAATCTTTATTATTTCCTTAGTGGTAGACAAACTGGGTAAGAGACAAACATAAAGAAAATGCCAGGCTAGGAGTTTGGCCTAGTGGTAGAGTGCTTGCCTAGCATGCAGAAGACTTGGATTTGATTCCTTGGTACCACATACATAGAAAAAGCCAGAAGTGGTACTGTGGCTAAAGTGGTAGAGCTTGAGAAAGCCCAAGGACAGTGGTTAGGCCCTGAGTTCAAGCCCCAGGATTAGAAAAAAAAAAAAAAAGAAAGGAAAAGAAAAAGAAAAAAAAAGAAAAGAAAATGCCAGTCAGTGGAGAAGGGTGTTTTCCTGAACTGTGTCTGGTACCCTTGGGGTAGAAAAATACTTTTCCTCTCTGAAAAATAAACAAAACCAAATCAACACAACACAAAATGATAGGCTCTGTCTCAAGGAATGTTCTTGTAGCTGATGGTCTTGTCAGTGTTATTTCAAAGCCAATCACAAATTAAAAGAGATAAAAAAGAGCTATATGAGATCTAATGCATTCCTTTTCTATCCAGAAGGTCTGCAGAGTACCCCACTCCCATGTGTTCTTCACTCTGGCTGAGTTCATGCTCTCATATCTCAAATATCTCTGTTTCCCATATTTTCTGGTCCTAATTCACAGTATTGGAATCAATTCCCTGTGGTCTAATCTCTAGACAGCTGATACTTACCAGAATTGAAAACTTGGCCCATAGTAGTAACTATCATTTTCAACCTGCTTGGCAATGAGTCTCACAGAAGGAAGTGCACACCGTCACTAGGTTAACAAGCAGGGACCCAGGAACAAAAGATAATGTCAATTGGACAAATATAGTCATGTAGTGAAAGGGGGAGGGAAAGAAGGAGGAGACTCAAGCTTAAATTCTTTAAAGATTTTGAACAAATGGACAAATTTAGAGAGAAGATAATTCTTGGACTTCCCAATTGGCGTTATTTTTTAAGTACATAAAAGTAAAACCACTTTTTGGAATTGCTATTAAAAAGCATTTATGAATCATTGCAATACTTTTAAAAAATGGCATTGAAGTCCTACCTTAAAAGACCCCATTCTGAGAAAGATGTATTCAGTTAACCTGGTACATAACTATTAGACAGAAGTTTTCCATTGGCAGGGAATTTGTTTCAGATCTGATCCCTGTCTGTCACTGTCAACTTATTGAAAGGTGAGGAGTTGTTCTCTTGTGCATTCTGCAGCTGTCTTGTGCTTCCTTCATACCTACAATGGTCAAAACACCTGGGTCAAATGGTACCCAACTCCTGGATGACACTTTGGATACAGAGAAGGGAGACATGAAGACTAGAATCAGAAGCAAAGTAGGAACAAGAGTGGACACAGGCTAAATTTCTTCTGTCTTCTCTAGGGGAGGGGATCCTAGACCCTGTAGGACCACCCAGCAATGCAAGCCCTTCCCCTGCAGGGTTGCAATCTGGAAGTGCAATCCCACACCTCACCCTAACCCAGGTCTGAACTACCACCCTGGGCAAGGGTCACAGCTCCCCATTCACACTCCCATTCTCTGATTTGCAATCTTATCCACAGCCTCCTGGTTGTCATTCAATTCAGAGAAAGCCTTTCAACAGGGCCACAGAGGTCATGGAGATGGCTGGGAGCTCTGGGGAAGGCGGGGTTTCCCATTTCCTGACTTAACATCTGCCACTCAGTTTGAGACTCTCTTTCTTCCTCTTAGCTTTAAAGAAGAAACATTATTGAATTGCCCAGGGCTAGGGATAGTGAAAAATCTCATTACTTCTTCTCTGCTGTCTTCTCTCAGGATGTATTTCCTAGTCAATATTCTTGCAACAAATCATTTTTAATTTGAAAGTCACACTCCACCATAAAGATGTATACAAATATTAAGAAACTAGGCAGAGAAACGCTATGCTCAGCATATTGTAAATACAAGCACTGTTTCCCTGATGCAAGAGGAATAAATTATCAATTTATCTTCCTGTGGCTGTCTCATATGGTTATAAATGATAGCAGAGTTTTAACTAACTACAAATATTGAAGCTCATTAAACAATTAAGATTGCACCCAAAACCAAAAAGAAAACAATAGATAGCTGGGATTTCTGTCATTGCTCAGTAAATGAGTGCAGAGTTCAAATTGGTTTAAATTAAACCAAATTATATTTAAATGCTATTTGAAAGTTGATTTAAAAACAAATAAACCTGGGGCCAGGAGTTTGGCCTAGTGGTAGAGTGCTTGCCTAGCATGCACGAAGACCTGAGTTTGATTCCTCGGTACCATATACATAGAAAAAAAGCCCAAAGTGATACTGAGGCTCAAGTGGTAGAACTCTAGCCTTAAAGTGCAAGGACAGTTCTCAGGCCCTGAGCTCAAGCCCAGGACTGGCAAAAACAAAAAAATAGAACAACAAAAAACCCCACTTATATAAAGATGAAGATCACCTTTTTTATTTTATTGTAAATAGAAATGAAACTAGTTTTTAATTTGCAAATAATTGTTAAGATTCTATGTGCCACTCATCTTAGTTAAAATTAGCATGACTGAAAGGCATTTTTTTTGCTTCCCAGGGATTTAGGGAAACCACCCTGAGACATAACCACAGGTAAGTTCACATAAAGAAGAATCAGTATCTTCTATTTCTGATGATCGGTGTGGATGAGGGTATAAGTGCACGCATTAAGTAACACTTGAGTTTTTATTTTTGTACATTTGAGTTTTTGTTTTTGTTTATTCCTGTTTAGTTTGAAGTTTAGAAAAATTAAGTATCTATTGGTAGCTAAACTAAAAAATTAACAACATGTCTCTGCAAATCATTTTTGAATTTAAAGGCTAGACAAGGTCTTGGTGAGTTTCATTTCCTTACATATATTTTTTAGCGACCCACTGAGACTCCAGGAAAATCAATGGTTTTCATGCAACCTATAGCATAGGAATTGGGGATCTCCTTCATGGAACAACTGGCAAGGGGCTTTTCTTTGAAGTTTTAATGTTTAACAACGTAGAACCCATATGAAAGAAAATCTAGAATTACACTTGTGCTGTAAAGAAGTTGTGATTCTTTGCCCTTGAGAGAGTGTGATACTAATCACACATCCTCCGAGACAACAGTTCAATTTAGAGCTACTGACTTTGCAATTTACTTTGTACATATTAAGGAGTTCCTTGTGTCACAAAGGTGTAAGGTTGGGGAATCCTTAAAGTAGAACTTTAGTAACAGAAAAAAAATCTCAGGTGAGTGTTTGGTTCTGGCCAGCCTAGGTCTCAGATTTCTTGTGAATAAAATGAAAGGATTTGGCTGGGAAATGCCATTGGATTATTTACTCTAGGCCTTCTTGGAGGTTGTAAAACCAACCAGCAAGTATCAATTACCTTTGGGGAGGAAAGTCTGAAGGATCTAAGGCAGAAAATCACTCCTGAGTGTCAAGTGTGAGGGATGAGGTAAATAGCCAAGAGGCTGGGAAACAGATGAAGAACATGGCTATGGAAGAGAGAAAAGAAGCCTTGATTTGTAAATCAAAGAGAGCTTGTAACACTTGTATCTATTCCCACATCCTTCCTCCAACTTCTGGCCAATGCAAAATTGAACAAAGGATGCTTGCAAAAAATAGAATGCACTTACCAATCACCTCCATTAAATTGCTTGTGTTGACATGCCTGTAACATGTACTGCTTTCATTTTCCATCAGTATTGGTTGTAACATTTTCTGTGTGGGTATATTGTCTTTCCCAACTAGATTACAAGCAGTTCAAAATAAAGGCAAAACATTGTGTGATTGGCTCTTAAGTAGCTCTTGCTAAATAAATAAAAGTAAGGCTATTGCAAGAGAACATTCAATCACTCATCAGTCCAACATGGATACACCTGTTCTTATGTACATATTGTGTGTAATTACTGTTTAGATGACAGGGATAAAAAAAATAAAGCAGGGCCAGGTGCTGGTGACTTCCTCCTATAATCCTACCTACTCAGGAGGCTCAGATCTGAGAATCTTGGTTCGAAGCAAGCTGGGCAGGAAAGTTCAAACAACCACCAAAAAGCTACAGTACAGCTGTGGCTTAAGTGGTAGATTGCCAGTCTTGAGTGTAAAAGCTTAGGGACAGTGCTCAGGCTTTGAGATCAAGCCCCAGGAGACATTCCCCTAACACATACAAGAAAGAAAGAGAGAGAGAGAGAGAGAGAGAGGGAGGGAGGGAGGAAGGGAGGGAGGGAGAGAGAGAGAGAGAGAGAGAGAGAGAGAGAGAGAGAGAGAGGAAAGAAGAAAGGAAGGAAGGAGAGAGAGAGAGAGAGAGAGAAAGAAAGACAGAAAGAAAGAAAGAAAGAAAGAAAGAAAGAAAGAAAGAAAGAAAGAAAGAAAGAGCCAGGCATGGTGGCTCTTACCTGTAATCCTAGCTATTCAGGAGGCTGAGATCTGAGGATCAAGGTTCAAAGCCAGCCTGGGCACAAAAGGACCCTTATCTCCAATTAACGTTTAGAAAATGGGAAGTGGGGCTTGGCTCAAGGGTAGGGTGGTAGCCTTGAGCTGAAGAGCTCAGGGACAACACTCAGTCCCACAACCCACAAAAAAAAAAAAAAAGAAAAGAAAAGAAAAAAGAAAGAGAGAGAGAAAGGAAGGAAGGAAGAAGCCAGGAAAAAACAATCCCTGCCCTAAGAATCTGGTCTACATGAGTCAAGCAACAGACACAACTTTAGAATATCAGGTGACTAATGCCATACCAGAGACCATGGGAGCTGGAAATAGTGAAGACTGCTTCTGGAAGCCCAAACAACTTTGTCAATCAAGGCTTCATAGAGGAGGTAACATTTTCCCCTGAGTTTTAAACATACCTAGGAGTTTTCCTGAAGGATAATGTGTAGATTAGTATAACACAACTCATTAAGCATGTCCTCATTCTGATTGTCAGTTTTAAAATGCTAAAAGTTTAAAGCTGGAAAATAGACACTAGGAAGTAAGTGGCTTAGATCTGGTACGAAGGGCAGTTGTTACTAGATGTGTGGATCGTACTGAGTGGCAAGTTTCAAATACATTTTAAGATTGGCATTTTTTTTTACCAAATTAAATCATTTACTGGCAGTTCATAAAAGATTTTTAAATACTGAGAATTAGGGAAGACATAATCCCAATAAAACTAAAACAGTCCTTTATGGGAGAAAATTTATTTCAGTATGACTATTCCAATGATTACCTTTATTTTCTCATTTCTTGTTAATCAATGTTTATTTCATAAGTTTTGAGACTGAGATTCTCACATGTACCTAATGAGGAGCCAAGTAAGATAATTACAAAAAAACTCTTTTTCTCCTAATTAAAAATAACTCATATTCGAATTGGACCATTAGCTATGTGTTCTACAAACATTTTCCTACTTAATGTGATTGCTCACATGTTTTTTTCACAATATGGAGACTGGGATGTCAAAAGGAATTTTGAGGATATGGTGATAACTCTCCTGAGAGAGCTAACTCAAGGGAGATCAGATGTGGCTTCACCTTCCATGTACATTAAACATGGTTGTTGAAATAGAAGAGTGCAATCAAGAAGGTCACATCAGAGTCCTCAAAGAATGCTTGCAGAAGCCATCCTGAAAATCACTTGAAAACACAAAAGTTTTAAAATACATTTTAACCTTTGGTTTGGATCATTCTATTCATATATCATGTTCGTCTGTTTATTAGTTTTTTCCTTTATAACCTATTAATCCCACAGAGGAGTTTAAGTAGCCATAGTTCCAGGCAACTTGTATTCTTAAGATTAATGGTGACATATAACCCCTAATCAGAGAAATGCTAAGTGATGGATGAAATTCTAAAGCTCTACAAGTTCAGTGCACTTGGAATTCTCATCAAAATGTAGAGTGGCATATCCCAGGCTTATGCTGAAACTGCTAAATTGAGCAATAAATCTCATGAGAGTTCAGCACATGAAATCTTTGGTATTTCCTGTTTTTAATCTGTCCCAAAATATTTTCAGGCTAACTTCCCTTATCATATTTCAGAATACGCTGTTGTAAAATGAGGACATATAGAAGGGATTTGGTTTATGTTAATAAGTGTGGTTCCAATTTGGAGTAGATCAGCCATATTACCCAGGCAAGTTCATGTATCTTTTCACCAAAAGAAAAATTTAAAATTCCTCACAAATAGCAAAAAGCACATAACAATTCTTTAAAAAAGAAGAAGAACAAAGAAAACTTTAAAAATCCAAAGGTATAGCCTAGAGCAGAAATCTAGTCAGAAAACACAATTGCCATGTGGAAGAGCTGAGAAATTATCCCCAAAGCCATCAAATCTTTGGTATTCAGTGTACAATATTTTCTTTAAAAAAACCCAAAACTTCCCTACTCCCGTATTTCCTTTGTCTTCTTGAATAGCTAAAATGTCAAAAGTAATTGACACAGCAATCCATACCTGGTGCCCTCAGTGTGGTATGTCCTCATTTTTCTTAGTCAATGGGCTATACCTTTGACAGGAAGCATCTGTAATCTGGAAGCATGCAAGCGGAGGCATGAGATAAGAAAAGAGCAACAAAGAGCATTGGCATTCTTGGTGATAATGTGCCTGACTAACGGATAAGTCTAAACCTGACCAAATGGGCAAATGTTTTTAATTAGTTCATTGTCTGTTCTGTATAATCCTTATACCAGTCTCTTGCTAGCAAAGAGCAAATTCTAGCTTCTTAGGAAAATAAGGATTTGGTGAACCTTAGATAGGCTGTTTCACATTTGTGGGATAAGAAGTTTATACAATTTGGAGCTTGTAAAACAAACAAACAAATAAAAAAGGATAGAAAACCGGTTGCCAGTTCTCATGCCTATAATCCTAGCTACTCAGGAGGTTGAAATCTGAGCATAATGGTTCTAAGCCAGTCCAACCAGGAAAGTTCACAAGATTCTTGTCTCCAATTAATCACAAAAAGCAAGAAGTGGAGCTATGGCTTAAGGAGTAGAGCACTAGCCTTGAGTAAAATACAAAGCAAAACAAAACAAAAGATCCAAAATTACACCACAAAACCAGGTATGCATTTGATACATTTCTGAATAGGGAAAGGAATCACTAGAAATTTCTGGAGTCTTTGAGCTTTCTTAAGAGATCTCTCACTAGAAATACATATATGAACTGCTGCAAGTTGTACCCCAACTATCTGGAGCCCAACCAGGAACTTCTGCGTTACCATGCCACCTAACGAGTGAGGGATCCTTTGTTTATGAAGAGTCTCTGGGGATAATATAAGTGGGTCAACCCATTTTCTGTTATTGTAACAGAAACCTGAGATAATAACACAAAAAATTGTACACTCCCAGTTTTGGAGATTTCCATTCATGATCAATTGGCCTCGTTGTTTTTGAGCCCTGGGGTAAGGCAGTCCACCACGGAGAAGAAGCATGTCAGAGTAAAACTAAATCTGCAATCTCTGGAAACTGAAAAAAGAAAAAAGAAAAAAAAAGACTTCCACAATCTCCTTGCAGAACATGCTCCCCAAACTAAACCCTGACCCAGACTGTATCTCTCCAGGTTTCCACCACCGCCCACCAGCCTCAAATTCAGGACCAAGCTGGTGACACACACATATGGAGGAAACTCTTAACGTCCAAATCATAGCAATTGCAGTTGTTACAAGTGTTTTCTTTTCTTCATATATTTTTATTGTAATTAATAAAAGGGTTACATGATATTTGCCAGATAGAAGGTGCATTACTTCACATACATTCATACCCTTTCACATGTCTTGGTACCCATTTCCCTCCCCCCCACCCGCACCCCTCATCTTGTTTTCCCCCCTTCCCTATCCAATTTCAAATAACCAAATACAAATATATCCAATATATCAGATAACGAAGTGAGATACTATAACAATATGAGATAACAAAGGGACAGCAAAAGAGATGAGAGATAACATAGTACCTTAAGAACAACAATCATTCATTATATGGCTTATGTTTCTATATTCTAGAGATCCTTTCATTTATCGTCCTACTATATGGCCTTTTGTATCAATGTTTCAATGGTTTCTCTCATTTGTCATAATCAGTAGAAACTTTGGGCTCTCCTAGCAGAGATTTGCCATAGAGCAAAACCTAGATACAAAAGTGGACCAAGTGCCTTGATTTTGGAAGATTGTAATTGATGGTGCTTCGTAATTTTGAGAGAATGCTACCTACTATAAAGAAAGGAGTGACAGAAGTGAGAAGTGGCCTGCTAACCAGACAATGAGACAGATAGTTGCAGGCTTCTCTAAGCATTTCTCCCCCCACACACTTTTTTTTTTTACTTAAGTAATGTACAAAGATGTTGCAATTCAACAGTTTATGAGTAGAATGCTTCTTGATCTATGCTACCCCATCCGATAGCCACTTTTTGTTACTTATGTATCTATAGAGAGACACTTCTTTCTAGAGATATTACAGTAATTAACTTGGATTTTTATCCCACAGCAAGGGAATATAGCCTTAATCTTAAAGTCTGATGATTACTTTGAATTTAAGACTGACAAATATGCAAACATTTTCTGAAAGAAGAGCATTGGTGATCTTAAAATTTAAAGTTAATCATTCTGAACCCAACGTTATATTTTTTATCAGCATTTTACTAGTACACATTTATCACTGGGGCCAGGAGTTTGGCCTAGTGGTTAAAGTGCTTGCCTAGCATGCACGAAGACCCGGGTTCGATTCCTCGGTACCACATACAAAGAAAAAAGCTGGAAGTGGTGCTGAGGCTCAAGTGGTAGAGCTCTAGCCTTGAGAAAGTCCAAGGACAGTGCTCAGGCCCTGAGCTCAAGCCCAGGACTGGCAAAAAACAGAACAAAACAAAAAAAAAAACCATTTATCACACATGGGGGTTTCCTTCAGACATTCATACGTGCATACAACATACTTCATTAAATTCACACTCCATTCTTTTTCCTTATCTCCTTTTCCTTTCCAACAATATATTCACCATACGTGTACACACACACACACACACACACACACACATCATATTCACCATCCTCACTCCCCTTTTGTGTTGGCCTCACCCCTCCCACTAATTAATAAACACTCCCCAAAGAGCATATTTTGCTTTTCTGTAATTTTGTAGTATCTATTAATTGTACAAAGGGTGGTTCACAATGGTATTTAAAATGTGCAGGTATTAAATTTCAGTCTTACAAACCCTCTCTATAAGCAAATTTATAACTTCTGATCATTTTCCCCAAATTGGAATTGGCTGAAAACAAAATATCTTAACATGGCAAGTCTCTCCCATTTGCTTATTTTGGAATGTATTTAAACAGTGGTTTCAGAGGTTAAATGAAGAAGCAACAACTATAGATATTTCTGAGTTTAAAAAAATAACTAAGCAGTAAATACAAGTCATGGTAGTTTTGTAAAAGTTGATCCAATTTTAGAGCTATGTTTGCCCATTTGTTTTTGCCAAAGCGAGAGTTCCTGGGCAATGTGGATGTCTATGCATTCAGCCAATCACATCTTGTAAGCTCCTCAATTTTCCTAGAAAGAAGCCTGCCTGTTCCTATTTTACTTCCCCTGCTCATCCCACAGACAAATAAGCACATTATTCTTATATATATATAAATATATAATATATAGTGTTATCCGCTATTCACATTTTGCTGGATTTTCTCTTGATTTTAATATTGAAATCTTGCATCACAGGCAACTTCTCAGTTCTTGGAAACCCAGGACTGTTGATCACTGATCACCCTACACACACACACACACACACACACACACACACACACGCACATCATTTTTAGTGCTATGAAACAAGAATCCAAATTAAAGTTGAATCTTTAAGTTGGAACATTCAAACCCTTAAAAGTCTCTAACTCTTTGCAACAGTAGGTAAAAATTGGGGTGTATATATGTATGTATATAGGTGTGCATGCAATTTTCTGTTCTGGGGTCTGCGGTTTTTAACAGACTTTTAATGTGACTTTCCTAAAACAGAGCAGAAGAAGTCTATTTTGAGACTTTCTGAAAATTGTACCAATGTATTCACTGTATTAAAACAATTCAAACAGATTTCATTATGTTACTCTTTTATTTAAAGACTCAAATCATTTTCCTGCTCTGCATTTTGCATGGCATTAGCAGTTGCTAAAAGTACCAAAGATGCTTGACTCTGTAAAAACGTTGACAAGGACATTATTTATTATGACACTCTGCCTCTCTTTCATAAGAAGACGTAGAAAGAAAAATATATATTGTCTTGCCTTCAAAATTCATTTTCCTTTTCTAAATTTCTTTTTCTTTTATAGACAAATGGTTGGCCACATTTATCCTTTTCTTTTGTCTCTTAGACATCTTAGGAGCAACTATGTGCTCCATGGAGCATGCATAGTATTTCATAATATGTATTTTTGTACTAATCCCTTCCTGTACCTGCTTTACATTCCTGACCTTGTTTTCCCTTTGTTTCATATTACTCATTGCCTTGTAATATCTGTTATTCTATCAGGTAGGAATTAGGTTTGGCCCTAAGCTCAAGGAACTCCCTACATAGTTGCTAAAACAAGTTGAGAAGAGAGCAGGAAAGTTTTCTGTCCACTATTCTTATTTTCTTGCTTTCAATATGGCTATTCTACTTCAATAATGAATTCTCACTCAAAGAAGAAATATTATGACTTTGTTCTCCTCTCCCCTTCTTTTTGTTGCAGTCATAGTATTCAATATCTATCCTATGAGATTAGGAGAATTAAAGAGAATGTTTGGGTTGGGAAGGATGGAGAAGAATGATGAATGTGGTGTCATCAATCAAGATACAGCATACTTACAAACTGATTTGTTGAATAGTAACCTGTTTGTACAGCTAGTTAAAGACAATAAAAATATAATTAAGACTAAGTAGAAACTAAACAAAATTTTAAAAGGAAATAACAAAATATCAAGTGCATATGACATTTCTGATTATTTTTATTAGAAACTTTATCATAAGACAAACCTCTGTTGTTAGGGATATTGAAACATTTTTTGATGGGTCCATTGCTGTCTGGAGAGAATCAGAGGTTCATAAAAAGCGAGTAGCCAGGCATTGGTTGCTCAATCCTGTAATACTAGCTATTCAGGAGACTAAGCTATGAGAATCACAGTTCAAAGGCAAGGGATAGGTAAGTCCCCCTGAGACATTTATTTCCAATTAGCCAATCAAAAACCACAAGTGGTACTGTGGCTCAAAGTGGTAGAGTGCTAGCTTTGAGCAAAAGAGCTCAGGGGCAGTACCAAGGCCCTGAGTTCAAGCCTCATGACTGATTTTAAAAAATGAAAAAAAGAAAATAAAAATCTATAGCTTGATTTGAATGATTAATAAATCAACTGTATAAATCTAAAAATTTATTCCGTTTTCATCTGCTTTTATCAAGAACCTTCTGTGACAACTTCCTAATCCTCTCCTTCCAGCCTCAGCTCTTCTGTGGAGGTAATGTGAGTTCCATCCTCTGGGCCATCCCTACATTTACTCAGGGGCTCCAGTGACAATCCAGGAGTCACAACTGGTTTTTGGTAACTTCCCTGTCTACTGTCAGGGATTTTGCATAGGCTTATACTCTGCCTAAATGCTCTCTTCACTCCATTCCTTTCCCTTAACCAACTTACTTTTTTTTTTTTTTTTTTTGGCCCCCTTCTCTTTCTGGCCCCGCTTGCTCCGGCCCCGATCGCTCCGGCCCGGCTAGGCCCCCTTTCTAGCTCCGGCCCCGCTTGCTCCGGCCACCACTCGGTTGGGCTCTGTTCACTTCAGCTCAGCTCGCTTCTTTCGCTCTCTGTCGCCGTCGCAGTCTTGTCTCTGCCACTTTTCCGGTTTGGTTGTGTCTCGTCTCTGCCACTTCCGGCTTGGTTGTGTATGTGGGATACCGAGGAATCGAACCCCGGTCTTTGTGCATGCTAGTCAAGCACTTTAACCTCTAGGCCAAACTCCCGGGGCCCCCAACTTACTTTTATCCTTCCCCTAACCCATAAGAAATCCCAGTGCTGTACTCCAAGAGTGCCTGTTATTTCATGGTTTTATATCTGACTTAAACCATCTCTGTAGTTCCTTACAATTATTTCTTTACTACCTGATCTTCAAGATAGACATTTGATCCATAAGAGCTTAGCTATAGCAGACAGTAGGCCTTTACTGATTAACTTGATGATATGAAATAATTTTCATCATAAAACACGAAAATACCTCCTTCCTGACTCTACATTCATCTTTAGCTTCTGTCATAAGTTTTTTCTCTATCATCAAACATCTTAAAAGACAATATAGTGCTGCCCTGTGGACTTGGCTAAATCATGCAGATGGAAAACTAAGAAAGATGGGACGATACAAGCCAGAGCACTCTCCTGAGCACAAATGTCTCTATACTATTCACTATTTACACAGTACCTGCTACCCCTTTTCCTTTAACCCACAGCAATCTTACTCTGATGAATCTGCTGGACAAATGTAATTGGCATGGTTATTGTGAAATTGAACAATTGGATTCCAGTTGTTATGTCATCTCTGCAGTGTTAAGCAATGTTGACTTCTGCTCCTTTGATGGACTTCTCTAATGTTGCCGTTCCCTGATCCCTTGTGTTCTCTCTCTGATAATCTCTTCTCTGCTCTTCACTATGTTTGTTCCTTTAGACATCCAATAAATGTTCCATGCCCCTCTCATTTCTCACTGTGCTCCCTCAGAATTAAGCCAAGATTCTGGCTGTCATCTATAAAATTTCCCAACCAAAGGTCCACTTCTTTTTGTGAAATATGAGTCTTCCCAGGTGCACTGTGACAGATGAGGTGATGAAAGTTCAGCTTAGGTATAGATAAGTTTGAGGATGGAGCTTTGTGCTGAACTAGCAGAATTCTTGAATTAGTTGTGACCCATTGCTCTAGTCTGGGCCTGATTTCATAATTCACAGCTGAACTTTCGTTTCAACCTTGGGATTTAGGCAGCCTGAGATTTTCAAACTTGTAGAGAGATGGGGAACTTTCTTCTCAAAGCATGTTTCCTTGTCCAAGGGTGACAATGTTCACTCCTCATTTATCAAATTAATGTCCTTGGCCCCTCACATCACTTCCATGTGTTCTGAATTGGAGTTTGGGATAGTTAAGAATTTTCCAGTGCTGCCTGATTTGTCAATCACGCGAACCAAGCAATTTCTGAATTTGCCACATCAGCATGACAAGGTATTCGATGGTCATTCATCATGACCCATGAACAGGGTGACAGTTATCAGGAGTTGGGAGACAAAAGGATCTAGCACCTAGTTTTGGCAATACTACTTATTAGTTTGTGATTGGAAGCAATTTGCTTCACTTTGGTAAGCCTCAAGCACTCATCTGTTAAATGGGGTGATTATAGGCATGCCCACCTCATCAGTTGGAGAGGTTTTAAGGGAGGTGACATATAAGAACTGGTGAATATACAATGCTTGGCCCATAGCCACTACTCTAGGAATGTTGTCTAATTACGATATTTAAAATGTTTAATATTTCTCAATTGTCTTGTTTACACTCTTATCCTCTTAAGTGAAAGAGCAGTTGATACAGCCATCATCAGATCTACCAAAGGTTTCCTTAACCCTCAAATAAAGGTTTTGGCAGTTTCAAATGATTTAAATCACCTTAAACATGTAAGAGTGAATTAGCAGGCTAGAACATTTCTTTTAAAAATAGTGTATGAATAAAACATAAAAATGCCACTGTGTATGCCACTTCATGGATCAAACAGTGATATGGAAATAATTAGAATCTGCCTAGAAATCTACAAGTAAACCCAATGGATAGTACAAAAACAAATAATTATTCTTGGACATGACTCATTAAATAGCACTCTAAACATTCACTCACACAGTAAGACCAAAGAATGATATTCTTTTTTTCTATCTATTTTTTTGAATTTTTAAAATTCTCTTGTCAGGGTGATGTATAGAGGGGTACAATTGCACCGCTCAGGTTTGAACTCAAGGTCTTGTTATTGTTAGGTGCTCTACTAATTAAGCCAGGCCCCCAGTTCTTTTTGCTTTAGTTATTTTTTTTTAGATTGGGTCCCACTTTTTTCCCAGACTAATTTGCACGATAGTTCACCTATTTATACTTCCCATGTAGCTGTGTCTATAGATGAGTTCCACCAAGTGCAGCTTTTTATTTTTCTTGAGATGGAGGGCTTACTAACTTTTTGCTTTGGCTGATCTTGAACCCCCTAAGTAACTGAGATTATGAGTAAGCCATCATGCCTACCTCAATCCTAATTTATTCCTTAATTCAAGCCTTTTAAACTTATTTTTAACATTTTTCTTTTCAAATAAATATCCTTTACTAAAGAAAAAATTAATATTGCTAAGCACCAAAACTGTATATACCATAAGAGGTGATTGCAATACTTGGTGTACTTAATTCTAGGTGTGAAAAACATGCAATTCCAACCAATACAATAATTACAATGCAGAAAAATTGCACCAAAGAACAAAAGGCAACAGTCAAAACCATTATTGAAGAAACACTTTCTTTTTAAACTGTTCATTGATACCTTATTCATGAAGTCACAAATACCAGTAAATTCCATCTAGGGAGCCCTTTCCATGGCTTTCAATTTATTCCATGTCCTGTCAGTCCTTTCTCAAAATCCCTAAGTTTTCCGCTTTGGAGACTGAGCCCTGACTTATTCATGCCCCCAACTTCTCTGAACTAATAGGATATTTTAAGGCAGTATTAATAATACAGAATGCAATCAGTAGACCAGAAAATGTGAGTTATGCTTGGGATATGTTAAGCAGATGGATTATTCAAATCTCTGGAAAAACAAAAATGAAGAAATACTTCATTTAAAAATATGCTGAAGACATCTGTAGAGATGAGAATAGGGCCACGTAAGGTGGTCACAATTTAAAAACCATTCAAAGTTGAGGGAGAAGAGGCACATGGAACCATTAGTCAGAAAACTGCTTTTGGACCAGTGTGACCTTTGCTTTGGACAAGCCTCTCCTTTTTCTCCTGCTTTTGCTAATACAGGTCACAGCAGAGGATGTTCTCAGGTAAAAGTAAGGATGGGCTTACGACAGAGATTTTAGTTCAAGATACCTGCTCATCCATGGAAAGAAATGAAAAAAACTGTCTAGAAAGAGGACAAGCCACTAGTAATTCTTCCCATCCCTTGTCCCATCTCTTGTCTACAATTTTCAGTAGTAATATAGAATAACCACACCACCACAGATCAGCAAAAAGATACTCTTAAATTAAAAGATGAGCCAAAGAAAAGATATTGGAACAAACAATATTTGAAGAAAGACAATAAATGCCATGAAAACAGGCCAGACACTTTATTCATGAAAAGAGTTAAGCCCTATATACAGCAAGGAAAATGCTTTTAAAATATGTTAATTTAATATCTTAATCACACAATAAGAAGAATACTTTAAAACAAGCTAAATTAATATTATATAGCAAGAAGAATATTCAAATAAATTAATATCAACTAGACGATGTAAGAAAAGGAAAAATCTGTAGTTCCCATTGACTAAGAATTTCATTAACAATATTAAAAATGCAAGACTTACTATAAATATGAGATCCTGAACAAAGCAAAATAACCAAGTAAGATGGAAAGCCAATCACTAGGAGACTTACACAGGCCATGCTGTGAAGGTGGCAATTATGAGAGAGACATAAACAACTAACTCAAAAGCCCATTTTGCAAGAAATCTGAGGGAAGAGCAGAGAGAATGAAGAGTGTGATGAAGCAACTAATCAGCAAAGAAAAAAAATCAAATACAAATTTAACTGAAGGAAAACTTGGTTCCTTAGATTTCAGATCTGAACCTAACTGCAGAATGAATACCAGAAATACGATAATAAAATTTCAAAGGCACAAAGAAAAGCCTGTTTCCAGAAAGAAGAAAAATGATTATATAAAAAGATAATCAATTTGATAATAAGTTCTTTTGATGGAAGTGTCATGTATAAAACAAAGGTAGACAAATATGGTGGCGCATACCAGCATAAAAGAGGCTAAAATTGAAAGTTCGCAAATTCAAAGCTACCCTAAACCACACAGTCAGATTTTTGATTCAACTAGTTCAGTATTTCCATTTAAAGTAGCTATATAATTATTAAGATAAGCTAAAAGCAGAAAAAATAGAATTCTAAGAAAATATGTATTTAAATTAGGACAGTGGATTTTTTAAGTGATGAAAGAAATAGTCAACCTGGAAACCTCATATACCAACTAAAATTTGAAAGCGTATAACATAAAATATGCTAGAAGTATAAGGAGAAATTGATAGTCAGTACCAGAGACTGTAGCATATCTCTCAGATTAAAGGACTCAATCAGAGGAACAAAATGAGAAACCAGAGAATGGGAGAAAATATTCACAAACTGCATCTGCTAAGGAATTAATAACCATAATAAATAAATCATTCACCCAGCCCCCCCAAATAAAACAACCTGATTTTAAAAAGGACAAAGGATATCTATGCAAAGAAAATAGACAAATTGTAAGTTTATGAAAAAATACTCAGAATCACTAATCAGTAGAAAGTTACAAACCAAAACTGCAACAGGACATCAACTCATGCCATCAGGATAGCTATTAGTAATTTTTTTAATAAAATAGGAAGTAAATGTTGGAGAGGACAGAACAAGCTTGGAATATTCCACATTGCCAGGGGCTATTAAGGATAAATCGTAAAATTACTGTGAAAAAGTTTAGAAGTTCCTCAAAAATTCAAAAATGAAATTACTATATGAACCAGCAACTCTATATCAGGGTAATATTCACTACAAAGAATAAGTAAACAAAATGTGGCTCATAAGTAAGTATTATTCAGTCTCAAAAAGGAAGGAAATTCTGATCTGCACTACAACATGAATGAATATTGCAAGCACATTATGCTGAGTAAAATAAGTTATTTATGTAGAAAAGACAACTGCTATACAATACCACTTACAAAAGGAACTAGAACACTCAACTCCAAAGAAAATACAATAATTACCTTATAGAATGGGGAGGAAGAAATGGAGTTATTGTTAAATGAACAGTAAAGGAAGATAAAATACAATCTGGAAATGAAAAATTATTGCACAATAATGTGAGTACCCTAAATTGTACTCTTAATATGGCTAAAATGGTAATTTTATGAAAAGTTGCATGTATTTTGCCACAATAAAAAAGGGTGAGGAGGAAGAAAGAGGAAGGACAGGAGGAAGAAGGGAGGTAGGGAAGGAGGGAGAGAAGTGAGGGATGTGAAAAAGGAGAGAGGGAGAAGGAAAGAAGAAACTATAAAATAAGGATTTGAATCTTGTTTCTCAGGACTCAGTTCCACTCTGCTCTAGAATTCTGGTTTGGAGATAGATGATTTAGTTTCTTCGTCAACACAGTATTCCACAGCAGAGTGAAACAGGGAAACATCAAAGAAGTAAGTGTGAAGTAGAGCCCAAACCAGTCTTTTATGAGAAGTAGAAATCACACGGGGCTTTATTTGGTTGCCATATTTGATTTTCCACTAGAATCTGTAACTCTTTTTTTCCCCAGCTTTTCTGCAGGCATGTTTGTTATCTGGCCCTTTCCCTAAGACTGTATCTTGAGGGAAGGCCCGTTCTGACTTAAAAAATGGGTTTCATGAATACTCCTTAGATAAATAAACATGTCTTGAGGAAGATTAATCTTAGTGTATAATGTGTTAATAATAATGTAAGACTGATTCCTGGAGATATAACAGCTGCACCCATGAATGTATGCATCATGTGTTAGAATGACCGGTACAGTCAGACTATTCCATGAGCTAAGATAGGATATAGTAAATACGATCTGTGCAAGAAAGCTGTCTGCATGGGCTCATTCACGCAGGTCCAGATGGTTCTAATGAACAGGAAGATGAACAGCTGCTATTTTAGACCACCTTCTATGTGGTTCTCACTACAAATACATGAAATTCAGCCTGGTGTGGTTTCCATGCAATTGTTCTAGCCAATCCACCCACAATTACCTACTCAAGTGATTCATGAAACCTAGCTTTTTATTTATAAATGACACTGGCAGTAAGAAATATAGAATGATGGATTGCAAGCGTTCTGTGGTTATCTAATGTTTAATTATTCAGTACTTTTCAAAGTAAGTTCACAATTAAAGCAGTGTGTAATGTCATCCTCTTGTCTTTTTTTTTTTTTTGCCAGTTGTGGGGCTTGAACTCAGGGCCTGAGCACTGTCCTTTGGCCTTTCTCAAGGCTATAGTTCTATCACTTGAGCCACAGCACCACTTCCAGCTTTTTTCTATGGATGTGGTACTAAGGAATCAAACCTGAGTCTTTGTGCATGAGCACTTTACCACTAGGCCAAATTCCAAGTCTGTGTAGATGCTTTTTATGAGGAATTTACTCACAAAAATCACAGACAAGAGTTTTCATAAAGTCTATTTGACCCAAAACTTGAATATATCTCTGGATAATTAATGTTTTTTGTCAGTTTGTTTGTTTGTGTTCTTTTGTCAATTGTGGGATTTGTACTCTTGGCCAAGGTGCTGTCCCTGATCTCTTCAGCACAAGGCAACCACGCTACCCCTTGAGCCACAGTGCCACTTTCAATTTTCTGGTGGTTAAATGGAGATAAGAGCCTCATGGACTTTCATGCCCGGGCTGGATTTGAATCACCATCCTCAGATCTCAGCAGTTAGGTTTACAGGCATGAGCCACTGGCGCCTGGCATAATTAATGTTTTGTATGTATCTTATCTTTACACTCATTAGGTGTGTGTTTCTTTGAGTAGTATAACTTTAAAGGTCTTATAGTAATAAACTATATGAATATCCAAAGTGTGCTAATTTTTTAGTAGTAACTTTTAACACGTGTAAGAATGATATATGTGATCTTAAGAGTGTCAGTGAAGAACAAATGGGCAGGAGGCAGATGACAAATAGAGACGAGGGAACCAAGAAACAATCCTATGACATTAGCACCTGAAGAAGAAACTATAGCTCTTAGACTGAGGCGGTAATAAAACTATAACATACCAAAAAATTATGAAATAAACAAGATACTGTCTCTCACACACACAAAACTAAAATCTTATAACTAAGGTCTGGGAAAATGTCTAAATTGCAAAAAGAAAACCCCATACACACAAATTTCCAAAGGGTGAAACAATATCAAGCTATATGTAAAGATGAAAATCATGTTAATCTAGTAATGTCTTTTTAATAATTAAGATGCAATGGTTTTAGTGAACTGAGAGCTCTCACATTTCTCATTCACATAGGCAGGTCATAGGAAGTCTTAGATGTAAAATGACTTAGACAATATTTTACACAGGACCTCTGAACTTAAAGACACATTCTAGTTGACCAATAAATTCGTACGAATAAGAATTCCATCTTAACCTATAAAATAAACAATGATCAAAGAGCTGGATAGCAGACAGTGTTGAGAAGGATGTGATTGGAACTTGCCATTCATGTGTTATTCATGTGTTACCGGAGTGTAAACTGGTGTGGTCTTTTTCAAAGGCAACTGAAAATGTGTAACACCATTTGAAATGTTAGAACACTACAAAAACAAGGAGCTGATGGAGGAGCTGAAGGATGGTCACGGCTGCATCCCAAAAGCAAATAGCAACACTAATATTTGCACAATGGATGGACAGTGGAGTTCATGGGTGAAACACTTGGTGGGCTATTAAGAAAGCAAGCAACCACAAAAATGATGAAAATTCTGAAATTAGTCACTAGCTTGGAAAGCAATGAGCAATGATTGCTTCATAAACAATGTTTCATTGCTAGCTTAATAGAGATCTAGAATCAGAGAACAGAAAAAAGCTGTGTTTAATTGGTGCTATCCTATCTTGTGGGCATGAAATAAAGAAGACTCCGTGGACCCTGAGGTTGTCTCACTAACATCAATTCTTGCTCTCCCAGTTCCATTGAATTGAACTGATCCCATTATTCCTGACTGGCTCAGAATCCATCTAAGTCAGTGAAGAGAAATGTTTAAAGATGGACATGTGACCAGTAAGAAATGAAGACATTTTTACTGAGGCCCCTGGTGAAAGTTTCCTCTCAAGTGAGACCTCTTGGAAGACATCCCCTCTCTCTGATCTGTTCGCTACTGTATACCTGTGAAGCCCAAAACTTCTAAAGCTCTTTCTGGATTCTTGAAGAGTAAGGACATTAGAAAGAGGATAAAGCCTATCCTGTTACACAACCCTTAAGTTAGATCCCCTAACAATTTCTTCATATTTTTCGTAATCAGTATGGATTGAACTTTTTGTCACACAACAATCTAAGGCTTTGTAAGTATGAGGATGTGGAAAGAAAGGCAAGTTGGCCCTTCACGAAGCCTTCTTGGCCAAGCCATGGCCGTTAGCCCATGAGAGTATGGTAAAGTTAGCAATGCATCAATCCCCACACTCCAAAGGACCCCTGGAACCTATTTTTTATTAAAAAGAAGGAGACTGCACTTGATACACTGTATCCCACATAAAAAGAAATTGAAATGGAATAGAAGACCACTGATACAGCAATTCAAACTTTCAGGTTTAAAATTAGTTCCAGTCTCAACCTCTTTTCAATGTCTTTGGTGATTCATATGTTTTTCGTGTTTCTCCTAGAGCCTTTTGGTTTGCAGAACTATCTCTATTGCATTTTCCTTTACCAAGTCTCTCTTCTGCTCCATGTCTTCCTTCAACAATGGGTGCTGCCCAGTCCTTGCTCTCCCCAAAGGCCACAGAGGTTGCCAACAGTAAAATACAACTAATTACTCAATGCTCAGCCTTAGCCACACCCCCACTTTTTGACAAAGCCCCTTGTACTACTTTCTCCTCTCCCTAGCCCCTTATTACATAAATTAACATTACATAAAAATAAGATGTGTCATTAAATCATTCTCTCTCATCCTTCCATGGCTCCAGTCTATCGTGGTAATCTTTTCTTTCCAAAACCAAGAGAAATAGAAAGACTTTTCTGTGGCATAAAAGATAATTAGGCAAAGCTTAAATTTCTTGCAGATGGTAAGTATAAGACTGAAGCAAAGAATTCATAATAATTTTTACTCTGTTGCATTCTAATGGGGCCATATTTTTCTACCCCACCAATAAATTAAAGCTGCTCATGAAAAATCTCTAAACTTCAAATCCTGAATCTGTCATCCCCATCAGATCACAATTATTAAATAACATCAGGAACAAGTGCATAATATATTGAAAACTCTCTTCACATCTGTTGAAGTATCTCCAAGAGCTTACAAGAGAAAGTGAGTGCCCTTCCTTTTGTACTACACATTTTGCTTGCAGAGGTTGGGGATGAGTTTGACCCTGATCTCCATGAAATTCCTGCCCAGAGAAACATCTGGATTCTTGAGCAATCTTCATTTCCTCCTACAAATCCAAATATAGGTTTCACATTGTGATTTAACCAGCTGTCTTAAGTAAGACAAGCACTTAAAATTCAAACACATTAGAGTCCATTGTGAGGTTTTAAAAGAGTTACAACAGGACCACACTTGTACCTTAAGATGACACTCTATCAAGAGTTGTTTTTTTTTAATGGCTTTTTTTTTCTTTATACAAAGCAAACATTTCTTCCTTTGGTCCAAAGGACATCGGATGAGCTATGTAAATGCAGCACAGTTCTTTGTCTCTCATGAATCACTAGTGATTTGGTTCAACATTAGGTCACTGTGGAGCACAGATTGTAACAGCAAACACATAAAAGCTCTGATGGGGGAGGAGATACGCTATGCTGGAATATGGTTGCTAGAGTAACAGAAACCTTGTGTGTTTTCCCAAGGAAATGACTCACTTGTTTCTGTTGGCTAAAACACTGTTTTCTTTAATTTCATATTTTAGCATGTCTAATATATGCTCAAAGAGCCCAGGATTTCCAGTCTTCAGCAAAGATAACTTGCTAATTAAAAGCTCAGCAGAGAGTTTTGCATGGTAATTAAACAAAACTGGATTAAAGGAACACTCAAGCAACCAGGAGTACATAGAAAATGCTGGGGTGAGAGCCACTTGGAGCACAATCAGTTCTCCAAGAGTGAGCTGGGGAGGGGTACCACACACTGAGGTAATGAGAAGACAATAGCAACTAGAAAAAAACCACTTACTAGTTGAGCCCAATTTGCGAAGAAATATAGTATACCCAAACTTAGAATATTGTTGCTGGAGTTACTGGGTTTTTGGAATGCTTTTCTTTCTTTTGGGTGGTCTAGCATGAGAAAATCCTAGAGCAGGAGCTGCAAATGTGAACATTCGGTAGCTGCAACCTGACCTGGTGGAATAGGCTGGCTATAGGGAAACAACAAATGGTTGAAATTGTGGCATTAAATCAGAGTTGAAAACACTGTGCTGTTCAAATGACAAATGCCATTTCAATGTCATTTGTCCTATGGGAATCTCCTTCCTAAAGCGTTAAGAGGAAGAACATCATTCATTGCTTTTCTTTGAAACACTTTGTTGTTGTTATTAGTGGTGGTGGTGGTACTACGGATTGCACTCATAATGTCAAGCTCTCAATTTTGCTCATGGCTGACACTACCACTGAAGCCCATTCTTCCCATTCTGGCTTTGTGCCTGTTAGTTGAAGCTAAGTCTCTTTAGATTTTTCTGCCTGCCCTGGCTCCAAACTTTGATTTACAGATCTCAAACTCCTTTGTAGCTAGAATTAGAAGTATGAGTCACCAGTTGGTGGTTTGCTTGCATTTCTTTTAAACTATTTGCCAAATGGAGAGATAACAAGTGTCAAAGTACAATAATAATATTCAATATACATATGTGAAAATGGAAACAGAAATTTGAGGGGATGGGGTGAGATTGGAAGAGATGGTAGAGAATGAAGGGTGATACTATCGAGACACAATGTACTTATAAACAGACATATCAACTTGAAACCACTTTGTACAACTACTTAAAGATACTAATAAAATAAAAATGGAGAAAATCAACAGTAATTCAGGTTTTTAATTACTGATACAATAGATTCGTCCATTATTTTTGTGGGGAGTACCTCTTTAGTTTCCTCATCTGCCATTGCTTCCCCAAATATATTGCCAATTTGGCACTACTCTGCTGATATTTGACTTCAGTACTTTCCTCCTGAACCAAACTGCATTCATTCTCCCTTTTTCCCCCTCTGCTCTCTGATGACTTTCTTACTTAAACTATCCAAGTTGGATCTTTCTCCACAGTTGTCATCTGAACATTTTCCCTTGTCAGCAAAAGCTCCAGCATCTCCCCAAATTTTAAAAATCCAGGGCATGCACGAAGCCCTGGGTTCATTTCCTTGGTTGCCACATACACACACAAAAATAACCCGAAGTGGTGCCGTGGCCCAAGTGTTAGAGCAGTAGCCTTGAGAAAGCTTGAAGTCAGTGCCCAGGCCCTGAGTTTAAATCACATGACTGGCAAAAAAAAAAGTTCAACTCCTCACATACCTCAAAACCATCATCTCTTGTTGTCATCTCTTCTTGTCCTTGTCCTTGTCATTTCCATCAAGGGTCCAAGACAGGCTTAGACCCAGGAGCTGTCTTTGCTCTCAGATTCTTCCTTCTGTCCTCTTATCCATGTACTCTGTTGCCAAGTCTATGGAGGTTGTTGGAAGAAAGTTCTTTTACATTCATACCATCTTCCTGATACCAGCTCCTCTCACTTCTTGCTGGAACTATGGTGATTGCTTCTCAGCAAATTTATGTAAAATTGGATCTGGTGCCTATAAGAAGTTCCAACATAGCAGTCCAGTGTTCAAGTTCTCCATAATAGCCTCCTCTCGCTTCCATACTTTATCTTTCTCTGTCTCTCTCTTTGTCTCTCTCTCTTCTCGCTCTGCCTCTCTTCATTCTCACTCCACTTGTTCCTTTGTAATATCCAAATAATACACTGTCTCCTTAAAAGGGTGCTCTTCCGATAACAAGGTTCAACAAGAAATATACTCATGGGGCTGGGAGTGTGGCTAGTGGTAAAGTGCTTGCCTAGCATGCATGATTCCTCGGTACCACATCATAGGAAAGAAGAGAAAGAAATATACTCATTATCTTACTTACGTAATTGTACATCATCTTTACAATAAATAAAATATTTTTTTTAAAAATCTCCCTCTAAACAGATGACACTATGCAAAAGGAGATGTAAAGGTACTCTCACTCTATATCACCTCTAAAACAATGAAGTAAATTGGGAAAAAATCTCCCTCCAATTCTGATTCATAGGTATTACTCTGGTGAGAATTCATCACATGTTCTACAAAGTTAAAATGACAAAAAAAGGTGCCCTTCCCATTTTGCTGCTCCCCACTATTTTGGGTCACCTCACTGATCACATCTCCCCTAAAGCCTTTCCTGGTTAGGCTTACTTCTGATACATAGCTTTTATTTATGAAGTTTGTCATGAGTTTGGGTCTTGTGTTTATCTAGAGATTTTAGCCTTCTAGCTGGGTGCAGTGGCATGAATCTGTAGTTCGAGCTACTCAGGAAGATGAGGCAAGTTTTGCGCAACATATCAAGACCCTGTCTGAATGAATGAATGAATGAATGACTACATCAAATTGAAGAATTCCTAGCCTCCCAAAGAAAAGTCTTGGTATATTTTGTAGTCACAGTGATACAGTTGCAATGGCTTTCAGTAGGTATTTCTTGAATTAACATTGTAATTATCTTACTAGTGTCTCCTCTAAGCTACTGTTTTACACTGAGTTGAATATTTTAATACATTTTAAAAAATGTGTTTTCAACATTTTCATAATTTCCTTTATAGACATCATTTGTTCATCTTTCACACATGTCTGAAAGATTTAATTATATTAATTAAATGTCTAATCAATTTGCATCATAATTAGCTCTATCCACATCTTACTTTAGTATCCCATGTTCTTTTTATTCCTTTAGAAACATGTATTTCTCCTCAAGGATACCCCCCACTGCTTGTATTGCTATTATAGATATTCAATGATTCTCTCATTTTTATCATTTTCTTTATAAGCTTATATTTCTTTAAAGACATCATGTGCTCAAAATTAAAGTTTGTAAATACAGTAGTCCAGATTTTCTATTGATGGCAGTTTTCAAGACATGAAACAGCTGGGTTGATGGCTGCATGCATTTGAGACTAACAAATGTGACATTAGCATCTGATACTTGCAAATGAACATTTATACTAATAGGAACTCATACTTTTAATACAATCTGTTGTGATCTTTTAATGAGATTATAGATATTTTTACTGTTATTTCAAAATTTATGCTGTGGGGCTGGGAATGTGGATTAGTGGTACAGTGCTTGCCTAGCATGCATGAAGCCCTGGGTTTGATTCCTCAGTATGACATAAACAGAAAAAAAGTTTGGAACTAACTTGTCAATTTTATAATTGGTGTTGGTATCATGATGAAACTATAGGTTAACTGGGGAAATTTAATTTAAATTTAACTTAACTTTAAATATTCAGTCTTCTAACTCAAAACATGGTTTTTCTCTTTATTTAGATGTTTTGAAATTTTATATATGTGCTGTATGTCTCAAATTTTATATTTATATATGCATTTTGAATTTTTGTAATTTTAACTTGTTCTGTGAACTTTGGGAAAAGTTAACCATGTTGACTTGGTCTGGAAACATTAAGCTTGTTTTCTATTTGTACAGTGATAATGCAATGTATTGAATATGTCAGGTTTTATTTACCTGTTTAATTATAGATACTAAGGCAGTATTCTCTAAATAATAGAAGAATCCAACTTTTGTTATCATTGTTTTTCTCGGTTGCTTTTCAGTTATCTGTTGTAGAGATGGTGGAATTATCTTTATTTTTTTATGTCTTCTGCTTAACACTGGCTTAATTTACTTAAGTTTACTTTCTTTTTTTGCTTTAAGATCTTTGTCTTACTGTAAACACTTTTGCCAAAAACTTACTTTGAAGAATATGTACCTTAAAGGCTTGTATTGTTGACATTTAGCTGCAACTGTTTACCAGTTTATCATGTGATTTCTTCTTTGAGCCAGGGATCATGTAGGAATGTGTTTGTATCTAGGGGATTCCTACAGACCACATCTGGCCACTGGTCTCCAAAGACCAAACAGTAAAAATGATGGTGGTATAAAAGTATACAAGGGGTTTACTTTTAGTATAGCCACAGAGAAAGAGAAAGCAGTCTCATCACTGGCAGCCTATTTCTCCAAGGTGCTAACAACAGCTCTGGGGTTATATAGGTATGGGAAAAGGGCTGAGGGCTTGTTCAGCTGGCAGTCCTGGTCAGTCTATGGTCTGGTTGATCCCTATCTCAGGAGCAGTTATGTGGAGTGTTGGTGATAAGAACATGGCTGCTGCTTGGAGTTACTTTCAACACTTGTCACAAGATGTTTATTGATCAGACCTGTTGTTCTTGGAGTCCAAGGTGATTGCAAAAGAAATGACTCAGAAAAATCTAAGTCACAAAACATGATGGACTCAGGATATTGATTGGGTTCCTCAGGCTGAGGGCAGTGCCATTTTATGGTCTGGAACAGGATGCTCTAAATGCCGATAATTGCTTATCTGTTACTATATCAACCTTGGATGGGGAGAACCACCAGTTCTAGTTGTAAAATCTTCAAATGATTAAATAGTTGAACATGATCCAAAGTTTAAATTAGCAATATGAATATTAGATACAATATGAAGACTGAGATGCCAAGTTCTTTTATTAAAGAATTTATTAACATTGATTTTTACATCATATTTCAAATGACAAGTTTAACAAACAAGCGTTCAAGAAGGGAATCTCTATATAGAATCACTGGCACTTAGTTTTTAGAACTTAATCAAAATTAGGCTAAGGGTTTATTCTGGTTTTAGCCACTGGTTGGATATCCACAGGCCCATGAGAAGAGTCAATACTTTCAGTAAAAGCAGACTTAAATTTCTCTTGACATATTGACTAATTCTTAAGCATTTAAGATTTCTGCTATTAATTTAGTCAAACAAGTTTTTTACACATTAGTCATATTTTTTTTGGTGCCAGTACTGGAATTTACATTCAGGGCCTTGAATTCTTACTGGTTCCTGGCTGAGACTTGTTTTATAGTCCAAAAATATGCTCTATTTTAATAAATGTTTAGTATTCATTTGGAAATGATGTGTTCTCTACTGTTTCTGGATGGAGATTTTTAGTCATTATCATAGACTAAGTTGGCTAAAAGTGTTGTTTTTAGCATTATATACCATTTCTGAGTTTGTCTATTTATTCTATCAATTATTGAAGAGGTAATGCTATACTTTACCAATATTTGTGGATTTATCTATTTCTCCTTAAGTTATATCAGTCTTTATTTCATACACTTTGAGTCTTTGTTAGTATGCTTATGCATATTAGGGATATTTTGTTTTCCTGATAAAGTAACCTGTCTGTCAAAAGATGTTCTTCTTTCCATATTAAACTCCAAAGTGTGTTGTTTAACACTAATATAGCCTTTCTAGCTTTGTAAATTTAGCATTTGTTAACATGGTACAACATCTCTCTGTATTTTTGGTGGTAGATTCATCATGGGTTTTTTTTATTTTCTTGGTCTTTGTTTTATGAAATGTGACAATTGATGCATTTTAATTGAGGGCATTTATATTATTTACATTTAATATGATTAACAGCATGGTTGAGTTTAAATTAACACATCCTAATTGTTACTTTTTGTTCTATTTACTCTATATTTTTCCTACTTTCTTTTAGGTCAATTGAGTGCTTTTGTGATTCTGTTTTATCTTCACTATCTACTAATGGTTGCATTCATTGCTTTTGATTTGCAGTTTTCATCACAGTCTTTAACTTATCAAAGTCTACTTTTAAATATTCATATAACCTTAAGAGAAGTAGTGGGAAACCCTTAGAAGAGCACTACGCTTTCATTTCTGTTCTTCTAATCTTTGCTCTGAGTTTATTACTCTAATTGATAGTGTCTGTGATATAATCTCCACCAAACCTTATCAATATTGTGTTAAATAGATAATGGACTTTACAGTTATTTTAAGTTAACAATACATGCCATTATGTTACCCATAAATTTTTCTAGTTTCCTGTTCTGAATAGATTCGGAATAGATTCATCTGAATAGATTCAAACTGTCCTCTGATATTGCTCTCACTTCTCTCTAATAAGCTTTTAAAAATACTTCCTAGAACCCCGGGGCAGTGGCTCATGCCTGTAGTCCTAACTTTCAGAGGCTGAGATCTGAGGATCGTGGTTCAAATGACAGCCCAGGCACTAAAGACTGTGAGACTCTTTTCTGCAATTAACCATTAGAAACTGGAAGTGACACTGTGGCTCAAAGGGTATGGCAGTAGCTTTGAGTTGATTACTATAGCTCAGTAATAGAGTCTAAAGTTTGGTATTTATATTCCTCCTGAGTTCTTCTTTCTGCTAAAGATTGTTTTTCCTATATGGGGTCTTTTATTATTCCATATGAAATTTTGGATTGCTTCTTCTATTTCCTTAAAGAATGACATTGGGATATTGATGGCTATTGCATTGAATTTGTAGATAGCCTTTGGCAAGATTGCCATTTTCATGATCCAGGAGCATGGGAGGCTCTTCCACTTCCTCAGTTCTTCTTTAATTTCCTTTTTCAGGAAAAAAAATTTTTTTCCTTAAAATACAGCTCCTCTGATGATGAGTTCTTTCAGCTTTTATAGATGTCTTTTTTCATATGTTTTTATTGTAATTAATAGAAGAGTTACATTATATTCACCAGATAGAAGGTGCATTACTCCACAAACATTGATACCCTTTCTCATATCTTGGTCCCCATTTCCCTCCCTCCACCCCAAACCCTCAAATTGTTTTCTCCCCTTCCCTATCCTTGGGCTCTCCTAGCAGAGATTTATGATAGAGCACAACCTAGATACATAAGGCCATATAGTATGACGCTAAATAAAAGGACCTCTAGGATATAGAAATAAAAGCCATAGAAGGAGTGATTGTTGTCCTTAATGTACTATGTTATCTCTCACCTCTTTTGCTGTCCCTTGGTATCTCATATTGTTACAGTATTTTACCTTGTTATCTGATATATTGTATATATGCTTATTTGGTTATTTGAAATAGATCTGTCTTTTTAAAACTCATTTTGACTGGTTAAAAACCTTTTAGGTAGCAGAGTGCAGGTGGCTCATGTCTGTAATCCTAGCTATGTGGAAGACTGATATGTGAGGATCACAGTTCAATGTCAGCCTGGCCAGGAAAGTCCATATGACCTCCAATTAATCACCTAAAAACTGGAAATGGAGCTGTGGCCCCAAATGAGAGAGCACTAGCCCTAGAAAAACTGCTAATATTTGAAGTGTGTCTTTCATAGTGCCTGATAGGAATTTTTCTCATCCCTTACTTTTCCTTCTGGCACATAGTATGTTTATGTTCTCTGTTTGCTTTTTTCCCCCTCTGTCATCTCTTAAGGATTTTGTTTTACTGTTTTCAATGATTTGATTAACATTTACCTTGCTATGGTTTTCTTTGTTTTATCTGATAAATATGTTGAGCTTTAATTTGGAAAGCTTTTCTATTGTCAATATTTCTTCAAATAATCTGTCTCCCCCTGTCTGAGACTCCAATTAAATGTATATTAGGTCACTTAAGAATTTTCTGTAAGTCACTGATGGTCAGTTATTTTTTCAGTATTTTCTTTCTTGGTGTGCTTTATTTTTATCTATATTCATTCACTTATTTTTTATAGAATTAGGGACTAAGCACAGTGTCTCCACTTTAGCATGTAAGGATTCTACCACTTGAGTCATGTCCCAAGTTATTTTGCTTTTGCTTATTTTTCACATAGAAATTTAATAACTTTGCCCAGGATGGCCGTAAATCTTATCTTACTTTCATTTCTGAGTCCTACAGCTTAGTTTTTTCCTTTTTTTTTTTTTGGTCCTGGAGCTTGAACTCTGGGCCTGGGTGCTGTCCCTGAGCTCTTCAGCTCAAGGCTATTGTCCTACCCCTTAGGCCACAGCATCACTTCTAGTTTTCTGGTGGTTAATTGGAGATTAGATTCTCAAGGACTTCAGTGCCCGGGCTGGCTTTGAACTGTGATCCTCAGATCTCAGCCTCCTAAGTAGCTAGGGTTATAGCTGTGAGCCACCACACCAGCTATCACAGCTTGTTTATGACACAGGATCTCACTAACATTTTTTCAGGGACTGTACTTGAACCATGATCCTTCAGTATCTCCCATTTCTGAATAGCTGAGATTATGTGTGTTTCTTTTCAAATAGTTCCTGATTACTTATTATGTATTCTATAATAGTCAATTTGCTGTTAACTTCATCCAGTACATGCTTCATTTTAGACATTATATTTCCATTTATTTGAAAACTTTATACAAGTACCAGTTCCTTTCTGTGTTGTTGGGAGCTGAGTGCAGGGTCAGGCTGGCCCATGAATCTGTATCACTGAATAAGATAACCACACAAAGAAATGAGCTGTCATGTATGAATACCATGCCTAACTTTGAGCATATTGTCGGTATCGTGAATCACTTTCTGCTGAAACTTGATTACCATTGGGTACGAATGTATTATTACTTTATCACTCTCTGATGAGACCTATAGTGAGAGTGCCCTGCCCACCTTTGTGCTGATAGGCTCCTGCACCCTGTGTTAGCTGAATGTACTTCCTCAATAAAGGAGTTCCTGCCTCCACAGGTCTCCCTGACGCATCAGATTGTCCTCCGACCAAGGAGAGCTGGGTGTGGCGGGCAGTCAGTCGGCCCTCTCCTTTTTCGGCTTGTCCTGATCAGGGTGTGTTCTCTATCCCTCCTGCGGGTCACGAGGGACCAAGGACTAAAAACCTCGACAGTGTGCCTTTTCTTTCTTCCTAATATCTTCTTAAACATGTACTACATAGTTAAAATAGTTCCTTTAATATCCTTCAATTCTATTTCTGCATGAGTATTGGCATTGATTGATTTTGATTTCTGGTTAGGAACTATGTTTTTACTTCTTTATAGGAAGATATTAGGGTTTGAACTCAGGACCTTGAGCTTCTAGGCTAGTACTTTACCACTTGATTTATAGTCCCATCCCTTCTGGCTTTAGTTTGTTTTTGAAATAGGTCTTGCACTTTGCCTACTTCCAGCCTCATGCATAATCATCCTAACTCCATTTCTTGAGAAGCTAAGATACCAAGTAGGCTTCATTACCCTCAGCTTGCTTTTAAGATAAAATCTCACTATTTTCCTAGGCTGGTCTTGAGTTGCCATCCTACTTACCTTTGCTTTATGGGTAGCAGGAATTGCGGGCATGTGTCAACATACCCTGCTCATATTTTTACATTTTTGCATGTCTGTTAGTTAAACAGAACATTATGGTTGTATGTTCTTTGTTATGAATCACTTTAGAATATTTAATAATATTGAGATTGGTAGAGGAGATGCATCTAATCAAGTAACATTCTATGCATGTATGGAAATATCACAATGAAAGTCCTTGTACAGCTAATAAACATTAATAAAAATTTAAAATTTTTTAATTTTGGCTTTATGTGCAATTGAGTCATGTGAAGTTGATCAAATCATTTCAGATCCTCCTTTAAACCTACAGGAAGATAGGTCAGAGTAATTTTACCCCACATCAAGGGATTCTTCTCAATTCCATAATTTGGATGCTAACTATTCCTTAGTCCTGTGTGGAAATCTTCTGGGCTCATTCTTTACTGAAACCCAGAACACTCTCCAGGTCCAGAACATTAGTCTTTTTTTTCTGTTTTCCTTTTTGCTTAAGTTTTTATTGTTATTTTGTGTTTTGTTGTTTTCCTTAGGGATCCAGTATCTGGGCTGCTTCTTGTTTAATGACTGAAAATCTTTATCTCTAGTTTTGTTTTGTTTTTGCATTTGTTAAAGGAAAATGATTAAAGATGATCACTTTTACTCATTCTTAGCCAGAAGCCTGTATTAGCTATATGTGGGCTTCTCTGACCAGGGATGAAGTGTTTAAAAAGGGATTTTGGTGTTTCTGCTTGTCTCTATAGATGCATTCACATGCTCCATCCATTTGAATTGCTGTTGAGTCTTTCTTCCTTTTCAACAACCATTTAATTCTGGAATTCTGCTTCACTGATTCTTCATAGCTCCAAAATAATTTCTCTTATTCAATGATATAATGAATGAACTCAATAGCTCCTAAAATAATTTTCAGTAGTATTGTGCTTAAAACTTCATCTCATTTTTACATTTGCATATTTCTTTACTTCCACTATAAAACACTAATTAATTAAGCAGGTTTTATATATCCAAGTCCTTTATATGTTTATTCTGTAAGGAAAGAACCAAGAAAAAGACATATTTTATGATGTATGAAAAATATTATATATGTATATACACAGTATATGAAAAGCAGGGTGACAGAATTTTACTTATAAAGTGATTTGAATGTAATTATAAAATCTAAATTCATTGGAAGCAGGATGTGTGTGGGGGGGATCAGGCAATGTGAGTATCCAAAGATATATTGACTTAAAACACTGAATACAAAAAAGGAGGGAAATGTAGAGAAGTTCAGCCTGGAAAAGTGGGATCTGAGAAGTGGTGGTCTCCATTCATTCCTCACTTCACATTTTGTCCCTTAGAAGAAAGTGGGGGTCCTGAGAAAGTCCAGATTCACAGAAGCCTATGGAAAGAATCTGGTCTCAGACCCTTTCAGGAAACACATGGTGCTTCATGATTAGACAAGAACCCACTCCTCTAATTTAATCATTTAACAGTATCTCTGTGGAGACCTGCACAATCTTATTGTTCTATCTGCGAGTTCACTGCTGCCATGCTTGAAAGAATATGAAGGAGCATGAGAATTCATTAACAGTGTCATCCTTACTTTACACTTGTGAAACATTCTGCTTCTTCTTACTAGTGCCTGCTATGCTGCCCAGTCTAGAGGTATTAGCTAATCTTCACTCTTCACTTGTCCTTACCATTCTCCTTCTTCTTGGCTACATTAGAACAGATACTGTCACAAGTCAATCCTGGAAGCCCAGGGGAGGATGGTTCTGCCAAACCCCTCTGAGGGCTGCATGCAGACCCTCCACTGAGCTTACAGCAGATATCTCTTCTTTCAGGTTCTCATATCTGGGATCATCTCATGAATCTGTTGGGAACTTGAAAGCTAAATTGTCTTTCATTTAGTTTTCTTGGCCTTAACATCTTTGGGAACTCCACCATTACACTGCTTGATTTGCTAGTTAGTGGCTCAAAACTCTGAAATCTCACAGCTCACCATTCACTCTCAGGTATAGGATAGTTCAAAACATAGGACCAAACCATTAAATTTTTGATTAGAAAGGTAAAGAATGGCAATCACCAGTGTAAAATAGAACTATTTCAAAGAACTTGAAAATTGGAAAGACTCATTAAAGAATGAAAAGCAAATTTAACATGAAAATAAGAAATATAAATAAATGCTTGCCTGTAGCCCCAGCACTTGAGAGTCTGAAGCAGGAAGGTGGTTTGAGTCCAAGTATCGAAGACAAACCTGGGACACATAGCAAGATCTTATCTAAAAACAATATATATAATATATAATGTATAATATATTTTATGATATATAATATAATATATAATATATAACATATAATATATAATAAAAGAGAAATAAACATGGGAAAGGGTAACAATATTCAAGAAGTAATATATTTTCTACCTATGAATGTAACTGTAACACCTCTATATATAACTCTGAGAATAAAATAAAATTTTAAAAAAAAAGAAATAAAGGCAGAACAAGTTTACTTATAAAAGTTAATTTAAATGAATGAAATAAAACAAACCATATTATAACATGAAAAGTGACCTAATTTCCCTTTCTAAAGTCAGATATGGTTCCTTTTTGATTTAAAAAAATATGTGTATGAGGAAAAATACTTTAAAATGTACTCATTTTATAGGTCTGAAATCCTGAATGGAGGATAAAATAGCAATACCCAATCATAAACACTACCCCCAAAACAGACAATTATGAGCTAAAATTGTTTTCAAAGTACTAAGAAGGATGAAGAAGAAATATTATGATAAAAATCGTCAGTCTTGGGGCTGGGAGTTTGGCCTAGTGGTAGAGTGCTTGCCTAGCATGCACGAAGACCGGGGTTTGATTCCTCGGCACCACATACCTAGAAAAAAAAGGCCAGAAGTGGTGGTGCTGAAGCTCAAATGGTAGAGCTCTAGCCTTGAAAAAGTCCAAGGACAGTGCTCAGGCCTGGAGCTCAAGCCCAGGACTGGCAAAAAAAAAATCGTCAGTCTTATCTTCTAATTAAGGTAACATTTGTAGATCTATACACACAAATAACATAAACAAAAAAGGTCTTATATATACAAAAATATAATATAATTATAGTTGAAGACTATACTTTCAGCTTGGGGTTCATCTCAATGACAAAGAACTTGCATAAACAAATCAATTTATTACATAGATTAATATGTATTTATGATATACAAACCCTCAGACTAATTTTAATAATGTTCTAAAATTTAAGTGCTAGTGATTATATATTGAAATTCCGTTCTTGAATACTTATTTGTTAAACATGTCATTTGAAATATGATGTAAAAATCAGGGTTAATAAATTCTTTAAAAAACAGTGAGCTAGTAAAAGCAAGAAGAAATTAAACAACAAAAAATAGGTCTGGAAGTGTGGTTTAAATGTTAAAGCAAATGGACGGCAACCTAAAAGTAGTAAAACTTCAGTCTATCCAAAGAAAAAGAAAGAAAAAGTGGAAATAATTCAGTAGTTCAACAAACAAATTCATAATAACTTAAGCAGTGATGTTTCAGATGTTATGCCTTTCTTCCTTTTGGACTACGGCACTTACAAAATCAGTTGTATTGGCCACAAGCAAACAAAACATTTGGCAAAAATGTTATAAAAGAGATTTTGCAGACTATTTAAAAAATTGTAATTCAATATGCTAAAATAAATAATAACAATTCCCAACCAAGTCTACCTACTTGGAAATTAAGGCTCATAGTCTAAAATAACCCTTGGAAATAAGTGTGGCTGCTAAGCATGACCTGCACATAATACATATCACATATGCCCATTCTAATGGAGATACCAAAAAATAAACAAAAAATAAGCCACTAATAGGACAATAACCAGTGATGATAGGTGCTCAGAAAGCATAGACCAGGAGAGATAGACCTAACTCTAGCCTGGAAAAGAGCTGTTGAATAAACAGTAGTTCAGAATTTGATGTGAATAAGGTCATATAGGATGAGGCTAAATGAAACGATCTCCAGGATATGGAGCTTTACCTTGTGTGATTGTTATTCTTAGTGTATTATTATTTCATTTCTCTTTTGTTGCCCTCTGGTTAATCTCATATTGTTACAGTATGTGACTTTGTTACCTGGTATATTGTATATATGTTTATTTGTTTATTTGAAATAGGAAAGGGAAGGGGGAGTGGAAACAAGATGATTGGGAGGGGGTGGTGGAAGGGAAATGGGGACAAAAACATGAGAAAGTGTATCAATGTATGAGAAGTAATGAGCCTACTATCTGGTGAATATAACTGTAACTCCTCTATACATTACAATCAAAATGAATTTGATGTGAAGAATTTATGGAAAAGCAAGATGACAGTAGATGCACAATGCATACTTGCTTGTGGGACTGCAGAAAGAAGGAACCAAATGGTGCCCTTGGAGCTCAGAAGCCAACATCACTTTGTATAAAGGCTGGAACTAGAAATTATTTCTGATGCCACCCAAAAGAAAGGAAAAGAAAAAAAAAATCTCCTGATTCTTCCCCCCTCCCCCCCATCCCCACCTCCTCCCCTCCATCCAAAGGGTAAATGTCTCTTCTTAACCAAACGTAACTCGGAGCCTATTTGCAAAAGGAGCTGTGAGATTTAATGTGCAAGGATCCATCTCTGCAAGTACAGAGACAGCAGGGAGTGGAGCCCCAGCCTGAAGTGAAAGACTCTAACCCCAGCTCACTGGGTCTGATGAAAGTAAAAGGTGGTGTGTGCAGGTAGGAAATATCCATTTGTAGGTACAGTTGACACTTGAAGGCCATGGAGCACCCAGTAATCAGTAGACCTGAGGAAAAGGAGTGAGAGAGAAACTGGCTTGGGCTTTGCGAGGAGCAGTGGAGGAGGTCAGGGTGAGTGGAAACTGTAAGCAAAGAGTAAAATAGCAAGGAGAGGGATGGAGACATGGAAAATCCAGAGCCTCCTATGCCACTGTCAGGTACTTCATGTGCTGAGGAATCATGGAGCTGGGTTTTGGGGGTTTATTTTTTATTTTTTTGTCATAAAGTGATGTGAGTTGGTCAACATTTTAAGACTTCAAATCTAAGCAACCTCCAATGCTGAGCCCATCTGTATCTGTGCTCTTCTGACTCCCATTCTACTGCTCTGATGCTATCACAAAAGTACAACAGTCAGAGCTCAAGCCTCTGCTAAGGCACCCAACCCAAGAAAGCCCATCCTTTATTAATCACAATCTAGAAAGGAAAGGACATCCAACAACATCTCTGGCAGGCCTTGCAGGCCTTGCTTCAGCATCCAGAGGAGACAATGACCACAGTTGTCTTTCCTGCAACTCAGGGAAAGGCAACTGCTTCTTAGCTGCTCAGAACTGTGACAAGGTCAAAAGTATCCTTTTAATGACTAAGACCGGTTTCCAAGAGAGACACCAGATGGTATACTTTCTTCAGGAATCCATGCTATTAGGATCTATTCACTCTCTTCTATATAAGAAACTGTAAATATGTGATTTTGAAATATAATGGAAATACCTAGCAAACAACTAAAGAGTCAAAAGCAGTAACTGCCCAAGACTGAGAATGATGACTGGGTAAGAGCCAGGTCTAGGTTGTTATGTTAAAATTGAGAATAGAGACCACTCCATGAAAATTCCTTCCTAGTGTTTCCAGGTTTTGTTTTTGTTCTTTTGTTTTGAGTTTTGGTGGTATTGAGGCTTTGCACTTGTTGGGCAGGTGGCTCTACCACTTAAAACATGTCTCCACTTACTTTTTGTTGTAGCTATTTTTTCTGATAGGGTCTCATAAGTTTTTGCTCAGGGCCATTCTCAGACTGCAATCCTTTTACCTATACCTCCATATACATATACCATTATACTCAATTTATGTTTTGAGATGAGGGTTCTCATTGAATTTACTCCCTGGGCTATCTTCAGGTCTGCAATCCTCCTGATCTCCCCCTCTTGATTAAATGGGATTGCAATCATCCTTTCGTATGATTTTCATAGGATTTCTCCACCATGCATTTAATTATTGGGAAACTCCTATGAGATTAAATTCCTGAGTAGCAAAGCTAGCCACTTCGTTATACTCAAAGATGACTATACAAAAGGAATACCCTCAGATTATTCAGTGCTCAACCTACTCAGGGCTGTCAACCTGCCTCATCCTTTGTATCAGCCCCATATTTAGAAATGATAAGGTAAATCTAGAATGAGTGACATTGATTTGCCTGAAACATCCTAATCTTTTTACTGAGCAAGTTGTGATCATTTTGATTTCTTTTAAAGAATTACTTCAGAATAAGATTACTACAAAAAAGGCAAACCAATAACAGAAACCTTACAATATTCTCCACACAAAGTTAGAACTTAACTCTTCCTAAAATAAGAGAATAGTATTTGTTGCAAGTATTTGGTACCAAGTAACCTTTTCAGAAGTTCTCCCCAGAAAATGTTTACAGTAGATGTCCCTTTCCCTTTTTCAAACATGTTCTGTGACTACTGTGTTAAATCAGGATTAGTAGAATCAAGTCTCTGAGGACCAGAGAACACAGGCTTAATTCAAAATAAGAGCAAAATGAATTACACTCATAAACTGACATATTCAATTGAAATCCTTTTATACAACTACCTAACGATATTTTAAAGAAAAAAATAATGGTAGCAAACCAAATCCAAGAAACTTAGATGGAAAGCATGGTTCTGAACACAGCCATGTGACAATACAAAGCAGATGGAAGCCCACTGCACTTTCATGCTAACATTCCCAAGCACAGCTTTGTCTCCTTTGACCAGGAACTGAGTGAAAAGAAGGCATTGGGGTTAAAGACCATGTTTGTTTGTTTTCTCTTCTTCCCTTCTTCTACTGGCCTGAGAGAAAGGTAGCTTACCTGCTCTCCCTTCACTTGGAGAGACACAGAGCCGACTCACAAGCTGCATGGACAACATGTGTTAGTTAATGACTTAGCAGGCACCAGACAGGTTTTATTACTTCTTGCACAAGCAATTCTAAATACCATATCTTTCCGGGGAAGAGATAAACTTCAGCTGGTAAACTTTGTTCCCATTCCTTTCATTACTTTCCTGAAAAGTACTAGGGACTCTGAACTAAGTCTGACATCCGATCCAGCCTTTTCTTGATGTACAATGAACTAGACAATGTCTTTTTGTTAGACGTGTCCTAATCTGTGTGTTCTTATCATGACTGAATTGTGCAGAATTTTAGCACCTGGAAAGACTTTGTTTTATGTCTTCCTAAATCCCCTGGATCAACTGTTCTGACTTCCCCTAGGCCTGTGCAGGTATGCAATTCACCTGAGTTCTCTTTTTGACTAGCACCATTGTTCCTGACTGCCCTGTTTTCTTAGCCAAGAATGCAAAAATGGCAGTGTGGTAGGCATGCCTCACCTCCAAACATTCATGTGTCTGCCTGTAAAGACAGAAGGGTGGGAGACACAGTAATATTATTCAATGTACAGATGTGAAAATGGAACTTGAGGGGATGGATGAAGGTGGGTGAGATGGGGGAAAACAACAGAAGTGGTGGCATTGATCAATACACTGTACTCATAAACCAACATGGTTGACTGGAAAGCCCTTTATACAATTACTGAAAAATAATTTGTAAAAATTAAAGAAGGTGAAATGGGTCTTAAAATGGGTCTTCAGTTGAAATGGGTCCTTCTTATTAGCAAATAGTCTAATTCATTAGAATACCTGTATGATTTATTTCAGAACTGCTTATTATATTAAATTAAGAAAATTAGATTAGTGAATGAGGGTAAAGAGGCACTCACAGATGATAGGTGATAGGAAAAAGACATCTAAACTTACTCTGTTATAAAATGTTTAGAAATACTCAGGTAATTAACATTTAGTGTCAACTTAGAAACAAGCTCATTTTCTTCTTTTTTTTTTTCAATTGGTAAGAAATCTTACTATCAACCTTCCAGGTCAATAGTAGAAATTAAATTCAAAAAGTTAGCAGGTTCATTTAAATTCTAATTGTTCATTTTAAGATAAAAGATATGCAAGTGCAATTTATTGAGCTAAATGTGCTAGGACAGAGATTATGCAAGTGATAGAAGAAGCTGAATATATATGGTCATTCAGACTGTACATATTAACATATTCCTACTCAAGTTACTCACTTTCATCTTTTATATTAGTTTTTCTTCAAATTTAGCTAAATCAGTTACTCAGGAAAACGTGTGTGTGCATACACACTGTTAGAGACTTAAACTCAAAGCCTCTGTTCTTGATTGACTTTTCCCTACCCCATGGCTGGCATTTCATTTAAGCCACTTCTCTGGCTTTTTGCTGATTACTGGAGATATGTCTGGGTTAACCTGCTGGGATGGCCTTGAACTTGAGATTTCAAATCTCAGTCTCCTGATCAGCCAGGAATACAAATGTGGCACTCATGAAAACTTTGAAAGCACAGATCAACCACTCTTACTCCTCCCTATGGTAATGTCCAAGAGTGAAGACATAGTTGGGATTTTTGTTTCTCTGCTTGTTTTAAACAGTCTCAACAATTATAAATTAGCTTTGGAATCACAGACAGAAGGACAAGACAACAGGCTCTTCATTTGCTGTGTCTCATAGATTTTCTTACCATAAAAATAAATATATTTATCATCTATTGATCTAGAATGTGTATGTCTATTTGTGTATACATACATATATATGTATACACACATATCTATGTATCTATATATAGATAGACAGAGTTGAGTCAGTCAATTATTCATACAAAACATGCTAATATGGAATCTTGGGTAGTACTACTTTCTCCCCATCACGGGAGCATTGCTGAAGCATTATAATCTAATCTCTTGATCTCTCTATGTAGCTCCATCCTGATTAATTTATTCTCAGCATTTCAACAGTTTTTAAATCATTAGAAAATCACATGTAGTAATGTTAATTATTTTGTGGCTGGATAAATTTTGATCATTTTCCAGCCTACCCATACCTGTATTTTTTACTTTTTCCTTCTTCAGTCTTTCTCCCTCAGGTTTTTCTGCCATTGTTTGAGGTTTCACTGCTGAAGAAAAGTTAGAAAGAGGTAGACTTCCTTCTTGGTATTTTTCCAAAGGCCTTAATACCTTAGGAGAATGTACAAGATTTGAGGCAAAGGCAAGAGAACATATAAATATTGAAAGAAAGATAGGGCAATCTAGAAAACATGGCAGAAACTGGGCTCCAGTGGCTCACATCTGTAATCGTAGCCACTCAGGAGGCTGGGGTCTGAGGACCTGGTCTCGATTTCTCAGTACCACATACATAGAAAAATGTTGGAAGTGGTGCTATGGCTCAAGTGGTAGAGTTCTAGCCTTGAGAAAGCCCAAGGACAGTGTGCAGGCCTTGAGTTCAGTCCCCATGACTGAATATATATATATATATATATGCATATGTTCTTCTGGGCTAGAATAGGAAGTAGAGCATAGACATTCCATATAGTACTGCATGAGCTTCAGAGTCTTTTAAGTGGCCACTAGAGATTAAGGCAAACAGATCAAGTATGAGCTGTGGTTTTACTCCTAAAAAGTGCATGAGTTCCATGCATGAAATACAAATGACACAAACCACCAGACCTGAACAATTGCACACACAGGGACAATAGCCTATTCAACACTGTGCCCACAGAAGACCAGAGATCAGAGACCAGATAGCTCACCTTTACACCTTGCATGGATCAATTCCTTGGACAGCCATTGCAAAGTAGCGCAAGCTGAGTGGATCAACTACAGACATCTATCCTCTTTCAGTTTTGATGACTAGAAGTCAGAAATCAAGGTGTAAGCAGGGCCATGTCTTTCCAAATCCTGGAGAAAAGACCCTTCTTCACTTCCTTCAGCTGCTAATGATTGCAGCAGTCTTGAGCATTTTTTGGTCTGTAGACAAGTCATCAAATCTGCTTCTGTCAGTACATGGCTGTCTTTGTTCTTTGTGTGTGCTCCTCCATTATAATCTCATTTTAACTAACTCATATTTGCATTGTCTTATTTCTAAGGTCATATTCTATAGTAGGATAGATAAGGGTTCAACCTATCTTTTGAGAGCACACAAGATAAACTATGGCTTTTGCATTCACAAAGGAAGGAGCCCACCCAAAATTCCTGAAATAAAATTTTCACCAAATGGTGAGATTTAGATTTGGAAAATGAAGCTAATCAAGAGAAAGTTGTTTTGTTTTTTTTTTAAGTAAAAGTATACCTTATATAAACGAGTGTGTAGACTGAAAATTATGTATACAATGCATTCAAACATTTATTATGTTATGCATAGAAGGTGAATAACTTATGCATTTAAAATGTTTCCTTTAAATATAGTGTGCTGGGGGACAAGTTAACCCGATATTATTTATTTGTACTGGGATTTAAACTCCAGGACTCGTGTTTGCTGTTTGCTAAGCAGAAATGATACTATGAAGCCATCCTAGCCTTTTTTTTTTTTACTGGTTATTAGGCTAGGGTCACACTTTCCTCTCCTCTTCCTCCTCCTCCTTCTCCTCCTCCTCCTCCTCCTCCTCCTCCTCCTCCTCCTCCTCCTCCTCCTCCTCCTCCTCCTCCTTTCTTCCTCTTCTTCTTCTTTCTTCCTCTTCTTCTTTCTTCTTCTTCTTCTTCTTCTTCTTCTTCTTCTTCTTCTTCTTCTTCTTCTTCTTCTTCTTCTTCTTCTTCTTCTTCTTCTTCTTCTTTTTCTTCTTCTTCCTCAGGTCATGGGGCTTGAACTCTGGGCCTGAGCACTGTACCTAAGGCTCTTCAGTTCAAGGCTAACACCCTACCCTTGAACCACAGCCCCACTTCCCATTTTCTGGTGATTAATTGAAAAGCCAGCCTGGGCTGGCTGAGCTTTGAACCTTGATCCTCAAATATCAGTCTCCTCAGTAGCTAGGATTACAGACGTGAGCCACCGTGCCCAGCATGAACCTCTTAATTTCAGCAGTCCTGGTAGCTAGGATTACAGATATGAACCACAACCACTCACCTAAGATGCTTCATATTTTTGTTCATTTTTAAAAAAGATTTTATTAACACTGATTTTTACATCATATTTTAATAGTCTGTTGTATGCAGCACTTCTGAAATCCCTGTGAAAGCGCTCCCTAAGCTTGCCTTCTGTGTTTTGTTTGCCACAGTGCAATTGTCACATAGGAAAGTCATGAATAAATAAATGTCAAATAAGAAATAAGTGAATAAATGAGTATATCATGGGTAGTTCGACATCAAACATAAAATTTATTGGATATTAAAACAATAAAATGTTTTCCTTTGAATATATCTAAAATATTTAATAAAATCAGGTTCTTTGTGTTCTAAACTTGATGTTATGACAAAAACCACTTCAGTCAAGTAAACACAGCTCTATTTATCATCTTCTTTAAAATTTTCATAGTTACTTCACTCATAATTCATTGGGTGTTATTTTCCTCTTTCAAAAAGTGGCTCCACAGGAAATTATAATCTCTCCAAAAATTCTATATGCAGTTACAACATTTAAAACTCATTTGATTAAAATCATTCTTTAGAACTGTGGCTTTTTGAAAAGGTTAATTTTCTTCTAATGTAGTCAGATTTCCAAATCAGAATGCTACTGCTCCAGTAGCTATATTTATTCCAGAAATGTCAAACAAAAATTCAGACCCTTGTAACCAACCAAGAAAATAATAGATACAGAAAATAGGAGACTCTTGAATTGGAACAGAGTAAACCTTATATATTACACGGAAGCATTTTTAAAAGATGACATATGCCTTCAACTGATATAATGTATTTAGTGACCTTGTTTCATGGATAAAAATAGGCAAACTTTCCCCTGTCCTTCTCTTCTTTTGAATGAGGTAATGTAAGGATAAGAAGTCAGATGTTTGCATTGTTGGGTTTGAGTTCCCCTACAGAGAGCATTTAAAGCTTTTTCATAGTCCTTGAATTCACAAGGAAAAATGATTCATTCTAAAAATTACTTGTCTCTGTGTGCATATATATTTAGGGGGAAAAAGTTTGTCTTAATATCAACCCAAGGGACATAAGCCCCTGATGTACTGCAATGAGGACTATCGCTTTAACATTACGGTAGATGACCACATGATCAAAATAATTCCTGCATCAAGGAATTCAGACTCAGGAGAGAGAGAGAGAGGTAGAGACAGAGACAGAGACAGAGACAGAGAGACACAGAGAGAGACAGAGACAGAGACAGAGACAGAGAAAGAGAGGGGGAGGGAGAGAGAGAGAGAGAGAGAGAGAGAGAGAGAGACAGAGACAGAGAGAGAGAGACAGAGAGAGAGACAGAGAGAGAGACAGAGAGAGACAGAGACAGAGAGAGACAGAGAGAGACAGAGAGAGACAGAGAGAGAGAGAGAGAGCAGGAGGGAGTAAAGCACTTTAAAAATGTAACTTTTATTTTTGAAATCATAAAGATATAAGACCAAGTGGCAAAGTCTGGCTTGCAATTACATATACGTTGAATTTTTCATGTTGGCCCAATTCTTACCCATAATAACTTATCTTAGTTGCATTATGTTATGAATAACATACCCACAATAATATTTTAGTAGCATTATATGATGAATTTAAGTATTTTGGAATCACAGAGTAGCATTCATTTCTGTCCATTCGTTAAGCTATACAATGATCTTTAGATATAGCAATCACTATACCATTGAGTATGTCTGTTTTCTTTTGAGGCTAATATATTTGAGGAGAGGTAGAAATGTAGAGCTTACGAGTCTTAACAAAATTTAATGACTCTTAAATGTTGGCTGAACAAGGAGACAAAATGAGAGGAATCCATAAAAATTTGACCTTTCTCAAAAAATATGGAGAAAAGGATAGTTGCCTAGTCTTTGTCTGATTGCATTTGGCTTTAACCGAAGAAAAGTATTAAATAAGGAAATACTTTGTGATCTCAGGGATTAAAAATCCAGTGCTAAACCAGAGCTGATTGTTTGTAGCTAAGGCTGCCTCCTTCAGCTAACAGACTTCTAAGGTAAAGTAAAAACATTTAGTTGTTCCAATCTCATTGGTGACCATGGACGTGACTCACTGCCCAAGTCACAGAGCATAAACACTAATGAGATTAAAAAGTTGTGGTGACTAATATGCTATGTCTACTGTGAAGATGAAGTAAGAACAATCTATACTTAGGATACATTGATTCTTTTTGTTCAAATCTGCAAAAAGCTTTTTGGAAATGTGTCACTTTGATTTTAAAATGTGGTCATAACCACATAGAAGTTTCAAAGGCAAGACAGTGAGGATAGACTTGGGAAAGCTTATTCATCTATCTAATAAACAAATATGAGACTTATTAGAAAGTTCTAAATATTCTTTTTTCTTATTTTAAGAGTTTTTTTTAAAAATTAAACAGAAGCCTGACATAACAGGAACAAGAATGAAGTATGAATAACTACTACACTGTGGGTAATATGAAAAACACACTTAATGAGTGGTGTAACAGGTCATGAAAGGCTATTTGTATGGTTTAGATCTGAAGTTCTTCCCAATAGCTTATGTGCTTAAAAATGGCTGGCTAAATTATGGACTTGGGGAAATTGGATCTTGAAGGCAGTTATATCATCAAACTATTAATACTTTGATGGATTTGTATTTTTGGATGGATTTATTATTGGGAGATAAGCCACTGAAGTTTTCCCTGCGAAAAAATATACTTATTTACTTAGCCATGTGCCTCTCTCTCTCTCTCTCTCTCTCTCTCTCTCTCTCTCTCTCTCTCTCTCTCTCTCTCTCTCTCTCTCTCTCTTTCTCTCTCTGCTTTCCAGATACCATGAGGTGAACAACCTTTCTCCATCATGCCCTTCCTCCATAATGTGCTGCCTTACCAATCCCAGAAACAATATGATTCACCCAGTCGTTTCCTGAAACTTCTGACAGGAGAAGTCAAAGTAAACTTTTCCTCCCATCAATTGTTTCTCTTAGGTATTTGTCACAGCAACAAAAAGTCTGACAAGTATCTAATAACTAGCACATAGTAACATATTATATAATTCCATCTATCTGAACTGTCTAGAATAAATCGGCGTGGACATAGAAAGTAGATTAGTAGCTGCAAAAACAAGAGAAAACAGGGAATTTCTGCTAATGTGTTTGTGGTTTTAATTAGAAATGATAGAACTGTCCCATACTTCTGTGAATATGTTTTTTTAAAAATCAAATTGTATAAATAAATAGATAAAATTATGTATTTAAAGTTATGTCCGAGGCTAGGGAAGTGGCTCAATGATAAAATAGCAACAACAACAACAACAAACTAACAAACAAATCCTGAGGGAGTAATAATGTCTGAGAAGAAATGCACTTATGCAGAGCTGGTGGCTCATGCTTTGTAATCCTCATTACTCAGGAGTCTGAGATCTGAGGATCACAGTTCAAAGCCAGCCTAGGCACAAAACGTCTGTAAGACTCATTTCCAATTAACCACCAGAAAACCAGAAGTAGCACTGTGGCTTAAGTGGTAGAGGGTTGGTTTTGAGCTGAAGATCTCACAGTGTTCAGGACCAGAGTTCAAGCTTCACAACTTGAACAACAAAAAAAAGAGAAATGTACATTATCTTACTTATGTAAGTGTCACCCCTCTGTACATCACTTTTATAACATAATTAAATTAAATTAATTTTAATTTTAAAAATTCTAATAGAGACAGAGGCATTCTTCAAATGATTTTTATAAAAAATGTGGCAAAATAAAAGAAGGAAAAGAAAGGAATCATTCAGAAGGAATCAATCATTAATTTCAAAGATAAAGAGGAAACATATAGGATGGATAGTCCCATGTAAAATTGATAGACTATCAACTGATTAGTACATGGTCATTCCAGAACATCTCTGTGCTTTATTAAAAAGCAAACTCTAGCTGGGCATCATTGGCTCATGATTAATCATAGCTACGCAGGAGCATGAGAACTGAAGATTGAAGTTCAAATCTACCCCCAAGGGAAAGTCTGTGAGACTCTTCTCTCCAATAAACTACTCAGAAAAAGCTGGAAGTACTGCTGTAGCACAAGAGATAGAGTACTTGGTCCTGAGCACAGAGAGGCTCACAACAGACCCCAGGTCCTGAGTTCAAGTTCCAGAACTGGCACAAAAACAAAACAAAAGGTATAATTCAATGTTTCCAAAATAACCTGACACTGTAGACACTGAACTCGTGCAATTTTCTCCAGCTGTCCTTAAAACTAAATATAGATGCACTTAACTTTGAATACATTAAATACCTTTTTAAAAGATTGAAAACCACAAAGATTAAAAAGACAGGAAATGATTACAATACAAGAGTATCATCTACATATTGTTGGAATTACTATCAAGAGTATTGAAAGTAAGCAGAGATGGGAGCAATGTTTTCAAAATTTTGATATTTTCTAAATTTCAGCTCTATACTCAGCCAAGATATCACTCAAGTTTGCAATGAATAAAAGAGATCTCAAAAATGTATCATCATTGATCAGTTCCCAGGAAACTAACAAAGGATATCCTGAAGACAATATAAAACTAGCAAAACTACAATGAATAAACTAAAGGTAAAAAGCGCTAGACCCAATTTAAGAGAAAATTAAATAAATTTCCCAGGATTTCCACTACTCTGGAAATTTATGTTGCTGCCAGTCCAGATTGAAATATAGTTTTCAAGACTAAGAGGGAGTTTAGTGGAGGTACAACCTAGATAAATATAAAAATATTCAACCAAATTAAGGAAGAATTTAAAGAATTTTTAAAGTGGACAAAAATGAGGCATTATTACTAAACAGAAAGTTATATCAAAAAGATTTATAATCATAATATTCTTTATAACTAATTAACAGTTTTATATAAATATAATCACATCAACCCCAAGTAAATACATTACCAAAAAGTATGATATACTTATCTTTTAAAAGAGGGATGCAGAGGTTGGAGGTGTTGCTCAGTATTATGGTGTTTGTCCAATATGTTTGAGGTCCATGGCTCTATCTCCAGCACTGGCAAAAACAAAAGGGAGGAGAGTAAAGAGAAGAGAGGAGAAGAGAAGAGGAAGAGAGAAAAAGAAAGGAAAAAGATGAAGGAGGAGGAGGAGCAAAAGAAGGAGATAGAAGAAAGAGGAAGAAAAAGGAGAAGAGGAAGAAAAGGGGAGGGGAAGAAGGAATAGATGGGAGTGATCAAAGGTAAATTCCCATTCATCTTTCTGTGATGAAAAAAGCACAGAAATGTTACTTGTAAATAATGAGTTAAGTAGCTCACCATACATCTACAAGACATGAGTATGGTTGCCTCTGGGTAATAAAACCCAGGGAGATATAGAGCAAGAAAATGCCTTTATTATAATTCTTGTAATAATAGTTGACACTTTTAACTTTACAGAAGTATTTTTCTCTGGATATTGAAACAAAAGCCATATAATGAATGATTGTTGTCCTTAATGTACTATGTTATCTCTCATCTCTTTTACTGTCCCTTGGTTATCTCATATTGTTACAGTATCTCACTTTGTTATCTGATATATTGGATATATTTGTATTTGGTTATTTGAAATTGGATAGGGAAGGGGGGAAAACCAAGATGGGGGGTGGGGGAGAGGGTAATGGGGACTAAAACATGTGAAAGGGTATCAATGTATGTGAATTAATGCACCTTCTATCTGGCAAATATCATGTAACCCTTTTATTAATTACAATAAAAATATTAAAAAATTAATTTTTGAAAAATATGCTCAGCACTGAAAATATTGTCAGATTGAAATCCTGCAGAGTGTAGTGACACGTTTTAGTTTTCTTTGAATTTCTCCATAGCATGGGAGCAGTGCCTTGAATACATCTGAAGCTCCATAAACATATACTGTTTAATAATTACCCTTCAGAAGATAGTTCTGCACGTTAAGCAATCCATCCTATGAGATGTAATTTGGAACCTAATTTTCTCCTTGTAAAGAGGACCAAGAAGTCTCAATGTGCTGTGACAATCCTTTGTCTTGAAATAGAAAAGGTCAGAAAGCAACTGGAGAAAAGTAGGAGGCTGTGTGCATCTGCTACATGATGTGTGGCACAGTCTGTATTCAATAAATTAAACAATGCTTTGCATTAGCAAGTCTAGAGAACTGATAATATGAACTGTTTCTAGTTCTCATATATTTTATGTCCTTTAGAACTTTAATGTAAACTTAAGATGACCCAAGACTTTTGAAGGGATTCTTTTCTTTCATAATCAATTTAAGATAAATTTATAAGAAATACCCAAGATGGCTCAGACATGAAACGGTGTAACTCTCCCCAGCTTCTCTTCCCCAAAGTAGAGGATGCCATCCATGTAACATGCTCAAGTATTGGAAACAATATGGCATTTTCAGGGGCAGAGAAGTTAATTGATTTGACTCAAGTAAAAGATGATGCATTAAGCAGCAGCAGAGCAGGTGACCACCAAAGCAGGAGAAATTAATACTGAATATAAATATATATAGGTAAAGCATTTGAATATGAATCATTTATAGTGAGAACACTCTGAACAAAGGAGAAGCCTAATTTTTAAAAGAAGAAAGAAAGAATCTCTCATGTTGTAGTTAAAAGTTCCTACATTGATTCATTCAGAAACAGTGGGAATAAAGGAGATAGAGAAGAGATTACAGAAATATGAATGACTTTATGAATTACAAAACATTGAAAGAGTTAGACACGGGTAGCTCACATCTATAATCCTAACTACTTAGGAGGCTGAGATCCAGAGGATTGTAATTCAAAACCAACCCTGAGAAGAAAAGTCCAGAAGACTTCATCTTGAAAATAACTAGCAAAATAGCTGGCCTGGAAGCATTGTTCAAGTGGTTAAGTGTCAACAGAGCAAGAAACTTAAGTGTAAAGTTCTGAGTTCAAGCTCTGGTGGTAAAAAATTAAAGAGAAGACAGAACTGTAGATAATGCCTGACAATATTGACAATTATTTTAGCATATACTGTAAGAGTGAGGTGTAATTTTAAGCCCTTTCCATATGGGTTGAGCTTATTAAATCAAAATAAATGAATTGTATTATCACCACCCTCATCCATTTTCTAGTTGAGGAAGCTGAGGCAATAGAGGATAACTTGTATGGAATCTCACAACAAATAAGAAATTTGATCCAATAGTTAAGCACATTAAGTCTGTTCCCTAGAGAGGAGAGCTACAGGGGTGATGATATTCAGGAGAAATAGGGGAAGAATATAAGATAGCAAAGGGTATGGAATAGGGTTTATGTGCATACTGATCACCATTTTGATAAAAGCATGAATTTTACAATAGATGACACAGGGCCAAGAACAAATAATAAAAGGGGAACTACCAAATAGAAGAGAAGAAAAGGAAAGGAGATAATTCTGTGTCACAAAGATACATCTTAAGAGAAAGAAGATAATCAATAGTATAAAGTTGCCTGAGCTTGCAATTTGGTAATAGCTGAGAATATGACATGAAGCTGATAGCAAATCACAGAGAGATTCATTTCAATTGTTTACCAGGACAAGAGGCAGAGCTTCCACTAAATGGGAGGGATCCTTAGAAAGGGCACTGCTTGGGATCCTAGTTCAACCGTTAATTATATATCTCTAGAAGAGAGCTATGTGACTCTCAAGATCAATGGATTTCCCCAGACCCAAACCGAGGCTCCATGAACACAACAAGCTTTTCATATGCCATGTAGATGCATGGCTATTCTGACAGAATGCTTTGCCCTGTGCATACCTCTTAGACTATCAGTCTGTTCTTCATGTGCATATCTTCCAGGGGCAATGGGATATGAATGATGGCCAGGGTCCTGTATAGTCCATGGTGATGTGATGTCTAGAGGTCATATCAAGTGCATACATACTACTCCAGGCGAAGGTGAGGGATGCAGAACCTCTGTGGGAAGAGACCTTTGGCCTGATTGCCTTACCCAGGCTCTCTTTCTGCTCGCACTATGAGAACAACAAACAGTAGAGAGATTTAACACGACCAACATATTTCAGAAATTGTCGGTGAGGGATGATTGTGTTGATACAGACATTTTAGTAGGCAATGGGGTAAACCAAAGATTCATAATCCAAGGCAGGGAAAAAAATTGAGGTGTAGTTAAAGGCAGAGAATAGTCAGGTGATTTCATGAAGTTAACCTTAACTGTAAACAATACATCTCAGAATACTGACAAATTCATTAACTTTATCTCTTCAGGTATAGTAGTTAGCCAATGCATTATTCCTTCAAGATAACTTTGGGCCTAAAGCCAGGTAAAGTTTGTAAGAAGATTCAGAAGTGTGAAAGAGAGAGACAGAGACAGAGACAGAGAGACAGAAAGACAGAGACACACACAGATTCTCAGAGAGAGCGAGAGCGAGAGAGAGAGTGAGAGAGAGAGAGAGAGAGAGAGAGAGAGAGAGAGAGAGAGAGAGAGAGAGAGAGAGAGAGAGAGGTGGCCAACAAGGAGCAAAAGTGTCTTGAACATGCAGATGATTGGCTGATTCTGCCAGTACAGGATCAAAGCCAAGAGGCTTCCTTCTGGAACTAAAGCAATGTGGGGGTGAGGGGAGAGAGGGGAAGGAGGGAGTAGAGGAGCCGGGTAGAGACACATCAGTGGGAACCCTGAAGAGGCAGAGTGGGTGTTCATGTCACCAGTCAACAAATCTCAGGCAGAGTCAAGACCCAGGGATTCTAAGGTGACAGTTTGTCTCTATTGAGTAGGCTTGGGACCGTCTTGCATGACAAATGGCCCTGCTGTCAGTGCTCCTTATCCCATTAAGCTAGTTGAAACAAAAGGACAAAAGCTCATAATCAGCTGGAGATACTGGTAGATGACAAATTAGGACTTTCCAGCTAAGCAAACCTCCCACACACCTGTCAGGTAAAGGGGGAACAAATTTGCATTTCTCCTTAATCAGAGGTAGAACTGAAGGAGTTTGGGAAAATCAGTCCCTAGCACTGTTTCCAGTATGATAGCTGTAGAAGTGAGACTAGAATCCTGCATTCCTATTTCCCCTGCTAGAGATTTTTCTCATGAACTATGCTACCTGTCTGTTGTCTCTAATGAGTGACCCACAACACGACCAATTTAGTTATTTGACATTTATCGTCATTTCAATTTGAATCAGAGACTACTGATACTGAGTTAAGTCCTTAGGCAGTAAGTTTGTCCCTCCTAAACAGAGTGGATAAAAATCCTTACCTTCTTTGAATACCCAGAACTAACAATTAACTTTCCATCTTTATGTCTACATCAAATCTGCCAAAAAGAAAAAATAAAATACACTCTCCCTGGAACACAGAATTCAAAAGCTAAAAAATACATCTTGATAATTAATCTCTGTGCCCTAATCTTTGGCAGACAGGTTAAAAAGTGAATTTGCATAAATCCATAGCAGTCAGTCCTCCTCTTTGTGAGGATCAAAGAGGACTTTAGCACACTGAAGGAGAAGGCTGTCCTTGGTCTTACTAGAAGAGGTACAAGGATGAGTACAATGGAATTCTTTAACTAGACATGTAGAGGAAACTTTAAATCAACCAAAACATTGATAAGCGGGTGGGAAAACTTTAAAATACCCATTGTTATACTGACAGAGTTTAAGTAACTAGTGGCAAAGCAAAGAAAAAGAGGACTTCTGTTCACATTTAAGGTTTATTCGGTTATTGAGCCTGGCTCATGCCAAAGCCTCCTCTGAAATTTCATGAGCTTATCCCACTAGCTCCCTTCACGCGACACATCATGTCCTAGGCTAATAGGTGCCCAAATATCTTGACACCCTAGCATCTATGCTCGTGAGTGAATGGATATGTCAAATGCATTCAATATTTTAATATTGCCCCTAGGTAAATTCAAAATGGTATTCATAATCATTTGTTAAAAATTATACTTACTTTTCTGTAAAAAAAAAAAAAAAGTCCTTTCATGCTTTCTTCCCTTGGGGCCTCTTTTGTGTTCAACCCATTTAGTTAAGAGCAGTTAGCTCTGGATATCTGCCTCACGTTTGTCTCCCTTTCCTCCAAATCCAAGCAGTTTCCAAATTCAGTAGAGTCATCTTGGCATTCTGTAAAGTATTGTCCAAGGCAAAAGCTAGAAGATCAGAGAAGACATCACTAACTTTGACTGGTGTGTGATTAGGGTGATGAGCAAAACCTAGCAGAGATGTAGTTACTGGTAGCAGAATCCAGCCTGCTAAATAGTAATATGGTAAGGGGTCCAGAGTTCTCTAGTAATAAACCAGATAGTCTGCGGAGCAGGGAGAAGGTAGGAGTTGAGTCATCTGTGTCTGATGAATTAGGTGTATCTTATCTTTCAAAAGGAAATAGATCTTGGATAGAGCCACTTGATTGTTCAAATGGCTCATTGTTAATTTATGCACAAGTGGCAGCTAGTGATTATCCTAGGTCCTACATTTGGTGGAGAGGGAGAAATAAGGCAACACAAATCAACAGCTCAGAATAGATTTCACAAACGATAAAGCCATACAAGTGATATACAAGAACAGGAATGAAAATAAATCAGTGGTGTGGATTGTGTTATGAGCCAAAGAGAATGGAATCCAAGAACAAGACAAATTTTGTGTGCGGTGCTTGGGCACAAAATAAATAATGTATCAATTACCTGCTGTGGGTCATTGCAGTATATATTAGGGAAGTTTAAATGTGCAAATACAATTCAGTGTTAGTACCCAATCCAAATTGAGACAAGATTCAAAAGAGTTCAAGGGAAGGAGGTCTTTTGTGGGTAGCTGGATCTCATGGACATGTGACTATGCAGAGACGTCCTGCCCATCCAGATTCTGGATTTATGAGTCATCCAGAAAAATGTGGAGAAGAAACTTCAGAGACACAGGAAAATCTTTAAGGGAAATGCCTGAAGACCTTCCAGATGTTCTCACATATTGCAATAGTGGACAGCGGAGGTGCTGTCACAAGACCATGGGGCTAGGTGCATAAGCATCTCTAACTGGGAGTGACCTGGAAATTCAAGCGTGGTTCCATGATCAAATTTGAATGAACTGGAAGGAATGAAAACTGTATTTAGAAATTTAACCCATAACGCATCTATCTCCTCTCCTAACCTTTCCAGTTAGCGATTCTCATTTCTACTGCCCCACCTCTTAGGTGTATGTAAACCAGTAAGATGATATTTTAACCTGCTTCATCCAATTAAACATTCATTTTTTTTCACTCTGCCCTATACCTAGTTGCTTGCATAATCCCCTTAATTTACAACTTTAAACTTGATATTCTCCTGAAAATAACAAAAAATGGCTTTCAAGGATTCAAACTCTTATTTGTGAAATTCTACCACATAAAAATAATTTTAAAAGTTCACACAAAAGTGATGGCCAAGCAACAGAGAAAAAGTATTTTTGAGTGAATGACCACAGATAATATGTCTAATGATTCGCATGCTTTCCTTCCATACCTCATAACCTTTATTTCTCCTTTAATTTTTAGAAAAGTGAACACAAAACAAAGGAGCCAGAGCTGATGAGGATGTCAAACTTGCAGCATTTGTCACAGTGTCCTCAGCTTTGTTTTATGATTTGTCTTGTGTGTGTGTGTGTGTGTGTGTGTGTGTGTTTTGCCAGTCCTAGGCTTGATTTCAAGGCCTAAGCACTGTCCTTGGGTTTTCTCAAAGCTAGAACTCTACCACTTGAGCCTCAGCAACATTTCTGGCTTTTTGCTATGCATGTGGTACCGAGGAATCAAACCCAGGTTTTCGTGCATGCTAGGCAAACACTCTACCACTAGGCCAAATTGTCAGTCCCTTGTGTTTTGTTTTTATTTGCTTGTTTGATAACTTAGGCATCACACTTTACAACTTTCATGTAGCAAATACATTGTTTTTTCTATGCATGTGGAATACATTTTGCTTATAAATTTCATATGCACATGAAAATACATTTTGAAAAATCACAATGATGAAAATGAAAGATGTCAGAGAGCCATTATTTTTATTATCTTAACATTTAAAACCTGAAACCATTGTATAAATATACCACATTTTTTAAATCCATTCATCTGCAATAGGGCATCTGGATTGTTTCAATCACTTGGCTATTGTGAATAGTGCAGAGATGAACATAGCTGAGCAGGTGTCCTTATCATATCCTGGGTTATGATGTTCAGGATAGATGCCCAGGAGTGGCATGGCAGGATCATAAGGAAGGTCTATTTCCATTCTTTAAGAAACCTGCACACTGCTTCCCAGAGTGACTGAACTTGTTTACAATCCCACTAGCAGTGCAGTAGGGTTCCTTTTTCTTCACAGCCCCACCAGCATCTGTCATTGTCAGAATCTTGGCCATTCTAATTGGGGTAAGGTGCTATCTTAGGGTTGTTTTTATTTGCATTTCTGATGAGCATTTTCTCATATGCTTTTCTGCCATTTTAATCTCTTCTGAGTTCCCTGTAGATACTGGATATTAAGCATTTGTCTGATGTATTATTGGTAAATATCTTTTCCCAGTTGGTTGACTGTCTTTCTACTTTAGAAGCTATGCTTTTATCTGTGCAGAATCTTTTTATTTTTAGGTAGTCCCATTTGTTAAGTCTCTTTCCAATCTGTTGTGGCCCTGGGACTCTGTTCAGGAAGTTTTGCCTGTGCGCGAATTCCAGTGTCTCTCCAACTCTATCGTGTAGCAGTTACCAACAGACAAGATAAAATAATGGCATTCCCAAGGAAGTGGATGAATCTAGAGCAAATCATGTTGAGTGAGATAAGTCAAGACCAAAGGAAGAAACAGCTCATGGTATCCTTAATATGTGGCTATTAGATCCAAACAGTACAAGAGCGATGACTCAAAATTTGCATACCCAATGCTATGGACATGGTGTTGGAAATATAAACACAACTATATAGACATAAAAATGTATGACCCTATAGACATAATGTTTTATTACATAGATTAATATATATCTATGACATACAAACCCTCGGCCTAATTTTAATTATGTTCTAAAATCTAAGTATCAGTGATTGTATATAGAGATTCCCTTCCTGAATACTTGTTTGTTAAACACATCATTTGAAATATGATGTAAAAGTTAATGTTAATAAATTCTTTCAAATAAATCTGAAACCAGTGAGGTTTTTTATTTTTTTTTAATGGTAAGGAATTTCTAAAGTCTCACATCTTCTTCCCTTTGTTTTCCCCACACATCAAATATCATAAACAGAAACAAAACTTTAATAACATATAATTATGAAAAGCCACATTACCTCTGTATAAAGGAGCCAGTCTGAACTCATAAAAATATTTTTAGCTAGTGGTATGGCCCAAGTGGTGGAGCATCAGCCTAAAAAGTCTGAAATTCCAAGTACTTAAAAAAATAAAAGAAAATGGGTAAAAAGACAGGAAATAAAGAGGCAAAGAAAAAGTAGAGAGAAGGAGAGAAGAAGAGAGCAGAAAAAAAGGGAGAGGAGATGGGAGGAGAGGAGAGGAGAGGGGAGGGGAGAAGAGAAGGAGTAGGAGGACAGGAGTAGGGAGACCATTTGGCTTTTACCATCCAGTGTGTTTACTTGTAGATTTGTAGTTATATTCTAGTTACAACAAATATGGGAAACCATGCAACCAATGTTTCTTTGGGTCTAACTTAAATCACATAATATAATATTTTCCAAGTGTTTCCATTTCCATACAAATGGTACAATATCACTCTTTCTGAAGGAAGCTTAGAATTCCATTTTGTATATAATGCCACTTTTTATTGATCCATTCATTCACTGAGGGGCATCTAGGTTGATTCTATATCTTGGCTATGGTAAACAATGCTGCAATAAACATGATTGTGTTGGTAGCTTTAGTGTGACTGTATTTGTGGGGTATTGATTAAATGCCCAGTAGTAGAACTGTTGGATCATTCTCTATGTTTAGACTTTGGGGGATTCTCAAATTTTCTGCTCTCCAGAAAATTATACAGGATTCTAGATACTCATACAGTGAAACAAAAGGAGGATATATTTAGGAGAGGATCATAAAGTTTAAGTAGCTATATCTATGTGATCATATAAAATGATTTTTATCAAAATGAACCTCAAGAAATATAAATAAGAGTTTTTGTTATTTTGTTAGTTTTGGCTTTTTATTTGTCATTTTTTGTTTTCTGTGCTTGTTGTCTGGTAAGTTTATCCATTTTGGAGAGGATAAGTAAGGAGCCCAGAAATGATGGGGAAAAGGGGGGAATAAATACAAAAGAGATACTCACTAGATGTTATATCAAAAATGAACTATACAACTTGAGGGGGCTCTTCAGGAAGAATAAAAATAGGGTAAAATGAGGGAAAGTGTGACACTGTTTAAAAAGAAATGTACTAATCTGACTTATGTAACTGTAACACCTTTGTACATCACCTTTTCAATAACAATAAAAAAAAACTTTCAAAAATCTTTTAGTGTTATGAAATTCAAAAAAATTGAGGTAAAGCACAATTGGGGTGTGTATTTGAATGCCAGTCCTAAATATACTTATTGGGTGGGAAGGAAGATGGCGCCGAGACAATAGGGACGCAGCCTAGCTCTCTCTGACAAAAAGAGAGAACCAGGGAGTCCCACGAGCCAACTACCTAAAGAAATCCACAACAACAAACTAAATATACTTATTGGTGTGCTGGTTCTAAATATACACTTCCAGATATAGTATATATGATATATAGTATAATATATATATACCATACTACAATATGGCATAATTCTACTATATATACCATGTATACTACACACAGACTGTGTGTGTGTGTGTGTGTGTGTGTGTGTGTGTGTGTGTGTGTGTGTGTGTGTGTGTGCTTATGCTGGTCCTGAGGCTTGAACTTAGGGCTTGAGAGCCATCCCTTAGCTTTTTTGCTCAAGGATAGCTCTACCACTTTTGCCACAGCTTTACTTTCAGCATTTTGATGGTTAATGGAAGATAAGAGTCCTGTAGACTTTCATGCTTGTGTTGGCTTTAGACTATAATTCTCACATGCTATCTTCCTGAGTAGCTAGACTTACAAATATGAGCTACCAGTGCCCAGTTTCACATTTTACTCATGCTGATTTATTCGAGGGGAAAAAAGGATAGGTAAGACCAACATACCAGCTACTTTAGTTTTTACTAGTGGCTTCTGTAAGTTTCCCAAACTAGCATTGCCTCTCTTTATAGTTACTGCCATACTCCCAAATATATATCTCTACCTACCTATTACTGTAGAGTTCAAGGCTTTGGGCTTAATTTCAGTTAATACATCTAATAGTGAAAACAGTTTTACCTAATGAAGGAAAAGACCTTTTTATTCATGACTCTATTTTCAAAGGATATAAGTGACTTCTGTCTGTTAATAGCTTTTAAATTCTATTCCTTTTATATGTCTGAAGAAGCATATAGGCCATATTCAGAGAAACATACTTCCCCAAACATCTGCCTACCCATTAAACTAAAAGCTCTGAAAACCACCACAGGCCTCAAACTTGAGATTTTGTTGCAAGTGACACCGGGAATTTGGCATGGCAAGTAAGTAGAGTCAGGCTGCTTGGTCAAGGCTGGCGGAGTAAATTCCTATGGCTTCCATTTCTTGGAGCCTGCTTCCAAGAGCAATGGACCACAGCTAAGCTCACAGCCACATCAGGAAGATTTCAAAATTATGAGTTACTCCACCTTAGATGTGCCATTCACCCCAGTGGCTCCCCTCCTGGGGCCTGGAGCACTAGCTAGAATGGTGGGGCTACTTGGGATAGAAGGATCACTAATAATGACTGAAAGTAAAGTGACCTTAATATCTACTACAGCAAACCATCTGGGAGCAATGGTAGTTCCACCACTGAAGCAAGAACTCCCCAGGGCTATTGAGGACCAAGGTTCTTTTCATCTTTCCAGTCTCCTTTACTCAGAGTTAGTTTGAATTCTTTGTGTTTTGCTCTAAGGATTACAAAGTAGTGGCCTCCATTCTAGCCTAGCCACACAAGCATTCCAACAGGAAAAAGAAGCATTTTTCGTGCATCTGTTTTTATTTGAGAGTAAATCCTCCTCAGAAGTCCCCATCAGCTGCCTTCCATGGCCTTAATCCCAGTCTGGGAAATGTGCTGAAGTGTCAGCTGGAAGGGAAGAAAAGCATAGCACTCGTTTCCTTATCTTTGATTCTTGCCTGTGGAACTCATAGTGGCAGGGGCGGTAATTCTCTCTGAAATCAACAGTGTCACTGACAGAAAGCAAGCTGCTTCTAATGGCAACTCTTTCTAAGCCTAAGCAGTTAAAATGTGCTCCCATTTCCAGTATGCATTGCAGTGTTGGCATGCATTGTTACCATAGTTACTTCTTCGGAAAGAAAGGGGCATGTCTATGTTCAGAAGGAGGAGGAGGAGGATGATGACGACGACGATGATGATGATGATGATGAGTATTGTACAAGACACTGTTACAAAATATTTTTCTAAATGTTGGCTTATAAAACTGGGAATTTCTGAATATTGACATTTGGCTTAGATAATTTGGCAGGACCTTAGCGAGACACTATGATAAGCCAGACATTGAACCTATTATTTTCTTATGTAAAAATGGATATTATATAACATGACAGGGAGGGCTATATTTACTTATTATTAACAAAATGGATTTTTTTCTGAAAATATTTTTCTAATCTTGGATAAGGAAGAATTGATTATGTCAGTTACCAGATCTCTCCCAAAGGGCAAAGTTTGCCTGAAGGTTGCCAGAGGAGGTCCCCTGGTGGTCTGGTCCAGAGAATGAGTATAATAATCACCAGGCCATTTCACTGGGCTCTGTCAATACTTGTTAGATTTCCCAAGCTAAGGCACTGCCTATTAACAGCCCAACTGAACAAAAATTAATCAACATTTTCTACAGGAAATGTTGTCATGGCATTCATAACCTACTTTTAAGATGAAAGATTGGCTCATAAAAGAAAGAATTCAATAGCCTGTTTTAAGAATTACAAAGTTATGGTGGGTTATTCTATTTACTTGACAATAGACCTATGCAAATAATAGCCATGACAATGTGTAATTTGTCAATGCACAGAAGCTCTTTCCTTCCTAAACACTCATCTTTATAACTGCTGAAGATGGAAGTGAGATCTTGGCCATGCACATGCAGCTGGCAAGGAATTCAACTTGGGCTACAGGAAGCCACAGGGCAAATGGGGAGACTATTAAGCTTTTCTGTAATCACAGTAGCAGAAGTAAGAACTGGAACAAATGAGGCTGAGTTGAGGAAAAGAAAGGAGCAAATTGGAGACAAGACTGGAGGAATGTGATGCATTTTGCTGGGTGGCCCATAAGTGGTACCAGCACCACAAACATACATTCTGCTCAGAAACTGAAAATGTGGCAGGTACAGTGAGATTACTTTCTGGGCATTGTTTCTGATTTTCATAATCTCCCAGTAGGCCTCACAAGGAAAGGGAAGCTCAGGGAGGTTAGGTAACTTGCTTGGGCTTACATAGGCAGCTGATTCTGAAATCTGGTTGACCTCCAGCATTTGATGTCAGGCAAAGCTAAGCTCAATTTCTTTATTTCACAGTAGATCCATAGTTTGGTTCAGTAAATTCACATTCTGAAAATATGGATATAAAGACTTAGCTTGTTTCAGACTATTGTGAGATTGAAGAAGAGTAACCAGTTTTTTGTTTGGTTTTGTTTTATGTCCTGGGGACTGAATTCAGAGTCTATGTGCTCTCCCTCAGCTTTTATGCTTAAGACTAGTGTTCTGCCATTTGAGCAACAGATTCACTTCCAGCCTTTTGATGACTAATCAAGGTAAAAGTCTCATGGACTTTCCTAGCTGTTCTGGCTTTGAACCATGATCCTCAGGTCTTAGTCTCTTGAATAAGCTAGGATTATAGGCATGAGACCCTGGCGCTTGGCTGAGTTTTGTACAAAACTCAGCAATCTTAATGTTCCTTTATTAAATTCCATTTCTTGTCAAATGAAATTTACAGATATATAATGTGCATACATACATATTTAACTATAATAGCCAAAATGTGCATATTAGATAATAGTAATATCTGTTGATGTCAGTATTTCCAGAAAGGAGATTTCTGAATGGAAAATAACTTCACAACTTTTCCATGGTTATCCTCTCTTATTAGTTTATTTTGGAGAGTGTGCAGTGGGAAACCCAGTTGTATATGGTCCTGGATTGTTATTCAACATCGCCCCTGTGATGGACTTCCACTCACCACAAACTCATCATCAGCTTAAAGCAGTGATGGCAAAATGAAGGGAGTCAAAGGTAACCACCAATTCTTTCTCCTTTGTTTCTTTTTCTAGGATTTGAATCCAGAGCCTTTCACTTATACAACTGACATTCCAGCACTTGAGTCACAAGTCTAACCCAACTGTTTTTTTTTTGGGGGGGGGGTCAGTTATGGGTCTTGAACTTAGAGCCTAAGCACTGTCCCAGAGCTCTTCAGCTCAAGGCTAATGATCTACCCTTGAGCCACAGCCCCATTTCTGGTTTTCTCTTGGTTAATTGGAGATAAGAATTTCAAAGTAACTTAGGCTCAATGGTTTCCCTCATTCATCATAATCAGTAGAAACCTTGGGCTCTACTAGCAGAGATCTGCAATAGAGCAAAATCTTGATACATAAGGCCATATAGTATGAAGCTAATTGAAGGACCTCCAGGATATTGAAACAAAAGCCATATAATGAATGATTGTTGTCCTTAATGTACTATGTTATCTCTCATCTCTTTTGCTGTCCCTTGGTTATCTCATATTGTTACAGTATCTCACTTTGTTATCTGATATATTGAATTTATTTGTATTTGGTTATTTGAAATTGGATAAGGAAGGGGGAAAACCAAGACGAGTGGGGGGGTGGGGGGAGGGTAATGGTGACCAAGACATGTGAAAGGGTATCAATGTATGTGAATTAATGCACCGTCTATCTGGCCAATATCATGTAACCCTTTTACTAATTACAATAAAAAAATTAGAAAAAAAGAATCTCATGGACTGTCCTGCCTGGGCTGATTTGTACTGAAATTCAGATCTCAGCCTCCTGAGTAACTAGGATTACAGATATGAGCTACCGTGCCTGGCTCTGCTCCAGCTTTTTTGCTGGTTAATTTGGAGATGGAGTATTGCTGACTTCATATCTTGATCTGTGTCTCAGCCTCTTGAGTAGCTAGGATTAAAGGCATGCCCCAACAGCAGCAGGCTCAATCAATATTTTCATTATCTGAACTATTAAAATCATGCATCAATGAATCAATTGGTCACTATTCCCCAGGTTAGTAAACTGTAACTTTAGAAGTATCTTTTGTGGCTGTGTGGAAATTACTTGTCTCTCAACCATACTTCCATGACTGGTATATAGGAGAAATTCTTGGTTTCCTAGCTTTAGACTTACTACTTTCTAAAGAATAACATTTTTAAAAGTCAAACATCATAGCAGTTTCTAGAAATTCAGAATTGTCTGGAATCCTTCCTAAGTATTTGCATTGTTCTTAAGAGTTTATATTTTTCACTAAACAAAGGAGAAAAATGACTTTGGAGTCCTGAGAAGATCAAATTCCCAAGCTTCACAATGGAAGATTCTGAACCGAATCCAAAACACCCACAAGTGCAGAGAGAAAGACCCTGCCTGACGTCTCCACCAGCCTGACCTGTGCCCCATGTGGAATTCCACACAGGATGACCAGGAAGCATTCAGCTCCCTGTCATGGGGAGAGTGTCCCTGAGATTCTATTCATCTATCCTTTGTCAGAATGCTATCAAAGATTCATAAACTAGTTCAACACCTAATGCTTCCAAAACTCATGTCTGCTATTACAGAGGAACCTTTTGGGAAGTCTTAGGTTTTATAACGTTGAGTTACAATTTACCTTTTAAGTTACACAAGATTTCGGAGGGACTATTGGTGTAATTGTTTTTCCTAATGTTATGGAAGGGATTTAAAGAAAAAAATCCCTAATGCAGTTGAGCATTTGTACTTTTTTGAGAGCTAAAACCATAAAATCTCTTGAATGGGATTGCCTTTGATCTTAGGTTATATTTCTAAATTGATTCTTCCAGTGCAGTGAGTCTGGTCATTTAAGTGTGTCTTTTAGATATATTTGTATTTGGTTATTTGAAATTGGATAGGGAAGGGGGGAAAACAAGATGAGGGGTGGGGGTGGGGGGGAGGGAAATGGGGACCAAGACATGAGAAAGGGTATCAATGTATGTGAATTAATGCACCTCCTATCTGGCAAATATAATGTAACCCTTCTATTAATTACAATAAAAATATATGGAAAAAATATATATATAAACATCAGCAGTACACCCAGATCAGCTTATTCCTATCCTACAGGAAAATAAGTTGATTCACGTACCTCTTTGCTATCATGAGAAGCTAAAAACTTAAAAGTAGAAACAAGATTTAAATTAACTAAGAAATCAAGAAAACTCAGATTCTTGTCCCTCATATACTCTGAGAATTATGATCAAAAACTAGAAAATTAACATTTTATTAGGAAAATTTATAATAAATAATCTATGCATACGCATACACCAAAAATTACACATATAAAATAGAAGTCAAATTGTGAAAATAAGTAATGGCAAATGTTAATGTTCAGATAATGCTCTAATGTCATGAAAGTTCATTATTTTTCAAAGCAGAATTTATACTTTCCTTTGAGTTTAATTCACCCTTCTGGCCATGGCAAAAACCAAACCAAACCAAACCAAAACAACAACAACAACAACAAAAGTATATGGATAGCTGGGCAAGGTGGCTCACAACTGTAATCCTAGCTACATGGTCAACGATATAGTTAGCAAGCTAAAAATACTGTCTATATAATGGTAGTAGACTTTTGCCAACTATACTTCAAAACATGACCTTATATCCAGAATACACAAAGCTCAAACTAAAGCCTCAAACAATCAACAACACAATTAATACATGGGCAAATAAGCTAAACAGAGACTTCTCAGGAGAAGTAAAAATGGCCAATAGACAACATATCTAGCAATAAAGGAAATATAAATCAAAACAGCATTGAGATCCCATCTCCCACATAGATTAGTTATCATCAAGAATACAAGCAAGGGCTGGGAGCATAGCCTAATGGTATAGTGCTTGCCTAGCATGCACAAGCCCTGGGTTCAATTCCTCATTATCATATACACAGAAAAAGCCAGAAGTAGTATTGTAGCTCAAGTGATAAAGTGCTAGCCTTGAAAAAGCTCAAGCACAATGCCCAGGCTCTGAATTCAAGTCCCAGGACTGGCAAAAAAATTACAACAGTAAGTCAAGTACATTTTTAGTGCTTTAGTGGAAACATAAACTTGTTCAGCCACTATAGAAAGCAGTTTGGAGATTCCTCAAAAAATATAATGGAGAACTAACTTGTGATCCAGCAATACCACTCATGGATCTTCATCCAAAAGACTACAAATCAGGATAGAGTAAAGTCACTTGCACAGCCATGTTCCTTGCTGCAGTAGTCATCATAGCCAAGATATAGAAGCAGCTCAGATTCTTCTCAATGTATGAGTGGATCAACTACAACCAGGACACATGGCCCAAACTTGCCAGAAAATATAATTCTTATGCAGATGGTGCTCTACTACTTGATCCACACCTGTAGCCCTCAGAAAAACAATTCTATAACAGGATGTGACTTAACTAAAATAGTTTCTTGTAAGATGGTAGCTACACTTAACATGGTGGTACTTAACACAAGCAATTACTTTGACAGAAAGATTCTAACCCCTACATGCTGCATACATGTTCAGAAACTAAAAACCCATATTGTTTTTAATTTGTTTAGGGGACTCCTTGATATACAACAAAAGAGAAGTCACTGGAAGATACATTGTTTGAAGTAACCCTAAGGTATATTGGGCATGTATCTTCTAAGAATGAGAAAAACTGGATGCAACCATGACTTTTCCAAAAAACATATGCCTCCCACAATGCACCTTTCCCAATTACATAAAGTAAGCATTACTTACATTATGTTTGTTTTGCTTACTTGATAGTCATGAGAAGCAAAATATTTAGGTGTTCTGTAGAGATAAAAAAATGATATACATAGCCTGACACCAGTGTCTCATGCCTATAATCCTAGCTACTCAGAAGACTGAGATCTGAGGATCACAGTCTGAAGCCAGATCAGGCAGGAAAATCCATGAGGCTTTTATCTACAATTAACTAAAAAGCCAAAGAAGAGCTGTATCTCAAGCAGTAGAGTTCTAGCCTTGAAAAAACAAACAAAAAAATCTCAGGAACAGTACCCATTTGGCCCCAGCATTAACACCAAAAATAAATAAATAATATAATGCTTATTTAATAATGTTTATTTTATAAATCACATATATTATGCTGTCACATATATTATTTATATAAACATTTTATATTATTTTTGTTATAATATGTCACATATACATATAACACATACATAATTCTATATATGCATAACACATATATGTACACCACATATATATACCACATGTATAATTTTATTCATCATGTTATATAGTATTTATAGATATATAGATATGTATGTTTATATATATTAGTTCTATGTCATAATATGTATTACACCTAGATGTGCATCACATATTTACATATCACATATTATGCTACACATATGTGTGATACAATTATTATTTTATGTTGTAAGCACACATAACTGTGATATATTATTTAGACATATCACATATATGTGGTACCTGTTATAGCATAGAAACAGTACATAAATATATAATATAAAATACAAAATATAATATGAAACATATACATATAATGTAAAATATGTAACTATAATACAAAATACATTGAATATACATGTAGTATAATTTATTATTATAAATATAACATAATTTATAATAGATATGAATATATAAATATATGAGTGATGCAAAGTATAAAAGAGCCCTTTCTGCCATTATGTATTTCTCTAGTTCTTTGATAAATTTAATTATTTTTCAAGAAAGAGTCTTAATTCTCTGATTCAGCTTTATTTTCTACAGTTTCAAGTTTTACCAAACAGGCACTGTTAAATGTGTTACTGAAAAAGACATCAGATTATCCTTCATCTGTCCATGCAAAAGCATTCTGTCAGTCTTGCCACAGCCTAAATTTTTATTTCCACCCCAAAATTTATCCATTAAGATCTTAACCCTTACAGTGATACTGTTATCTCTCAGAATTTCAAAGGGGTGACTACATCATGAGGGCAGAAACCTCACCACTGGACTGAGTGCCCTTTTAAAAAGACCCAAGAGAGCTTTTGCCATGTAAGAAAACAGTGAATTACCAGGCTTCTCATTGTCCTGCATTGTAAGAAATAAGTTTCTGTTTTATAATGTTCTCATTTTATGCTATTTTATTATAACAGTTCAAATTAGCAAAGTTAGCTCATTTTAATTTTTATCTATTTATTTGAGTAAATTCCATCTTAAGGACATATTATAATATGCTAATTTGGGGGGCATATTTGATAATTACTTTTTCAATTTCATCCTTTAAGTTAATAAAGTCTTGGGAATTTCCTATTGTATGGAAAAACAGATGACTCCACTTGCAGATAATCATTAGTACTCACTTATTTTAACAATAATTACTTACATGTGGCAAAAAATAGCTCTCCTCTCACTAAGGCCCACCACTCTCCACCCCTCTAACCTTTTCTTTCATCTAAAAGAAAGAAATCAGTTGTTTATTTTAAAGTAGCCTTGAAAATCATTTAAGCATAATTAAAGCATGTGATATCCTGTAAGCATGTATTATATTGTAATATTTTCTGCCAAGAATTGAATTTGCTAAGCATGACACATTTATTGCTGGCAGTAGATGTACCAAAACCTACCAACACCAGGGAATTAATAAATACCACAGCCCTCCTATGGAGCAAGTTGCATGAATATTTAATAGGAAATGCATGATGAATTTCTTGCATGATTATGCAGAAAACATTTGGGAATGCTTGCAGCTGTTCCATGAACTAGCTAAGTCTCTTTCTCCCATCTCTTTCAATCTTTATCAATCTCAATATTGTACTTTAACTTCAACAGTAAGCTATCTCCATTGATGAGGATTTCAGACACCTGTCAACATTTTAGGAAATGTGTGACTCTTCACATATGCTCTGCGTGTGTGTGTGTGTGTGTGTGTGTGTGTGTGTGTGTGTGTGTGTGTGTACCTTACAGTTTTCAGTGGCACATATTGAAGGAACAACTGAGAGCTGCTTGGAGAATAGTGGGGCCATGGGGAAATGACTCAAAAGAGGAGGTAAAAGAAGCTAAAAAGTAGCAGCTGCCATACTTTTGGGTGTGTCAACAAACTGCAATTCAACCAATGCCACATGAACAATACAATCTAATCTAATATTAGTAGGATTTTTTTAGATTTTTTTTTTAGCATTTCAAAAATTTTTCCCTCTTTCAAATGAATTAACTATTCTTTTAACAATTCCCCTGTTCCCATGTATCTTTTCAGCGGGTTAAACAAACCTTTAATATTTTTTTATGTTTCTGGTATGTTCATAAAGTTGAAAGGCATAACACCAAAGGAATTTGTTTTAAATGAAGAATTAGAAGAGTGTTCATCACAGTGTTTGAGCAGCGAGGTCAGATCAGCATGTGGTGAAAACCAGTTGGTTTGAGTACTCCTTTTTTTTCCATAAATTTTTTATTGTAGTTAATAGAAGGGTTACATTATATTCACCAGATAGAAGGTGCATTACTTCACGTACATTGATACATTTTCTCATGTCTTGGTCCCCATTTCCGTCCCCAACCCCAGCCCCCATCTTGTTTTCCTCCCTTCCCTATCCGACTTCAAATAACTAAATACACATATATACAATATATCAGATAATCAGATGAAATACTGTAACAATATGAGATAACCAAGGAACAGCAAAAGAGATGAGAGATAACATAGTACATTATATGTACTCTATGGCTCACTATATGTACTCATTATATGGCTTTTTTTTCTATATCCTGGAGGTCCTTTCATTTAGTGTCATTGTATATGGCCTTATGAATCTAGATTTTGTTTTGTTGTAAATCTCTGCTAGGAGAGCCTAAGGTTTCTACTGATCATGACAAGTGAGGGAAGCCATTGAACCCATGTTCCTTTGAGTCTGGGTTACTTCACTTAATATGATTTTTTTCTAAGTCTTTCCATTTCCTTACAAATGAAGGCAATTTCATTCTTTCTGAGAGCAGCATAGAATTCCATTGTATATAAATATCAAATCTTGATGATCCAATTATCAATTGAAGGGCATCTGGGTTGGTTCCATATCTTTGCTATGGTAAATAGTGCTGCAATGAACATCATTGTGCTAGTGGATTTAGTATGTCCTTGTTTCTGGATGATTGAGTAAATGCCATGTAGAATGCCTAGGATCAAGAAATCTAATAACAACAGATGCTGGAGGGGATATGGCCAGGAGGGATCACTACTACACTGTTGGTAGGAGTGAAAACTTGTTCAACCACTATAGAAAACAGTATGGCAGTTCCTCAAAAGACTAAACATAGAACTCCCCTATGACCCAGCAATTCCACTACTTGGGTCCTCCAGACTTTTAAAGGGCATCTCTCTAAAACAAAAGCAACTCTTCAATCCGTTTCATATCAGACACTCAACATCACATTCCAAAGAGTGGGGATTCCAGAAAATTCTCAAACTCTGGATACTCCATAAACAAAACAGGGTTATTAAAATCATTGGAGGGAACTCAATTATATGGAGATTTTAGAAAATTTAAAAAATCAACTTTATTTTCAATTAGCATGTAATAATAATATGCAGGGATTTCATTATGATAATCCCATAGATGTAAAAAGTGTATTTTGAACAAGTTCATTTCCTTTAGTATATTTTTGTACTTTCCTCCCCCATTGTTTCAGTGTTTGGTGGGTTTCATCATGCTGTCTTCATACAGAAATATGAAACGTACTTTGATCCTCTTTACCTCAGTATGCAAGGAGTACACAATGATGGGGTTTTGACAATGGGCTATGGTATTTCAATGAATTGCGGATGGCACAATTATTCTGTCTTCTAACAATTAAGTACTTACTAGATACCCTTAAAGAGTTGGCATCCCTTACATTATCAAGTGTTGATTATACTCTTGGCTTGCAAACAAGAAAAAAATCCTCCTTAATTATGTATTTGTTCCCCAAATGTGTCAGAGAAATGAGTTGGGCTTCCTAAAATGGCAGCTTTATTTATAGCTCTTGCATTTTGGACTCTATTTTCGGGAAGAGACAGAGAGCTCTGCAACCACAGGATCAATACATCTTCACTGAATCAAATGATTCTGTGCAGAGAAAATTTAAACAAAAGAGAATACAGTTAAAATCCCAAAGCTCCAGGATACCCACTCAGGTTGAACAGGAATAATACTAGAAAGCAATAATCATTTTCAAATAGTTAATGCATCCTATAAATGAAAAATTTTATGTGTTGGGTCCCTGATAGTTTCACAGTAGAACAAATGCCTAATATGTAAGCATTAAAAAAAAGTTTTCAGAAAGTCAAAGAATAGCCCATTACACAGGGCAGGATTAGCTCATTACCTAGGATGTGCAAAGCAACATTCAAAGCTTTTAGAGAAACACAATACCAAAACTTTCCAGATCCACACAGAACACATTCTGTTGTTAATGGATGAACGTCCATCCTTGAATAAGGGCAGAATGTTTACTGGCAGTCATAGTACTCTTTAGAGACACAACTTGAGGTAAAGCCTCACAGTATCTCAGTGTTCCTTTTTGTCAAAATCTAGGATGCAATAAATTTTTATTCCCCCCCAAATAAAAACAAGCAAAATACTGTATGCTAGCATTAAACTAAATCCAAATATAAGAGTCCATCTCTGGTACTTTCAGGATTTTCCTATGCAGGCAGAACTGTGTATGCTCAAAAGGAAAGCTTACATGCTTTTGTTATGCTGCAATGAGAAAACAAAAAATACCACAATCTAACCATTACAATATTATTTTTTAATTTGTTTTATTGTAAAGATGATTTACAGAGGGGTTGCAGTTCTATAAGTAAGTAAATGAGTACATTTTTTACACTTCTTTTTGAGCAGTGTTACCCCCTCCCTCATTTTCTCCCACTCCCCACACGTGGTACAATTCATTTCCAATGCATTATCTATTGCATAGCACTGTTGAATCGATTCACCCTTTGTGCCACTGTTTCTGCAATCCCCCTTCCTTTCCCCAAAGCAGATAAACTTATATACAAGACAAAGGGTATAGAAAAAAAAACAGTGACAACAGGGAATAAACCAAAGGGAAGAAAAGAAATAACTACAAACAGTACAGTAAGTGGATCCAAAACCGCAATGTATGGTCAGAAACCCTGAAAATATTACAAGAAGGGATAAGCAGAACACTAGAGCTCAGGTTAAAACTTCCTAAATAAAGATCCAGAAATACAATTAATCAAAGAGAGGCTGGAAAAATGGGATTTCATTAAAATGAAGTGTTTTCTGCATGGCAAAGGACATAGCTAGCAGGAAAAAAAGAAAGCCCACAGATTGGCAGATCTTTACTAGCTGTACATCAGACAAGGGCTTCATGTCTAAAATATACTTAGAGCTCAAAAAACTATACTCCCCAAAAACAAATCCTCAGAGAAACAACCCCATCAATAAGTGGGCTAAAGACTTAAAGGGAGACTTCTCCAAAAAAGAAACAAGATTGGTCAATACACACATTAAGAAATGTTTGACGTCTCTGGCCATAAAAAAGAAAAGCAAACCAAAAAAAAAAAACCATTGAGAGTACACTCCACTCCAATGAGAAGAAAATGAAGAATAACAGATGCTGGTGGGAATGTGGCCAAGGGAAACACTACTGTACTGTTGGTTAGGATTGTAAACTGGTTCAACCATTCTGGAAAGTAATATTGAGGTTCCCAAAAGGCTAAACATAGGGCTCCCCTCTGACCCAGTCATCCCACACCTGGGCATTAATCCAAATGATCACAAAGCAGTCCCCACTAATACTACCAGCACAACCATGTTCATTACAGCATGATTTACCATATCTAAGATATAAGATCAACCCAGAAGCCCCTCAGTGGAAGAATGGATAAGAAAATGAGATGTTTATATTTAATGGAATTCTATGCTTCTGTAAGAATGGCAGTACTCCTTTTATAAGGAAATGGAAAGACTTGGTAAAAAAATTATATTAATTAAGCAAAATAAGCCAGACCCAGGGAAACATAGGCTACATGATTTCCCTTATTTGTAATAATTAGAATATGTCTACACATCTACAGTTTAGCCCAATGTATAGTAAAAGAAAAATAGAATATTATTTATAATGGGAAAATGTAAACTTTAGCTTGTGATGGTGACCTAATATAAGCCTCAATTAGAATTTGTGAGGCTGATGCAAGGGAGAATTCTATTTCTAATGGTCCTAAAAGATATTTATTTTTAAACTTTACACTATCAGTTTGAACCAATTGTAATAATCAAAATATCTATACTAATTCATAAAGAAAAAAGGTTCATAAGGAAATCATATTTATCACTTCTTGTATCTTGCAGTTAGTTCAGTGTTACCCTTCACATAAATGAGAATAGGATTCTTTTCTTTCCAAAGGATCAATATTTTTGGAATTAATTTGAAGTATTTTAGCTTTTATATTTGAAAACTACAAATTTCTAAAGAAATCTAATGGCCACCCATTGGGACGGGTCCAAAGCATCACCACCAGCTTTCTGTTGGTTGCATGGGTATTTTATTATATTGACTCATTAAAACTCCTTATTTGTATTTGCATTTTACTCCTGGGCAATTTTACAACATAAAATAGTGATAAGCTTGCAGACTGATCCTCCTCATTATGTTTAATCATAACTGCAATAAGGGAGATCACTGTATCATGCCTCCATCTCAAACATGCTGCACTGATTCTAAAATGGAATCACTACCTTACAATAGCCTTGGCACATATTGTCCCCATCTCTCTCTTTGTTTCATAATGAGCTCTTGAAACATAAAATAAAAGGCAGAGAATAAGCTTGGAGAGGTCCCCATATTTAATGAGAATGCATGATTAAAACTGAGGAAAAGCTTTATTGAAAGCAAGTGGGTGCAGACAGAGAAAGAGGGAAGAGAATGGATGAAGACTATTAAAGGGATAGTTAATTTGTGGCTGGCCCACACTTCTCTGCTTTGAGCCACTCTGCATGCTTTATTTCAAGAAGGCCTCCACACTCTCTGGGGTTGGTCTCCTGCACATTACAGCTTATAGTATAGTTTCACAGAGCTAATGTTTCAGTTTCTGGCAGAAGTTACTAATTTTCTTATGGTAATGAAAAACACACATCAGCTCCCTTAAACTCTCCAAAGCAGCATCAGTTTAGCCACTAATCGCAGCACTTTGGGGGCATTGGAGGGAGAGAAAGGAGTGATTCTAATAGAAATGATTGGGATGGGGCTTCTTTGTAGTGGTCTTCTAAATGGAAACATTTGAGACTCCTGCCTTGAGTTCTCATGAATTTTCAGAAACTGCAAGCTCCTGGGAGCACCAGAGCAGGAGGAAATCATGGAACGTGAGCTTAGTAGACAGAAGGAAGAAAGTTTGCCCCTCAACTTCTAACCCTTCTAGAAGGGACTGAAGATACATCCATCTGACGTGAAGCTATTCCTGTTCACATGGACTTCTTCATCTGACACTTCATACCTGAGAATATTTTAATGAATCGCACAAGCACAAATACAATAAATTGACTCCTTATGAAACAATATTTTAAGCAACCAGAGGACTATAAGAAGCTAAAAATTCCCCCCCCCACACACACACACAAAGGAAAAAAAGACTTTGGAAAAATCACCAGAAATTTTTCATTTTGTTTTCTCCCCTTATTCTGAGCCCATTCAGAACCTTTGCCATCTTAGTTACTAATGAATAAAAGTCAGTTGTACTCAATAGAATAAGTCTTATGAATAAGCCCAGAAATATCACAAAAGAATTGAAGACTCCATTCCACACACTATCTCAACTTGTGCATATTCAAAACACATATGCTCTGCAAATATTTTATTAATATTTCCTAAAAAAAAACATGAACCAGGCAGGAAGCCTGTGCATAATGCATTGATTTCCAAGTCTTATTTGTGGCTGTTTTGAGGCTAGAGAGTGTGTCTGTGCTGGGTGGAGTGGTAAAATGGATGTCTATTGTTTAAGATTTAAAAGGCCCCATTATCATTCAGACTCAGTAAGGTTTTGCCACACAAAACTGAGTACCAGGCCAGCAGGCAACTGATGCAAGTAGCAAGAGGTGAGCTGCCACATTCCTTCCATGTTAATAAACCATATTCCGGCACTCAGGAGGAATCCTAGCACAGTATGGGAGCAAATAGGATTGATTAATCAGAACTACTGTTAACTCTAATTATAGACTTCCCCCAAGTTTCAAAATAAATGGATGCTTTGGCAATGCAGCAATGTTTTGTAGATTAAATTTTGTATTTCTACTGCTTTCTCTTATTCTAATTGAAGTTGAGTTTTGATAGAAAAAAATGTCTGATCCCATTAAAAGATGTAATGAGAGAAAGATCCCTATTCAGTTTTCTACTTTCCATCCTGTAGACTTAAGCTCTGTCTGAAGACTTTCAGAGGTCAGGAACACGATGCTGGCCCTAGCTCTGCGAGTCAGTACATACAGAATCTTAAGTTGGTCAGTTCCCTTGTCTGCCCAAGTCAAAGCAATGGTCTAGATCACTTCATTGCACAGATAGGAAGCCATTGATGCTTAGGAGAACTGTGAGAAATATGGGCTCTCTCTCCAGAAAAGTGCATGAACACACACGCACAGGGACTGTAGTGTACACCAGTAGACTATTCAAAACTATAATGCAATGGAGATTTATTTGACCTTAAAGAACACAATTGCATCATTTGCAGGAAAATGGTGGAAAGAAGTGGAAATCATAGTAAGCAAATAATCTACACATAAACAAGTATCTCATGTTTTCTGTCATATGGAGAATAAAAGAAGTGTTTTTAATAATAGATATAAAGGACAGGAAAAGGACTACTGGGGTTATAGAGATAAGAAAGATACTGGGGATGAATATGATTAAAGTACATTAAGTATATGCTTGAAATATCATAATGAAATACATTTCAGAATTTAATTTAAAAAACAGTAAATGCTTTGAAATAATAGAATTCCATGTTTCAAACTTTGAAGAAGATCATTCAAGGTAATCTGAACTTTAAAATCTTCTATGATTTTGGGTTTGTGAAAAGCTTTCCACAGAATGATCATAGATTATAGGTATTAAATTTAAGTATGTTTCCAGGTCAGTTCTTGACAGGTCAATATGTCTAGATACCCCTTTCCTTATGCCAGCTGCCTCTGTACTGTCTGGGTTGGACAGGGAGAAATTCTTTAAATAACACACACTCTGGTACATCAAACACCAATCTACACCAAAGAATGTAAATATAGGCATATTCAGCAATGGGTCTAAGAAGTAATCTCACTCAGGAGGGATGTCACAGAGACCACACGTCATAAAAAACATTGCACTTCACAGCCTCCCATCAGCAGAGTGTCTGTGACATTCTATGTTGTACTGTTTCAATATGACATCACTTGCCAACATTGACAGTAGTACATTGGAGTTTTTTCTACTTACTACTCTCTATTACTACTGCTACTACTATTTTTTGACACACAAAAACAAGCTATTTGACATATTGCCTTTTTCTCGGGTTCTGAAGTTTGAACTCTGTACTTAGATGCTTTCCCTGAGCTTGGTTTGCTCAAGGCTAGCACTCTACCACTTGAGACAGAGCACCACTTCTGGCTTTTTTGTGTGCTTAATTGGAGATAAGAGTACCCCAGTACGTTCCTGCCCAGGCTTGCTTTGAACCTCAATTCTCAGATCTCAGCTTCCTGAGTACTTAGGATTACAGGTGTGAACCACAGGCACCCAGCAAAATGCCAGTTTTTAAAACTATTTTTTTAAGCAATTTAAGCTCTCATGCTCATTTCTAACACTCATCCTTGATACTGCAATCTTTCTTTCACTTCTATTTATCCTATACTTAAAGCAAGGACTTGGGAGTTAGAGAGCACGAAGGCAAGAATGAAAATGAGGATGAGGTAGAATGAGGATAAGACAGGATTGATATTCAGACCTAAGAATTTTCAATTTCAATATTACTGAATCCACCTGCTTCCCTTTACAAATCTTAGCAAAGTTGAATACTAAGGAGTGTCTTTAGGTTCCATAAAGTCCATATATATGTAAAGACATCTTTAGTCTCCCTTTCAAGAATAACTTGAGGAAATTAACTCGGAATTACTTTAGAAATTTTAATATGTCTGGCAACGATCCATCAAAAAAGATACAGTAGCAAGTATTAAGTCAACTTGTGTCTACCTAATATAGCTGAGCTGAAGTTCATCCTAGAATTATTGTAAGCAGCTGTGCTAGAATAACAATACTATAATTGGGAAAGATATGATCATTCATATAACCAAATTTGTTTAGCCTTTACCAAAGCTAACTCAATAGAAAAATAAGAAAGAGACTTGAAGATATACTTCAAGAAAGAAGATACCTAATGCCAAAAATTATATCAGGAAAAACTGTCCAAACTCATTAGTCAGGAAAATGCACTCCCATCCTACTGTTTACCACAGCCCACTAGAAGTCAGAAAAGTAAGAAAGCTGGCAGGAGGAATTGTATCCCAGTTATGAAGGAATCAGGACTTTCATACATTGATGATGGAAACACCAAAGCTGAAGACATCCTTGCACCCAGCAATTTCACTCAGGTATATATCCAAGTGGAAGGCAATTATGTACCAAAACTATGGATAAAGAATGCTTACAGTGCCATTACTCATAGTAGTCTCAATCTAGTAATAAATGTTTATCAATACTGGACTGGATAAATATACTGTAGTATATTCAAACAATGGCAAACCAAATGACAAACTACACTTACATGCAACAGAACTAGTAATTTCACAAACACTGTGTTGGTCTCTTTTGACACAAAGACTATAACTGTGAGAATCCATTTATATGATTTTCAAAGGGCATGCTCACAGGGCTGTCATTTTCTATCTCTAGTAACTGGCTGTCCTATAATGGGCAGTTTCTGCTGGATTTGCCAGGTCCCTGATGTCAAAGCATCAGAGACACATGGTTAATGCAGAGCTCTGACAAACCCGGAGGACAAGCCACAGAAAATTAGGAATCATGATGATCACTAAATTTGGTTTTGTCAAATAAATCACCAAATGACACCTGAATTTCTGTTAGACTGGGATTATACATTTGTTACTCCTCCCTCCCCCCACCCCAGTTGTGGGGCTTCAACTCTTGGGCCTGGACATTGCCCCTCTCTACACCTGGAGCCACAGTGCTGCTCCTGATTTTCCAGTGATTAATTGGAGATAAGAGTCATATGGACTTTAGTGCCTGGGCTGGCTTTGAACCACTATCCTCAGATCTCAGCCTCCTGAGTAGCTATGATTACAGACGTGAGCTACTGCACTGCGCTATAGTTGTTACTTTTTAATTTTAATACATCAGGATTAATCTCTCCCTACATGTGAAATCCTACATGTGAAAATGAAATCATATTTCCAAAATAAGAAATTCTGAATGTATTTGTACCTGTGCATAATAATGCCTGTGTATTAGCTGGGAGAGGTGGCTCATGCCTATAATCCTAGCTACTCAGGAGGCTGAGATTTGAGGATCAAGGTTCAAAGCCAGCCTGGGCACAAAAGGACCTGTGACTTATCTCCAATTAAGCTCTATAAAATGGGAAGTGGGGCTTGGCTCATGGGTAGGGTGGTAGCCTTGAGCTGAAGAGCTCAGGGACAGTGCCTAGGCCAAGTTCAAGCCCCATGACCCACAAAATAATAATAATACCTGTGTATTTGTACCTGTATAAACTGTATCTATGTCTTTGCTTTCTGTGGTTTCAGTTATCCATGTTCAACTCTGATCTGAAAAATATTAAGTGGAAAATTCCAAGCTCTACAATAAATACACGTCTTAATTGCATAGCGCTCTGAATAGTGTGATGAAATCTTATTCCACTCCCACTCCATTCCATGCGAGTCATAAATCATCCCTTTGTGCAGCACAGCCATGCTGTACATATTACATGTCCATTAGTAACCATCTAGGCTACTAGAATACTATAGAAAAACACGATGCTTGTGTTCAATAGCTCCCACCCCAAGTCCTTTATCACAAGGCCTACATTACTTACCTCGTCACTTACACATTTTATTACCATGTATCATCACAAGAAGTCTGGTACAATTCAACAGAATGTTTTGAGAGGTAGCATGAGACACCATGAATACTCACATCATTTTATTGCAGTGTTGTAATTAATTATACTATTTTGCTAGTCAATATTGTTATTTATTTAACTGGGTTCATTTTTTATTTTTTATTTTATCGTAATTAATAGAAGGGTTACATTATATTCACCAGATAGAAGATGCATTACTTCAGAAACATTGATACCCTTTCTCATGACATGGTCCCCATTTCCCTCCCCCCACCCCTACTCATTTTGATTTCCCCCCTTCCCTATCCAATTACAAATAACCAATTAAGCACATATAAAATATGTCAGATAACAAGGTGAAATACTGTAACAATATGATATAACCAAGGGATAGCAAAAGAGATAAGAGATAACATAGTACATTAAGGACAACAATCACTCATATGGCTTTTAACTGGGCTCATTTTAAATCAAACTTTATCATAGGTACACATATATGTTGAAAATAAATATTATTTATAGGATTTGATAGTATAAATTGCTTTTTGGTTGTAGGAAATTTTCCACCAGATCTCCCAAACATAAAGGGAAAATACTGACTTTGAATAGCATGGAAGCAACTCAGCCAGAAATAAGCATTAAGCACCTTTTTCTCCACAAGGGCTATTTGTCTGATACTTATATTTTGGGAGGTCAATAAATAAATCTCATGTTTATGTCAGCATCCCTACCTCAAGATTCATATGTAAATATACCATTGTAAATATAGAGAATAATTTATCATTATATATAATTTACTATTAGTGGTTTAATCTAAAATAATGGCCAACAAAGGTCATTCTAAGTCTTTCATTTTACTGGCGCTGTAAAATATTATCTTTAGTTGGTGTGGTGAAGAGAATAGATCTGGTCTAGGCCTATGCTTATTTTTCTTCTGCTGCTAATCACTAAGAAGTAGAAGATGTTGGACAGTGGTGGTATTGTGTGGAAGACTTTGGTGAGTTTAGAAAATCAAGGTAGAGGACCAGCAAAAGCTGGCAAAGTACTAAATAAGAGTGATGCATAATTAATACAAAAAAAGGGCAAGAGGGAAAATCTTCTGTGAACATTTTGAAAACACTGCTACTTTACTCATAATCAAGGCAATCACTACCTGCTTTAAGCATACAGCACTTCTGGGTAGACCTCCACAGAGTCTGGGGAGCTTTGAGAGGCCCCAGAGTGGTTAATGGGAGAATTAGCACAATTCAGAAAAGACATTAATTAGGTCAATATGCAGTTTTGAAAAACTTTAGCACCTCTCCAATGCTATTAGTGAATTAATGACCCCAGTTGCTGAACAATAAGCAAAAATTAACTCAAAAATTTGGGGTGTTAAAGCCAACTTTAAGAGGGTAAGCCTAAAGAGAGAGCTAACAAAGTTAGAAAATTGCACTAAGAATTAATAGAAGTGTATTTATGAATTATAAAAACAAAATGAAATTAGGAATCTTTTATAAAGGAGTCATCAGCACAAACTTTACAACTGAAAGAAAAGAATGAAAATGCCTGTTGGTAGTGATCATAACTAAAGACAATGTGTAACTTCTCAAAAAAACCCAAAAGAAATCCTAATTCACATAGAAAATAAGAATTTAACCAATAAAAAATAGAAATGAGATACATTCCAATAAATTGCTGACTTCCCAAATAAAGCAAGTCTGGCACCAAGTTGCCATCATCAGGATGTAGCATTATGTCCATGGAACCTCTCTTGAGACATTCCAGAATCCTAAGATCCTCTGATGTTAGCCAACATGGGCAAGGCCTGTCTCTAAATTCCATGGTCAATCCATGGCCCCTGCTCCTTCTACTACTACTTGGTGTTGCCATAGTCCCTTCTTCTTCACTCTGTTAGACAATGCTGGTCCTGGACAGACAGAACTGTTCTTTTTCAGCAGTGCAGGGAGGGAAGGAGGGAGGGAGGGAGGGAGGGAAAGAAAGAAAGAAAGAAGGAAGGAAGGAAGGAAGGAAGGAAGGAAGGAAGGAAGGAAGGAAGGGAGGGAGGGAGGGAGGGAGGGAGGGAAAGAAATAAAAAGGGAAAGAAAAGAAAAAAGATAAAAGGGAAGGAGGAAGGAAAGAGAAAGAATGAGTGAAAAAAGGACTGAGGAAGAGAAGGAACGGAAAGAAAAAGAGCAAGAACAAAAAAAGAAAGGAAGGATGCATGAGAGAGAGAGAAAAAGAAGAGAAATAGACATATTAGTTAGATGATTGACAGATAGATAAGATCTAAGGAGAGTTCTTAGAACACTCATCTGGTTCACTGTCCTTTATTGACCTTTTGTGGGCCTCATCCCACATATCCTCATATGTGCTGGAAACATCTAGTTAGTTGGTAAGACTGTAATGCTGTGACTCTGTTAGCCTGAGAGCTCTTCACTGGATAGGCACATACAAAGGTTTTACTGAAACAGGGATTCATAAAAATTTAAGTGACACAAAAAGAGGGAGAAAGAAGCTATGTCTTTTTGGAACACCAAGGAGACTCTAGGTCATCTCACTGACATTGAACTTGGTTCTCTCAGTTCCTTCATCTCAGCTTAGAAAGGGAGTGAAGAAAGCTGCCAATGAAAGAAAGACTTATGAGTTTGGGTTTTTAAATTTTTTTTAAATTTGTTATTGTCGGGTAATGTGTAGAGGGGTTACAGTTACATTTGCCAAGTTGGAGGTACAATACTTCTCACACATTGATACCACTTCTAGTGTTTTGGTTTTTTTTTTCAGTATCTTTTTCAATGTTTTAATCTTGTCCCTGCCAATAATGCTGTGGAATCTGTAATCTTTATGCAAGATCAGCATTCTTCGTATTTTAAACTGCAGTGATACAACACAGTGTTTAAACTCTTTTGTTAAAAAACAAAAAGGATACCATGCTATTCCCTAGACAATAACTAATAAATACACTCCATACTACCTGACATGTGACCTCAAGTATTCCCATTGGGCTGCTTCTCACCCAAAACTGTAAAGTGAATAGTACCAGGGACTCAAAAGCCCTTTGGACTGTTGTTAATATTACAAAAAATGTGCCTATGATTGGAAATATGAAGTTACTGAATTCCTTTCAATGCATGAACTTGAGTAGCTAAAAGAAAACCACATTCTTGCTTTCTTTATAGCCTGGGCCTCTCACCCTTTTCTCTTTCTTAAACAGAATGAACAGCTGGCCACTTTTTAAAGGTAACACTGGATATTCTTGGTCTTCTGTGTATGTGTATGATTTGTAGTCTTAACAGCTAATTGTCATAATGATGGGAATCTATCAAAAGTTTATCCAGATAAGACACGGCAGTTCACTTATACAATCTCATCTACTCAGGAGGGATAACTGAAAGGAAACATGACTTGAAGTCAGTCCAGCTCCCCACAAAAGTCAGTGAAACAAGATCCCATTTCATCAATACACTAATATGTTATGTACCAGCGATCCCATACATGAGAAGCCTAAATGGGAGTATAATGGTCTGAGGCATGATCAGTCAAAAACATGAGTCCTATCTGAAAATAACCAAAGTTAAAAAGTGTAATGGGTGTTGTCCAAATGGTGCAACACTTGCAAGCACAAGCCATTCACTTCAAATTCTAAGTACCTCCGAAAAATGCATTAATCATGAAGTCTATCCAATAGTTTGTCCTCAATCAACTGTGAAACTAAGGAGTTACCAAAATACAGTAACATGTCTGAGTTCTAGAAATTACGATTGATTTAAGTTCTCTTCATATTATAGAAACCTTCCAATGAGAATGGGTAAGAAAAACAAAACCTGTGTAATAACTTTGCATGTATCAGGCCCTTTGCTAATAATTTTCCAAACATGATGTCATTTAATCCCTCCTGCAAAACTCAGAAGTGATGCTCAAAACAGTCTATAATAGCTATAATACTGGCACTGTTAATTAATTTAATAGACACCTAAGCCATCCATCCCCTCTAGGCACTGTACCAGGCTGGTGTATAACTGGCTGAATATTTAGCACATTTTTGTAGATGAGAAAACTTAGGCTCAGGGAGATTAAACAACCTTCACAAGACACCCAGGAATAAAAGAGATGGAATTCGAACACAGATTTGTCTGATTCCAACACTTGAAATATTTTTTTTCAATCTGGCTATTTTTAGAATGATCATTTCTTTAGTAAGACTATTTGTGCTCCCTTAGTTAGATAAAACTGATTCATGAAGCTATGAGCTGGTGGCTCACACCTATAACCCACTGGCTGGAAAAGCTAAGATTTGAGAATCATGGTTTCCACCCATGTCAAGCAAATAGTGAGTTTCTTATTTCCAAATAAGAAGCAAAAAGTCACAAGTCTTGGAGGTAACAGCAAGAGTATGAGGCCCTGTGTTCAGTGCCCAGTATATACTTAAAAAAAAGTAAATCATGACAAAACCATGTTGAACCCTCACACCATCTTCTGTGTCAGCCCTGTGATCTTCTCACTTATATTCCCTGGCATCATGAAGCTCTTCCCCTGTTGAAAGTCTTGAAACTCTCTAGCCCTTGCTCTAGCTTCATGCCTTCACAATCGACTGTAAACTCCACCAGGCCTGTGAATCTTACACTCTGATCAGTGTATGTGTCTAATAATCACCCAGCCTTTGCTTATGCTCTATGTCCAAAGTGGCCTCTACTTGTGAGACTCAGATTCCCCTCATATTGTACAGTTCATTTGCCTGATCCTATCAAAATCTTACCAGGGGCAGTTTGGTGGGACAAATGGCCCCAACTTTCTGTACATCTATGGTTTTCCACAATGGTGGGCTAAAGGCAAATGGTTGGCAATACTTCAGTTTCCTTCCTATTAGACCCAGAAGATCCAAGACATCATTATTGGGCTGGCTATAATGTAAGACCAAGTGGGAAAATAGATGAAGTCACTCGAAACTAAGACAGGAGGTGGACGACAGAGATAAAATCAGACATCTAGAGGGATCAGTCTGCTTCTCTCACTAGCCTCATTATGCATAGTTCCCAAGGTATGTCTTCCTTTCATGTAATTATATTGTTTTAAATCAGTTCTCCTTCTCTGAGTTAGCTGGAATAGGTCTTTCCTGAAGACGGAGCTCATCTTGGAAATGAGGTTTCTCAGCTTACTGGACAAGATTTAATGTCTTCCGGCTTGACATTCCACTAACCCTTTTTAGATCTGCTTCAGCTTTGGCATTTTAGCTTCAATTAATGTTAATTATGCATATATCTGTCTCCTGCTTTTCCTTTGACTAAGTTTGTTCATCTCTCTCTCAGTACCTTGTAAAATCTGGTACACACTACTAACACATGTTGCTTGAATTGGGCATGCTTTGGGATGTCAATAACCATATCGCTAAATGGGTCTTGTAGAAATATATTAATGCCATGCCATAAAAGGCTTTACCATTACTACCTCCCCAACTCTTGGGTGTCTGTTCTAAAGGAGATAAAGAAAGAAAGGGGAAATAATGATGCTTAGTCAGACCTTTACACTCTGCTTTCTTTCTATAGTGTAGTATTACTGCTATTCAGTGACTTCTTCCAAGGGACTATGTTCCCCAGCCTCCTTTATATCTAGAGTTACTGTGTAGTTTTTCTCACAGACTATAAACCTGGTTGTAAGGACCATACAACAGGAAAGGAGACCAAGTCATTGCCAAATCTCAATGGTATTGTTTGATGTTGTGCCCCTCAAAGTTCCATGGAAAAAGAGTTAGTTCCCAACATAACACTTCTAAGTGCTAGGGGAGCCTTCAGGAGGTGGGGCTAGCAAGAGGTCTTTAGGTCATTGACAGTGTTTCTTGAAGGGGGTACTGTGTGACCCCTTCCTTTTCCTTTCTTTTAGTCCTTGGCTATGAGATAATGAGTGGCTTGTTTCTCCACATGCTTCCACAATAGTATACTGCCTTGCCACAAACCAATGCAATGAGGCTAACCAGACCTAAACTAAAATCTCTGAAGATATGAACCAAAAGTTTCTCATTAGAAACTGGTGATCTCAGGCATTCATTGTAGTAATACAAAGTTAACCAACAAATCCAGGAAAGGCTGCTGCCCAGAAAAAATCTTTTGGTGGATTGAGACAAAGCATGAAAAGGAAATTTTAATTGAATTAAACTACTGGGAATTTAGAGTTTATCTGATACAGCTATTGATGAATTAAACAAATAGAATATGTTAGAAACCTATTTAATTTCCTTTAGCCTTTTGTTCTCTCTATGGTATCCATTAATTGATTGACAGGATTTTATCACTATTTTAAAGCCTTTATTGGGATCTTACACATATTTTTAAATTAAATTTTTTGATGTTACCAGGATAGGTAGTGGCATAGTCAAGGATTCTTCTAGATTCGTGTTTAGAAGGCCTGAAATAATCTCTGGGTAATTAAGATGACCTAACTCAAGGTGATCTGAAATATGAATAGTTTCTAGATGCCCATCTGAAGCAAACAAGCTTTCATCTTTTAGAGACTGCACCCCATCATTGATTCTTCAGCAGAAAATAGATGTTAGCTTCATTGTTCCTGTTGTAGTTCATTTTAATCATTAACATATTTGATTCAAGTCAACCAAATAAGCCCACTGGAGTATTTCATCAAGAACTCCAACAGCCATGGAAATTATGTTATATATTATCAAAAACAATTTGCAAAATTGTGATGATCAAAACAGATGGGGCAGATCTACAATGTAACTAATATGTGGCAGGGTCATTTTTAACTTCTTTTGTGAAACTGAAACCTTTGAATTAATAGATCTACTAAAGTTCTGGAGAAAATCATGGAAAGGATAACACACCAAGTTTAATGGATATCTTACATGCACTAGCATGTATCTAGAACAAGAGTGTGGTTTGGATTCAATGCCTTGTTTTCTTTGCACCTTAGCCACAATCTTCAGCTTACGAATCAAAAGAATCCCATTCATGGATATCATACCGCATTCCTTAAGATGTCCTAAAGCCATATTTTTTCCATATATATTTATTGTAATTAAAAGAAGGGTTACATTATATTCACCAGATAGAAGGTGCATTACTTCACATTGATACCCTTTCTCATGTCTAGGTCCTCATTTCTCTCCCCCCACCCTCACCCCTCATCTTGTTTTCCCCCCTTCCCTATCCTATTTCAAGTAACCAAATGCTCATACATACAATATATCAGATAACAAGGTGAAATATTGTAACAATATGAGATGATTTTAAGTCTCGGGTTTGCTGCTCAGATGAGTGAAGGAGCTATTAATTCAGGCACAGTAAGCTAATCACTTCTGCTTTGTATTTACAACAGCAATTACAATTATTTTGTAGGAATATAAGCCAAATCCCTTGAAAGACACAAAGATTAAATGAAGGCTTACTTACTTTTAATTTATTTCTATATTTTGCTTCTAGCTACTTCCTGTCCTTAAAGTATATGAGAAGTCCCTGAATGCTTATAATAATGTACATTTTTTATTTATGCTTTTGTTAGTACTGATTAAATAAAGCATTGAGACATTGAGAGTGTTAGAAATATATACACATACATATTTCTGTCTCTGATAATATATGGTGAGTAATATTCTTTACAACCCTATTAAAAAGGCTATCACATTTTCAGCTTAAATAACAATCAGATAATGAAGATGATAAAGACTAATAATTTCAAAAGTATTTAACTTAACATAAATTTGCACAGAATTACATACAAGACAAGTCAAGAACAAAGAAAATATTCAAAGATACAACAAGATATCACTCAAGAATTAAGGAGAGAAAATTGCCAGCGAGTTAGAGCAGTGCCTCCTATACTTAACAGGGATTATAGCAAACTAGTGTGCAAGGAGCCACCACTGAGGCCAAGGAGAAAACTGAATGTTTCTCAAAAGAAGTAGAATGGTAATTCTTCAAGAAAGCCAAGTATCATGCATATCAAAATCATGCTTCTTATTAAATACGTGAGATAAATGGAAAGACAAAATATGAAAAACATTGTCAGCTGGGAGGTTCATAGTATGGCAAAGTTTCTACATGGACACATGTTCAAAATTTGAGGTGCTAGTTCATTTGTCCTGATCTATTGAGATATTTGGTACAGAGAGTTTCAGGAAATGAAGGAAATTTCAAGCATAGGCTTGTGGAAACATATGCTTTGCTGGAAAAGCACATTTCCTCCTGCTCCCACAGGACTTGTTTTATGTATAACACCTATCATTCATTTTAAGTGTATGTTAATTACTTAAAGAGGTTGCACTGTAGTATTTCACACCTGACTGTATAGTATGTTAATCAAATTGACCCCCTCACTTACTCTCACTTTCTTATTTAATATTATTCAGCATCTTCATTGAGGTTCATTTTTCAATCTTCATGCCTGGATGCAATGTATTTCAGTACCATTTACCCACTAATGTTCTTATTTATACTCCTCCCTCTAAACCCTTCAAACAGTTCCACAATGGCATATGTACATATAATATAAATGTATATATATATATGTACACACTTTCTGCATGATTCTTCTGGGCCTTGAATCATGATCCTCACAAACTACTCTCCAAGTAGTTGAAATTAAAGGAGTCAAGCACTGCACTCAGCTTGAGAAAGTGGTTGTAAGTGTTTTGATTTAGAAGTTTACAGCATACAGAAAAAAAAGGTATAGTCCTAGTGTAGAGAAATAACTAATGAATAAACAGTGAGAAGAAAAGAGAATCAGTCATTGCATGGTTTGATGTTTGGAAAATGAGAAGTAATTCTAAGATGGACTAGTTATCTGAAAGGAAACGATGAGAGAATGCCATCCTAGAAAACATAAAGTAAGTCTGAAAATCAGAGGAGGAATTAATGATATCAAATGCTAGCTAAATAAATGAAGACTGAAAGTTGATTATTGGACTTAAACTCTATTTCTTTGATGAACATTTTCACCAATAAGATAAACATTCAGATAGGTGGAGTAGAGTAAAAGCATGCTAAGAGGAACACAACAAACCCTAGATACCCACCAAGAGAGTAACTCAAAAATATCAGAAAAAATCCAGTAAAGAAATTCAACACTATCTTAGGAAATGAATAGTAAAGGAGATATAGAAGATAAAAGAATATATGACACACATATAAAATATAATATAAGAAAGACTAAACATAGAGCGCCCCTATAACCCAGCAATTCCATTACTTGGCATTTACCCAATCATCCAGAAACAAGGACATACTAAATCCACCAGCACAACAATGTTCATTGCAGCACTATTTACCATAGCAAAGATATGGAACCAACCTAGGTGTCCCTCAGTTGATGAGTGGATCAAGAAGATGTGGTATTTATACACAATGGAATTCTATGCTGCTGTCAGAAAGAATGACATCTCCCCATTTGTTAGGAAATGGAAAGATTTAGAAAAGATCATATTAAGTGAAGTAAGCCAGACTCAAAGGAACTTAGGCTCAATGGTTTCCCTCATTTGTCATAATCAGTAAAAATCTTGGGCTCTCCTAGCAGAGATTTGCAATAGAGCAAAACCTTGATACAAAAGGCCATATAGTAGGACGCTAAATGAAAGGATCTCTAGGATATAGAAACATAAGCCATATAATGAATGCTTGTTGTTCTTAAGGTACTATGTTATCTCTCATCTCTTTTGCTGTCCCTTGGTTATCTCATATTGTTACAGTATCTCACTCTGTTACCTGATATATCGGATATATTTGTATTTGGTTATTTGAAATTGGATAGGGAATGGGGGAAAACAAGATGTGAGGTGGGTGTGGGGGGGAGGGAAATGGGGACCAAGACAGGTGAAAGGGTATCAATGTATGTGAATTAATGCACCTCCTATCTGGCAAATATCATGTAACCCTTCTATTAATTACAATAAAAATATATGAAAAAAAGATATCAAATGTAAATCCAACTATCCCAATAACAACATTATACATTTATGGTTTTGACAGTCCACAATCAAGAGGCAGAAATGATGAGTCAGGATGAAAAGGATCTATGCGTGGGGCTGCTTGAAAGAGGCATAATCAATCAGGTTCATAAGTATGAATAGCTTCAAGGTAAGAGAATAGAAATATATACTAACACAAAGTGTTACCATGAAAAATCTGGGGTGATGCTTACATCAAACACACTAAGACACAAACTATTGTTGAATATTAAAGAGGAATTTAGGACATTTTGCTTCCTAAAAAGAGTCCAAGTTAGATACCAGTGGCTCATCCCTCTGATCCTCTACCTGAGTTCCTGCGAATGAGACCCAAAGGCAGCCCAGGCAGAAAAATCCAGATGATTCATATTAATCAGTAGAAAGGAATTGGAAGTGTGGCTCAGGTGGTATAGACTAGTTGTGAGTGAAAAAAGTGGAATTACAGCATCAGGGCCTGAGTTCAAACTCCTTTACAGACACATACACACACAAATTAAATGATTAAAATATAAAAGAACTATGAACACATTTGCATCAAATTTAGCCCCCAAATAAATGTCTGTTAAGAACCAATAGTCAAAAGAAAACAAAGACAGACCAACAATAATCATCTGAGACTTCAATATCCTATTTTCAATAATGGATAAAACAATCAAAGAGAAGATTAAAAATAAGTGATCTGAGCAATGTAATAAAGCAATTTTACCTAATAGATACTATAAAATAGGAGGCCCCAAAAGAGTAGAATATACATTCTTCTCAAATGTATGCTGCAAAGTGGGCTTGCACCATAATCCTAAAAGTCACAATCCCAAATACTTTAATTTCAAATGCTGAAATCTTAAACAATTATAATTGCTAAAAAAATTCCAAGGTTAAAAAAAATTCCAAGGTTCCTAAAATTCCTGTAAATTCTAAAACTTCTGCCACGTTTATTATCCCAAATACAGAATTACAGAAAGTAATTCTCTGAAAGGTATTAAAATAGATTTTAAAGGGGATTTGTTTGGGAAGCAAATACAAACATGTCAGAGTCTACTGTCTACAATAAAATAGGCAATAATAATGTATCATTTTTGGAAGCACAGGCACCCAAGTGTAGCAATTATAGTCCAATGTGGGTAATGGTTTATTCATAAAAAACAAAAACAAAATATATAATTATCTATCACATGCACACAGTTTTATAACTGTAGTCATCTGAAGTATCATGACAGACAGTTGATGAGATCCATCAAATCACGTATGGGTCACAAGCACAAATACATCCACTGAAAAAGCCAAGATCTAAAGATTGTTTTATCTTTCGGGATTGCAGAAGTACGAAGAGAACACCTCTTCATTTATGATGGAACTTTCAGTGATAACATAATCAAGTCAGCAGTATAATGATGCATTTTTGCCGAGTCAAATTTGTTACTTTAAAAAAAAGAGTGAGGTAGATGTTTTTAAATGTGTGCACACGTAGCTGGGCGCAGTGGCTCAAGCCAGTAATCATAGCTACTCAGGAGGCTGAGATCTGAGGATGGTTGTTCAAAGCCAGTCCCAGCACAGAAGACCATGAAACTTACCTCCAATTAACCACTAGAAAATGGGAAGTGGCACTGGGACTCAAGGGCTAGGGCAGTAGCTTGAGCTGAAGAGCTCAAGGATAGCACCCAGGCCCAGAGTTCAAGCCCCAGATGATAAAAAAGTTCAAATTTATATTTTAGAAATGAAAATTATAGGAAAAATTGTAATATGTGATATATATTGCAGATATATTACAAATGTAATACTAACAATACACATTAACCAGAGGACTAAAAGAAAAACTATAACATGATTCAGACATACGAAAAACCATGAACAAAGGCAGGTTCTGAGCAACTGAATAAGAGGAAGTCCATAAAAGCTGGCCACCTTCCATCATCATTACCTGTACTGTAATTTCTGTGTCATGATAGATGGCTACTGTTTTCTTTTAGAAAATCATATTCACAATCATTTTCTATCTAGCAGCCTTACTTTACCTAGTCCATTTAGACTCCCACGATAATCTCTTTCAGAAATACTTTCAGAGACACACCAGAAATAATAATTGACATGGTTTCTACATATTCTTTCTTAATATGACACACACAAACATGTTATAAATCCTTCCTTGGAATTTGACTTTCTTCCTCTCTGATGTGGGCATTTCCACTCCCAGTGAGAATTTCAGTATTCAGGACATCAGTTTTCAAGATTTCAATGTTCAGAATTTTAATCTTGGTGACTGTGACTTTTGTTTTAGGAATGCTAAACTTGAACTATTTTAGAGTTTAGCATTTTATGTTTGGAAATTTCAACATTTCATATTAAGGCATTTAATATGCTATAATACAATTGTGATTAACACTACTCCAAGATAGTTCATATATTAAATTATAAGGCAAATATCAACACACTTAAAATAACTAAAATCATGTTAAAAATTTCCCCAAAACTATGGAATAAAAGCAATGACAAATGGGCTTAAATTAAACACAGACCTAAATAATAATCAGGTCAAAGAAGAAATCAACGAAGAAATTCGGTAGAAAAATCATATACAAATTACATTGCAATTCATGAAAACAAGGATGCTCTACACCTAAATGTATGCAATACACATAAGGCAGTTCTGAGAGGGAAGCTGATACTCAGAAATATTTATAAGAGGAAATTTTCATCAATGACATAACTTTCTACCCTATGGTGCTGGGAAGTGGTGAAGCAAACGAAATTAAAAGCTTTCAGAAACAGAATGACCATCACAATGGACACTAATGAAATAAAAAAAGAAGAAAAAACAGAAATAAGTAAAACTGAAAATTAGTTGTATGACAAGTTGAACAGAATTGGTTCATGTTTATCTACTATTAAAATCAGGGACAAGGGTTGGCACAATGGCTCATAGCTGTAATCCCAGCTCCTTGGGAGGCAGAGGTAGAGGAGACTGCAGTTTGAGAGCAGCCCTAATAAAACCAATAAGCTGCATCCAATAATATTCATCTATCATCCCAGCTACATATGAGGCTATGTGAAGGAGCACTGTTGTTTGAGACTGGCCCTGGGCAAAAACACAAGACTCTTCCTTCAAAATAACTGAAAGCACAAATAGGGGCATTGGGGGGACAGAGACATAATCCAAGAGAAAAAATGCCCTGCCTATCAAGAAACAGTGTTCTACTCATCAAAAAATTACACACTATGATCAAACAGGATTCACCACAGGGATGCAAAGCTGGCTCAACATAAGCAACTAAATTAATATAATTCAACACATCAATAGGAGCAAGGACAAGAATAACATGATTTTCTCAATAGATGCAGAAAAGGCATAGGACAAGATCCAACATCCCTTTATGTTAAAAGCTCTGGAAAAACTAGAAATCCATTGGACATTTTTCAGCATAATAAAGGCTGTGTATGACAAACGCACAGCTAGCATTATACTTAATGGCCAACGCTAAAGCCATTCCCTCTAAAATCAGGAATGAGACAAGGATGCCCACTCTCTCCACTCCTCTTTAACATAGTATTAGAATTCCTAGCCAGAGCAATAAGGCAAGAAGCAAGCATAAAGGGGATCCAAGTAGGGAAAGAGGAAGTGAAACTTTCCCTCTTTTTTTTTTTTTTCCAGATCCCGTCTCAGGTTTATGGGTAGAAATGACACCGGCCACTGACCCCCTGAAGACGGTGGCCAGGGAGCCACAGCAGTCCTTTCCTCACCAGCAGATGGAGGGCTTCATTGTGAGGCCTTCGCAGGGCCCTTGGCACCCTTAGGTGCTGAGGCCTGGGCACACTTAGGTGCTGCGGCCTGGGCCTGGCCCTGGGCCTGGGCTGGAGTGGCAGCTGGAGCCTGGGCCTTGGCTTGTGCCTTGGCCTGCTGCACCTTGGCCTGCACCTTGGCTTTGGCCTTGGCCCTGCCTTAGTCTTAGCCAGGGCCTGGGCCCTGGCCTTGGGCCGGGTGAGCCTGTTGCCCTTGGCGATGTAGGCCCAGATGCGCTTGCCCAGCTTGGGGTGAGCGATGTAGGCGAGTCACTGGAGCTTGCGCGTGGCCTGCTCGGGGGGGCTTGCATTTGTTGCTCACTACTTTGGGCTTCACCAGGGTCTTGACAGCCTCGGCCCTCGCGCTCAGAGCCTTGGCGTTGTTGGCCTGCATCTTCTTAAAGCCCTTCTTGTTGTGCTTCTTAGCAAAACGCATGTTCCTCAGGAACTTGGGGTCCACCCCCTTCAGAGACTCATATCTTTGTGATCTGGGTTTCTTGATGCCATTTCTGTGCCATTTCCAGGACTGGTTGTGTGTAGTGTGGTTCTTGGACTTGGCCATGTCGGAAGCGCCAACCCTCAGGAGCTGCTGCGCCTGGAACCAGAAGGGGAAGAGGAAACTTTCCCTCTTTGCAGATGACATGATTCTGTATTTAAAGAACCCTATAGACCCCACTCCCAAGTTGCTTGTGCTGATCTGAAACTTTGGCAAGGTAGCAGGGTATAAAATTAACACTCAAAAATCAACTGCCTTCCTCTATACCATCAGTGAAAGGAACGAGGCAACAATCAGGAAAGCAACTCCTTTTGCAATAGCCTCAAAGAAAATAAAGTACCTAGGAATTATCTTAACTAAGAATGTAAAGGACCTTTTTGATGAAAACTTTAAAACTCTGAAACACAAAATTAAAGCAGAACTGAGGAAATGGAAAAACCTCCCATGCTCCTGGATTGGAAGAACTGACAACGTGAAACTGGCAGTCTTGCCAAGGGCTATCTACTAATTCAAAGCAACACCCGTCAATATTCCATTGTCATTCTTTAAAGAAATAGAAGAGGCAATCCAAAATTTCATATGGAATAATAAAAGACCCAGTATAGAAAAAACAATTCTCAGCAGAGAGCACAGTGAAGGAGGAATTTTAATACCAAACTTTAGACTCTATTCCAGAGCTATAGTGACCATAACAGCTTGGTACTGGCACAAGAACAGGCCTGAAGACCAATGGAATACAACTGAAGACCCAGATATTAACTCACAGACCTATGGCCACCTAATCTTTGACAAGGGAGTCAAAAAAATAGAATGGAAGAAAGAGAGCCTCTTCAACAAGTGGTGCTGGCAGAACTGGTTAAGCACCTGCAGAAAACTAAAGTTGGATCCTTCTTTGTCACCCTGTACTAGAATTAACTCCAAATGGATCAAAGCTGACACACTGAAAACTTTACAAGAAGAAATAGGAGATAGACTAGGCCTCCTTGACACAGGTCGAAACTTTCATAATAAGGACCAAGAATCACAATAAATCAGAGAAAGGCTGGATAAGTGGGACTGCATTAAACTGCAGAGCTTCTGTATGGCAAAGGACATAGCTAGTAAATTAATTAGGAAGCCTACAGAATGGGAGAAGATCTTCACTAACCATACAATGGGCAATGGCCTCATATCTAAAATATATCAACAGCTCAAAAAATTGAATCACTCCAAAACTAATCTCCAATGTAACAACCATCCCATTAAAAGATGGGCCAAAGACTTAAAGAGAGTCTTCTCTGAAGAAGAAACAAAAATGGCCTATAGACACATAAAGAAATGCTTGACATCTCTGGTCGTAAAAGAAATGCAAATCACAACAACTCTAAGATTCCACCTCACTCCAGTTAGAATGGCCAGGATCAAGAAATCTAATAACAGCAGATGCTGGAGGGGATGTGGCCAGGAGGGATCACTACTACACTGTTGGTGGGAGTGCAAACTCATTCAACCACTATGCAAAGCAGTATGGCAGTGCTTCAAAAGGCTAAACATAGAACTCCCCTATGACCCCCAATTCCACTACTTGGTATTTACCCAATCATCCAGAAACAAGGACATACTAAATCCACTAGCACAACCATGTTCATTGCAGCACTATTCACCATAGCAAAGATATGGAACCAACACATATGTCCCTCAGTAGATGAATGGATCAACAAGATATGGTATTTATGCACAATGGAATTCTATGCTGCTGTCAGAAAGAATGACATCGCCCCATTTTTTAGGAAATGGAAGGACTTAGAAAAAAATCATATTAAGTGAAGTAAGCCAGACTCAAAGGAACATAGGCTCAACGCTTTCCCTCATTTGTCATAATCAATAGAAATCTTGGGCTCTCCTAGCAGAGATTTGCAATAGAGCAAAACTGAGATACATAAGGCCATACAGTATGATGCTAAATGAAAGGACCTCTAGGATATAGAAACAAAAGCCGTATAATGAGTTGTCCTTAACATACTATGTTATCTCTCATCTCTTTTGCTGTCCTTTGGTTATCTCATATTGTTACAGTATCTCACTTTGTTATCTGATATATTGGATATATTTGTATTTGGTTATTTGAAATTGGATAGGCAAGAGGGGGAAACAAGATGACTGGTGCGGGTAAGGGGGAGGGAAAGACATGAGAAAGGGTATCGCTGTATGTGAATTAATGCACCTTCTATCTGGCGAATATAATGTAACCCTTCTATTAATTACAATAAAAATATATGAAAAAAATCTAAACATAAGATCCAGTGATACCACTATGAACATTTGTCCAAAGGCAAAAACCTTCCACACACCATCCAACACAGCCAAATACAGAAACAGCAAGATGATTACAAAGGATGAGTGGACCATCAGGGAAGTGTGTGTGTGTGTGTGTGTGTGTGTGTGTGTGTGTGTGTGTGTGTCTGTCTGTCTGTCTGTCTGTCTGTCTGTCTATAAACTTCGTATATATTAAACTGTCATGACCCTTCAGTTATGTGAACTCATGTACATATGCATACAAATGTAAGTACATGGTTCCTGGCCATGACATGGAATATATCTTATAGTTTGTGCCACGAACAGTTTCTAGGGCATGTCAAATGGAAAACAGAAGCTACAAGTGTCCATTTGATCCAACATTCAAGGCCAAGCTCATTCTGTCCATTCTGTCCTCTTCTGCATTTCTTCTTCTATTTTCTTTGTTAAAACTTCAGTCATCTAGATGGGGCTGGGAATTTGGCCTAGTGGTAGAGCACTTGCCTAGCATGCACAAAGACCCAGGTTCAGTTCCTAGGTACCACATATATAGAAAATAAAATGCTGGCCCATTTGTAAGGAAATGGAAAGTTTTAGAAAAAATCATATTAAGTGAAGTAAGCCAGACTCAAAGGAGCATAGGCCCAACAGTCTCCCCATTTGTCATAATCAGTAGAAACCTTGGGCTCTCCTAGCAGAGATTTACAATAGAACAAAATCTAGAGACATTAGGCCAAATAGTACGACACTAAATGTAAGGACCTCCAGGAGAAGGAAACAAAAGCCATATAATGAGTGACTGATGTCCTTAATGTACTATGTTATCTCTCATCTCTTTTGCCATCCCTTGGTTATATCATATTGTTACAATTTTTCACCTTGTTATCTGATATATTTTATGTGTGCTTAATTGGTTATTTGAAATTGGATAGGGAAGGGGGGAAATCAAGATAAATGGGGGGAGGGTAGGAGGGAAATGGGGACCATGTCATGAGAAAGAGTATCAATGTTTGTGAAGTTATGCACTTTCTATCTGGTGAATATAATGTAACCCTTCTATTAATGACAATATAATAAACTTATTTAAATAGAAAAAAAGACTAAAAAAAAAAAGCTGGAAGTGGTGCTGAGGCTCAAGTGGTAGAGTTCTAGCCTTGAGAAAATCCAAGGACAGTGGTCAGACCCTGAGCTCAAGCCCAGGACTGGCAAAAAACAAAACAAAGCAAACAAACAAAAAAAACCTTGAGTCATCTAGAGACCTATCAACTAGAATGAAAAGAAAGAGGTTAGGAAATCTGAGCTGTAACCCAAGTTTTCCTTCTCTTGCCTCCAAATGCAAGCTTGTCAAACAACAAACACAAATCCAGACTTCTGACTTCTTACATTCTTCTCTTTAGAAAATGAGATATACCTATCTCACTCTGATACCTGATATATCGGATATATTTGTATTTGGTTATTTGAAATTGGATAGGGAAGGGACGAAAACAAGATGAAGGGTGGGGGTGAGGGGGAGGGAAATGGGGATCAAGACATGTGAAAGGGCATCAATGTATGGGAATTAATGCGCCATCTATCTGGCAAATATCATGTAACCCTTCTATTAATTACAATAAAAATATATGAAAAAAATGAGATACACTTCACAATTCACAAAATTCATTCACCACTTTAATGTGTGCAATACAATGTTGTTCCAGTATGTTTTCATTACTCTGGACAGAAACTCTGTGCCTATTAGCAGCCCTTTCCCATTCTCCACTTCCCCCAGCCCCTGACAACAGGTAACCGAATTTCTGACTCTCTGAATTTGCCCAATCAGCATGCCATGTAAGTGAAGGCATAGGCAATGAGAACTTCTCTGTCTTTTCTTTAAAGCTATAATATTTAGCTGAATTGTATTCCATCATTTGAAGATAGCATATTTTGTTTAACATTTATGTATTCATCAGTTGCTGATGAAAGCCAATCCTGTTAGGCCAGAAGCTGCTGCAGCCCTGGAATATTTGAGAATTCCAGTCCTTGACAATAGCTTTCCAACATTATTATTTGCATTATCCCTCTTCCAGTCATAGCTTCTTCCTCCTTTAATTCATTTATTTCAAGTTCAGGAGCACACAGGACAGGGAATGAAGGCCTCCACCAGACCTACTTCCTTGAAGCTTACAGAAAAAAATAGTGAGACAGGAAATGGATGGGAAGAGGGAACTTGCAACAGGAGTCCATGTAATTGACCAAGGAACCTGAGCCTAAGCCAATATGTTCCTCTGCTCTAGGCAGGTAGCGGTGACACTACAAGCATTGCCATTTTATGTTCCAGCCTCCAACAGCTGATCACATTTCATTCACCCATTTTCTATCCTCATCCCAGCAGACTGGAACCTTGGACATACCCATCTGCTCTAAATCTTCCTGACCTGAGATATCTAAGCCCCACCTGTCTGGTCCTGCAGCTTCCTGCTTACCAATGCCTCTCTGTTCCTAGCTTCTGACCCCAGCATGCCCTGGCCTTGATTTGCTGTTTCTGACAACTGTTAGTGATCTCACCCCACTGGTCTGCCTACATGTGACAGTTGTGTTCAAAAAGGTCACTAGTCAATGGGGTGTTTGGAACTCAAAGAATTTCCCCTTAGGGAGAAAAATAATTCTAAATACTGGTATGGTTCCCAGGCCAATCTACAAAGCCTGTTTAGCCCACCATGGTCTGGCATAGCTGTCAGAAGCCACCATGTGGCCTAAAACTAGTGAGTTTGGCCTGGAGGGAAAAAGAGGGGAAAGGGAAGACTAGAGGCCCCTGGCAGTTTCACAGTTCCCATGGAAACCTGGAAGGGAAAATTCCAGTGGCTGAGGAGGCCAGGAAGAGGCTGAGCAGTATCCCTGCCAGAGGTCACTAGAGCAGAGGTGGGGGAGGGAAACTCAAGATGATAGCTGAGCACTCCTGTCCAGTGAAGAGCCAGAGGAGGGACTGCTACATAAGTACATCCCTTGCTACAAATGACATTAATTCTGGTCTCCACTAAGCTGTCAGGAGGCTGCCCTCCTGTGATTCTTCTCAGGACCTTCAACCACCATATCCTGTTATGAATTGCCCCTAGATTGCAGCTTATTTACAGACAAAGATTGATGGGGTTTTTGTTTGTTTGTTTATTTTTTGCTGATGTGCTTGTTGGCTGAGGGGGTCATTCCCTTTTATTTTGACTATATCACAGGTTTGTGGTAGTACAGGGGTGTGAGCTTGGGGCCTTGCTAAGCAGATACTTCACTTGAGCCATTCCTTGAGCCATTCATTTCTCAACTTAGTTATGTTGCAAAGAAAATCTTCTGGGTTTTTTTGTTGTTGTTGTTATTTTTTTGCTTTTGTTTTCCTAAATCAGGCCTTCTTCCTGTGCCTTCTGTCTAGTGGGAATCAAGGGTACATACAATTGTGCCCAATGGGTTTTGTTTTTGTGGTTCAAGTGGTAAAGTGCCACTTTTTAAAAAAAAATTTTGGGGTAATGTATAGAGAAGTTACAGTTACATTCACCAGATAGTAGGTGCATTACTTCGCATACATTGATGTCCCTTCTCATGTTTTTGCCCCCATTTCCTTCCCCCACCCCCTCCCAATCATCTTGTTTTCCCCCCTTCCCTTTCCTATTTCAAATAAACAAATACAATCAGATACAGTAACAATATGAGATTAACAAATGTATGCCTAGTGTGTTTTTGAAATGAGACGTGACCAGCATTTTGACCAGGTTGACCAAAAACACCCATCATTCTAATCTCTGTCTTGCAATGTGATTTGGCCTGGTTGAAATTCTTACTTTGAGTAAGCACAACCTGACCTTGTGGAGGCGAATCCCCAGCTTTCAATGAGTAAAGAATACAAGATCCAGATGTCATGCCCTGCCTAACCAATAGATCTACTGTCTCAGTTCCTCTAGATCACCCTTGGGCCTTTTGTTTTTATCAATTTGCAGGCAACTCCCTAGGCTTACAGGGTATTACTTTGTTCTTCAGGCCACAAGATTTAGTCAGACATCTCTAATACACAGAGTATCCGAATTCTGTCGGCCTGATTCAGCTCAGGATTCTGAATCTATACAAAGCCCCGTGTCATTATGAGTCTAATGGACTGGAAAATGCAGCTATGGCAGTTTCTACAGAGCTCACCTTCACCTCCTGAAGCAGCTTATCCAAAGGGTGTCTTGCCAGAAACATTTTGTCTTCCACCTCAAAGCTTTGGGTAAATGTTCTTTCATGTTTTAATGGATAGTGAGAGGGATTCACATGAACTGGTAATGATAACAGATAACAATCTTATCCTCATAACCCAAATGACAAATTTTAAGGTTAAAAACTTTGGCTAAGCTAAATCTTGATAAAATTTTCTTTATCTGATGAAGTGAAAGGAAATGTGCAAAAAAAACTATAGATACATCATCCTGTCTTGTCATAATTTGATCATCTCAAAAATAAAAACACATGTAGAAGGCCAGGCCTGAGTAACACATGCCTGTAATTCCAGCTAGATGAAAGGAAAAGGTAAGAAAATCTCATGTGAATTCAAAAGGCAAAAGCACAAGATTCTATTTGGAAAAACGATGCAAGATGGCTGGGGCATAGCTCCAAAGATATAGCATCCACCATCCCAAACATAAGGCTCTCTGTTCAAGCTTCAGCACTGCAGATAATAAATAAATAAAGCCATAAACATACTTTATGAGCTACAACCATTCCAAGCAACCTACCTCATCAAGGGAAACAAACAAATTGAGATCTTCATAAGTAGTTGTTAGATTAATATTGTCCCATAAAGCTGGGCATGGTAATGTATGCCTGTAATCTCATCACTGAAGCAGTAGGATCTCATGCTTGATGTCAACTTGGCCGATATAAGCAGACCCTATGTCTGAAATAAATATACATAAATAAATAAGTAAACAAAATTATTCTAAAAAGGTTTTGTGCATCAGCTTATAAGGGGAACCCACTTCAAAGAGAGTAGGAGGGGACAATTACAGAGCACAGAATGGCCTTCCAGCCCTTCTGTGCCATGGAAATAGCAGAAATATTGGCAAAAAAGAATAGAATTTCAGACACTGGTAATCTTAGATTCACACAGCTCTTAATGACAGCTAGTGTTAATCTATAAACCAACACCCAAAGCCAACTCTCCAGACTGTTTCATAATTAATAAATAATACAATGTTCTGAAAGTCTGAGAACTGGTATTTTTTCATTGGAGGTGGCCCAGAGAGCTAGCTAACCTTGCTGTTTTTCTTTGTTTCAACACTCTCCTCTCCAACTTCCTGTCGTTCTTTAAAAAAAAAGAGCAGTGGTAGGGGGACCTATTTGTAATAGCTGCTCTAGTTTCTGCCCTTAGAAATCTGCTCTATTTATTAACTACTCCTCTGGTGAAGAAATTCCACTGAAATTCCTTCAGGGCCTGGCTGCCTTTCAGCTTCTCTCTGCACATTCCTGCGTCTATGTATGTCACCATCTTAAATAGCCGAGCCTCCGTGCCTTAATAAGGTCTCTCTATAATCTTTTTTTTTTAAGAACACAGACCTAGTTTTGCTAAGTTTCTGAATACCTTAGATTGTAAAGCCCCCATCCTACTAATTAATTTCTGTTCTACCTTGTCTATGTCCTCACTGGTCGGCTAATAGCATAAGGACCAGAACTGACCTCATTACAATACCTTCTTGCATGGTAATGGAAATGATTCCTCCAGGCTGGTATTTAAATTCCATCCTCCTCCCATTATCCCACTTCCCATGGGCTCCATGTTAAAAGATTTAGGTGTACATTCATCACAGATTCTAATTTTCTGGGTCCCCAATTTTTTAGTACTAAATTCTTTTAGAGATATATGCTTCTTCTTCTTCTTTTTTTGCCAAATTCATGGTATGTTGGTGTACTTCATTTTCTGCCTTGAAAGGAGAAACAGAGAGAGAGAGAGAGAGAGAGAGAGAGAGAGAGAGAGAGAGAGAGAGAGCGCTCATGAGACATGGTTCTGAATTTTCAAATGAGAGGAAGGAAAGGGGAGAGATAGAGAGAAATAGAGGGAGGAAAGAAGGGAGGGAGGGGAAGGGAGGGAGGGGAAGGAAGGAAGGAAGGAAGGAAGGAAGGAAGGAAGGAAGGAAAAGAGAGAGAGAAAGAGAACAGAAGGGAAGGGAAGGGAAGGAAGGGAAGAGAAAATTGTAAACATCCTATTGTGTCTCTCAGGACCAGAGCTGGCTGGGGAAGCTTTTAGAAGCTCTTAGGAAGAGCATCCCGCCCTTAGGGCATAAGCAGTCAGCAAACATTTTATCTTGATTTTACCCAGATGGAAGCTTTTGAGGTGTGGTCCTATGAGGAAAAGTCCCAGAACTCTCACCACAAATTCAAATTTGTAAAGTGCTTCATAAATGCATTCTCCCCTTCCTAACTTCACCCCACTTCCATGCATAAACTACCTCCAGATCCTTGTTTGTTCTGGAACACAAAATTCTCTCTTTGCTGATTTCTGAGTAGGGTAAAAAGTTCTTTGTTAGCATATGATAACCCTTTCAGTCTTTGAATGAAGTGGCTTTGGCACTTCCCATTAGGCCTTGGTGAACTCTCCAGGCAATGGCTCCATATATCCTACCCTGCTGTCCATGAGAAGGTGCAGATGGTGGAGTCCAGTCTTCTGAAGGCAGGCTTCCAAAATCCAAACCCTGCTCTTTCTTCTATTATCCCTCCATGTTGAGTTGCTATGAAGCCCCACTGTTCCTCCATGTTCTGACCTGTGAAATGGGAATAAGGTGGTATGCCTAGATCATAGGGAGTGTAAGATGACAAGTTATTTTGCAGAAAGAGCTTTCCAAATGAAAAACAAGGAATATTATTCACCTCAGCAGCCAATCTATTTCTAGGTTATGTTGGAGGAGGAGGAGAAGAAGAAGGAAAAGGAGGAGAAGGGGAAGGAGGAGGAGGTAGAAAAGAAGGAGGCAGGAAAGAAAGAAAAAGGGAAAGAAGGCAGTAGGCAAAGAAAAATTTCTATATTCTCAGAGCTAACTACTGTAATAAGTATTAAAATAGTTTACCTTGAATGCTTTTCACCAAATAAACAGAAATACCTACTCTTTTGTGCAGATATTCACTGAAATCAGCATAAGGCATACATGAGAATATTTGGGGAATTTCCATCTAGTTAAAATATATTTTTAAAAAGTTTGAATCTAATACTGGCAGTACCCTTAAATGACTTCCTTAATCTCATAGCAGGAAAAATTCTCAGGTGACCCCCCAAGCCTGAAACTGAATGGCTGCACACTCTTTTTCTCTCCTCCCATTAAATGTGAGTAGGAACTTGGAACAGGATCTCCTTCTTATAACCATGTTAAGTCAAGTGGCAAAAGATAAAGGGATTTTCACAAATGAAATAATGATCCTGTTCAGTTGCCATTTGGTTCATCGAAAAGAAGCTATCTTGGTGGGGCTGATCTCATCAGGTGAGGCCCCCAAAAGGACTCATTGTAGCTCCAGATGCTACTCCCATATGGTCTCTAAGAAGCAAGCCATCAAGAAATAGACAGTTTCTGGAAGGCAGGAGCACCTCAATCAAAATCCAGCAAGAAAAAGACCTTCAGTCCTTCGAAAGACTTCAGAGGACTGAATTGTGGCCAAAAGAAAGCTATGAAACATGTAGGAGAACTCTGAACCTCACATGAGCTCACAGTCCCAACCCAAACCCCAATTTCAATCTCCAAAAGCTCAAAGTAGAGCTGAGGCTCAAATGGTAGAATGCTAGCCTTGAGTAACAAGGCTCAGGGACAGCACCATGGCCCTGAGTTGAACCCTCAAGATCGACACATAATTTAAAAAAAATACTAATTTAACCAGTCTTGCGTCTTGCCATTTACTTCACTTTTGAAAGGTAGCTGCTCTTTCATTTTTATGGTATTTGTCATGTTTTACGTAACTATTCTCCAATTTTTAGATATTAAAGCTATTCTCTATTTTGAAACACGACTTCCAAACTTGGGGAAAACTACAAGCATCACAACCAATAGAAAATGTTATTCATTCTTAAGAGTTTCTTATCCTGGCATTTGACTATAGTCACCATGTTAAAATTCTACCTGCTGTAGAAAATCCTATCATATCCTGAGAGCTTCCTCTGTCCTCAGGTAGTCATTTTGTTCAAACAGGCTCTGGCTTGATCCAGATTATTTGTTCTCATTACAGTTTCCTCCTCTGGGAAATCTCTTCTCTCCTGGCCTCTCTCCCTCTGCTTCTTTTGTAAACAGGAAAGTCTGATATGAGATTTGTCCTAAGTAATGTTTGCTTTCTCCCTTAATTCAAAAACATCTTCCATTCCCGCACAGGCCCTGTGGGCACTGTTGCTAATAATTCTTTTTTTGAGCACATGCAAAGTATTTCTCTATATACTTCCAGGCGATCTGAACCCTGGCCCTTCATGTCATTCATTGCCCTGTTTCCCTTATGTTGTTTTGCACTGACTTCGTCATCTTTCCAGCATGTCTGCACTGTGGTATGTCAGCGTGTGGCACAGAAAATCAGTTAGAGTTGGTGGATGGTGATATAAAAGTAGTCCTGGACTTCTGCTGACAGAGAGAAGTTCTGCATGTGTCTTTGGGAGGCAGTATAGTGCTGTGCAGTATCATGGGCTTTAGACCTGGACAGACCAAAGAGACAGGCACCAGCTCTGTGACGGAAGGCAAGCTGCTTTACTATTCTTTGTTTCCATCTCCTCGTTTGTAAAAATCTGATGAGAACCATGTTAGCATCCTTGAATTTATTGAGTGGATTAAATATGATGAATATGTGTGTCTTTACCATACTCATCTACACATGTTAGTAATACAAAATTAAGACCATGACTATATAGAAGCTGGATCTTTGTTGAGAATGTTGGTAAAGAAACCATGGGTAGCTCATGCCTGTAATCTACCTACTCAAGAAACTGTGATTTGAAAATCATAGTTTGAAGCCAGCCTGGGGAAATACAGTTCCCATGAAACTCTTATCTCCAATTAAACATTCAAAAACCAGAGTGGCACTGTATCTCAAGTGATAGAGCAGTAGCCTTGAGCATAAAGAGGTTCAGGGACAGAACCCAGGTCCTTAGTTCAAGCCCTACAACTGACAAAAAACCCAGGGAGAAATAAGTAAGGCAGACTTAAAATGTAAAATCAAGGGTAGAGGAGATAGACCTAGAAGGAACATACATCCACTCCAAGACAATAGCATGAGCAAAGGCCTTGTTTTGGTAAAAGGTAGCTTTACCCTTTGAAGAATACTAGAATGAATAGCAGTATGGCTGATACTGCATGTGCTGGCTGAGGTGAACAGCTTCCAGGCCACACAATTCATGTGTGCTTTGGTGCTAGATCCTATGTATCAAAGAAAATTAAGAGTGCATTTGCATTTCAAAGGATAGTCTTTCAAAGAGCAAAGTGCAAAGTGAATAGGAAATGTGTATATGAACATGAGATCCCAACTCACAGGCTACTGCACTCAAACAGACAAGGGATGAAGTGGTACATTCTCCAAGCCAGTGAACTGATGACAGAAAGAAGCAAATGAAATCCAGAGACACTGGCAGGATGGGACTTAGAAACACAGGTTTACCCAGTTAGCTAAAGGGAACTTGTAGGAGGAAATGTTTTGGGATGGAGGATCCTGCCCGATGGAGTTTGGGATGGCCATGTGGTAAAGGATACTTGGTGTTTTAGTCTTGACCTCTGAACAGGGATAGCTGTCCAACCAAGGGCATGAATGAGATGGGCATATAGGACCCATCAGAGAAGTTCATGTCTGGAGGTGAGGTCTGAGCAGCATGGGTTTTTCCTCCAGTTTACAGGTGACGCTGGCAGGCACACGGAATTGGGAATGGCCCAGAAGCTGTTCTGTCGTGAGAAGCAAGAGGATGGACTCACTGAGGGAAAGCTAGGAGCCTCTCTATAACTAACTGGACTCTACTCTGATGTCTTTCACTTCTTTTCTGCTTCTTTTTGACTTGACTTCAAAAAAACCTCTGCTTCCCATACATGCCTTACACACCTCAGGAAGGCTTCCGTCGGCCTTCTACGCGAGGATGCTACATGACAGACTCATCTGAGCTCTCAACACTCACCTTCCATCTCTCCTCCTGTCAGAAGGCTCCCCTCTCATGATGAAGCAATAGCCTATGGACTTCAGCCTGATGACTCTCATGTAATATTCCCTGGAGCCGAGGATATTTAGCATAAAGGCAGCCATCCCATTCCTCCCCAATCTGGGTTCCTCCATTAGGACTTTATGCTTAGTAATGTCTTTTGCTCTGAAAGAATATCTGACAACTACTTGCCAGTCACTACAGTGTGCTTTCTTAAAATTTGCATCTTATTGGCCCAAATAAGTCATATGGCTACTTCTAACTACCAGAATTCAATAAAGCAAAATTCTACCATTTACCCAAAGGAGAAACACCGAGTTGTTTAGTAAGTACACTTTTGAGGATTATGAAGTGAGAAATAAGTGGACATATAGTATGCAGTCTGCTACCATCTCAAGCTTCTACATGCTGTTTGTGACTTGTTTTTGTGCTGATGGTCCTGAGGTTCTAATTGTCATTATTTAAATACATTCCATGGCTCACTATTTTTTCCGTTTGTTCATATGGCTTGTTTTCCCTTGAGTATCTTTCCCATTTTATCACCACCATTCTTAGGTCTTTGCTTAGATTTATTTATTTATCTATTTGTTTGCTAGTCCTGGGGCTTGAACTCAGGGTCTAGGCATGCACTGTCCTTGGACATTATTTATTCAAAACTAGCACACTGTCACTTGAGCCACAGCAGCACTTCTGGCTTTTTCTGTGTATGTGGTTCCAGGGAATCGAACCCAGGGCTTCATGCATGCTAGGGGAGCACACTATCACTAGGCCATGCTCCTGGCCCTGCTTAGATGCTTTTAAGGGCTCACCTTGTGCAGGTTACACTTCAGCTCTTCTACACTTGCCCTTTAGCATTAGGTACCACTGTAGATAACCATGCATAGTCTCTATCTAGTGGAGCAACTCTGCTCTACAAAATTAATCACATCCTGGATCTTTCTGCTTTGCACTTTGACTCTTATTGTAGCCACCTCACATCTAATTTGGCTACTTAAATTCAAACCACTGTGCCTTTACACCCATAGAGGACAAAAGGTCAAAAACGGGCACCCAATTGTCTCTCTTTAAAGACCTTCATTAGTCAAAGGATACTTCAGCTAACATCCAATTAACCAGAGCTTGGTCATATAGCTAGACCATGCTGAAAGGAAAGCGGGAGAAATGTGGCCTTTTTCTGGGCAGCAATGCGCTATGTTCTAATTCAAGGCTCAATTACTAGTGAAAAAGCTAGATATGGAGGGGAATTGAGGTAGAAATGGCAGCTATACTGAAAATATGAGCATATCTATCCATTGTTTTATCCTTCCTTCCAGTCTTTATTCACAAATTGAGTTTCCACTGCCTAACAACAAATAAGGCAGGCATGCTTCCTGCATGTATAAAGTGTGCAAACATGAAATAACCACCCAGAGGAATATAGGATTACAAATTCTGATTAGTGTAATAAGGAAAGATTTTGCTAAAAGACCGGCTGATGGGTCTGGAACCTAATTGAAATGAAAGGGATGAGGAATCCCTTTTGAAGGCTGTGAGAAATATACCTGAGGGGGTAGTTAGTGGCACAAGGAACACTTGGGCATGCATTTTGTCCATTCCAAGAAGACAGGAAAATACATTCAGAGTCCAAGACAAGAGAACTTGATTTTCTGCAAGCAAGAAGGAAGAGCAGGTGTTTGGCACCTGGTGATGGAGAAGAGAGTTTGCAACACAGCTGGAAATGTAAGCAGAAGTCAACCCCCCAGGATTTGCTGGTCATGGTAAATATTGGTGATTTTTTCCCAAATATATTAGGTAAATAGTGAAGGACTTTAGGAAGACTTCCAGATCCTATGAAAATAAGGAGGTTAGGATATAGTGGTTTCTCAGTTTCATATCTCACATTTCCCAACACATTTTCTTGCTATTTTAACCATTCTTTATGCAATGATTGTTCTTTGTACGTTTCTCCTTCTCCAATTCAGAGTCACACAGTAGTATTTGCATGCTTCTGAAATGGCCTTATTAAATCTCATTATTGGTTTATTTTTATTCCTTCTTTATTCCCTGTTTATCAGCTGCCTATTCTCTAGAAGAGGCAGAAACATAGGGTGATTTATTCAAGGAAAAGGAATGTTTATTTAATATCCTGTAATTTAGGACCTATCCCCAGTCAGCTTTCTGAGGCAGCTATTATCAGCCCCTCTTCATGATTTCACAGGGATGGAATAAATTATAAACTTCTCAATTCATCATCGACTTGCATTGTGTCTTTAACTTTGCTGAGGTTCCCATACCATGATCTGGAGATTAGTCCTTTACTCCTGCAATGACATACCCAACCCTGACCTAGCTGTGGTTTTAATGGGTTTCTTATTTTTTGCCAGTCCTGGGTTTAAGCTCAGGGTCTGAGCACTGTCCTTGGACTTCGTCAAGGCTAGAGCTCTACCACTTGAGCCTCAGCACCACTTCCAGCTTTTTTTGCTATGTATGTGGTACCAAGGAATCGAACCTGGGTCTTCGTGCATGCTAAGCAAGCACTTTAACCACTAGGCCAAACTCCTGGCCCCTTTAATAGGTTTCTGATCACCAAGCTGTTCCTAAAGCCTGACACAGTGGCCCAGTGCTAGTCAAGGATGGGGCTTCTGTTACAAGGTTTGAGTTATCATCATTATTATTAATTATTATTAGATATTGGTATCTTATATCTTTATGCTTATAACGATATTATCATGGCAAGTTTAGGAAGGTGAGAAAAATTTTACTCAGAAGAGACTAATGAGGATGAGAGGAAGTTCAAATAGTCAAGGATCAAAAGGTCAAGGAGAATGTGTAGAGAAGCGTGGCTTACATACATTCTTCAGTGAGCTAGCTTGACATGTACTGACCACCCACTATGTCAGCACTGTGCCTACCATGAAACTGTGATGGGGAGGGAGCAGAGGGGCTTCAGAGCATGGAGATGTGAGACTAGAATGGCTAGAAGCACCCTAGAGGGGTGGAAGAAGTCTGTGTATTCGAGGCAGAGGGAAGCCATTGAAAGAATGAAAGTAGAAGACTGAGGTGAGGAAATCTGCACATCAAAACAAACTTCCCAGAAGTAGACAAGACTTATTTGAGGCATTGAAGCAGCCTATATGTGATTTGGTGTTGGGGAGATATCCTTGAGAAATGGTCATCAGACTTGAGTTCTTGAGGAAAGCCCAGCCAAGGAGGTAAAATGGATAAAACTCGAGAGAAACAAAGGTGGATGAGGGCATGACTGACAGTTAGGGTTCAATACATAATTTCTGGGTGGTATTTGATGCTAATAAGTGACACAGAACTTAGGCAATATAGGAGGAAGAGCAAGTCTGGTAGGAAACATGGCGAGTTCACCTTCAGATATGTGGAGTCAGCTGATTTGAATGGAAACACAGGCTGACTTTAATTCCAATAAATTTCTATTTTGTTGCTTGTTTACTGGACATAAAAACTAATCACAAAGGAGATTAAGAGATGGGGAGAGACAATTAAGAGACACTAGGATATATGAGCAGGTAACTACAGTAACGGAAAGCCATTTACTTCATTATTGTTGGCAAAACAGACACAATTTCAGTGATATTATTCTATCAAAATTATAAAGATCACTAGGTTCTCTGTCTCCCTGTCTGTCTTCCTCTAATTCTTTCTCTGTATATATACACATCTATTCAGACACATATATCTACCTGTGTACCTACCTATATACATACATACACATATACATATTATATACTTGAAATGTAACTAAAATTTAATGCTAACATTCAGTTAACAGTCCACTTCCATGGGGCTACAAGAATGCCCACAATTAAATGTAATAGTTTAAAAACTATGTAATTAAGACGTTTTAGTAATTATAACCTTATCTAAATGATTAAATACTATCACAGCAAGTGGGACAGGTTGATATATTTCCTAGTGTCATGTACCATGAAATAAATTTCAGCAATATCTATCAGGTGTTCTTCTAAAAAATTTTTAACTTCAATGCAATTAGTACTTTATACCTAACTTTTAGATATTATTTTTAATAGAAAATTTAGAGACAAGGTCACCAGGAAGTACCAAGATTCAAAAACATTTTTTAAAAATATCTAGGGACTTTCTAGAATAAACCTGGTCCAATCTTCTCAAAAAGTTGATGTCATAGGAAGAAGAATAATGGACTAAGAGTGACTGATAAGATAAACAAACATATATGGTAGACAATTCAGGTTAAGATCTTACTAATAAAAGCATTTGGGGGAATGAGCCAGGAAATGGCACTATGCATTAGTTTGTTAGAGGACATTAAGAAGGTTTGTTAATTTCTTACAGGATAATGACACAACTATTTTGTTAAGAAAAAGTATTCTGAGTAAAGGCTGTACTGTTCAGAAGCGAGGAAACAAAGCACTCTCTTTGTCTCTCTCTCATACTTATACACACATACACACAATTATTGGGAAGACAGGATTTAATACAGAGAATTGAAGAGTTCTAGAAGAGTTGAAAAGGAGGAAAATGACAATGCAGAAATTAGTGGAGAACCACTACCAGTCCTTGAGTTGGGGATGGTGGGAAAAGATAGTGTTGCCACAACTTAGAAGCTGGGCCTGCCCAGTAGGAGTTGGTTGGCTGGGGAGCAGGGGACTGACAGTAGTAAATAAAGAAACTTCCATAATACATGGAGGCTGCAGAAACACTTGGTTTTCTCTTGTCATCCAACCTTTTGCTATTATTTCCATTGCTCAAACCCTAAATGGGCTGGGCTTCATCCCAGTCTTCAGAAGGCTGAGGTAGGAGGATTAAAGTTCAAAGCCAGCCTAGTCTACATAGAAATACCCTGTTTCAGAAATATATTTTATTTAAAAAGAAGAAAAAGAAAAAGTAACAGAACCTATGAGCAAGGGTGTCTGGGAATTGCAGTTTTCAGGCACCAGTTCCCTGAGATACATGAACACTGCAGAGGAAGATCAGGGAGTAATCGAGCCTTGGGGGGAACTCTCGTGATGATTGAAACATGTTTCCAAATGATTCAGACAGGAAAATAGACACAAATAAATGCTAATAAACCAAATTAAGTAAAATTTTGAATCTTGGTGATGTTCATTAAAATATCCATTCAGCTTTTCTATATGTTTGAAACTTTTCACAGTAGGCCTGTGAAAATCCATTCTAGAACTCTGTGAAAGAAATGATAGGACACTAATATTTAAAACATGGCCATGAAAATGGTAAAATGAAATACTCAAATTGAATTTTTAAAATTTTATCATTACTCCTTGGAAAAAAATTTGAACGAAAGCAGCACTGATCATTTTACACTCTTATTACATATTTGATAGTTGATTTTTTTTCCAGTTGACACTATCCCTGGGCTATACCTTTTAATACTCCCTTGACAGCAAGACCCTCACCATCCTCGAAAAAGATTAGAAGTGAATAAAAGTCATGATAATTTGGTGGTAATCTGTGTGTATGTGTGTGTGCACACACAAACATGCTGGTACTGAGGTTATACTCTGGGCCTGGGTCCTGTCCCTTAGCTTTTTCATTCAGAGCTGGGGCTCTATCACTTGAAACACAACACTATTTCGGGGTTTATGTTGGTTAATTGGAGGTAAGAATTTCACAGACTTTTGCCTGGGCTACTTTCAAGCCATACACCTATATCTCTGCGTCTTGAGTAGCTAGGTATACAGATGTGAGCCACGGGAACCTGGCAATAATCTTTAATCTGCTCTATTTTTTAAGAGAAACAAATATGTTATGAAACATCTGTCATTAGCAACATACAATGTGTTGTGACACTAGAGTTGAGAAACTTGCAATGAAAAATAGTTCTATAATTATAAAGTCATACACATGCTCAAGCACTTCTATTCAGGGTTGTTGATTAATACATAGTTGTAACTTGCAGGGTGGCTCCTTGTGACATGCAAAGGGGTTCTGTCTTAATTTGGCATTGTCTAGTTTTACATTTTTTATCAATAGCTCAGGTGAGGTTTAGAAAACAAGCTGATTATAACTTCTGATGGCATATAATTTAAGGTGAGAGAGAATGCCAGGTCAGTTTAATATCTAGTAGAATTATGTGACCCGATTTCACCTGGGACCAGAAAAAATATATAATAATTTCAACGCATATGTTCACCTTCTGAAACACTCCATAACTCACTTTAGTAAATTGCTGTATATCTCATTATTTGCCTCTATTTCTGGTAAACAGGAATAATAATCCTTAGATTAAGAGATTCAACCCATGTAAAATATTTGAATGATCCTTGTCGCAGAGGAAGAGGAAAAAAAATGTCACCTGCTACTTGACATGTATAGGAATGCTCACTATATCATCTAATGAAAAGTACAAAGCATATATTCAATAGATTTCAATTGTGGGAGAGACTTACCAAAGGACTTTATTAAGTCTAAGAGCTCTTTTCTTGCTGTTTCTATTATAAAATACACTGAACATAAAATTTATCGTGGTAACCAATTTTAAGTGAACACATGAATAGCATTAAGCAGTTGTGCTGTTACGTTGTTTCCACTACACATCTCTAGAACTCTTCCAATTATAGCAACTCTATATCCATTGCAGAGTGCTCATTCTCCTCACTGCCTGCCCTGACAGCCACTATTCTCCTGTCTGTCTCTACAATCCAGACTATTCTAATACCTCAATGCCAGTTGAATCATGAAATAGTTCCCCTTTTAAGATGGCCTATCATTCTGTTGTATGACTATACCACATTTATGTATTCATTCATACACCAATGGACACTGGGTTGTTTCTAATAGCTTAAGCTATTGCAGATGACACTGCTGTAAACATGAGTATACAAATGACTCTTTAAAGTCTTGTACAATTGTTCCCATTACTCTACATTTTCTAAAACACTTCTTATTCCTTGACTCATATAGATAGATGATAGATAGATAGATAGATAGATAGATAGATAGATAGATAGATAGATAAAATAGAAATAGCTAGATAAAGACAGACGTAGCCATCCTAATAGATATGAGGATCTCATTTTAGGTTTAAGTTATATTTCCCTGATGACTAGTGATTTGAAAGACATGGAGAGGTTATGACATGATCATTTGTACATCTTCAGAGAGTTGAATGGCAAGGCCTTAGCCCATTTCTGAATTGAACTGTTATGTTTTGGTTGTTGTTGCTCATGCTTTATTTAATAGAACACCATTACTTTGAATGAAGCTGTAAGTAAAGCAAGTGGCTGAGAACTGGTTTCCCTATCTCAAGCTATCATAAACAAATGAGTCTGCAAAGTGCAGAAAGGCAGGAACTATTGACAGAATTAAAGACATTGGGTTATTCAAAAACGTAATGAGCTATTGAATAGAATTTTGAAATTGTTTTTTATGACAGTCTCATCTATTGATCTCTCTATAACCTTTGAGACAAAATCACCAGGACAGACTCTGCTTTCAAGTAAGGATGATCTTCCTTGTGAAAAGTTAGGTAGAGATGTTTCAGGATGTCCTAAGCTCCCAATCCCCGAAATTATAAGGTAATATACATTGGAGTGACCATATGGAAAGGGGATAATGGGATGTCAACTTCAGATTTCTGATTAGATTACATGCTTTTTAACACTCTACCCCCAGATGTCTTCAGATTTTATTCAATGAAATTCTAGATTTGTTTCTAATTACATCATTATCTGCTTCCCAAACTCCACCTCTTAAGCTCATGTTGGTTTTTTTCAGGCACTGAGCCAAAGAGATTGTACTTCCCCCCATCTCTCTCCACTACCAAATAGGTTAAATACTCAGTGTGTTCATTTTTTAGGAAATGAAGTTGAAATGATTTAAACAGGAAATGTGCACTTAGCTCTTAATGTTAGCTACCTCAAGACAAAATCAATTTCATTTCAAATGGAATGCTATTGGAAAGCTGTTTAGAAATGTGTTGATAGGAAAGAAATATTGAAGGTGAATGCACCAGAGACAGGAAATGAGAAACTTAAAGCTATCTTTTAACGTTAAAAGGCACTCTGTCTTTCCTGTCCTGAAAACCTTGAAGAAATCTTTTTAAATGCCTGCTCATTTGAGGTATTAATACACTGGGCTAAGTGCCAATAGCACCTGGATAAAGAACCTAAGTTTTCTCAACTGCATCCTCTGTGAAAATTCAGAACATGTACCTCCATGAATGTGCTGGGGGTTGGGATGGGGGGAGAAATAGAAAACTGTTACCAGTTCTGGCACCTTTATGTGAACAAGCTGATTGTTCATATCCCATATGGCCTTCGTTTTCAATTGGTAAGCATCCCTTCTAGGCCCTAGAAGCTTCACTCCCACATTCTATGGAACAGAGCCTCATTTCCTTCTAAATGACTGGCTCTGCTACTTGGCAAAGAGAATCCTTTTACAGCTCTCAGTGCAGTTAAATAGTCTGACCAAACTGAGGTTTTTAACTTGGTGGCATCCATCTGCAGCTAGGTTTGCAAGTCATATTAAATAGCCGGAGTATGTTCAGAATCACTGATGTTCAAAGATGAAGATGGAAGCATGAAACTTAAGCAGAAATCATCATCTCTACTACAAGTTAGGATTTTTGTTTGTTTGTTTAACCGTGGGGAGTCAAACAAATATTCTAAATAGGTTATGGGGGAGTGGGAATTTTATAATATTGAAATTTGATCAGGCAGTTTTGTCCCCCAAAATTTCTAACAGAGTGAAGAGTTTAGCAATGAAGATTTTTTTAAGAAAAGGATACAAGAGAACTTAGACCCTGAATATAAGGGTACACAGGCATATCTGTAAGAGAAGCAGGAACGAAACACAGAACTGATAAAGGGAAAGCTGCAAGTTTCATCAACCTTAGTGTAAATAACATCTCTGGCCAATGCTCATTGAGCAGGTCCTATGGCCCATATAGATTGAATCACACCAAATAACCTCACAGCAACCCTACTGAAGAGGCACTATTAACCTCATGGTACACAGACACTGAGTTATAGGAAAGTTTAAAATGCATCTAGAGCACAGCTAAACAATGGTTAGTACCAGGCTTTGATTTCAGGGCACAGTATTTATGATTAAATCCAAAGAATCCACTCTACTATAGTGGGGTTTTAGAGTTGGGAATAAATTCAAGTCCCACAACTGACAAACAAACAAATAAACAAAAGAAGGGATTAGAAAGATTATGAACAGGGAAAAGAAAAAGAGATAGAAGACCTCAATATAAGCATAAACCACATCAAATGTGGATGAAAATGGAAGCATGTTGCATACTGACTGTGGTTATCACTTGCCTGTGGTCTATATTTCTCTTCTGAGGAAGGCTTCCTAGTTTTCCATCCTCTTCTGCCTTACTCAGGGCAAATCTTGAAACTTTCTCACTCCTGGCCTGAGAAAGTTCTATTTCTTTGTGATCAAGAAAGTCTGATAACCAGCTATGAGATATTTAAGGACATTATCAGAAAAGAGATAAAGTCTTCCTAAGACTGACAAATGGTATGTTCTGGGCCTGGAATTGATATCGGTCACCTTTATGCACAATTGGATTGGTCGATGTCTTGTGCACTCACCACTAGGAACATTACAGAAGACATGTGTGGAAGCACACAGATTCAGGAGAGTTCCGTATGTGCACTGGATTCTGCTGAGCCTGTCAACTTTTTATGTAGGCCAAGAAAAAAATATTTTTGTGTTTATTTGATTTGGCTTCCTGCCACTCAACATTAGAATCCAGACTAGTACATCAATATTAGACATAGAATATCCAATGGTAGTCTCCTCATTTAGTCGCATGGCTTATGTTCATTCAGGGAAATGTATAGAAGAATAGCTTCATGTAGAACTTCAATATACCAATCTCATTATTTCTTTAAATTTGAATTTGTGAGTTCTACCTCCCTTGTGTTTTTAGATCCTAGTTCTCATGTATGAGAATTACTACCATTCAGTATATTAAATAATTACTCATACAGCTGTTTTATTAAGTTAGTACAAATAAGTAGAAGAAATCAAAGACTTTGTTAAGGATGTTGTGTTGTTCCTTAGGCAAAACATTACATTACTTAGGAAATTTCTTTTTACAAAACCTAATATATCACTAGAAATCTGAAATTAATGAATGCAGATTGAACAGTGGATCTCCAATTTTAATGTGCACAAAAAAATCACCTCAAAGACTTAGAGTTGAAAAATTCTAGATTTTAACTCTAGAAATACCAGTCTCAACATTTGGATACAAAACCCAGAAGTTTGCTTTCACTAAGGTCTTGAGACAATTTCAGTGAGAAAATTTCATTCCAGCTTTGAGGAATTTCATGATTTCATCAAACACAAGCAAAGATACCAGCTTTCGTTTCTAAATTCTGAGTCTGTGTCTACAAAGGCAGTCAAGGATTCTTAAGGAAAAATCTGAAAATTCTCTCTACTTCTGGGCCTTTCTGGAGTTGGAAGTAATTGTATAGCATATTTGAATGTGTTGCTCTGCACATGTACCATGTGACTTGTAAGGCTGTACAATTCAAGTGGCCTCAGAGGAGGAGCCCTACAGCAAGTTTGCTTTGTGAAACAAGCTGTTCCACCATTTCAGCTTCATGCCTTGTAGAGTCAATGGTGCTTGAGGTGCCCTGATCTCAACCAATACTGTCAGGAAGAAAACCCCTGATGTCCCAAGTCTCTGATCACCTCTTGCTTTACTTTTTGGTTATTTTCTTCCCTTTTCAGTTGGTTTAAGATTCTAAATGGTTCACAGCACTCCCAGGCCTTTAATTCCTACAACTATGACAGTCATAAGAGATGAGATAAATAGTTTGCACATTGGTAAAATAGAGTTATTGGTATCTAGATTAAGGGTGAAAGTTACTTGGATTCCAAATAAATTGTGACATGTCTTCTTAGCCCAGATTTGAAAGTTTACAACTTAATTTTGAAGTACATTATAAGCTTTCAGAATAACACTTGTACCTGCCAGTGTTACAGAAGGTAAATGCAGAACGTCCAGAGTCTTCAATATTTCCACACAGTTGCTGCCATGCCACATACTAAAAGGAGTGATCACCCAACACTAAGAACAAGAAGGACTGGTGATTGAAGTGATAAAAGTAACTACCATTGAAAATGCAATTCCCAATTACAGCCTCTCAAAGAGTAGTACAGATCTGGGTCAGTCATACCTCCAGAGATAACAACAATCCATCTTTCAGAAAGGAAGTCTGATGAAGGAAACTAATAATAACAAAATGCCATCCTGCTGTTGACTGTGAAGGAGTACCTGAAAGTTCAAGCAAAGTCTGTCATCAGTGATACAAGCAAAACATAAACTTTCATAAGCTGTGTATGCAAAACTTACACTCTTGCAACATTACTTATTTAGACTCATACATTACTTATTTAGACGCATACAAATTGAGCCAATGGAAGCTCAGCATGAAAACATGTCTTAGCGATAAAACCAGTGACTGCACTAGTAATCCAACTAGTTTGAAGATTCCCACAAATCCCTGACAAGGCTATCCTGTGGCAATAATGACCTTACTGAAAATTCAGATATGACAACTATTGTGATATGATACAGGGATATGCTTGGTTTCTCCCTCACAGGATACCATGTAAGCTTTGGTTCATTAACTAATATGCTTAATAGTCTTTCCAACAGCCAGAACAAAGAGGTCCAGGAATCCTCAGGGGAGAGAAGTAGGAGTGGTTTCTCTCCAGAGATTATTTGATTCCTGTTCTCTCAATTTCAATTTCTGCAGATCTGGAAATCTTATAGAAATTCTTCCATAGTAATTTTGCTAAACTGAAAACTTAGACTACAACCTAAACATTTTCAGTTTCTGTGTCAACAAGTCAGCAGCAAAAGAAATAGTCATCCTATTGAATGGAATGATTGATTGATTGATCCTGAGGAAGTTATATATTTATAGGCATAACTATATCATATACATGATATAGACTTGCATATTTATATATAAATGATAAATATATGTAATATATAAACACTCTATAAGCATATATTGACATATATTTATATATACAAACATATGTAAATACATATAGAACAAGAAGTAATGTATTCACTACCTGACAAATATAACTGTAACACCTCTATACATGACCCTGACAATAAAATTATTAATACAATTATTAATCAATTAGTCAATCTATCAATATATTTGCCTTTTTCTTCTTTTTTGTCTGGTAATTTTGAAAAAAGTATTGGTTGAGATTAATATGTACCATGATTGTCATTCATGTTAAATATTAAACATACTAGGATAAGAATCTACTACTATTCCTTTAAGTTTGTGGGAGAAAGTAAAAACAATTTTTGTGAGCAGGTTTGCAGCATATGTTGGTTATTGCTGAAGTAAGAAGAGGCAAATATTTTTCTAAAGAAGAATGCTGAATAGTCTAAAACTTGGACTGTGCCCATTTTTAAGTTTCTGCCTTTCAGCTCCAAACCTATCTTTCTCAGCTCCAAACCCCTTTCTGCTCTGGAATCTTGGCACTAAAAATATGCAAAGTTCATTCCTTCTGAGTCGTCTGCCTATTTCATAGGCTGTGTTAGTAGAGACTACTAAAGGAGACTGGCTGGCAGCCTAAAAAAGGAAAAAAAAGACTTCTTCCTTCAGTTTGGGTGGCCTCAATCATCACTTTTCATCCTTCCAGGCACATTACTATTTTCTGGCACTCCCAGAACTAAGGACATTTTGCCACCTTTGACATACCACACCTAGACAGCATGTCACCTCCTAGGAACCTGATTCCAGTTCCTCTGGATCTGAAACTTGTTCTCTAAAAATCTCAAATTCTTTCCTTTGCTCTTCCAGTCCCAGAGCTGTGTCTTTTTCTGCTCTTATTGTCTTTATATGAACACAGTGTACCCTTTTCTGCTTTTCTGATTCTCCATTTAACCTAGGTCTTAGATTAACTTTTCTCTGCTAAAATAATTAGCATTATTTATTTTTCCTGATTGAACACTAATGAGCAAAATACAAACAATGCCATTTGCTTAAGATGGCAGTTAGCCAACAGGGTTCACAAATTTAATCAGAGAATTCCAGTGCTAATAACATTTTACTTTTTAAATACCAGTCAACAATCCTGTACTTAGTTTTCAGGGCCAGAACTATTTCTGATTTATGTAGATTTTAGAAAGGCAATAGTTCATATTGCTAAACTATGCAAGAATCCTAATAGGAGCATATAGTCTATCCCATAATTAAATACTTGAGATGATAAATATTTTAAAAATCAGTTTAGGTCAGTTTTGCCATTAAATAAAAAGAGAATAAAAATGTGCTTTTTAGAATTTAAAAGTTTTACAATTATAGATAAGAAACTTTGAACCTATGTTAGGAAAATCTACCAAATGCTAATGAAAAGGCTACTTAACAATAATCAAAGATTGAATTTATTTATTCTTAGAGAAACAGTAAGTAAATTTGAGTGGGGAGGCAAGCTCTGGCTTAAGCATAGGAGACAGCAGAAACAGACTTCTTGCAGACCTCCCTCTCTTGTAGGGTTCAGGAAAGTTGCACGAGATTCAGGTAGATGAATAGTTCTATCCTGAAAGCAAACAACAAGGCTGGGTTGTGATATTGCATGCAAAATTCAGATGATAACTAAGCCAGAAGAATTGACCATGGCACATGAAATTTGTCTTAACATGACTGTGTTTTAGATATAAATAAATACATTTTAATGATTTAAATATATAAAATTAACATCCAGAGGAAAGCAAAAAAGAAAGAGGAAAAATTTTCCTTAGGACATGGGTCTGAGGAAATGGAAAATGAAGGAAGAAACAGAAACAGAGGACTGTACTTCAGCTTTTCTGTATAATTAGATATATTATGTAGTAAATTTATTAACTCAAGAAATGATGTTTACCATTCTAAATATGTAGACTAGAAACCTGTCAGAGTTGTGAAAATTGAGAGCTCAATTTACAGAAAGCAAATACTCAGTTTTGTGTTTTCTGAGTACCAAATTGGACCTAATAAAATTCATTTATAGCAAGTTTACTCAACATATAGTTCTAGGTGGCCAACAAAATATCATTTCCAGACCTACTCTTCTGCTCTGAACAAAAAAGTAACATACAAATCAGAAGAATGACTTAAGTTTTCTTTTTTATGTTCAACAACTTAATCTTCAGTGAAGCTGGAAAATAACAAGCCCAGACAACTATGAAGACAATTGCCAAAGACAGAGGAACTGACCCAACTTGGAAGATGCTGGGGAAAGAAAACAAAACAAAACACAAAACACAAAATGACAGAGCATCAATAGACCTTGTTGCCCAAAAGTAGCTTGTAGCCCTGAAGGGTTCAATCAGCAATCTTTCATTTGGAACAGTAAATTTTTGGAGTGGCTTGAAGCCTGTTTTCATCTGCTAGAAGCAGGAGCTGTGATACTGAAAAGACACATTGAGACATGGCATTTTTACAGCGGAGTTGCTGATGGGCAGAATGATAAGAAGCAATCTGATTATGTAGCAGACTATCACTCACAGCTTTTGTATCTGTATACACACTGTTTACTCTTGGTCAGAACTGTTCAAGTTCCCTTATAAATTTTAATTTATTTGATTCTAATATCTTAACAAAGTAGTCATCATTATTATCACCGTCTCTGTAATACAAGTGAGGATACTGAGAAAATGAGATGTGACCAGGGTCACAGACCCAACATGATAAATTTCAATCACATACGATGCCTTGAAATGTGAAGTTCACGACTACAAAAGTAAGAGTGCCTCTTTGAAGAGAAATATGAATGAAAGGAAAAAAAAGAGGGAACAAAGGAAGGGAATATTAAGCACAAAACCATTACCACTAAAGTGAAAGCTAAACTTATTCATCCAATGGCCATACAGACAGTACTAAAGACATTGGAAAGAGGTATTCTGGGAAAAAAAGAAGCCAAGTACATAATTTTGTAAATTAGAGCTAGAAAGACTAACTCAAAAATACTTTAACTAATTAAAATCAGCTGTTAGTGCTGGAGAGAATCTGCAAGCATTGGGATCTGCCTCCAGAAACTACATCTCTGTGTCTACTTGCCATCAAGTAAGACTGAGGGCCCCAAGACCAGACCCTCCAAATCATGGTATTTCCACAGCTTCCACACCCAGAAGGAGATGAACTCCTGGGTAGAGACAGGCAGTAGACAGGCAGGCAGACAGAGGGCCCAGATTTTTCAATGTTCCACTGCAAGTTCAGAGCTCAGTGCTCTCATTACTCCGTCCCGCTGTTCAGTACCTCAGTAGTCATCAACAGATCTGTGGAGAGCCCTGGAACAAACCGGAGCCTGCCTGGCCAACAGTGTGCACAAAGAAGGGAAGTGTCTAAAGGGAAAGCAGCAAAAGTCGGACAACCAACCCTTCTGCAAGAGACTCCAGCTAGTATACTTCAATGACAGTAATGTTGGAAAGCAAGCCTGGCAACCTTCACATGTTAACAAATGCATAGCAACTGAGCCATTCTCCCAGTCCAGTGGTAAGAAATACCATAGCAACCCTATCACACACTGTTCTGCCTTAACATTAAGAATGTTTTAACTGAATGTATGCAAGTGACTAAAACACCCTGCTATTAAATAGCCTGAGATATGCAAGGACCCAGACACACAAGAAATATGAAAAAAAAAAAACAAAGCAAAACAAGGCACCATGACTCCTCCAAATCTACAAAAAAACATCAACAATCGCGAAGAGATTAAAATCTTCATCAAATATTTTTTTAAACAATGCAAGAATGTTCAAAACAATTAAAGATGGTATAAACAAATGCCCGATTGATTCCAACAAAACTCAAAAGAGCTGTATTAAATAAGGAAGACAACACAGAACACAAAAGTTCAATAAAATATACAAATTGAAATATAAAGTTCAATAAGCCAAAGCTAAAACTCATGTGAAAACTTCTACAGTACAGTGGAACAATAGAGGACATGATATCAAGATTTTTAAGGCAAGGTTGGCATATTAGAGCATGAAGATGAAGAAAAAAACTAAAGCCGTATGAAGAGACCAGGCAAGAACAATTAGATACCACTAAGAGATCGAGACTTCAAATCATGAACATAGAACAAGGAGAACTGGTACAACTTAAAGCATGGGAAGCATATTCAATAAAGACATTCGGGGAGAACTCCAACAGTATAATCCCTTAGAAAGGCAAAATTAAAGCTCAACAAAATAAATACCAGGGAATAGGTACTAGGAAGGGATGGAAGGTATCAAGGAGAAGAGGTAGACTACTGAAGAGAAGAAGGTGTAAAAATTCAGTGTATATCTGACAAAAGAAAAGTGGATATGGAAGAATGTGCAAGCGTGTTGCAAGGAATAATACTATAAGCAGCATTGTTGAATGGCAGCTCCTATGAACAACTACTAATAGACAGTAGATAGATATTTTAAACTAGAGAATGTCCAAAATCTTGAGAAAAATATAATATAATCCAAGCACATATTTTTAAGGTTTTAAGTAGACAAAAGTAGAAAACTTCTCTTAGACAAATTATAGTTAAAACAGTAAGCATACAGGAAGGGAACGAATAATGGAAACAGCAAGAGGGAAAGATTCTAGTCACTTGTAAATGCAATCTTATCTGAGTAGCATTAGATTTCTCAACAGAAACATATTAGTCCATGCCAAACAGGGCATGGTATTTCAAGATCTGAAATAAAACAAGTGCCAACCAGATTACTTTACCCAGCAAAGCTATCTTTCATAATTGAAATAAAAACAAAACCTTTCCACAATAAATAAACACTAAAAGAATTCATGACCACAAAGTCAACACTGCAAAAGGTACCTAAAGGAAGCCTATATGCAGAGGAGAAAAATAAACAGGTTGTAAAAGCACTGGAAAGAATTAATTTCTCTCCAGTAGATAAGCAAATGAAAAGCTAGGAGGGATGGAACATTTCAAGAAAGATGGTAGCAATTGTTACATACATTTTAATAGTAACTCTCAATGTCTCAGTCTCTGGAGAAAGGTACAGATTGCAGATTTGATTTAAAAAAAACAACCACTGGTTGTCTATTAGAAGCATACTTCACTGGCAAAGACAAACAATGACTTTTAAATAGAAAATAGATCTTTAAAAAAAGAGTACCAACAAGATGATTGGGAGGAGGTAGGGAGTAGGAAACAGAGACAAAAGCATGAGAATGATTATCAATGTGCAAGAAGTAATGAACCCAGTATCTGAGGAATGTCACTGTATCCCCTCTATACATCACCCTTACAATAAAAAAAGAAAAGAAAAGAAAATAGGGTACCAAAGCAAGCATCAGTAGCTATACTCATAATGGACAAAGCAAAATCCAAACCAAAATTACTCAAAAGATAAAAAAGAAGGTCACCTCGGGAGAAGCTGCTGCTGCACGATCGCGACTGGGAGCATCTGAGTAATAGCTCATCAAGTCTACAATTAAAAATGGCCTCTAACGAAACTACATTGCAAAAAATGGGAAAGAAACAGAACGGAAAGAGAAAAAAGTTGAAGAAGCAGAGTCAGAAGAATTTGTTGTGGAAAAAGTACTGGACCACCGTGTCGTGAATGGGAAGGTAGAATATTTCCTGAAGTGGAAGGGATTTACAGATGCTGATAATACTTGGGAACCTGAAGAAAATTTAGATTGTCCAGAATTAATTGAAGCATTTCTTAATTCTCAAAAAGCTGGTAAAGAAAAGGATGGTACAAAAAGAAAATCTTTATCAGGCAGTGAATCTGATGACAGCCAATCAAAGAAAAAAAGAGATACTGCTGACAAACCAAGGGGCTTTGCTAGAGGTCTAGATCCTGAACGAATAATTGGTGCCACAGACAGCAGTGGAGAACTGATGTTTCTCATGAAATGGAAAGATTCAGATGAAGCTGACTTGGTGCTGGCAAGAGGCAAATATGAAGTGTCCTCAGATTGTAATTGCTTTTTATGAAGAGAGACTAACTTGGAATTCTTGTCCAGAAGATGAAGCTCAATAATTGTTTGCATTGTTTTGTATATATTTATATATATATATATATATATAATCTGAGTCTTGGTTTTTGAATTAATGGTGTGAAACAACTACATTCTAATGAAAATCAAGTTTGATGTGTTGATTTTGAAAGTAGTATTGGGAGTTATTGAGTTTGTTTTTTTTTTTCCCTCAATAGCACTGGTTACTTTGAACAAATATAATTAAGGCTTTCTGTAGTTGCTTCCTTTATCAGAAAAGATATTTAATACCATGGTATATTTCCTCTGTATTCAGGAACAGATTTTTTTTTTAATAGGGCAACTTTTTCTGGCAATTACTTAATCAGAACAACTTGTCTTTAACTGCTATGTTGAAGGAACATCCTGAATTTTTTGTGTGTTTGTGTATGTGTAAACAAAATACTTACATGGGTAGTTTTTTATTTCGGAGATTTTGCTTGTTTAGAGGTGTTGGGCATCAGACCCAGCGCCTTGCATATGTAGGCAAATGATGTCTCACTGTGTTACATCCCTGGCCCTTGTTTTATTTTGTTGTTGTTTAAGATAGGGTCACTAGGCAGCTCAGGCTGGCCTTGAACTTAGTAGGTAGCCAGGCTAGCCTCAACTTTAGGTCCTCCAGCCTCTGCCATAGTTAGTAAATGCAATACGTTTGCAAAATGTCTTGAAAGGAAAACTGTCTTATCAACAGCTTCCCTCATCCAGATGAGACAACTAAGATAAATTTTGATTTCTTTTCATTAAAATTTGTGTAATGAGCATTCCTTTACAGAATATTAGAATCTGTATACTAAAAGCTCATAGATCATGAGCTATCTAAGACTCTGCTGATGGAAATGTAAAATCAACTGGTTAGAGATTTCGACTATTTAGGACCTGTTGGCCTAAATGAGTGGACAAAATTTTATAATTGTTGACCTGCATGCTTTTTCTTTACCCTAACTCATTCCTAACATGTAGGCTCAATTTTTTTCAGTATTGGGTTACTAGTTCCACAAAAGCCAGAAAAACAACTTTGTAGTAATCAGAATGTTACCCAACTGTATATTGTTTACTTTATTGTAAATAATGGTGAACAGTGGTCAATAAATAATTTTATATTCCAAAAAACAAAAAAAAAAGAAGGTCATCTCATTTAGATAAAAGTAAGGATCGCTCAGGGACCGGGAGTTTGGCCTTTTGGTAGAGTACTTGCCTAGCATGCACAAAGACCCTGATTCAATTCCTTGGTACCACATACATAGAAAAAAGCTGGAAGTGGTGCTGAGGCTCAAGTGGTAGAGCTCTAGCCTTGAGAAAGTCCAAGGACAGTGCTCAGGCCCTGAGCTCAAGCCAAGGACTGACAAAAAAAAAAAAAGTAAGGATCGTTCAAAACTGTTACAAACATACAAACTGAATGTTGGCATATCTAATTTTGTAAAGTAAACACTATGAACATTAATTTTCAGAAAGACCACAACACAAAAAATCAGTGAATTTAATGTCTCATTCCCACCAATAAATAAGGCATGCAGACCAAAATTGAACAAAGAACTTCAGAATTAAATATTATCGATCAAATTGACTGAGCAAACATCCATAAATATTCCAGTTTACAGTCTCAGACACATATTCTCCTCAGAGGCCCATGGAATTTACTCCAAAATAGATCATGTTTTAGGACATAAAGCAAATCTTCAAAAATACAGGAAAAGTAAAATTGCTTCCTATAGCTAATCAGACCACAATGAAATGAATAAAGATAGAAATCAATAACAGAGAAGCAGTCAAACACATGGATGAACAGAAGTAAAACTGAGACCCAAGTGGTATAGAGTACCAGCTTTGAACAAAAAAAATGCTACTGGACAGTCCCCAGGCCCTGAGTTCAAACCCCAGACTTGCACATGCATGTGTGTGCATGCGCACGCACGCACACACACACACACACACACACACACACACACACACACACACACACGGTGCATACTAAAAATAGATTTAAAAAGAAGTTTGCAAACATAAAAATAAAAGATGGATTAGATGAAGCATATTATCTTCATGCATGAAAATCTCACAATTTAAAGCCCTTTGTATCACTATTATATGCCTATAACAATTTTTAAACATTAGAAGTTAAATGAGAGATGGTAGAACTAGAACTATATTATTTAAATCATCCAAGTGAATAGTTACCATCATAAATTAACGAATTAAAACCCTTTCTATTTAAGTATTTGTTAAAACTAACCAGTAAGGGGTCTAAAAAGCACATTATAAATCTCTAAACTATAATGAAGAAAATGCATGTACATGTACCTTTACATTTAGATTTTGATATATAGACTATCAAATTAAAAATGAAGAAATCAATAGACCAAATATATTTGCATAACAATATGTATAAATGAAACAGAGCTGTGTGTTAAAAAAACAATTCTCAAGGAAGGTGTAGAAAAACAAACTGAACTTACTTGCTGTGTAAGAAATAGTATTGCATATATATATATATACAATATATATATATATGGATGTGTGAGTGTGTGTGTTTGAATATGCATCTATATAAATATATGTATCAGACAAAGATATACACATAAGTATATGTTTCAGACAATAGCCAAAAGTATGCTAACAGAGTGATTACATTAATGCCAAACTAGATCCACTGAAAAAACATTAAGAAAAAGTTAACTTTAGGTCAGGCACGGTGGCTCACGCTTGTAATCCTAGCTATTCAGGAGGCTGAGATCTGAGGATTATGGTTCAAAGCCAACGTGGGCACTAAAAGAGTCTTATCTCCAATTAACCAGAAAACCGGAAGTGGCACTGTGCTCAGGGAGAAGGTTAGTAGCCTTGAGCTGAAGAATGTTCAAGTCCCACAACCGAGAAAAAAAACTATAAGTGTCAATCCACGATGTCCCATATTATTGATATCAAAGACCTTACTGTGAAAAGATTTTCTTACTATATCTTAATTTTAATTGATATATAATCATTGAAAAAACATTTATGGAATATAGTGTGACATTTCAAAACATATACATGATTTGTTTAGACTCAACTGGGATAATTTGCCTATCTGTGACCTCAGATATATACTATTTCTTTATGTGTCATGCAGAATCCTCTATAGATAAATATGTTGGTGAAATATTTTGGTACCTGCTTGTAATCCCAGCACCGGGAGGCTGAAGCCCAGCCTAGGTTATGCATGTCACAAGGCAAAACAAACCCATACAAAATCCTCTCTACTAGATATTTTGAAATATCCATGTATAGTTTCTCTGCTACACTAGAGAACAATAGAAGCGAATCCTCCTATCTCTACCTTGTGTGTCGTAATCACATTCTCTCAATGCCTTCCTGCTTGACACACTTACCAGGCTGTAGTAACCCTATTGTATTCTCTATTTCTCTGTGATTAACACACATAGGTGAGAATAAATGGTATTTAACTTTTTGTCCAGTTTCATCTACATTAATACAAATGAACAAAAATTATTCCCCTTCTTTGGAATCATATTCCCTTGTGTATATATACCACATTTTCTTTATCTACTCATCAGTTAATGGACACTTGAATTGTTTCCATTTTGTATCTCAACTATTGCAAACAGTTCTGCAATAACCATGCTCATTTTCTTCTTCTTTTGGTATATACCTAATGTACCCAGAGAATCCCCAGATTATACACCAGTACTGGCTTTCATTATATACTCACCAGTGGTATGGGAGAGACCAGTCAAACACATTAGAAAAAAACATTATAGACTAGAGAAACAGTAAGCATTCATTTACTCTCTTTATCCTAACAGATTCAGTGAGCAGGAAAAAGTCTAACAGCTACATCTCACGCCTTTCACCTGAAAATAAAGACTATTGCATCTTCAAGTATCCAAAGCATACTCTCAAAATTACAATATATATTGGATTATATATATATACACTATTTATGTATAGGACTATTTATATATTCTGAACATTTCTAGTTAAAACAATCCAGAATACATTCTCAAATTACAATGAAGAGGAAGTAGAATTCTGTGCGTGTGTGCGTGTGTGTGTGTGTGTGTGTGTGTGTGTGTGTGTGTGTGTATGTGTGTGTTCCTGTATTGGTGATTAAACTGAGGGCCTGGCTTCTGTTCCTGAGAATTTTTATTCAAAGTCGATGCTCAACCACTTAAGTTACACCTCCACTTCCAGCTTTTGATGATAAGGAGTCTGACAACTTTCCTACCTCCCATGGCTTTGAACTTCTGTCATCAGATTTCAGTCTCCCATGTAGTTAAAATTAAAAACATGAGCCACTGGCATCCATCATATTTTCCTAAAAAATAGATAAATGCATTCCCAGCCACTTACACTGAAGACTGACAAAAAATTGATTTAAAGGCAATAGAAACTGAATTTCATTTTTTAAAGAAAATAACAGAAATGAAAACAAGAAAGAATATCTGAGAGCCTGTTTGCTCTGGCTAAAAATTAGAAAGACAGCAATAAATTCTTTCAAAAAAAGAAAAAGAAAAAAAATACGTGAATAAGAGTTAAGAAAAACTATAAAAATAAATTTAGGAAGGCAGAAGGAAAGAAACTAAGGCAAATTCACATGTTACTAATTCTGAAACCAAATTGAAGCTTAACAAATATACGAACTGGTCATTCAAAAATATCAATGCAATGATTAATGGGATAGTTATTGCCTGTTTTTTTAAGAAAGTGAAAGGAAAGCAAAAATACATCAAATCAGCTAATGGGATGGGTTAAGAAGCAACATAAGCAATTGCAGGAAAATACTGTGCCACAATTCTACCACTGAACTTAAAAATGTAGATAAAATAAATTAGTTCCAGAGGAAATATGGCCATAGAAAAGACTTCTCAAAAAAGAAAGGCCAATTACTAGTAAAGAAATTGAAGAGGTTATCAAACATTAACCCCTCAACCAAAACAGCAGGCTCCATCAGTCTCAGGAATGACTCCTCCAAAAACATCTAGGAATCAGCACACACTATTACGATTGCAAGTTATCCATAAACATGATGATAGGGAAAAAGAACTGTCCTGATGTGGAGCCTGACAAAGTGCAGAAAGAAAGAGAAGCTACAGACCAATGTGTGATTTATAAATGGCCGAAGAATGCCATAAAGCAGAAGCAAGTTATTAAGTTAATACACAATGATCAAGTAGGGTTTATTCTTGAGCTACAAAGAGAGTTCAAAATTAGAACATCTGTTAATCTATAAATGTTACATCAGAAAAAAATCCCTTTTAATCATTTCAATATTGTGAACAAGAATTTTTGCTAAATTGAATGTGCACTAGTTATAGTGGTTTATGCATGTAATCTCAGCACTCTGAAAGTTAAGGCAGCTGAACTTCTTAAAAAAAAAAAGGTTAATGTATTTCCCTAATTAAAAGTTATTCGTGGATGGATGGATGAATGGACAGATGGATGAAGAGATGGACAGACAGACAAATAGATACATAGATACATAAATTCATCCACACAAGAAACAAGATGGATAAAGACAACTTAGTGTGAGCCATCAAGTAAGGCAGTGACAGCTGGCAATGACAGCAACATCAGATGAGGGTGGAGGGATATATTAGTTCCAGGTAGCTTCTTTTCTTAATTAAATTTTATTTTTATTGTTTTGTAAAAGTTACAATACAATAGAGGGGTTACAGTTATGTAAGTGATGAGTACCTTTCTTTTTGCTGAGAGGTTTCTGTGTCCTACTCTAGGACCTTTCTGAATAAGGTATCAGGATTATTGGTAAAATCAGGAAATTGTCCACAAAGAGGTGACTGTACAAATCAGTAACTTGTCTAAGACTAGTAATAAGAGACAGATGTATCATTAATGGAGAGTAGAAATCCCTCAAATGATTTAGTTAAGGGTTGACAAACTCCTTTATTATAAACACAGTTCTATCTTTTTCTCTTAGCAATGAACAATAAGGAGATAGTCGTTGGCCACTACCTGGTACTGGTGTCTGTAGACCAACCTGACATAGCCAATTATCTCACTGGGAAGTGCAAGATATTGGTTTTCTTATTCTCTCTTCTATACTTACTATCAGAAACTCTTGCAATATCAGTCTTATCACCTAAAATGATGCAGTAAATAATAATGTCTTTCCTTTAACTTAGGATTTCCACAGTAAGCATTTGCTGTTACACTTACTTTTGATGTGTTTACCAACTCTGGATTTTTATTTGTTATCATTTTTTTAATGTTAAAGTTAACCCCAACTTAGCCACAGGAAGTGTATTTATTCTGGTTCTTAAGGATTCATATCACATACTATTGATAACTTCCTTGTTCAGTGGACAAGACACTACAAGGCTCAGGTGTGTGTGTGTGTGTGTGTGTGCCATCCAGGGGCATGAATTCAGGGCCCAGACACTGTCCCTGAGCTTCTTTTGCTTAAGGCTAGTGCTTCTGCTACTTGAGACCCAAATCCTCTGGCTTTGTTTATATTGGAGGCAAGAGTCTTGTAGACTTTCCTGCCAAAGCCGGTTTCAAGCCTCAATCCTCAAAGCACAACCTTCTGAGTAGCTAGGTTTATAGGTTTATAGGATGCTTAACCCAAGGCTCACTTTTTACTTACCCTGCCACACACTTGAAAATAAGCCTTGATTTCTTTCAGCCCCTTAATATTTAGAAAACAAGGTGATGATATTAAATAAAATGTTACTACTGGATCCAGGCATGGTGGCTCTTGCCTATAATCCTAACTACTCAGGAGGCTGAGATTTGAGGATCAAGGTTGAAAGCCAGCCCAGGCACTAAACAAAATGAGGGGTGGAGGTGGGGGAAGGGAAATGGGGACCAAGACATGAGAAAGGGTATCAATGTTTGGGAAGTAATGCACCTTCTATCTGGTGAATATGATGTAATACTTCTATTAATTACAATAAAATATATGGAAAAAAAGACTGTGAGACTCCTTATCTTCAATTAATCACCAGAAAATGGTAAGTGGGGCTGTGGCTCAAGGGGTAGCTGAAGAGCTCAAGGATAGCACCCAGGCCCAGAGCCCAAGCCCCATGATTCATACACACACACACACACAAAAAAAATTATTACTGGATTGCCATTGTTTCTGCACAATTCTAGTGAGTAAAGTTTTTATAAAATTTCAAACATTTGTACTGGTATTGCAATTCAGATTTAAACATCTTTTACTGTAACATCTCTGCTTTTCTATATTCATCTCATTTTGCTTATATTTAAAAAAATCTTTGCAATGACATTAATAAATTGTCATGATTCCCCTCCTCTCTATATATAGTACTTTCAAATTCATAGTGTTAGCACAAAGAATAAAGTTATTTAATCAAATTTAAATTATCATTGCAGTTCATTTTGTCTTTAGAATACCACAGTTAGCATACTATCTGGAAACGCAAAATAAAATCACAGTGAGAGACCACTTCATGTTTACTATGATGACTATAATCAAACCTAAGGAGAATAACAAGTAATGACCAAGTTGTGGAGAAATTGGAATGTTCTGCAGTGTTAAATGTTAAAAGTAGATTTAAATGTTAAGTGTAAATTTTTTAACATGTGATCTGACAATCCCACTCATATATATACTGAAGAAAAAGGAATAGACATGTTTACATAGAAACTTATTCAGAGCAGCAGTGTTAATAGTAGCCCAAAACAGCAAACAATCCCCTGGATTAAATAAAATAAAACATTATGTAATAGTGCTATTATCCAGCAATTAAAAAATGATGTACTATGGCCTATAGACACATGAAGAAATGCTCAACATCTCTGGTCATAAAAGAAATGCAAATCAAAACAACTCTAAGATTCCACCTCACTCCAGTTAGAATGGCCAGGATCAGGAAAACGAATAACAACAGATGCTGGAGGGGATGTGGCCAGGAGGGATCACTACTACACTGTTGGTGGGAGTGCAAACTCGTTCAACCACTATGGACAGCAGTGTGGCAGTGCCTCAAAAGGCTAAACATAGAACTCCCCTATGACCCAGCAATTCCACTACTTGGCATTTACCCAACCATCCAGAAACAAGGACATACTAAATCCACTAGCACAACAATGTTCATTGCAGCACTATTTACCATAGCAAAGATATGGAACCAACCTAGATGTCCCTCAGTTGATGAGTGGATCAACAAGTTGTGGTATTTGTACACAATGGAATTCTATGCTGCTGTCAGAAAGAATGACATTGCCCCATTTGTTAGGAAATGGAAAGACTTAGAAAAAATCATATTAGGGCCCGGGAGTTTGGCCTAGCGGTTAAAGTGCTTGACTAGCATGCACAAAGACCGGGGTTCGATTCCTCGGTATCCCACATACACAACCAAACCGGAAAAGTGGCAGAGACAAGACTGCGACGGCGACAGAGAGCGAAAGAAGCGAGCTGAGATGAAGTGAACAGAGCCCAACCGAGTGGTGGCCGGAGCGAGCAGGGCCGGAGCGAGCAGGACCGGAGCGTGCGGGAGCGAGCCGAGCCAGAGCCAGCGAGGCCGGAGCGAGAAGGGGCCGGAGCGAGCGGGGCCGGAGCGAGCGGGGCCTGAGCTAGCGGGGCCTGAGCTAGAAAGGGGGGGGCCGGAGCGAGCGGGGCCTGAGCGAGCGGGGCCTGAGCTAGAAAGGGGGCCTAGCCGGGCCGGAGCGAACGGGGCCGGAGCGAGCGGGGCCAGAAAGAGAAGGGGGCCAAAAAAAAAATCATATTAAGTGAAGTAAGCCAGACTCAAAGGAACTTAGGCTCAATGGTTTCCCTCATTCGTCATAATCAGTAGAAACCTTGGGCTCTACTAGCAGAGATCTGCAATAGAGCAAAATCTTGATACACAAGGCCATATAATGTGAAGCTAATTGAAAGGACCTCCAGGATATTGAAACAAAAGCCATATAATGAATGATTGTTGTCCTTAATGTACTATGTTGTCTCTCATCTCGTTTGCTGTCCCTTGGTTATCTCATATTGGTATAGTATCTCACTTTGTTATCTGATATATTGAATTTTTTTGTATTTGGATATTTGAAATTTGATAGGGAAGGGGGGGAAAACCAAGATGGGTGGGGGGTGTGGGGGGGGAGGGAAATGGGTACCAAGACATGTGAAAGGGTATCAATGTATGTGAATTAATGCACCTTCTATCTGGCAAATATCATGTAACCCTTTTACTAATTACAATAAAAAATATATATAAAAAAAAGAAAAAGAAAAGGCTCAGAACAGCCCCCAGAACTTGAGTTCAAGCCTCATGACCGACAAAACAGAAAAGAAAGCGATCTATACACCTATGTATAAAGGATAGGGTGGTGACAAGGGGAGAGGAGTAGATGAATGAAAAGAAGCGAGGGAAGAATGAAGTCAAGAATTCGATGTACAACCTACAAAATTAAGAAAAGGGCCAGAAGAGTTGAGCTGGGAAGGATGGGTGAGAATATTAAAAGGAGTGACACTGATTAAGATGCATTGTATTCATAAACTGCTTTGTTAAATGGCAACTTCTTTGTACAACTAAAGAAAAATAAACCACTTATGCTTTGGCAGCCACTTGTTTTCAACATCTTAATAGTGGATCTAGCCACTAATGAGCATGTCATAAAGCAAATCAACAAACAAGTGAAGTTTAAGTTTAGGATGGATGAAATAAAATAGTATGACCTTTAAGAAATACAAAGGAACTGATAAACCAAGTAGCTAATTTAGGTTCTTGCTGAATATGAAGTCATATAGAAAAAAATCTAATGAATTTCTATGTGTAACCACAGGACAACTAGAAAATTAAATTAAAAGAATAATTTCATTTACAACAAAATCCAAAATCATGAAACATCTAGAACTCTGTTGATGAAAACGCATTTAAAAGCCATATCCTCAATATGTAAAAAATGAAGGTATCTGAAAAAAATGGGGAAAATTCCAGTATTCAACATGGTTAGGATGTCATTTGCACTCAAATTCACCTACAGATGCCATGCTATTTCAATCAAAACTCAACAGGCTTTTTGTTTAGAAATTACAAAGCTTGCTAATGGGCAAAGTAATTTTGAAAGAGAGTACTGATGGAGCACTTATATATCTGATTTCAAAGCATTTTAAAGCTAAAATTTTAAAGGATTATTGTAATACAGGTAATCAGGAAAGTGTGGTATTGGTATAAGAAGCAGCAGTAAATAAGTGAAAGAGAATAGAGATTCCAGAAATAAACCCACACATACATTGTGAATTGATTTTTTTTTAAGAAAGTGCCAAGGAGACTCAATGTGACAGGAGAATCTTTTCATCTAGCATTATTAGAAGAACTGGATATCAGGATACAGGAAATCCAGTCATGATACTTATACCAAGACACATTCACTATAAATATATACACATATCAGCACTGCATATATTATGTACACCTATTCTATTTATAGTATATGGTATTTACATACACATATATATGTGTGCATATGTATACCAGAAAATACACACAGAAAACTAGATGTAAACATAATAAAACTTCCAGCAAAAACCACAAGAGAAATGTATTAAACCTTAGAGTAATCACAAAATATAAAAGGGAAGTTTGCTCAATATAAATTTTTAAAAATTAGCACTTGTTTTTCAAAAGATGTCATTGTGCAATGAAAAGAGAAGTCAGAGGCTAGAAGAAGATATTTGCAAAATATTTATCTGAAAAACATCTGTATCTTGTATGTAAAACTATATAAAGAAATTGTATTATTCAATGATTTTTGTGAAAAGTAATCCATTTTTAAAGGAAACAGGACAGATATGAATAGTTGTATCACAAAAGCAGATATACAAATGGCCATTAAGCTCATAAATAGAAGTCCACATTATTAATCTCCAACATTGCAAGCTAGAAGCACAGTGAAAGAGCACAACTTACCCAAGGCTAAATGTCTAAAATTTAAAAGGCTGAAAGTTGTTTTTTTTTTTAAGAAAAGTCTGAAAATAACAAGACGAGGCATATAATTCTCACACTTTCCTGGCAAGACTGCAAAAGGCGATAGCCACATTGAAGGCACTTTGACACTTTCTTACAGACATGAGGATATGCTGCTATAAAGCCCACAAATTCCATTTCTAAATATTTAGTCAAGAGAAATGAAAACATAGGAATATTAATATACAGAAATGCTTGTAGCATCTGGCTACATCTACTTTAAGGAGAATTTCCTGAGGTTAGAAAATATATGATCCAGAAGCAGCAGCAAATAACCTAGTTTTTCTGGCCAGAGGCCAAACAATAGTCAAACATTCAGGGGCTAAGAAAAAAAGGAAAAGAAAAAATGGAAGATTAAGTGGATTGAGGTCTAAGGCAGAGGCATGTGAACAGACATATGAGAGTAAGCATACAGTATGAAGCTCTGTATATCACTTGGCAACCCCCACTAGAGGCTACCCATCACAGAAAAGACACTAACCAACCAAGAAGACAAAATGACTTGGGCAGCTAACATCAATAGTCTCACTTGCTAACTGCATGTGCCTCTTCCTTTCTGAAAGGGCCAAAGTTTGTTTTTTTTTCCAAATAGACACATTATCTAGATGTTAGCTTGCCTCTATTGCTTGTAGGACATCAGAAAGCCCAGGATCTGACCAGTATACCACCTCCCATCACCACACACATATACATGAAGGGACCTGCATCTCTTATGGCTATGGGAGCCTCTGTTTAAACTATGGTAGGCTCACATTCTACCATGCATATCCATGAGCATCAGGCTTACTGGAGGATCTGCTATCACAATACTACTGAACAACTACTAACCAAATAATTCTTCCATAAACTGAATAGATTATTTCTTTTTCTGTTAACTGGTTGTCATGTATGCTCATCAACATGTGTGTCTCCATGGCAATTTATGGTTTCTGCTCATCTTTTCATCTGAGTCGTCTGGTCCTGCTCATGTGCAACCCCAGTGCATCTTATTAGAAGGCTACTGGCTAGCATGATCTTATAACTTGCTAGAACTCACATCACACAGAAGAAGGACCCAAGTATATGGGTGCTTGGTTATACTCTCCTTTTTTTTTTTACTAGGGCTCTACTACATCTGGAGAAAGATGGTGTATTAACTTACTTCTGACTTCTCATAGAGCAGTTTTACTATGCAGGCTCCAATTTCCGTACTTATAAAATTCTTAAAACACTATTTGTGAAAGTTGAAAATGTGAACATTAAGCATAGTTGGATGGATTCATGTGTTTAACTGGTACTGGTTCTCAGAAATGAGAAAATATAAAGACTGTATCTCACTCTTCATGAGTGAGATATAGCCTATGATTTAATCTTATTAATTTTCATCTTAGAATTGAAAACAAATCTTAAGCTTAAATATGATAAAGACCTACCAAACACCCATGGTTTATGCCTATATTCCTAACTATTCAGGAGGCTGAGACCTGGAAGATAGTGGCTCAAATACAGCCTTGAAAGAAAAGTACTTAAGACTTCACCTCAAATTAACTAGCAAAATACTGGACCAGAGGTGTAACTCAAGTAGTAGTGTACCAGACATGAGCAAGAAAGCTAATGATAGAGCCAAGCTCTGAGGTCAATCCCTCGAGTTTAAGCCCTGGTAAGAATAATACCACACACACACACACACACACACACACACACACACACGCACACACACACAACTTCAGGGAGATAGATGTGCTTAATGGTTTGCATCCTTGTTTTATATAGTGTGCTAAATACCTTAAGACTGATATTGGCAGTTTTGTTTCATTAAAACTGGGGCAAAATGAAATAATCAACCTATTACTAATCCATCCAACTAGTTGACAAAGATATCAATACTGGCATAACTAAATTCTAGTTTCCAATATTATTATAGAGAAGCATCCTATTTATTTTTCAGCAAATGTTCAAAAATCTAAATTCAGTCACATAAAAGGGGTTCTAGACATGTAAAAAGTTGTATAAAAGTCAAACACAAAAATCTAATGCTGTCTGTATTTAATTTAAGATTTTAAATTGAATTACTACTCTAATAAAATGGTATTTGATCAGCTATGAAGCCTACATGAAAACTTTCCTCGTAGAAAGCGGTTGCTATGTTTTGGATAACAGTACTATGAAGACCTATATGTTAGTTGGTTTCCAGCCTGAGTGCTATTGGGAGGTACTTCAGTCTTTAGGAAGCTGGGTCTGGTGAAAGGAAAGTCAGGTCATTAGGGGAGTGTGTCTGAAGAAATGTTAGGACCCTGGCTACTTCCCCTTGCTCTTCTTCCTGACTGCCATGAGATTCACAAGCTTCCTATAATCTATACTGCTGCCATGATGTTTCTCCTTGCTATAGGCCTCAAAACAACAGAGGCCACAGGCCAGGTACTGAAATAAATCATAAATCTTTCCTCTTTACATGATGATCTTCTCAAGTAATGGGAAGTGACTAACACCATGACTATGACTAATTTCTTATGCCATGTGTCGTCAATGCTGGAGTATGCAAGCCCCATTTCTCATGCACAATTGCTTCTAACAATTCCCATGCCTTCTAACACATTCAACTACCAGTGCACTTTCGTCCCTTTGTTTGAGGGACTGAAGTATGAGATGATGACTATCCCTCTTCAGCCCTCCTTATTGCCTCCCCTCAAAATTATCAATGGGAGATGGAGCATAAATATTCCAGCTTCCTTGGAATAACATTAGGGAATGTGTTTTGTGCCACTTCCTAATTTTCCAAGCCCTTTTCTGTGGAATTACACTGCAGCTACCCCCAGCACATGCCACCTGACCCTTGACAATGCAGCCTACACAGGCTGCCTTTCCTTTTCTGTCTATCTTTTCATTCCCTCATTTGTGCCTCCTGAATTTCCTACATGAACTGTGCACAGAAATCCTCTCTGGGATACTCATACCATTTTACCCTACCAATCAACATAGTCATACTAATTGGAATGACTATCAGTAACCTCTGAAGTGACCCATCTTGAGGCCTACAAGAACACTAAATGATGAACAGATGAACTCAAGAAATCCTCTCTGGAGAGGCTCACCATGGAATACTTGGAAACAGTTCATCATGACATCAACAGTTTGAGTTGCTACTCAGGGCTGGATAGCAGTAAGAAGAGGTGGCTGCAAACAGCTCTTTTTTCCACAGTTGTGGAAACCAAGTTATATTTTAACATGGATCAGGGGCTCATGTTAGAATCAATAAATCTATTGTTTAAAACAATACCTTCTGCCTTATTCTCATTACTTAACAGCCTACATTTTCATTTCTGTAAGATAATAATATCTTAAATATTTCAAATATGAAAGTATAACGGCATGTCCAAGTTGGGTTTTTTTCTATACCTGACATTCCAAAGAGCTAATGGAGTATATAGTCTGTACAACTATGCCAATAACTCCAAAAGACCCTTGAGTAAAATCTATTATCTCTCAAAACTTTAAAAGCATAGCTTCCCCCTTCCTTTACCAGTTTGCTTTTTTTGTACACATCTGTGATTGCCAGTAGAAAAACTATGTCATTCAAAGTACCAGCTTACTAGCCAGGCACCAGTGGCTAAATCTTAATCCTAGCTTCTCAGGAGGCTGAGATCTGAGGATCTGAAGCCAGCGCAGGAAAGAAAGTCCATGAGATGCCTATCTCCAATTAAGCAGCAAAAGATCTAGAAGTAGAGCTGTGGCTCAAACAGTAGAGTTTTTGCCTAGAGCAAAAAGTAATTAGGGAAAGAGTATCTTAGAACCATGATGATCATCTGCCTTCAAGTTAAAAATCTTAGCTGTAGAAATCCATCTAAAACTTGGGGCTGAAAAGAAATTAGTTATGTTCATTTATTTGACTGTCCTAAATCAGATTTTTATTATCTAGTTATACAAAGGAGATACAAATTAACATGCCAATTCATGAGTACAATGCATTTTGATCAATATCACTCCCTTATTATTTGCCCTCATCACTTCCTACCCACCCATGTCAATTTTCCTAATTTTATAGGATATACATCGACTATTATGACACTATTTAAAGGAAATGGACACCCATTTTGCGGCCTTTTTGAGCCTTATACAGATAACAGCAAAATGAGAATCACTTAGGAATGCTTGTAGACATAACCTTCTTCTGCAACTGCTCAGTAACTCAGGCAGCAAGTGGGCAGATATTATCTGGAAGAAGTAAAAACAGAGAGGGGGGGGGGGGGAGAGATTTGGAGGCCTTTAGTTAACTTCAACAAGGTTTCCATTAGCTGTTGGGAACAGCAAGACCTCAGCTTCCTGTCCTGAGGCTCTGTGTCCTTCACAACTACAGGGTTGAGTTTTCTGCCATCTGTGATGTTGACACTGTGAGACTTTTGAGGGCAGGTTCATGTCTGCCACCAAAACAGCTAAGGACACTGCTGTACACATAGAATGCACTAAATAGACATTCATCCGCCATCACTTAAGGTATTCCTAATCGGCTCAAAAGATGTCAAGAGTTTCTGTAGAAGAAATAATCTCTGAAATTCAAATCAAGTTTGACAGAGGATAGATTAATTTTTTTAAGTATAAAAGAAAACTGAAAGATCAGTCTGTTATAAAAAATTATTCCATCTAATACTTCCCTTTAAAACACTAGGAAAGTAAGAATCTATGAAAGATTTTGACAAATGTCTCTCTATGTGTAACTCGCAACAACATGGTGTCACATTTTGCCCTCTAGTGATGTTTAGCTAATGAGAAGCCTAACAGTTAGCAAATCTTTTTAAGTTACATTAAAAATATACATCCCAGTTAATTATGAATTTTTCATTTAGAGCTTGTGTTCGGTTCTGAACACAAACTTCAGGATTTTGCTTGGCTTCTTTCAAACACCTGTATTTTATTTTTATTGTCATTAAGCCACATAGAAGACCAGTAACTGCTCCCAGAGCTTTCTCTTAAGGAGAAAGTTTGTATTTGTTTTACTTGAGCAGAATATACTGGGTTGACAGAAATAAAACCTAAAGAAGTACAAGGCCTCTCTACTCTTAGCTTTTCCCACTTAGGACAGAAGTTTCTGTTGTACAGTTCCATGACCTTTATTTCTAGCTAACTATGGAATGGGAGCTTAGGAATCTAGTAATTATGCCCTGTGGACCAGCTCCAGTCCAGCTTCCGAAGAAGCCACCTGGAGAGGTGCTTTAGCTCCAGGGCAGCTAAAACTAGCCAGCCCTTTGACTACCACAGAGTCTTTTTTATGGTACTTAGAAGGGGATGGGTAGGTATGACTCTCTGATGCCTTCTATCTGAAGTATCCACTATGTGTACATAGATGGCAGCCTTTAAACTGCATTCCTAAAGCTTAATGCACTCACCTCAGTGAAATCCAAACTTCTTTTCCCCGTAGATTCGTCAGTATGTCTTTCCAGGCAGTTTCTTGACATCTTCACAAGGTAAAGATTGCTTTTTCCTCCCTCACCAAGGTCACCGTTAAAACCCCTGTGGAAAATTTTGAATGTGTTTTGGGTTTGGGCTGTCAAAGTATATTCTTCGGTTCACAAATCATTCCTTTCTCCTTCTCCTGCACAATTCCTAGAGCTCAGAACACACTGCATTTTACGCTGAGCACTCTTGAATTAACATTGATTTTCAGTACAGGCTTAGTATCCTGATAACCAAGCACAAATTCATTCTGTGAGGTTATCTGCAACCTCTGACAACATTTTCTGGGAAAAGGTTGAGGATAGCATATTTATATGTGAATCTAATTCATGAAATTCTGAACTGCTTGCCTTATGTATATTTACTTTACTTGAACAGAAAATACTGGATTGACAGAAATGAAATCTAAAGAATCCATCCAGAGTAACTTAACCAGTGATTCATATTCAATAAGCAGACATAGAAAAGGTGAGATCAATAGATGAGTGAGCAAATAATTACATACTTAAGAGGTCATTTATTTCTACCACCTTATAAGTCTATAATGTATAACAATGAGCATTAATACAATAATGTGCTGATATACATAATATCTCTAGTTGGCACTAGTCATTTCTTTCTGCTCAGTCTCTATTTCCTTCCTATTTATAATAGTTTTTCACAAAAATATGAAGTAAGAGAAAGCAAAAATATCTTATTTCAGAAGTCATTGATGCAGACTCCACTGACTTCCACTGACTGTTCAACCTTGGACTTTGGATATTGAGTCAAGAATAAAATTATCTGGAGAGAGTTTAAGGCTCTGTCTCAGGAGCAAAGCAAGGGGGCTGGATTGTTCCTGCACTGACACTTTCATCATGGCTTCTGTGGCCAAACTCCTGGACTCTACTTTTACACCTGTACAGTCATAAGCCTTATCTTCAAGCTTCTCACTAATTCTCTGAGCCCTTGTATTTTTCTAATATTCATGCTCTTTTAAAGAAAGATTTAGTCATTTTTGTTTCTTATGCAAAATAACCTACATAACCTACATAGGTCAGTCAGGATGCTGGAAATTCTAGGAATTCTAAGTTGATAGTTCCCCTGAAGTGATGTTGGAGAAAGTTTAGAGGTATGAACCAAGTTGAGGTAACAGGACCAGCACAGGTTTTCAGATTAACACCACTAGGTCTGAAGTAAAAAAAAAAAGATGAAACAAAAACACCCCAAAACAGGAAGTGATGTTTCCAGATCTCAAGAGAGCTGAAGCTAAGAAGGAAAGAAACACTTTGACATTGTTCTTTTGAATCTTATGTCTGTGTGTTCCATGGGTTGAGCTTGATCAGAAATTTGGTGGAGCTGCACCTGTAATCCCAGCTACCCAAATCTGTAATCTTAGCTATTCAGAGGGCTGAGACCTTGAGGATCAGAGTTCAAAGTGAGCCAAAGCAGAAAAGTCTGTGAAACTCCAATTAACCAGCAAAATCTTGGGCTGAAGGCATGACTCAAGTGATACAGAATCAGCTGTGAGCATAAAAGCTCAGTGAAAATAAGGTCCTGAATTAAGCTTCCTAACCAGCAGGTAAGAAATAAAAAAAATATGGATGAGGAAGGGAAAGCAAGACACAGCGACACTCGTCTGAATTGAGAGATGCCTAGAAAATCAATAAAGCACCACCTTGCTTGTATCTGTGTTTCCAGAGGCCCTTGGTGTGTGAGTCTGCAAAATGATGCTGGAAGACCCACCCTGAAAATGGGCACCCAGGCCCATCAGGCTGATGTCCCACAGGGAACCAAAGGAAGGAATCCTATCAGTGCATGAAAGCTTCAGCCACTGGGAGCTGGGTGCATCTCTTGCTGCTGCTTTAGTCCTTGGACATCAGACTCCAGCTTCTTCAGCCTTTCAATGTGAATTCATACTAGTGACTCCCCAGAGGGCTTCCTCCTTCAGGCCCTCAGCCTCAGACTCGTGATGTATCATTAGTCCTCTTATTCTGAGGCTTCTTGGACTAAGGAGCTGCTCATTTACCTGGCTCTCTGGTTGAAAACAGTTATTATAGACAATTCAGCCATGGATCATGCAAACCAATCTAATAAATCTTCCTTTATAATTATAGATAGGTTATGGGCTTTGTTCCCCCAGAGAACTCTGCCCACAAGAAGCCTGCCCTCAAAGGAAAGTGGATGAAGGGGTACATATAGGGTCTGCCATCTCTCAGGCAGAGGACAGGTTACAGCTGGCAGGAGAAGGATTTCAGTAAAAGGTGTCAGGAGACAGATGGAGAATCACCAACATAACAATTGCAAGTAGAGTGGGCACTATAAAAGGTTTTACCCTGCATAATAATTAACTGGACATATTGTAAGCCAAACTTCTTATTGTATTACTATTGATTTTCATTTTATTTACCAAAAGTTGTTCAGAGAGAATATTCTTGTGAAATTCTAACCAAAAATAACAAAAGGCAAAATTGACAAATCCTTGTCATTAAAATTTTATTATTTTATGGCACAGTAAATTTTTAAAAAGAACCTCAAATTTTTACATTTATTTCCCATTTCAAACATATATTTGATATCACATATACATTTATGAAAATTTATATTATAATGCTAATATAACTTTTATAATCACTCTGAAAAGGTAAAGTGTATTGTTTATGTAATTAAATGTAACATAACTTTCAAGCAAAATGTCAAATAGTCAGCATTACCTTTTCTCAGTTGATAGGTAGTTAGGCTAAAATTTATTGACACATTTAAGAGATAAAGTTATATACAGGTAAAACTGTCAGGGAAGTATATGGTTACATAAAAGAGGGGTAACAATATTTAAGAAGAAATGTACTTACTACTTTATGTTGCCCCTTTGTACATTACCCTGACAATTTTTTTTAAAGAATGAAGAAAGTAGTAGTAGCGCAGTGCTGGTGACTCACACCTGAAATCCCAGGAATGCATGAGATTGAGACCTGAGGACCTTGATTTGAAGGCAGCCAGGATGGGAAAGTCTGTGAGACTCTTACCTTCAATAAAATACCCCAAAAAGGCATAAGTGGAGCTGTCAGTCAAATAGTAGAGTGCTAGTCTTGAGCAAAAAAGGTCAGGGACAGTGCTAAGGTCCTGCAAAGAAGAATGTAGTCACTGTAGTATTAGTATCAGTCAAAATATTTTATGGTTAAAAAAATTAAAGGGATTATTGTATAATAATGGAATATGTTACATTAATGAAGTGTAAAATCAACAAATACATTAATGTTCATAATGCTATGCTTCAACTAAATATATAAAGTAGAAAAGATAAGTAATAACACAATAAAATAGAAAATGGGTGGCAGAAACATGTTTTCTGTGTTTTTGTTAGCATATATATTGTACAAAATACTAGCCTTCATTATTAGATTTTAGACATGTATATAGCATACTTCAACTACATACCTCCTTTATTACTCTGTCATCCACTTCTCATATCCCTCTTTCCTGGTATCTTTCTATTCCCATGTATCCTTCTAGTTTTATATTTAAGAAAAAAATTCCAGGTTCTACATATGAGAGTAAAACTTGTTTTTTTCTTAGTATGGATTAATGTATTCATCATGATTTTTCTGCAAGTAATAATACTTCGTGCTTCTTGTGGTTAAACAATACTTTGCTGTAAATATACATAAACATGGATATACAGTTACCTCTTTATATCCTGACTTCTAGCTCTCAGGCATATACCCAGAGGTGAGCAACTGTATTGTATGGTAGTTTTATTTTTACTTTTCAGGATTCTTCATGTTGATTTCAATACTGGTACACTAATTTACATTCCCACTAACAAGTAGGAATGTTTGCATGCTTAGGTCTTTCTGCATTCATTACTAATCCTCTATCAAACTGATTACTGACAAACGATTTTCTCCCATTCTATATACTATCTCTGCACATTGGTAGTTGTTTCCCTTCTGTGGAGAAGCTTTTCATTTTGTTGCAATCCCATTTGCTAAGTCTTGCTCTGATTTCTTGGAATATTAGATCCGTATACGCAAAGTCTCTTGACTATGTGTATACTTTCAAGTGTTAACCATATGTTTATCAGGCAGGATATTAATGTCTTTGGGTTAACTTAGAATTGATTTTTTTGCAGGGTGAGAGATAGTCATTTACCCATGTATATATGCAATTATTTATCCACTTTTCCTAGCACTATTTGTTAGAGACTGTCTTTTCTCCAGTATATGTTTCTGCACTTTGTCAAGGATCCACTTGGTTGAAATGTGTGCTTTCTTCTTGTTCCTCTGTTCTCTTAAATTGGACTATTGTCAATTTTTGTATTAACACCATGCTAGTTTATTATGGCTCTGTAAAATAATTTGAAGTCAGATATTTTGAAGTCTATAGCTTGCTCCACTTGCTCAGTATTGCTTTGGAAATTAAGAGGTTTTTGTGCTTCTAGAGGGACTGTTGTCTTACTTTTAGACAAACATAATAAGGTTGGCTTATAACTACAAATGGAACTTGGTTATCAACAAAATATAGTTTCCAGTTTAAAGATTCCTGGCAATGCATTACTTGCACAGAAAACCTTTATAAATTGCAAAACTTAAAAATTAGAGTTCATCAGCAGGTCAAACAAAAATCTTAAAAAAATAATTGAATAATATGAACTGGAAAACATTTTGGAATAAAGAGAAATAATCAACAAATAGCTGTTGGGAAAAAAAATCTGAAAGTATAAATAGTAGGCAAAGAACAATTATGAGACCATGACTTCAATACCAATACATGTGACCAAAAAATATTTCAAGGCAAATTAAGAATACAGCCAGTAGCTCACACCTGGAATCCTAGCTTCTCAGGATGTTGTGATCAACCCAGTATGGGCAGGAATGTCTTATTGGACATTCTTAACTTCAATTAACCACCAAAAAGTTGGAAATAGAGCTGTGGCTTAGTGGTAGTCTTGAAAAAATAAAAGCTCAGGGAGAACACTCACATGATAAGTTCAAGGATCTAAGTTCAAAAAAAATATATAAGCAATCAAAATGAACTATGTATTTCAACAAAGCAAGAGCAAGCAACAAGGTAAATGCCAAGGAAGAATTTACTTTGAAATAACTTTAAAAGAAATAAAAATAGATCATTGAATAACGTAAACATGGTAAAAATTGTCAAAGAAATATGAGATTTAGTTGAATTTGAGATGAAAGATACAATCAACTATATATCCCAATACTTATATAATTAAAGGCAAACAAAACTCAAAGATAATTACAATGAGTTGAAGTATGTAGTCACAAATATTCTAAGAGATATTAAAAATTAGACTACATGTAATCCAGTATGGAGTTTTTGCTTTATTTTGATTGGTTGGTATTGATACTATACAGTTTGAACTCAAGACTCCACATATACATTCATTATTGTCACCGAGTAATATTTTCAGCCTTGATTTTTGCTATTTTTTTTAAATCACAGTTCTGGGACTTGAATTTAGGGACGATGTTGTCCTCTGGCTTTTTTTGCTCAGTTGGTTTTGTTTCACTTGAGCCATTTCTTCAGTTATGCATTTTTTGGTTATTTTGGATATGGGATCTCACAGAATTTTCTGCCCAGGTTGACTTTGAGCCATTTCTTCTAGGATCCAGCCTCCAGAGTAGTTAGGATTATGATCTGCTGCCCCTTTTTTTAATTTTGAAGGTAGTATCTTGCTTCTTGCCCAGTGACATCTGAGAGCCAAGAGAGTTTATTAGCCTTCCTAATTAGAATAATAGATACTAACACCATGCCTAGCTCTTCACTGAGAGTGGCTCAGGCTAACATGGGCCCTTGATTGCAACACATTTAACTACCAAAGTAGCTATGTTACAGGTTTCAGCTGCTAGATCCTGGCTCACATTTGCTAAATCACAATGAACTTTCTAGAAAAATTCAAATGATTCATATTGACTCAGAAAGAACCTTTTCTACAAGGCTTTTTCTAGAAGGATTACAAGAGGAAGGTTTCACAATCCCCCCCCCCCAAAAAAAACCGTACAATTTCCATTCACTGTCACATGGAACACAGAAAAGTGAACATTTTTCCAAACCCAAATTCTGAAATGTAAGGTTTAACACTTTTAATTGATGAATAGATGTCCTCAGGCCAACGGTGGTGATGAGCAGGTGGATAGGTGGATAGATGGGTACCGCTTACTTCTAAATATAGTTGCAAAATATCCACACAGCATCTGGTCATTCCTTATCACATTGAGACCATCCTGGTCTCAACTGCTATTATCTGTCTCTTCAGTTACTGAATAATCTCCAACCTGATTTTCCCTACATCTGGCCTAGCCCCCTGTGATATTATTTATATGATCACCAGAAGGATCTTTTGGAAAAATAAGTTATAATGTGTCACTTCTTTATTTACATCCTTCCAATAACTTACTGTTTTCTCAGTAACAGCCAAAGACCTTTCAACAATTTACCTCTAAGTACTAATTAGATTTATGCCACCCTCCCCCACCACACCCACCCACATCTTCTGCCTCCCAGGTCTCTCTTGCTAATACTCTCCTTTTTGACTCCAGGTAATTGCATCTACCGATCCCTCTGGCTGCAAATTCTTACTCCTTCACCTTTTTAACGGTCTACTCAGGTGCTGCCTTCTAACCAAGTTCTCAGAAGACCCTCATTAAAACTTTCTTATCCTTATCCTTGGCTGCTTAATTGTTCTCTACAACGTTTATAACCATCTAAACTAAGGCTTATCTTATTTGATTCATTACCTATCTGCTTCTCCTCTATCATCAAATCAAGTAGAAGCTACTTAAGGACATGAAATATGTTTTAATACTGTAACCTCTAGTTCAAAGAACAATACTAACCTGATTTTCCATAAAAAAAAATACTGAAAAGGTTAGGAAACAAACAAATAAAAAAGCACTTTCTACAAAAATGATAACTTTATTAAATGTAATAAAAATGAACTTCACTAATCAAAAAAAGTACAAATTTCAAATGAAAAATAAAACACAAAACAATTTTGTGGGGGTGAGGGAAAGTACTGGTCCAAGAGCTTGAATTCAGGATGCAGGTGCTACTTCTAAGCTTTTTCACTCAAGGCTGGTGCTCCACTACTTGACCCTTCTTTCCGTTTCCAGGCCTTTTGCTGTTAATTGGAGACAAGACACTCAAGGACTTACCTGCCCTTGCTGGCTTTGAACCATGGTCCTTCGATCTCAGCTTCCTGCGTTACCTAAGATGGCAGAAGTGAGCCACCAATTCTTAAAATGATAACTGCCAATGCTGTAAAAATGAAACCAAAGCATATTGATACAACTAGCCCATAGTATCTATGGAAACTCTGTGTGTGTGTGTGTGTGTGTGTGTGTGTGTGTGTGTGTGTGTGTGTGTGTGTGTGTACACGAGCGAAAGCGCATGCCAGTACTGGTGCTAGTATTCATCCATACACTTTCCTTCAGCTTTTTCTACCATGGGTGATGCTCTGCCACTCAAATCATGCCTCCATTTTCAGCTTTGTGCTGGTTAATTAGAGATAAGAGTCTTGCAGATTTGTCTGCTGAGTTGGCTTCAAACCATGGTCCTCAGATTTCAGATTTCTCCATAATTACCTTACTAACAGGATTGTAGACATGAGACACCGGCACCTGGTTTATTGAAAAGCATTTGTGTGAGTGTGTGTGTGTGTGTGTGTGTGTGTGTGTGTGTGCGTGCGTTCTTATTTTTTTTCTCCATTTCTGGTATTTGTTCTATAGAGACATTGATGAAGAATATTCACAAAGAATTGAATACAAAAATAGTACTGAATGTAAAGCAAAATGATTTGAAAGTTCTTCCAAATGAAATTGCACCAATTTTCTGTGCTGAACTACAATACAGAAGTTTGCCTTTTATAGCAAAGTTCCCTTCTTTTGGATTAATTTAGTGTCTATTTCTTACTAACACTAGGCTTTCTGCTTAACAGATCTTACCTAAAAAGCATAGTTTATAGTCAACTTTGCACTTTGCACAGTCTCATTTTTAAAATGTGATACACAGCAAATGTTTATTTGTTATATCAGTAAATGTGAAAGGAAAGAGTAACAGTTACAGCTTACATTTGTATTCACTATTTGCTAAGAGATATTTAAATATGTGCATAAGCAACTCTAATCTTTACAGCAATTAATATATGCTTAGCAGGATATTTAGCTCCAAGAAAATGAGACAAAAACACTTAAATAACTTGCTAAAGTTGACATAGTTGATCAGAATTTAAGGTTAAGATTTGACAACCTGCCGATAAACTGTTTCTTATTACCTCTCATGCTACAGAAAACTGACTCCAAAAGAAATATATAACTTAAGCAAACAATACTTAGAAATTTCAGAAAGAATATATTCACAAGATGATACAAAAAGCAATAAAAGATGCCTGAGTGGCTTAAGTAGTATCTACTTTGAGAATGTGAGGACCTGGAGTCAAACCCAGTTACTGCAAGAAAAAACAAAAACAAAAACAAACAATAAAAATAGGTCCTGTAGAGGCTCAAGCTTATAATCATAGCTATATACAGGGTAAAAATCAGGGCATCTCTGTTCTAGGCCTGCCTTAGTATAAATGTTCATAGACTTGATCTTAATACTGCTCAGCGATATGTCCATTCATCTCAGTGACAAAGGGGAGTATGAATATGAGGGTCACAGGTCCACCTAGGAAGAAAGTGAGACCTATCTAAAAAATAAAATAAAATAAAAAAATGTAAAAAAGAGCTGGTAAATAGTTCAAGATGTTGAATGCCTGTTTAGCAAGGAGGAAGGCCTTAGTTCAAACAGCAGTGTCACAAGAAAGAAAAAGAAAAAGAAAAAAGTGAGGAAAGAAGGAAGGAAAGAAGCAAGGAAGGAAGGAAGCAAGGAAGGAAAGAAAGACAAAGGAGAATAATTACTGAAGAAATAAGATTTTTAAAAATTTAAATAAAAAAAATCAAATCTGGGGAGAATGTAAAATCATGGAACTATTTTTTTTCATATATTTTTATTGTAATTAATAGAAGGGTTACATTATATTCACCAGATAGAAGATGCATTATTTCACATACATTGATACCCTTTCTCATGTCTTGGTCCCCATTTCCCTTCCCCCCACCCTACCCCTCATCTTGTTGGAACTATTTTTTTAATTCTACAAAAGTGAACATAGAAAATCATCAGAAAGTTGAACAACTATCTCTTAGTCATGAGGAATAAGCAAACCGTGACAAGAATATACCTACATGCATTTTGTAAGTTTTCCAGAACTGAAAGAGCGCATATTGAGATAAAATCTTATTTTTATTATAACCAAGCAAAAACAAGGACCACAGCTGAGCCCCCTATTAGCTAACTTCAGAACCAAATACAGGAAGATTTCAAAGACCTCTAAAATATAAATTATATCAAAAATATTTATAGTGGATGGCCATTAAATTACCAGCAGTGGCTGAAGTGTAAGGAAAATTCAATATTTTAAAAGAAACTTTTAAAGTATTATATTAATCAAAGTTCTCCATACAAAATGGTATTCCCCCCCCCAAAAAATGGAATCCCTAGTAGATAGATTTAGATATACACACAGACAGACAGACAGACAGACAGACACATAAATTGGAACATGTAAAGAAGGCCAGCAGTCAGGAAAATTAGTCCAAAGTCAATTATGCTACAATACTGAGGTACAATTTCTTTCTTGGTATCAGGTATTTTCAACCAATTTTATGACACTCATCTGATTACTGAGAGTAATCTTTCTTTAAAACATAATTTCCTATTCCATGGTCTATTTGTTCACTTTCAATAGTATCCTTTGATGCATCAATGTTTTCACCCTTGATAAGATTCAATTTGTGTTATTTATTCTTTTGGTAGCTTATCTAAGAAACCATTGTCAAATCTAAGGTATCAATATTTAGCCATATATTTTCTTCTACAACTTTTATAGTTTTAATTCACATTTAAATCTTTCATGTGCTATGAGATAATGTGGCACATAAATTAAAGTGAGAGTAAATTTTTGGTTTTGTTCTATGAATATCTGATTGTTCCAGAACCATTTCCTGAAGAGACTTTTTTTTATCACTGAGTGGACTTGGTTTTATTGAAATTAACTGGTCATAGATATATGAGTTTATTTCTAGCCTCATGATTTTATCCCACTTACCTCCATGTTCATCTTTATGATACTATTTTGATTACTCAAAAAATTGTTGAGAGTTTTAAGCTAAGAAGTATGTATCATCTAACTTTCAAAATTGCTTTGGTTACTTAGGGGAACTTGCAATTCCATACGTATTTGAGGGCAAGGTTTTTCCATTTCTGAAAAATGAAAAAGACTCTAAGAATTATGATAAGCATTTAATTGAATCTTTAAATTGCTTTGAGTGTTATGCCATCTGAACAATATTAAGTCTTCTAATCTATGGGCTCAGTGTGTTTCTAGTTATTTAGGTATCCTTTAATCTCTGCAATGATTTGTAGCTTTTTAGTAAAGAAGTCTTTTAATTTCTTTAAATTTATTTCTATTTTTCTGGATTTTTTGTAAATAGAGCCATATATATATATATATATAGGATTTTTAATTGTTATGGACTAGAAATACAACTGAAATTTGTGTGTTGAGCTTATATCTTGAAACTTCATTGAACTCACTTTTTAGTTGTAATAACACTTAGGAACGCAGGATTCCCTCTGTATATTACAATGTTACCTGTGAAAGATAATTTTGCCTGTTTGATTTTACTCTTGGTAGTTTTGATTTCATCTTCTTGTCTACTTGTGTTAGCAAAAATTTCTAGTTTAAAGGTGAACATAAACTGTGAAAACAGTCAGTCATGTTTTATTCGTGTTCTTGCAAAAAAGATTTCAGTCTTTGAACATTGAAGACAGATAATAATGATGTTGATGATGACAATTATGATGAAGACAGAAAGACAGGTGGTAGACAAAATAATAAAAAGAAATATGCAGTGACATAATATTGCCTTTTATAATTTTAGGACGTTCTACAAGAAAACTTTTCAACCCAGAATTCCACACTCAAAATCTAAATCAGAGGTGAGAGCACAATAAAGGATATTTTAAAACTTAGAAGGTCTCAGAACCTTTTATTCCATACATCTTTCTAGAAATAGTTGCTTGAAAATGTACCATAGCAAAAAAATAAGAAAATAAAGCAATCAAAGGAAAGATGAAAAGTCCAAGAAAAAATAGGTCCAAGAAGAAATGATTCCAAAAAGAGATGTTGGTAAAGGCTGAAGGGGAACAAGTATGAAAATATTACTCCACAAATGAAAAACTACTCAAATATTAACAAGAGGTGAGAGATTTGGGGGACAAAAAGTACATTCCAAATAGTAAGAGTGAGACAAAAACTATTTAAGCATGTACTGAAAACTAATCATAACAGCCTGAAGTACCAATGATGAAATGATCTAAGCTGTGGAGTGATTTTACATGATTTGTGGCATCCCAAAGCACCTTCATTTGAACCTAATAGCAAACACAGTCTTTGAGATGGCACTGAGGTCATGGAATTGTCTACATACTAGTCTTTGCATGCCCTTAGTAATGCCTTGGTTTCAGTGTCTACAAAGCTATAGGAGGCAAGTCAATAGAAGGAATGGTTATGGTTCCCGAATAGAATAAAAATGTAACCAATCAGAGGGAAAGTGAATCACATGATTTGAGCTATACTTTGAACAAAATTTCTTCCAACTGTCTTTTAGTCATTAGTTTCTTCATATTAAGGTACACCACCAATTAAATCTTCCATCTGTGGTAAAGAATGGCATATTTACAATGTGGAAACTGGTGACATGAAACCTAAAGCAGAGATTGATTGGAAGGAAACTTTTTTTTAAAGCATTGGCCTAAAAAAAGAGGAAAGAACTAATGATAAGAATATTTGTAGTGGAGAAAAAGAAAAATTCTCAAAAATAAAATTCACCAGATTACTCTGAAAGTTTCATCCTGAAATTTTGGCCTGAAAATGAAATATTGCATCCAATTCATTTTAAGCATAAATTTGAATCCATAACAAACTTTTTTTCATTTTTGATTTTCATCTTGGTGTTTGCTCCTCTTGGTGTCTTTAACTCCTACTAATATGAATAGGCATGATATCAGCATTAAAAGGTCAGTTAGTTTGGCACAGATCATGAGATATGGTCATACTGGCTTGTTTTCTTTTTTCATATATTTTTATTGTAATTAATAGAAGGGTTACATTATATTCACCACATAGAAAGTGCATTATTTCACAAACATTGATACCCTCTCTCATGTTTTGTTCCTTAATGTATACAGATCCAAAGCACAGACATAGTACAAATAGGTCCTGAACATATCCCATCCTTTTTGAAAGCAGTGTTATGTTTATATGCCTAAATCCCACGATTCTTCTTGAAAAAATTTGGACATATGATATGTGATTTCACCAGAAAAGGAAATTAGAAAGTTAAGCCATGATCCAATAAATGTATTTAATGGAGACGGTCAGTCTGGACCACATAAATGATAAAACATTTTCCCAGAGTTGTTTTCTTTTTTTTTTGAAACTCAGATGATCAATATAGATATCTCATATTCTCAGTTATTTGTATATGTGTTGCAAATTACTAGCAATAGTGGTATTAAGTGGTAATATTCTATTTTCATAGAAAAAGAAGAAACCTGTTTAAATGAAAGAAACCTTAACACTCTTTTGAGGTGGACATTGTCAACTTCAGTTTTTTTCAGGGTGGTAAGTGATGTGCCATATGGCTTGTCTCAATTATGGAGACTGATGTTTAGTTCTTTCTGTGGCTGTTCTCCAAATAGAACTAGAAAGATAGACAGACCCTCCTAAAGACTTAAGAGACTCCACTTCAGGAATCATGTACAAGCTGTATCCTTCTTAAAAAAAGGAAAACAAACTTTGAGAAACAGAATGAAATGAGTAAAAATTAGTAATTAGAACCAAAAGTCAAACTATTTATACCAGTCCAGAACTATGCATAAGCTTTCCTGTACCCTTTATGCTACCATAAAATGTCCTCCAAGGAAGCAAGAGGAGAGAATATTTTGTTTTCTACTCACTCTAGTGATGCAATTCTGTCCCAGGCCAAAGCAACTGATTGGTGTTATCCCAACAGGCTTGTTAAAATCTGAGATTAAGGAGAAAGATGCTGATAGCTGGGCTTTGTTAGTTTCGTGTTTTGTGAAGTACGGGTGTGGCATAAATCCTGAGATGACATCAATTAAAGAAGATTAGACTCCCCCCAATAAGCACTTAGCATTAAGTATAAAACAAGACCAAGAAAATATTAATCTGTGTACAGAGCTATCAATTGTTTTCAGTATTGGTTGGCAAAAATAATGTAGTTGAGAAATTTCTGAAATGTGCTTCTGTGTTTCTTTGGGATTTTTGTGTTTCTTTTTCCATAGATAGATAGATAGATAGATAGATAGATAGATAGATCTTTATCCCATTGTCATATCCTATCTCCTGCCTTATCATTTGAACAGGTAGCCCCGTTAAGCCTGAACTCGTTGATATGGTTCATCTCCTATTTCTACTCAGTGATTCTCATGAACTCATGTATCTTAACCTCCAATGTCTCCACCTTAAAAAGTTCAATTGCAGTTCTCTCTGCTATTAGAAAGCTTTCCATTTGGCCTCACCCACCCATCCATCCAACTCCATTTGCACTTAGTGGTCAACAAACTTCAATATCTGAGTCACCATATTTCTAATGTTTCTGTTTTATCAGTACAATTCACCTGGGCAGTCACTTAAACGAGTATCATTTAAAAATTATTTTTCTTTAGTTTTTTACTGCTTGCAGAAATATAAAACACTATTATTCATGAGCACTTCATTCACTTGTTTCACAGTAGCCAGGGATTGGAGATATTTAGTGGCTGGCCATTTCATCAATGTAATTTTGAATTCTATTTGCTATTTTTGCCAACCACTATCTTTTGCTCAGTGGGTTTTTCTGTTTCCACCCTTTCCTGTTTCCTGTTTCCAGGCTGGAAAATGTCATTATAGCCAGTTACAAAAACCTACTGATGGGACTATTTCTAATTCATGTCCTCCTGGCCCTCTTAGGTCATCTAATTTCTTGGTCATTTTTTTGTCTGGTGGTACTGGGCTTGAACTGGGGGCCTTATGATGAATTGACTATCAGTCCCTTCTTGGTTTACTTTTTAATTAATGGGAGAGAAACAGCTTTGTGGAATCATGTATCTTAAAGCTTCTGGTGACCAGATAGGCATAGCTCTGCTGCAATGAGCTGTGGCCACGGCAATGCCCTCATGATGTGTGCCAGGAAGACAGAGCCAAACCTGATGTTCAACTGCAGATACTCTCGGGCCTTTGAGGTTGACATAATTGCTTTTTCTTTCAGATAAGGTCTTGTGGATTTGTTAGAGCTGTCCTTAGACTGTGATCCTCCTAATGGTGAATTCCAGACATGCAGCTCCACACCAGGCCTGGCTGTGGATGATGTTTCAATGCCTTTCTTACCAACTCACTCCTTGAGTCTCAGCCAAACTGTTCTTCATTTTCTTCATTTTTCCGCAATCCCAGTTATATGGCTTGAATATAAAAGGCTCTCCACAGATTATGGCTTTGCTTGCCAGGTCTTATAATTTTAGAAAGTGATTGTATCATAAGGGCTCTGCCTTCTTCAATATTAAATTCATGGATAGATTTAAAGTTTGGATATACTATTTAGAAGTGGTGGAACCAAGGACGGTGAGGTCAGGTTGGTGGAAATGGGAATTGGGTATGTACCTTTGAAGAAGCCTCTTCCCTAGTTTCTCTCTCTCTCTCTCTCTCTCTCTCTCTCTCTCTCTCTCTCTCTCTCTCTCTCTCTCATATATATATGTGTGTGTGTGTGTGTGTGTGTGTGTGTGTGTGTGTGTGTGCGTGCGCGTGCGTGTGTGTGTGTGTGTGTGTGTGTGTGTGTGTGTGTGTGTGTGTGTGTATGTTTCCAGTTACCTTGAGGTGAGCAGCCTGTGCCATGTATTCCTATGGCTTCACCTTCATCCTATTGCATTGCATCCAGTCACCCATGAACTAAAACCTCTGAAACCATAAGCTAAAATACATCCTCTTCCCCTCAGTTTTTTGTGTCAGGCATTTGGCCACAGTGATGCAAAGTCTGAACTTTATCCTTGATATTCCTCTTTCTTGGCAGATGCTTTAACGTCTAATTTTCTGAAAGAATAAACCCTTACTATTCACTATTTATTTTTATGGGCATACTATTATTACACAACTATTTTATTGTTATAATGTCACTAATGTCCTGAAATTATGCTCTCCACGATGCCTCCTTCCAAAGTCTCTCTTACTTGTATCATCTTCAAGTTTTCTAACACATTTGAATCTAATTGTAAAGGAAACAAATACTGAAAGAGAATTCATATTTAGGTTTCAGAACCTCTGTATATTACAACATCTGCTTTCATGCTTACACTAGCTCTATGATACAAGTAATATTATTTCTTTATTGTAGCCGAGAGAAAATATTTGCAATTAAGTTTGCTATAGGATTTATTCAAGCTAGAATTTATTTTATAACAAAAGGAACTTCAACATTCAATAAGGAACACAAAAACATTTTTAAATTTTATTGTAAAGGTGGTGTACCAAGGGATTAGACATATATAAGACTGTCACCCACTACCTTTTTGTCTCCCATTTTTGCCTTCCTTTCTCCCTCTCCCCCATGTTGTAGACTTCATTGCCAGTGAAGTGTCTAGTGAATACCACTGTGTTGTGAATATCACACTTTGTTCCACCATTTCTGTGCTTCCCCTTTCCCTCTCCAAATCAGTAGACTCATCTACAAGACAAAAAGTACAGAAAACAAATACAGTGACAAAAAGGAATAACCAAAGGAAAAAAAGGAAGGAAAGAAAGCACCACAAATAATACAATAAAGAAGCTCTTGTTTCTATTTCTTGGGGTTCATTTTGATAAATATCCCAAAAACAAATCCTCAAGGAAACAACTCCATTAGTAAGTGGTCTAAAGAATGGATTCTGCAAAGAATGGCCAATAGACAGCTGAAGAATTGTTCAGCATTTCTGACCATAAAAGGACCGCATGCATTATTCACATATTGTAGAAATTTCTATGAACTATCAATAAGAATGTATTGATTAATAACTGATCAGCTCTGAACAGAGCTAATGCTAAAAGAAAGGGATTCAGTCAGGGGCACTGATGATGTTTTATGCCAAGACAGTTGTAGGATTTCACATCTGCCCTCCCCCTCCTATGGGCCCTTCTGATTCCTCTACAGTCCTTTCTCCAGCCTTTCCATTCATATCGTAATATCTATTCGTAGGAACAGACTGTTCAATTAATGGGAGAGAAACAGCTTTGTGGAATCATGTATCTTAATGCTTCTGGTGACCAGATAGGCATAGCTCTGCTACAGTGAGCTGTGGCTATGGCAATGCCCTCATGTTGTGTACCAGGAAGACCGAGCCAAACCTGATGTTCAACTACAGATACTCTTGGGCCCTTGAGGTTGACATAATTGCTTTCTCATCCTTTCCATTGTCATCACTTTCTCTTTTCATGTCATTAGCTTTATACTATATCTTTCTTTGCAAGCCACCTAAGTTCCTTTAGGGAAAGGAGAAAGAATATAAATAAGAGAAGCAAGATGGTAACGATGATGATGCTTATGATAATGGGGTTATTCCTGTATAAAAAGGGCTGTCGTTGTTGGTACTCCACTCATAGCTCTTTTCCCAAAACACAGAGATAATTAGTATTTCTCAGCACCAGTATGTAATGATCTGAAATTACAGAAAAGATGAAAGGTGTTCCCATTTGTTTTGCTTTTGTTTTGCTTTCTCTTTTTCTTTTCTTTTCTTTTTTTACATATAGAAGAAAGCTAAACTTACTACTGCACTTGTGAAGGCCTCATTTGAATCCCTAGCATGAGGACTTTTGGGAACCTCCACAGGAATGATGATGTTCCATCCAGAGCCCCACTCTACTATTCTCTGCTTTTGAACTGTAACAATGAGATTATTTTTCTCTAATAGTCATTTTGATTCCACTATAGGAAGTACCATAAGAGAGTAGGAAGAGAGGGAAGTTTGGTGCTGAATTCTCTGGCTCTCTTTCTGCCATTGTTCATGTTAACTGAAATTCTCTTTCACAGGCCATACTGTGGTGTGGTATCTCCCTCCCTATTCTTTGCATGGTGATTGTCTCTGGCTCCCATGGAGTGTTTTGTCTTCTTTTTCTTGCAGGTGTAGGTATGGTAAGGATAATCCCCATAGGGTCTTACCACTCCTTGTTGGTTTCCTGCAGTAAATATGACCACATTCTCATTTCTACAATCTATGAATACAGCCTTGTTTCCCTCTTTGCAAATGAGAAGCTGATTTCAGGGGTAACATTTGGGTAGAGCCCAAATCAAATAATGACCTTACAAAAGAAAGGTGAAGGTGATGAAGGAGAATGTGGGGTGAGGGGGAGGAAGTAATAAAGGACATAGTCACTAATCAAGGAAGCCAAGGCGCCTTCCAGAAGCTTACAAACTTCCAGAGGGAATGAAACTCTGCTAATTCTTTCACCTTTAACTTTTGGCCTCAAGAGCAAGGAGAAATACATTTCTCTTGTTTTATACCACTGAGTACTTAGTTGTTACAATACCCCTTAGAAAGAAGGACACTTACCCATACCTTTGTTAACAGATGCTTTTAAAATTCTTGCCACTTATCTAATTTGTAGTTACCACCTGTCTCCTGCCAAGATCTATCAGATGTACCTGGCAATGAGTGAGGATCTCATCATTATAATTCTAAAGTCCTGAAAGTGTTCCGGTAACACGAAATGCAAAATTCCCATTTATAGTCATAGTCTTATTTAATATCCCTGAAGTTCATTTATACTTCCAATTACACATTTGGTGTGAAGTAGATCTAGAGAAATAAAGTAAGCCACGAAGTCCCAGAATGACCTAGTTGTGGGGTAGTTTCTCCTGTTAGATTTTTCACCATGAGTACTATGGTTCTTAATTGGTCCTTGTGCAGTGGGAGGCGAGATCTGTGAAAAGAGCTTTTTTTATTAGTTTCATGAATAATTATTCCATGTCTATCTTCATAACAATCACCAAAACAAGAATGGAGTCACCAGGCATTCTACTAAAGCAATCCTGGTGGAAGAAGTCAACCAACAGCAGGAAGAACATCTCTTGTTATAGAGAGAGACGTGACAGAGTATATAAATTAGTAAAGAGTGTAGGACAATGCTGCAGATGTTGAAGGTCAGAGAGGAGGCAGGAAATAGCAGCATGTGGGAAGCTGGTGAATGAGCAGTTCCAATGTGCCTAAAAAGACAGAAGATTTCTAAACGATTCAGAGCTCAGAAGTTCAGATCAATGAGCTAATAAAAGGTTATTAATTTGGTGACTTCCAAAACTGGCTCAGACAGGCCAGATTACAAGAGAAGCGTGTATTGACTACTGATCAGGTTCTACAATGCTGAGCTAACTTTCAAATACACAAATGGCAAATCCTTTGGTATCTGTCCTATATACTATAGATACTTTAACAGCATCCTTAGCTTTTACCTACTAGATGTTAATAGCAGGCCCTCCCCACACCCAGAGATGACAATCAAAGTGTCAAAAGTTTCATGGGGTACAAAATCACTGTATAAAATATTTTAGAAATATGCATACAATGGATTCTTACTACTTATGATAAATTTTGTTACTCCTAATTTCTCATGGTAGGAATGTTTTTATAACATGAATTAATGAGCACTGGGCCATTATTTCAATACAAAATTTGATTCTTTTTGTTGCATTTTGGCAACTGATAACTCATAACCTTATTTTAGTTCAAACAAACTATATTTTACTAGAGAGGAGAGTTCAAATAGCAATAACCTTGCCTAGCAAGTATGAGGTCCTGACTGAGTTTAATCCCAGGACTGCACACAGAGAAAGAAGAATGGAAAAGAATAAAGAGAAAAGAAGCAAAAAGAAAAAAGAAGAGAGGGAAAGAAAGATATTTAATATTTCTTGCAAACAATGATGTGAATTATTTCTTTGTAAGAAGACATTAGCCTAGAGAAATTTCACATTTTCCTGGCCCTGAGTTACTGGACTATAAATTACTTTTGTTATAATCCTCATAACTCATCATCTCATGAATCCACAAATTCAGCCAATTGTTCATAGCTTCATCATGCAGTAGGGATGTTACCTCAGCTCTTTCCAATGCAGTCAAATGCACAGATTGGTAAATTTTTCCTCTCTTTTTCTAGATGTGTAATGTCATTGATCCATCAACATTGAGCTCACCTTCAATAGCTCTATAATTCACTCTTGAATGAAGTTTATCTAACCCAGTCTTCTTGTGTTTAGGAACTACAGTGTTTTATTACTACAGTCATGGACATTTTGTTAGTAAAATCACTAACGAAAAGCATAAAAATGGAAAACAAAGACAACAAATTGATTGAAAATTAAAAAAAGATAGTGTTCAAGTACCAGAGTTGAAATTTTAAAAAGCCAAACACCGCCTTGCCTGACTTCCACTAGAAATATGAGCAGGAGGGCACCTAAATTTTTCACTATTCCAAGCATATGTGCAAATTAATACAAACACACCATATGTATACAAAATGCTTTAACAATGAATGAAATAACAATGAAGATCAACTGTATAATTGACCAATATTGAACTACCAAAATTTAAGTTTCATGTAATCGGGACCATCACTTATTTTATCTTCATATATCAAATTCTCAATACACAGGAGTTTTTAATAAGTAGTTGTCTAATAAATTAATGAATACTTAACATAAGAAGTATTCTAATACGCTTATCATCATGTTTTCTAAATGAAGCAATCTTTAAAATTGTATTATCATTAAGTAGTTGAACAAAGGAGGTGACATTCAAGAAAGCAATTATGAATACAGTGCATATTGATCAGTGGTCCACTCAACATTCTCTCCCTCTTTAGACCCATCCCTTTTCTTACTTTTCTTAAAGGATTATTTTGTGGTGTAGGCAATAAATTCTTTATTCCATTCTCCCAACATCCCCTTCTTCATGATATTGTATGCAGAACTGGTAGAATTTTCAAAGACTAGTGAATTTTGCTGATTGCTCAATGCCAACAGAAGGGGTTTGAAATTTTGCAAGTAGTTAACCAAATGTGAAGGGCACAGAAAACGGTAGAGCTAAATAAAGAAGATGGCAAGTTCAGGCAGTGTTAGGATCCTGAGAAAATATGGAAGACAGAGGATATCCATTCAGATCTCTGCAGACTTTGTCAGGTCAGGCCATCTGTACACATCTCTAGAAGTTGCAATCAACCTGTGACTCTCATGATATCAACTGAACCTAAAGATTCATCACACTATAGGAGTAAATTTGATCACTAAAGAGCAGATTCTTCATGTTTGCATGCCACCCCTGAGTTCTTGCACAGTTTGGAATTTCTCTGAAGAATTCCTTCTCCATAGGCAGTGACTTTCAAATACCAAACTTCTTCCTAACATCCAAGACCATGACAGGAATAGTGAAAGTGCGCAATTACTTTCTGAAATGGTAAGGAATAGCTGAATGTATGTTATTTGACTGGCTCCTTTCTCAGTGGCTCATGCCTGCAGTCCTAGATACTCATAAGACTGAGATCTTAGAATGACAGTTCAAAACCAGTCTAAGCAAGAAGGTCCTTGAGAGTAATCACTAGAAAACCAAAAATGAAAAAGCTCAGATATAGGACCCAGATCCTGAGTTCAATCCCCACAGCCCACAAAGAAAAAGAAAAAGGAAAGCAAGCAAGCAAATAAGCAAGCAAATTGTGGGAGATGATGAGTGTACTAATTACCATGACATGATAATCATTTTCCAATATATACATACATCAAAACCATATTGTACACCTTAAATTTGCATTTTTAATTCTCCCCAATTATAAAGTAAAACTGGACAAATTAAATAAGCAAGTAAATACAAATAGATTGTTGGGGGTGAAGGGAAGTAAATACAGTCAAAATACTTTTGGGTCATGTGTGAAAATGAAGCAATTGTTCAGAAAGGGAGAAGAGAAAAAAGGAGGGTGGTGGCAGTACCCAATCTGATCCAGTTATACTGTATGAATATCTCAGTGTTCCCAAATGAAACTCTTTTGTATGACTAACTGATGCTAATAAAAAGAAGGGGAAAACAGAGATCTTAGACCCAAGTATGACTCCCTACTTTTATCCCTCAAAATTTCTCTGCACAATACATGCAAGCATATATTACATATTATAGTCAACATACCATATACTCATGTGTATATATGTAAGTATAGTGTAGTATATTTCTATATACCATATTATAATGACATATGATCAGCAATTTTCTCCCTGGCTAAGATTTCTGAATCTGCAGACTCTTTTTTCACTCAGTAATATTTGTTGATCTACCTATCTACTGAATATTCGTAGAATACAAAATTCTGTTGCACTTGAGGAGTTTGTAGAGTTTTGCCAGAGTCTGATTTTGCTTTATCTTCTTTTCTTTTATCTTTGTCTTTGTTTGTTATCTCCTTCAGACGATCTTCTTTTTTCCCCATTATTCTTATTTCTTTCAAAAATCTTTATTATATGCAAAATTAAAGTATCTTTTATAGGGATTTTATGTCATGAAAATCAGTAAAGACAGGAAGGCAAAAGGATGTTAACCATTTTCATTAAAATAAAATTATGATCCTAGAACATTAAGGAGATAGCACAGCAAAGCAGGGATGGAGAAAGCAACTGTTTTAAGCAAGACATCTGTGGCTACCTATAAACTAAGATGATTTAAGGGCAGTAATAGCTTCATACATTGACTGCCAGAGAAACCTAGAAAATACAGTCTGCTTTGCTCCAAACAAAATGAATCATGAGTAAAACAGTTAAATCTGATAGACATTTCTTATCTCGCACTTTTAGTGGCATATCATTCTTAGAGCCTAAAAAAATACCAGGCGAGAAAAGATCAGAACAAAGGAATATTTATACTCTTGTGTATATTCTTTATGACAGACCTCTTCTAAGGAAAAAGAATGAAGAAAAACAATCCTACCAGAATGTCGGTAATCAGAAAAATAATCGCTTTTTTTGGTTTATGTTCTTTTTTTTATCCTGTGAAGAAAAATTCCTATCTAGAGCCTATGAAACATTTGATTTGGTGGGGACTGTATGGAAAACATTAGCATAGGGAGGATTTTCATGGGTAAACAAAGTAGCCAGATCTAGCTTCAACTAATTTTTATCCTTTGATTATCCAGTTTTCCAGTTATTTTCAAGAACTAAGATAAAATCTCACTGGAGTTGTTGGAAAAATATTACCTAAGAAGCAATAGTGGGATTTCTCTCCTAACAAGCTGACCTCACTAATCAAAAATACAATACTTACGTATATAAATGGGAAGAGGGGTTGTTATTATTGTTTGCATTCAGTAGAATCTAATCCACCATCAAGAATAAAATCACTTTGGAGGAAAGAGTGATGCTATATTATCTCCTCTGGTAACATAATCACATATTCTAAGTAAAAGGTCTCTGAATTTATGAATATATGTGTGTATATATAGAGACATATATGTGTGTTTATATGTACAATATGACATTGTTAGTGATCAAAAGTCAGAGGCAATCTAAAGTACACCTTATTTTCTATTTAATTTCTGCTTGTATCTTTAAAAGTCATGAAAAATGTCTCCTATAATAGATACAGTTTTGAGAAGTTCTTGCACTCTATTAATAACATAAAAATTAAACCAAAAGTGTAGACATATTTTGAAATGGGAAAATGAGGATCACTCCCAGTCCTGTGAGCTTGTTAAAAATAGAGTAGCATCTCATCTGTCTGGATTGGTTTGGGTGTGGTCTCCACTAGAATTAGGAAACTGGATGAGAATAGATGACTGCGCAATGTTCCTGATTTGCTGAGCATGCCACCATTCTAGAAATGCTTGGATTTGAGCATCATGAAAGCAAATGAGTTTTAACTGAACATCCAGAGCCTGTGAAGTAAACACATTCTTCATCCAGCAGGTCTCCACAGTGAACAACACCTAGGATATATGAGTTGCCTGTATTTACGCAATGGAAAGGATCTCAGAAATGATGAAGCCTCAAGCAGACCTTCACAGCTATGTGGGAGTAACTGTGGTTGCTTGTGAGAAATTGAATCTCCCAAGGAGTCAAAGGAAGGTTATATTGAGTCCTTTTGTTAGTAAAAATTCACATCCTGTTTTACTTTCCAGTTTTCCTAAAGTTACATATATGTCTGTGCCGTTACTAAATTTTTAACTCTAAAATCTGTACAATCTGGGCAGGCTGGGTGCTAATGACTCATAACTGTAAATCTAGCTACTCAGGATGCTGAGATCTGAGAATCATGGTTTGAAGCCATCCCAGGAAGGAAACTGTGAGTCTCATAACCAATTCACCCGCAAAAAAAGCTGAACTAGAGCTATGGCTCAAGTAGAATAGTAGTGGCTTAGCTTAGCTTTGAGCATCAAACCTTAGGCTCAAGCTGTCTAGCAAACTCAAGGCCTTAAGTTCATACCCTACTAAAAAGGGCTAGGAGAGACTGGATACAATGTGACAGCTTTAAAGTGAGATAATGAGGCACAATGTGCCCAGTATCTACTCAATTCCAATACAATATTACACAGTTCTGTCTCTGCATTCATGCATGTGGGCAGTAATATGGGTTGGTTGCGAGGACTGAGTGAGAACATGTGGCTGATAAAGGTGTAAGAGATACTGTGTTAACATACATTTGTAATATGAAGGAAAATCACTGTGATATTTTGGTAGATGCACCTTATGTACTATATGTTAAACAAATTCACCTGTTCCAACCCTATCCCATTTCCATTACTGAATTTTTTTTAAATAAAAGCATTTGCTCATAAAAAAGAGATACTATGGTATTTCTCTTCTCTTTTTTTGCCCTTTGGTTAATCTCATATTGTTACTGTATTTGACTTTGTTACCTGATATATTGTATATTTATTTATTTTAAATAGGAAAGGCGGAAACAAGATGACTGGGAGGGGATGCGGGAGGAAAATGGGGACAAAAACATGAAAAGGGTATCAGTGTGTGAGAACTACGCACCTACTATCTGGAGAATGTAACTGTAACCCCTCTATACATTAGCCAGACAACAAAAAAAATAAATAAAACCATTCACAGAAATTACATGTGTGGCAATTGGAAAATGGCTATGTTTTTGGACTAGATTTTGGTTGAGGAACACTTTGCCCTTTCTCTGCCAGGACCAATTGCCCAGAGATATAACAGGTAACCAAGTAAGTAAGTAATCCAGGTACTTACTAGGTAATCAGTGTTCTGGCATTAGCTTATCTCTTTAAGCATATTAAAACCAGTCTTTTGAAGAGTTGGCATTTTCTAATGACTGAACAGTAGCAAATACCACCAGCCTATAATCACATTACCCAAGCATCTAACTTCCTTCCAAGCATCCTGCTCCTCTGAACAGTAGATTAGATTTCCTTCTCCACTTTTACAGGCTAAACATCTCCATCCACAAACAATTCCATCGAAAGCATCTTGACAGCACAGAATTACTTGCATTTCATTATCGTTGCTATGTCGATCACAATATATACCAAGCACGAAAAGTCCTGACAAAAATTGGATGGTTTACAATCACAGCATTCTGCATTGTGCGTACAGGAAATGGAAACAATTGAAGTTCATATGAGATGGAATTTAGTCTGGTGGACAGATTTACAATCTTGCTTATGTTCCAATATCCATTAGAGTGAGAAGGCTGAAAACATAAAAAGGTTCATGCAATCCTAGGAGCATAATTTGATGGAGAATAATATCCCCCAAAGTGCAGGTAAACATCTTAGTGTCAATCTAATTGAAAGCTACCACACGAGAGTGAATTTTAGGGCTTCAATATTGTTCACTATTCCCTATCAATGATAAAATAGAATTAAGGAAAATTTTCAATTTTGGTATGAAACTAAATATTGCAACATTATTAGTCCTTTAATATAAAAAAAATAAAATTTAAAGGTGTTCCTAGAGACATGTGTAAAAGAAAGAATTTTAACAGAAAATGGGAAAGCTCTGCAATTAAATATTCTCTACTGATATGAAAAAAACATTGATATTGATAGTAATCATGAATTAAAAGGCTAGAAGTGAAAATAGAACCAAGTTAAAGCTACTGAAGAACTGATTGAGGATTTGTCTTATTCTCACCCTCCCAAATTTTTTATTGCCAATCCTGAGGCTGAGCCTGGGTACTGTCCCTGAGCTTTTGTGCTCAAGGCTAGTGCTCTACCACTGGAGCCACAGCTCCACTTCCAGCATTTGGTAATTTTAGTGGAGATAAGAGTCTCATGGTCTTTCCTGCCCAGGCTGGCTTCAATACATGATCCTCAATTCTCAGCCTTCTGAGTACCTGAGATTACAGATGTGAGCCCAAACTTGCTCTTTTTTATTTTTTAATCTTTATTACTTAATTTATTTATTATGTGGATTATGAGGTCTGAACTCAGTCTGGGCGTTGTCCCTGAGCTCTTCAGCTCAAGGCTACCACCCTACCATTGAGCTAAGCCTCACTTCCTGTTTTCTAGACTTTAGTTGAGGTAAGAGTCTCAGGTCCTTTTGTTCCCAGACTGTCTTTGAACCTTGATTCTCAGATCTCAGTCTCCTGAGTTGCTAGGGTTACAGGCGTGAGCCACTGTGCCCAGCTTTTACTTTTATTTTTGAATAACAATAGAGGCCAGGAATGTAGCTTAATGATAGATTGCTTTCCTAGCATTTTTGAAGCCCCATGTTTGGCTCCTCAGTACCACATACACAGAAAAAGTGCTGTGGCTCAAGTGGTAAAGCACAAGCTCTGAGCAAAAAGAAGCTCAGGGACAGTGCCCAGGCCCTGAGTTCAAGCCCTATGGCTGGCAAAAAAAAAAAAAAATCTCTACTAACAATAGAACATCATAGTTGTCTGAAAAGAAGAGTGGTTTATAAGTGCTGAATAGAGAAAGAAGCTTATTGAGTACGAGACAGCACCTTACTTTACGATTCAGTTATATCATCATGTAGTAAATTATAGGAGATCTAGAAAATATGTCTAAATACTAGAAAATATGTACAAAATGATGAAAGTCCTTGGGGTTATTTAGTCAATGGAAAAAGTACCAAAGAAGGCACCTTTTTATATTAAGAAGATTGCCTAAGAATTCTCCATCTTCCATAGGGCAGAATGTAATTTCTTACTGTCATAATTGCACCATGAACACCCAAAAAGGAGGGATTTACTGAAAACAAAAACAGCTAACCTGAATTAGACATTAAATGAAGGTACATGGGTGTATATGCCAATGATCAATGAGAACTTCTGCGTTGTGTGTGGTAGTTGAATGGTAAAAAGACCCAGAATGTGAGCCCAGAGAATACATGGTTTTTGTCCAATCTTGTATAGTGTAACCATTTTGATTTAACTTCTTCCCTTGGTCCTAGCACTTTTATGTTGATATGAGCTTTTGAGATGATTCCTTCTTATCCCTGCTCTTGAGCTAGTATCTCAAAATCACTAATATCTAATATAAAATAAGTAATATCTAATCTCAAATACTTTTTTGTTAAGTCCCAGAATTTGAACTCGGGGCCATGTGTTTGCTTGGCTTGCTCAATATGGCACTCTTGTACCACATTGCGCATTGCTTTTTGCTGGTTATTTTGATGATGGAGTTGATCAAAGCTTTTTTGTACAAGTTGATTTCGAAGCATCATTTTATAGACCCCAGATTCCTGAGTAATTAGGATTATAGGATTGTGCCACTGGCATCCAACTAAAATGCATACTTTTGAGTAAATATTCCTAACAGGAACATTAAAAATATTCAAAAATAACTAGAGTTACAAAAGTCCGTCAGCAGATGGATTGGATAAACAAATAGTGGTACACATACACACACACACACACACACACACACACACACAAACATAAACAAAGGAGTGAAACTGATTACTTCATTGTGAATGAACTTCAAGAAACATTACGGTAAGATAAAGAAGCCAGGCAAATGGCCATAAGCTTTATGATTTTATTTATATAAAGCACTTAGAAAGACACAGCCAGTTCTTGGCTACCAAGGACTCAGAACAGGAGGGAATGAGAAGCAACTAGTTAACAGGCAATTTCCAGAACTAACATACATGTAGCACATAATGTCTGCTGTGCAGGTAACTAGAATAGGTCACAAAATAATAAGACTATATGCATGTATAGTTTCTATTCACATCATTGTGGAATTAACTTTCAAGATAGCCTCTGATATCCTTTATCTCCTGATATCCACTCTCTTGTGTTGTCAGTTACTTGCACAAGATGACTAGAAGAATTAAGGGTGGGTCACTTCTAAAATAAAGTTACAAAAGACACTATATCTTCTCTTTTAATTGTCCACATGCTCTCTATTTGCCTATCTGCCTACCTCTCTGCCTCCTGTCTGCTCTTTCTCTCTCCCTTCTGTCTCTATCACTTTAGAGATAGGTAGTTGCCTCATCACAAAAGAGCAGTCCTACAGAATGGCTCACCAGAGAACACAGGGAACAGGTGAGCACCTCAGCCACCAGGCACTTACATGGGCCCAGAAGTGCACACCAGCCGCAGGCTAACTTTCGGTTACTATTGCCCCAGCTGACAGTTTAATCTCAGGAGCCACAAACATCCAACTAAGCCATTCCAAATTCCTGGCACTCAAAAACCATGTGAGATAATGAGTATTGTTTAAGCTGATAAATTTTGGGAGTAATTGTTAAGAAAAAATACTTTAAAATTTTCAATAGCACCTTCCTGACTTAATCATATCCACAAAGGCACATCCTCTTTATCCACAATAAATGGAGTTAGTTTTCAAAACATGCATTTTGGAAAACATTTCGACTTCTACAGCATGTATTTAGAATTGTGAGTCTTAATGAATTATCTGAAGTTCTCCCAACATCCTATAACAAGACACAGATACTTCTGCACATATTGATATTTTTGCCTGAGTTCCTCAGTTCTCCTTTCCTCTACTTCTACTCTCCTCCAATTCTAACCTTATTTATTAAGTAAATTCATTTGCTATTCAGAGAGAAATTCAAAGTGCCACAGGAGGCCCTTTCAATTTAATCTGGTGGTTAAAAGAAGTCTGGAAAAACAAGAAAAAAAAGAAAGAATGAACTGGAAGAAACCATCTGGGTAGATGTTTTGAACAAGGCAAAGATAATTGAAGTTGTACAGTAATATGATGAAAGTTGAAAAGAGCAGATATTAATGAAGAAAAGAGACGTATAAACCAATAGACAATGCAATGGAAAGGAATGAACATAAAACTAAAATAAGTGTAGTGGAGAATTGTTGAGTTACATTCAAATGTGTGAAGTGAAACTTCCTTTTCATTTTTTAACTATTTTTAAATTTTATTTATTCAAATCTTTCAGTAGTTCTATAAAGAGGTTTCAGTTAATCCTGTCCATTTAATGAGTACAATGCATCTTGATCAGTATATCATGTCTTCTATCTATCCAAACTCCACCTATGTCTTCAAATCACCTTAAACCTAGCTTTTCAAACTCTGCTGGACATACAAACAATGAAAACTAGTTGTGTCTTTCATTTTGGTGGTATTTTTAAGAAAAAATATTACTATTTATAAAGAAAATACTTTTGTTTTTAGTAGTCATACAAGATTTGTTGTTATTGTTGCTGTGGGATAGCCCAGTTGGCCTTGAACTCTTGTTCCTCCTTGAGCTTCCTGAGTGCTGGAATTTCAGATGTGTTCCACCACCCCTAAACATTTCTTAATTCACAGCTTCATAAGCACACAAGACTAGACAATTCATAAATAACTTATCTTAAAGACTGTAAAACAACTCCCTATGCAAGACAAAATAGGGAAGCTCTGCTGCCCTTTATCATCGTCCCTGTTTGTTTAACTATAAGAACTCTGACATGTGTGCCTGTCACATTTTCATCTTGTAAAAATTTTGTTGCCCATTTTAGTGTTCCCTAAATGCTTTATAAAGATCTAGGAATTTAATAGGGAAATAAGACTACTTATCAATCAGTAGTCTTGAAGTCTTTCTCGTTTCACTAAATCCCATCGACAATTTGTTGATACTTTAGCATAAGGGCTTTTTGTAGGAAGAATGGCTACTTTATCTTTCAATTATTTCAATATTCAGGCATGTGACATCAGAACAAAGGCATTAATCAAAACTAATTTGTTTGGCCAGCTTCTGATTAACTGCAATAAACATGTTTAGCTTTGGCTATGAGAGGAACCCATTTGAAGACCCTGGATAGAACAGTCCATGCCTCAAAGTCTGCAGGAGGACAATTCTCCACTTTTCATCCCATGTAAGGTTCTTTTGGCTGATCCACTCTTGTTTATTATGTCTCCTGAAGGACTTCTTGGCTGCTCTACTTAAAATTCTTAAGTCAATTCTCACAGCCAGTCTCCTCCCATTAACCTGTTGTTTTCTTCATAGATTTTATCTTGATTTATCATAGTCTCATCTCTGTTATCCTAATTAAATACTAAGCTTGATGAAAGCAAGTACTAAGTATTCTGTAAACCCAATCTCCTAAGCTCAGAAAATGCTGCTTCAGTGTTGATGAAGGTATTAGGAGAATTAAATTCTCTGGGGGGAAAATCACTCAGTGGCTCTTTCTTTGTTAGGGAACATTGTGGTACAAATTTTCATTTAAAATGTCTGATGAGTGATTTTCTCCAAATGTTGTAAGTATATAGAGCATGACTTTTGTATATAATATGTAAATATATAGTATATAAAACACTTTTCGTTATTATTTTTTAAATTTATTTTGTTAAGAAAAAGAAGAAAAGAGAAAAGAAAGCATTTGATCTGCTTTTTTAGAGAAATATCTGATACAGGTCAGAATCTGGGATAATCTTAAAATTCTAGAAAAAAAAAATCTAACAAAGTCTATTTCAGTCTTGTAAAAAGGACCAACAGACAATCTAAAAGAGCTCCAAGTCAGTCAATGATGGGACAATTTGGTTATTAAAAGGGATGAAGCAATTCAAATATACTAAAATTTCCAAATTTAACATATTACTTTGCTGTGGAAGCATGTCATTATTCTGAAAATTGACAAATGAAGGAAAATTAGTCTGTATATCCTGTATTAGGTGTAGTTCAAGTTAGACCTAAAGTGGAAGAGAAAAAGTTCCATCAAATAAGTGCAAAAGGAATAATAACATTTAATGGGAATGTATTGTAAACATGTGTGGAAATGTAATAACAAAATCCCTCTTTGTATAACTGTGCAAACTACCAATAAAGATTACAATTCTGCAGTACCTGATGATATAGACAACACTTCTGAATGTAGCAAAGCACCTGTGAATGGTTGATAGGGAAATTTATAATGGACAATAACACTGATAACACCTGAACATCTGACCAGTCTTAGTAGCATAATTAAAAGTTAGACAACCTGACATTCCATGTGCCCTGATGTCATCCACATCACATCCTCAGTTTTATTCAGCACAATCTTTGCTAAAACATAAATTTGCACCTAATCAAACCTTGAGTATTAACCATTACATATTTTAGTGTGCACTAGGAAGTTGCAGTCATGTGGGAAATGCAGTGAGACAAATGACTCTAATTCTTCAATAAATATCAATTTTAAATATGAATGGGAGTGAATGTCTGTATATCAAAAGATGCTGCGAAGGCATATAAACCCAATTTAAGATGTAGTTTGTTTTATTTTGATTTAAATAAACTAACCTCAAAAAGTTGTTTTTGCCAATTGGAGAAAATGAATAATCACCATATATTACTGCTGTTAACAAATATTAAATTTATTTTGTATTATAATAGTATTAGGTTGAAAGTTCTTCTGTGTGAATGGGTGATATTCAAACAAAAATGATGATGTTTGTCATTTCAGTCAAGGAAAATAAAATGTGTGTGTGTGTGTGTGTGTGTGTGTGTAGGCAGAGAGACAGAAAAAGAGAGACAGAAAAATGCAACACAGAAACTGAATGATAGTCACAGAAGGGTCATCATCCTATTCTCTCTGCTTTTGTATTTCTTGAAAATAGCCATGTTTCCCTGAGCAAAACAGAACATTATCATTTCTATGTTTCTTTTGACTCCTGTCTTATGCATTCTCTTCCTCAGAGAGCATCATTGTCATAATCTTCTTGTTTTCCTTTATGTTTTAAAAATTTACTCGTGTGATTATTCTTACACATATTATTTGTTTTTATGTTTTTGAAGTTAATACAAATGGAATCATGCCTTATGCAAATGCATGCTCTATATTTATTTCATTTTTTCAGTATAAACTTTGAAATTATCTAGATTGTTGTGATAGTACTGATGTAGTATTCTATGTGTGCCAATTAAAATATTTTCATCCATTGTACAGCGGTGGACATTTCAGTTCTTGTCAGTGTCTTATGACTAATCTAGTGCATTTCATCTGAGGCACACATGGAAGAATTTCTTCAAGGTATAATATATCTGTAACTTCATGGTAAGGTACATACAAATAAAAATGGGTAATGCTTTATTCATAAGTGATGGCTATAACACATCATCTGGAAGAAGTGTTTTTAACAATTTTACCACTCCCTTCTTCACCTGCTTTCATAGCCTTCAATATTCTTAATTTTTGTCAGTCTAGTGATAAATGTGGAATGGTGTCTTATTTTTATTTTACTTTGCCTTGGCCCTTTTATCTGCTAATGAGCATCAGTATCATTCATATATTTGTTGACAATTCATACTTCCTCCTTTTGTAAGTATGTATTTTTATTTATAATCAAAACATTTCTCTTTTTTAGATTCCAAGTAGTTTTAAAATACATACTGTGTATACATTTAACCTCTTAATTTTTACCCAATATTTATTTTGTGGCTTTTTAAAAACTACTTTTTACTCTTCTAGAGAATCCTTCTATGATCATTTGAATAAAATCAAACAACCTTGCCCTTATGTTTATCTTATTAAAGAAATGTCCCTACATCAAGGACAACAAGCTTTCCCCATATATTTTCTTCTAACAAGTTCATAATTCTATTTTACATGTTCAAGCCTTTTGTTCACCCGGACCTCACCCCCACCATTGGTATTGGTGAGATAGGACTGGGATTTCCTCTTTCATATGGCTAGCCACTTAACCCAGAATCATTTGTAGCAAAGTTAATTCCTGCTCTACTGCTTTGTAAAGGTAACTAACTCATTCATAAATCAACCATCTCGATCTCTATGTATCTATGTATCTGTCTATGTATGTATGTACGTGTGTATGTATGTGTGTATGCATGTATGTATGTATGCATGTGTGCATGTATGTATGCATGCATGCATGTATGTATCTCTATCTCTGTATCTATCTCTGTATCTATCTATCTATGAGAGTCTGCTTTTGGTCACTCTAAATCAGACTAAACTTTCATCATCCAAGGTAAACAAACAAACAAAACCAGCAAATAGAACAGTCTGGCAATTTCCCATCTCCCTTCAAGTGTAACCTTCTGAGATCACACAACTCATTCTTTCTGTTAGTCATCCTCCACATCACCACTCCTACCTACTCTTCTTAGGGTCCTAAAACACCAGTTGTTAGTTTATGGTTAGTTCTCTGCTTAAAAACACTAAATGGCCTTCTAGTGAAACATTATAAGGAATTTTTAAAGCTGGGTAGCATTAACTGTAATATAGAAAAATTCACCACATTCTAGTTTCTTTCTAGGATTTAATAAGTGTAAATGTAGGGCTCATGATTTACCTCCTGTCATCACCAAATGTTCTCATAGGAATTATATTGATTTGGTTTTCGGTCAAATAACCTGGAAATGTGTCTGAATCATATAAAGGTAAAGGTTTCAGTTCACTGTTCCATCATTGTGAAAGTATCTAATCAAACCGATTTTAAAATGCAAATCATATAAAGGTAACACTTTAATAAACTCTGATATTGCACTTTTTTATTATTTACCAAAAGTGACTATCGAAAATAAAAATGACAAAATACAGTAATCAACGTTTATTTAATAAGTAAAAATTTCACTTTTTTATTAACTGTGCCATGACAGCAATTTTGGACTTTTTCTGTTGTACCACTTGATATCTCTCTTTTTGAGCTAGAATACAAAAGTCTTCTGCAGGCAACTTCAGGGACCAATTAACTCCATAAAATTATATCCAGTTATGTAGTGAACTAACCCAGTGTTTGTCTGGGGTTGTCTAGAGCTGAAACAATTAGGAGCTGGAGAGCAGCAGAGAGAGGAGAGATTGATTTTATGTGTCACTGAAGCACACCTCAACAATATGCCGGTGTGACTTTCAAAATGGCCTTAAAATATTCCAAAGTAAGGGAGTTTCCCTGCTCGTGAGTGGGAGTTGACAGACTGTCTGGCAGCATTAGAAAGAGGCAGAGAAAAGCTGATGTCTATATCGTGTCCTCTGATAGCATTCTGTCTTTGCAGCAGCAGGGCCCATCAATGTGTATGTGTGTGTGTGAAAGAGAGAGAGAGAGAGAGAGAGAGAGAGAGAGAGAGAGAGAGAGAGAGAGAGAGAGAGAGAGAGAGAGAGAGAGAGAGAGAGAGAGAGAGAGAGAGAGAGAGAGAGAGAGAGAGGAGAGAGAGACGCTTTGACTAACCCCCTCAGAGACCAGGCGAGCTTTCTCTCCTCTCACACCTAGGACAATCCACCAAAGCAACCCTCCCAAGGTCACCTAGAAGATTAAGTGTCTTAGCCTGGTGGCGAGGTAGAACAGAACCCAGGCGTCCCTGCTCCAGCTTTGTGCTTAGACACCAGATAATTCTCCTTCCTTTGTGGGGGAAAAGAGACAGGAGAAGCTGGGGGGGGGGGGAGAGGGAGAGAGAGGAGAGAGAGAGAGAGAGAGGAAAGAGACAGAGGGAGAGAGGGAGAGAGAGAGACAGGGAGAGAGAGGAATATCACTGAGTAAGGAATGAGGGCGGAGAATGAGATTAATCAGCTCTCCCCTTTCGCTTGCCTCCCTTAGCTCCTAAGATGATACAAACTTAGACCGGGTACCCCAAAGCCACCACCCCACCCCCAGACACAAAGCGACCCAGGCTCCCGGGGGCTGCTGGCCGACCTTCGGGGGAGCCTGGGAGGTGAGCGGAGGGGAAAACTCCAGCCCTCACCTCCGGCGGGTCGGGAGCTCCGCGGCGCCCAGGCCCCGCCCCTGCCCGCCCGCCCTTCCCCCTGCAGCCGCGGCGCGCCGGCCCCTCTCCGACCTCCCCTCTCCCTTCTCCCCTCTCCCCAGATGCCGCCCGGCTCTGCGCGCCGCCGCCGCTGCACTTTCCACTTGTATTGATCACCTCCCGGCTCCGCTCCGCCCGCTCGCCCGCCCCAGCCCCGCGCGGCCGGCGCGCAGCCCTCGGCAGCTCGGGCGCAGTCGGGCTCCGGAGGAGCAAACTCCTTGGGAGCGCCCTGTCCCGGGCGTCCTCTGCGCTCTGCAGGGTCTGTCCCTCTGCCAGGGAGAAGGAGGAGGAGGAGGAGGAGGAAGACAGAGGAGGAGGAAGAGGGGGAGGAAGAGGAGAAAGAGGAGACGGGAGGAGTGGAGGAGGAAAAAGAGGAGCAGCGGCAGGAGGACGAAGAAAAAAAGGAGGAGGAGGGGGAGGAGGGGGACGTCTGGTCTCGGTGGGGGAGGTGGAGCAGCCGCCGAGGCCGCCGCCGCCGCCGCCGCCGCCGCCTCCGGAAAGGGAGAGGCTGGAGAGCCCGAGACTTGGAAACCCCAAAGTGCCCGCGACCCTGCACGGCAGGCTCCCTTCCAGCTTCATGGGCAAAGTGTGGAAACAGCAGATGTACCCTCAGTACGCCGCCTACTACTACCCCCAGTATCTGCAGGCGAAGGTAAAGGGGGTGCGGTGCGGGGGGCTGGGGCGAGCTTGGAGGGGGCCGGCGGAGGCGCGCGCCGCGCCGGGCGGGGAGGGGCGCGCGGCCAGCCCCCCGCCCGCGGGCGGACTTGATGGAGGGTTGCTAACTATAGCCCCAGCCCCGGCAGAGCCGACCGGGCTGCGCGCGGGGCGGCGGCTTCCCGGGGAGCCGATTGCGGGGATCGGGTTACCGAAAGCAGCGGGGGCCGAGACTAGACAGGAAAGAGCCGCCAGCCCCTCCCTGGGCTGGGAGACGGGGGAGGGTCGGGGGGCTGAGCCGCGTCTCCCCCCAACCCCTTCCCAGCGCAGGCTGGCGGACGACGGACCCTAGGGCTCGCGGCTGCACCGCCGGTGGCACGGTTTTCCGACCTCTGCCTAGTGTAGGGCCTTGCCCTAAGATCGGTAACTCTTTGCTCCTCTCCAACGACTGGGGAGCCGGATCCCCCCCCCCATTCCCACCCCCGCCTACGCCCCTTTCCCTCCCGCGCGCGCGGGGCCGAGGCTCGACGGGGCGGACGTTCCCCTCCCCGCCTCCGGCCAGCGGCGCGTCCGCCCTTCGCCGCCTCTGATCTTTGTGCGGGGTGGCACTTCACCTGGTTACTGATTTCTACTTTTACGCCGTTGTTTTGGGTAAAAAAGTGGCCAAAGTTCACTCAGCATTCATTGACGTCCCTTTTGATGTTCTCTGTAGTTTTTGTTTTCCCCCTAGGAAGGACAATGCCGAAAATTGAGTGCAGAGAAAGAAGTGACTTTAGTTTAGGTTTTGGTTTTTTTTTGTTGTTGTTGTTGCTTTTCTCTCCTCAAAAAGAAAGAAAGAAAATACATTATATGTTCACCATAGATCTATGGTGGTGCTTTTTCAAAAGTAGCCTCGCACACACTTATACAGCTGATGACAAACCACCATACACATTCTGCCTGGATTTCTAGGGACTACAGGTACTTTGTAAATGGGTTTATTCTATTTTAATATCCATTTGATGGTCTCGAACCGATTTTTAAAATTATTTGGGCCTTTGAAAATAGAAGATTTCGCTGATGTGTAAGCTTCTGACACCAGTGGGGGAGGCTAAAGGTGGACACACAGGCTGCCACCAGCCATTAACATGTAGCACACTCCCAAAATCCTTCTAGATCACAAAAGAATCAGATATGGATGCAGAGGCTGAACTTTCTTCAGTAGGTTGTAAGAGGGCCCTGCCTACTGGCGAATGGTGATTTCTGGCCTGGTATTAAAAATATCTGTGATTCAACCTTGATCAGCTTTTCTTCCCTACAACGTCGTGGCCCATGTTGTCATGTACCTACAACATGGTCCTGTATTTGTCCACAGGGGGAAAAAAAGGACACTTGCCAGCATCTAGGCCAGAATATTTTTACTTAGCACTTGGGGTCTCTCCACCCACACCTTTCCAGTTCCCATCTTTTCTGTGGTACACCAGGGAGAAGGGGAGCGGCAGCCTCAATACCTACCCATTATTCATTTCTGTGTGGTGCTCACTTGGTTGTTTTTTAGAAACTTGAGGAAATGCTGTGTGTGTGTGTGTGTGTGTGTGTGTGTGTGCACGCGCGTGCACTAAATTGTTGCGGTTCTAAGAAATTTTGTAGCGAAATCAATGCACTGCCTTTTAGATGTGTTATATATTTAATGCACTTGTTTAAATTATGCAGTATTGGGTGCCTAAAGGACAGCCTAGTCAACACTTAACTCTATGAATAATAAATATGTACACTCAGGTGAAGAAGAAGGAGAAGACAGCTATGTTTCTACAAGCACGTTCACCTTAGTAATTTTTATGTACCATTAGTAAGTTACAAACCAAGTACATAATGTTTAATACAGCTAATGCAATCCATTTGGTCCCCCCCCCCTTGTAAATAATTGAAGAGAGAGACAAACTGGCAAGAGCCTGCTTGAGTAATTAGGGTCGGATCCCAGAAAGCTTTAGGGCCCATTTTCTGAAAGCGTGCTTCCTGAATAAAGCGTTTAATATTGATTTGTGTTACGGTAAATGACATTCTCAAAAGATATTTTGCTGTTTCTCCTATGAAACCTGAACTCCTATTACTCTGAATCCCTTTGTTTGAGGAGAATGGTACACAACCTCACTTGACCTATATAGGGTGATATTAAAGCTTAGTAATTAAATCTATATTCCCTAAGGTAAAAAAAAAAATGTTTGCATACTGCAAATGAGAAGTGACCAGATGCAAATTTTAGAAAAGCTGAGTTTGAAACATACAGCTCTTTTCCCCTTTACCTTACTTAGCTATTAGTGATGTAGTAGTTGTGTGAATCATTTTAAAATAGAGATATTCAATTGGTAGTGTAATAAGTATTGGTTGTCTAATTTACCTAAAGAGTTAAGAAACTCACTTAGCATCTGTTGTCTATAGGGTTGATGCTTGTCTGTGTTTCTTGTAAAGCAGGAGGTAGAAAGCATCATTCTGTTTACAGTAAAGCAACGTGTTTACTAGTCTTAGTTGTTTTAAACTTCTGTTTGAAAGAGATGTTAAAAAATAAGGAAGGGCATGGTCTTTCAAAATGGCTTTAATTTGTGATTGAGAGGTAGATATGATTTTCTTGAATCTAGGAAGAATAGGCTGTTTTTTTCTACCGGAAAGGCAATGATACCAATTAAAATGGCAGTTAAAGATGAATATTGTTTAAGAAGGGAAGAGGTGACACTGTTCAACAAGAAATATACTCATTACCTGACTGTAACTCCTCTGTACATTGTCTTTACAATAAAAGGAAAAATAAGATGAATATTGCTACCATACTTTTAAGAGTTGGAGATGTTAAACTATGTTTCTTAACAATCCAATCATTGTCTTTTGTGAGAGATTTATTCTGTATGTTTTCTATGAAATACTAGCTGTATTATTATTTTTAAAATAGCATTTATGGACTCTACTAGAGCAAATAACCATATTGGTATTCCTTCATCTTTGCTAGGGAAAAAAAACACCACCAAATATATTTGCATTAAGCATTAAGTAACATAGACCTGGATGGATGGAAATGAAGGAGATTATGAAATTTTTACAATACATTATTTTAGAGTAACAGAGATTTTAAGAAACCTGATTTTTATATGCTGTCAGGTTTTTTTTTAATTTTTCTGTAAAGATGGTCTTATCACAGCAGTCCTGTTTCTCTCACCTGGTACAGTTATTCTGAACTATAGTTTGATGTAGCTTAGTAAACACAAGCACATACTGTTCTAAAGGATTTTCAAAGTTTAAGCAATTTATGCTACATTATAAAAAATCAATTTTGGCTTCTGCTTTTTACCTACTCAAAAAAAGAAATGGTAATTAATGTTTTAACTAGAAGACTTGTATGCAAACACAATCAATGTCCATAGAAATTTCATTTAGAGGGCAATTGGAATCATGGTTTGTTTATTTGAAAGATAAGTATATATTAAGTCAATGCATACATGCAAATATTTGTGGGAATAAAACCTTCTTCTCATGAAAAGGGAAGTACACAATTTCTTTATATGGCTTGATACATTATTTGTATCAGCTAAAAACAATTTGAAACTTTTATAATTTTTATTCACAGAGTTACAATATACATATTTCTTCACTACATAAGTATAAATATATTTCTCTACAGCATATAAAGATTTGATTTATTTTATATGTAGTACTGTGTTTTATATTAAAGATATGTTTTGTACTAAGGAAATGTTTGCATTTAAGATAAAATAGCTAAATGAATATTTTATTAAACAATCTAATCCTCTAGAAATCCTCTAGGCATTAAGGGCTATGATTTGATACATGACTAAAGTAAATAGGAAGCACAAATGCTCAAGAGGTAGAATGCTTGGTGGATTGCTTAAATGTTTCAATTTAGTAATCTTGTGTGTGATGCTGATAAACTGATAAATCAACTGGTTTCTGTAGTGAGATGTTACTGTCTGGAAGAAGTATTGGGAGACTCAAGGTCACAATGTTTAAAATGAATTTGCATGTTAGTGCATTATTGTAACATTCTTTCCAGTGCTTTGAATTCCTTCTCCATCTTGTTACTGTTTCTATATTGTATTTATTAATGTTAAATTTAAAACTACTAGCAGAAGAACAAAAAAGTGAAATAGGAAGTAAGCCATTTAGTAAGAGTATAACTAGATATACTCCATTTGGGGGCAATATCAACTGGACTTAAACTTAAATGTGGGCAGTTTCTATATAATATACTTTCAAGAAAAAAAAGTGTTTTAGAAGCTTTATCAAAACATCTCTCCAACTTCCTGCTTGCTTGATGGTTTATTAAAATGGTGCTAGATTTCTTAATAGATAATCGATATTTTAAGTTATAGATCTCTTAGCTAAAGACAAAAGGATATTTTATTTTTTGCTAAGGAGGTATTTGCCTTGCTAGAAAACCACATTTTTCTTTTCATATATAAATATCTGATTGGTTAATCACATAATAAAATTTGATTTGTGCTTTGATTATTTTTGTTACTACAAACTGTCAATGTTTTTTTAAGGTCCCTGAGACAAATTACATATTGATTGCCAAATTCTTAATTTATAGAGTGAAAGGTAGCTTTTTGTGGAGTCTTTACCAAAGAAAATGAGGGGCACCAGAGAAAATATCACTGGGGAGCAAAATAGTATGAATATTGAACTGGCAACTCAGGCCTGTCCAGGTAAGCTATTACTCAGATCAGCATTGCGTGATGGGGAACTTTTCCTGCTTAAATTTCCAGAAAGTTCCTTCTTTCCAGTGTATTTCAGGAATAGTGAAAACATTTATTCATTTAATGGGTAATAGGTAACATATAATAAACTAGGGTTGAGATGTTGAGAACTGATTGTCATTACTTCTCCGTTAATAGCATTTGCAATAATCCTAAACATGACATTTGGTTAGCCAGGATTTAAATTGGAATATGCCAATTTACATCCAGTTCATTAGGATATTGTAGGAAAAATCAGGCATATGCCATGGTGCTCTTAAGTACAAGTAAAATAGTTGGTTTTTAAAAATAAATAGTTATGGTGTATAATGTATTTAAATATAGTAACATAGCATTTGACATATGATCAAACTAAATATTCAAAAATTTTACACTGGGTTTGAGGATGTTATATGGGACACATATAAGTGTTCTTGGTTTTTCTGTTATGCTGTTTTACCAAGTAAAGAGTAAAACCAGATGGAACTCAGCTTTGTTTCAGGAGAAATAGCCATTAGGTAATTTCTTACCACTGAGTGTTGGGTCAGGTGATACATAGAAAATGGCTTGTATGTGTGTTAGGCACACATACAAACTTGAGCCCACACACAAATTTGATCATCAAAACTAAACATTTCTTAATCTAATTGATGTGAGGGAAAAAGAAAAGTGTAAAGGGAATATGACAGCTAAGCCCACAATGAACCAAACGCATATCTTCCATAATCTGATTCTTTATTTTTGCTTAATGTATCTAGTCTTCTTAATATAATTATATGAACATTTTAATTTTTCAAACAAGCACTGAAAAACATGTGTCAAAAATGATAAAAGAAAAAGAGGAGAAGGCAGCAATCAACATTGAGAGTAGAGACTCAATACTGAGCATCTCCAGGCTCCCGACATTATCTTCTAGCCAGTTCTTAAATGAACACATTTCTCATTTTAGAAGATGAAGAATGAATATAATCTTCTGAGTGGTGAATGTGAAAGCCTCATAGAGAGAGATCGCATCATGTGCTAGGCAAGCATTTCACTTGCCTATAAACCATGGAGTAAGCACGCATACTCATCACCTGGTAGATGATTTCTTATATTGGCTGTAATATCTGTATTCTGCAATTAACTGAAGCTTTAAGGTGGTAGCTTGTTGGAAAATCATGGGACTCAGGAGAGGGTAAAACACTTGCCCATGGATTGTAATAATTGAGAAAGTATGCCCTGTTCTCTCTACTTCATATTGGGAGAACTTATAGGGTAGGATATCTGGCCCTCACTTTCTCAAGCAGCTCCCAAGCCACAGGGAAGAAAATAAACACAATGGAACAAATAAGTGAAAAGTACAAAATGGTGTGCCCAGGTGGAAATATACTAGTCAGTTGTACTGATAGCAAAGGCACTGAGATTTATGTGAGAATAAAAATTATTATGTGCAATGCAGATATTTTATACTTATAATCCTAACTAACTCAGTAGCTAAGATCTGAGACTTACCTGCTATAGCAAATCTGAAAATTTTAGAAAGAAACTGGGCTATATGTAAATAAATGAATGAAAAATTCTTTAATTGGTACCATATTGTTTTCTTTCTTTTTTTTTGCTTTATAATTGTCTTGATGTCATTTAGCATTTTTAAATTGTATTTTTGTTACTTTAAATCTTTCTCCCTAAAATCTCATGTTTAATTATTTTATTTTACAATATTTGCAGTTTTATGTTCACAAATATGCTGTTGAGCCAACCTATTTAGTATTATGACAGAGTGGAAATGTATCTTTTTAAAGTGGTGACATAATGGTGCATAGAAATGCTACTTTAATTGTTTAAACTATCTAAAATGATATTTCTTATTCCTAACTCATTAAATATGCTATGGCAATGGAGAGAAAATAAGTTTGGAGTTTTGAAGGCTTCTAATTAGGTCATTGCCTGCAATCTACACATTGATGATACTTAATGGGAGCCTGTGGTGATTTTCCCCCCTGAAAATAGGTTTTATAAGTTATTTCCGATCTTTTATGACATCTCTTTATCTAACATCAATTCTTCTAAAATTAAGCAAACATCTCTATCTAATGTGACTTCTTCTAAAATAAGCTTTTCTTTGCCTCTTCGAACAAGACCTCATGCTGTAGGAATCAGTCTGCCCACTTCTTTGCCTCTGTGAGTGATGCAGTCTGTGTCTCTGGCTGTCTTCTGAACATGTGCTGTGCATTTGGGCTTCTGGGTCCCAAACAGATCATAATTTCAGGGAAAGGTTTTGTGCAACAAAATAAGATCATTGCAAAGAGATTATAAATAACACTCACTGGTCTTGAAGGAAAAATGGATCATCTTCCCAGTCCTGCCCGTGTGAGCTCATTTCACAAAATATTGGTTGGATTTTTCTATGAGTTACACAGTTGAATACTGAGAATAGCAAAATTGAATGGATACTGTCATAAAACATTTTGTTCTTAATGCGCGTTTCTTAGGGGGAAAATGAAAGTTGCAAAAATGAACTTTATATTACAAGTTTGCATCTGTATTATTCTTAAATAACTCTGTACTGTTTAAACTCACGCTTTTTTGGCTGTGGTTGAGGGAATATTTCATACTGGAGATCTGAGCCCCTTTCTTTCCTCTGAAATTCAGGGAAATATTTTCACAGTTTATATAATAAAGTCTTAAGTAGAATATTAGGTCTAAGTTTCATTAGAAATTTGTAAGAACATCAGGTATACTTCAGTCTTCTCAATGGCAGTTGGATTTTTCATGGAATAGAACTTTTTCAAATGCAGCTATTATGAGAAGTTTGCCTGAAAAGTTTACTTTCAAATCATTAGATGAAATATACCCCCGAAGTACTCCGCTTTTTAAATAGTCCAGCACTGATTAATTGTATTATTCTTACTGTTCTTTTGTTTTTGAGATAGGGTCCTGAAATACAGCCCAGGCTAACTTGAGCCTCTTAATCCTTCAGTTTTAGCCTCTCACATACTGGGATTACATGCATGCACTACCATGCCCAGAAAATTTCCTTTTTAAAAATAGAAGTTAAAAAAAAAGAACATCAAAAATGAGTTTCCAAATATTCCTTTTTTGTTGTTGTTTTATTCCACATGTTCACATATACTTTTATTTGAAAAAGGTAATTAACAAAGGAAGGACTTGCTGCCAGAGAATTACCTGACATTTTCTTGTTCTCAGTGTGAACTGTTCAATGATTGGATGTGTTTCCAGTAGGTTTTCTTCTACATGGTTCGTTTAACAATCGAAACTTGAAATTCCTTTCATATAAAAATTGTTGTACCTCATAATAAGATCTCCAGCCAACCCCTGAGAGTCTGTTATAGTTACCCACCTTATAATTCATACATTCTCTATAGCAGTCCACCACAGAGCCACATCACCTAACCAGAAGGTGTTTCTTGGACAAAAGGGTGAGTATTCAGAGTGCTAATTCCAGGCACCCATCTTTGCCTTCATTAAGGGAATAGGAACAAAATATCTCCATATAGTTCATACTCAGTGCTCTGGGGAAGGGATTTCAGGAAGATGGAATGTATGGCTTGTGACCTGGGATGAATCACAGATTTGCAAAACTAGTTGCTGATGCTGGCACTTCCAGCAGGTGCCAGGCCCTGGGAACCCTCCCTCTTAAAACACCTTCCCAATCTGTTTTTTCCTTCTCAGGATAGACTCAGTTATAATTTTACGTCCTATACCTGTTTCTCTGCCATTTTTTTTTACAGCAACCTAACAATAGTGACACTAGATAGACGTGCTCATGCTGCGACTCTGTTATTACTGGCCCTCCATATCTCTGAATGAGGCTCCTGGTTAGTAATGAGAAGTGAACTGAAACATGAAGCCTAAACTCGCTTGTTCCAGCACTTCTCTTTATTTCTAACCCAAAAGTTCATACCTTCTCGGGAAGCTGAGACCTTACCTTGGAATCAGAGGTTTGGCTGTTTTTTAACCTAATATCTTCCCATGGAACACAGATTAAAAAGTCAGCCTGAAAGGAGAACAAAGACTGAACCTATCTTTACATAGGAAGATCCATTGGTATTTTGCTTCAAGATTGTGGCTCACCTGATTCTAGTTGACAGGGTTCTGTGGCCTGTAATACATTTCATAGCTCTATCTAACAAGGGTTTGGACAGTGCTTCTTCCTGCCAACTTCCTCCATCCTCCACCTGTTCTCTTTTAAGATTGGAGCCACTGCAGACTGACTGTTTACCATAGCAGGTGTGTGTGCTAATGTAGATACACCACAGTGGATCCATTCTCACTTGATCTGCCCAAATAAGGACCAAGCTTGCCTGATTTATATAAGCAAAATAATCTTTACTAACTCTTTAAACTTCTGATTATGGTTAAGAATCTGCTAACTACAATTTTCCTTTTGAATCAGATTTTCTTTTCTGATTCCTTTTCCAATTTTGTATGGAAATTTTAATAAAATTCCATTTAGTAATGTATAAGTGTGTTATAGAAGACAGACATGATGTAATACTTTGAATCAGAATGTGTAATTAGCATAATAGAAAGTATTTAGATGACAAATGTGCATTTCTAATGAGATTGCAGCTTAAATATGATCTAGTCCAGTGGTTGGCTCTTAGCATTTTTTCTTTATTCATATTAGAACTTGAAGTCATATATAACTGTTTTCCTGTATCTTGAATACTCACTAATCCATTTAGTTAAAAAATAATCATAAAATAATTGTGTGTGAGGAGGGGTTGTTTGAAAAAGACATGGCATATTTCCTCCTTGGTAATATTTTCTCAGATTAAAATTCTGCTAGCAGAATTCTTAAACATGATTTTTATTTGCTTTTTTATTCTAAAACTCCCTTATAACATACAAAAGGGGTTTGTAATGACAGTGAGAAACATCTAGTGTGTTATACCAACCACTCTGTCTCACTAAATTCAAATGCATGTCTTAGCAGCATGGGATGCTCTTCTCTGCATCTTTAGAGCTTGCACGATTTGATTTGACTATGGGTCTGACGATTGCCTGTTAGATCTACAGAGTGTGATACTGATCTGGGCGTCTGGGCTCTAATGAACATCTGCTTTCTAGGGCTGCTACTATAACACCTTTCTTTGTTTCCTCTTCTTTTGCCTCTTTGATTTAAATCTTGTTTAACCCTACAAATGGGGTCGGGTTTTGTTTGTTTTCAGTATTCAGATATACTTATCTCCCTTTTTGAAAAAAAAAACCACCATATTTTAAATATAAATGAATGCTCTGGGAATTGAAAAGAAGACTAAAGGAAACCATAGCTACGTTTCTGCTCTTAGCTTCCCTGTTATATTATACAGAAAGACATCTCATTGTGATCTTATAGATGAAATTTAATTTAATGGATTTAATTAAGTTTGATAATCCTCCATTGAGCAAGCATCGTGTTAGGCCCTGGAAGGCACAAACATATAATTAAGACATTGTTTGTATCCACAGAAAGCATAGTGGGATGTTACTCTTGTGTTTGTTTAAAATTTGGATTAAAGCAAAATACTCACACAAACTCTAAATATATGCATTAATACACTCATGTTACTTCCAATCAGGTGACAATCTAACATTTGCAAAAGCACCCAGAAAGTATCATTTGTAATGACTGACTAACTCATCTGACTTCTCTTTGTAGATTGGTTTTCCTGGTTCTCATACTTTATCAAATAAAATCTGATCATACCCCCCATCTTTCTGAGTCTAACCTCTAAAGCTCATCATTATTTTGGTTCGCTGATGTTACATGTGCAGTTGGTGCTTCTCTTTTTCAATGCTGCTTAGTAGTCAATCATAGAATATACCATAATTTATCCTTGTTAGTATGCATTTAGATAATTACAATTTGGGAATATTATGAATAAAATTGCTACACTTATTCTTGTTCATGTCATGTGTTTATCATATGCATATCCTGATATGAAGTGATTGTAGATCATGGGGTATATGTATGTTCAACTGTGGTGGATATTACCATTTTACAAGTGGAACAACAACGCATGAGAAATGGAATTTTTCTGCATCTCTAATAATGCTTGGCATTGTTAGTTTGAGCCCTTCTTTGGTCTTATCTCATGAGCTTAATGTATATTTTTTAATTGGTGATGCTGAACTGTTAGGTTTTTTTTTTAATTGAAGTTTGAAATAAAGGCTTTGTGCTCATTTTTGCTTTTATTATTTTTAAATAAACTCATTTTCTACTACTTCTTCTTCTCCTTCTTCTTCTTCTTCTTCTTCTTCTTCTTCTTCTTCTTCTTCTTCTTCTTCTCCTCCTCCTCCTCCTCCTCCTCCTCCTCCTCCTCCTCTTCCTCCTCTTCCTCCTGTTCCTCCTCCTCCTCTTCCTCCTCCTCTTCCTACTCCTCCTCCTCCTCCTCTTCCTCCTCTTCCTCCTCTCCTCCTCCTCCTCCTCCTCCTCCTCCTCTCCTCCTCCTCCTCCTCTTCTCCTCCTCCTCCTCTTCTTCTTCTCCTACTCCCCCCCTCCTCCTCCTTCTTCTTTTTTTCCTCCTCCTTGGCTTCTTCTTCTTCTCTCCTCCCCTCTTCCCCCTCCTCCTCCTCCTCCCCTCCTCCTCCCCCTCCTCCCCCTCCTCCTCCTCCTTCTTCTTTCTCATCTTTGTTGTGGTGTTTGAATTCAGGGCCTGGGCACTGTTCCTGAGCTCTTTTGCTCAAGGCTAACACTCTACCACTTTGAGCCACAGCTCTACTTCTGGGGTTCTGGTGATTAATTGGAGATAATAGTCTCATGGACTTTCCTGCCCAGGCTGGCTTAGAACCATGATTATCAGTACCCAGCCTTTTAAGTAGCTACAGTTGTGGACATGAGCCACCAGTGCCCGGCAGGTTCTCCCTTTTTGCCTGGCCTACCAGGCCAGGATCCTTCTATTTATGCCAGAACTTTGATGACAGGTGTATGACACTGCAACCAGCTTATGTTAAACACTGTATAGATTTTGGTTTTACTCCTACAATATAGCCTCAAACTCGTAGTCTCTAGCATAACACCATGTCTCATTGACTCCTTTTCTCATATATACATATATATTATATGATATGTGGTGTCTTTGTAAAACCTATTTCAAAATTGTTGCTTATTTAAAATAATGAGTTCATTGAAATATAATGCATATATCATACAAGTAAACTGTTTGCTGACTTTTTAAATTGGTTTATCATTGTTACTGCTTTGTGAGATGTAAAATGCGTTCTAGATGCCATCCTTCATTATACATATCTATGCTACCCTCTCAATTTTCAGTTTTTTTCTTTACTGTCTGATTGCTTGCATTTTTTTTTTTTGCCAGTCCTGGGCATAAACTCATGACTTGCGCACTGTTCTTGGTATTTTTTTCTCAAGACTAGCTCTGTGCCACTTGATCCTCAGTACCACTCCTGGCTTTTCTATGTATGTGGTATCAAGGAATTGAAACTAGGTCTTCGTGCATGCTAGGCAAGCACTCTACCACTAGGCCAAACTTCTGGCTGAGTACTTGCTTTTGATAAACAGTTATTTTTTTCTTCTTCTTCATTGTCTTCATCATTTTTTTTGAGGGAATGCATTATTACTAGGGTTTGAACTGAGGACCTAACTAACTTTTGTTAGCTGGTGCTCTGCCATTTGAACCATGCCTCCAGTCTTGTTTTTGCTGATTATCTTGCACACGGTCTTGAGGATTTTTCTGCCCAGGTTGGCCTCAATCGTGCATCCTGCTGCTCTCAGCCTCTCAAGTAGCTAGGATTACAGGCAACCGGCTGGAAGTTTATCATTTTAATGAGGTCTAGTTTGTCAGAATTACATGATTGTTGCCTTCAGTGTCATTAAGAAAATCTTTACTTGTAATCTGAAAGTTCCTTACATTTCAGATAGGAGCAGTAAGTTTCCCCTTGCATGTTGGCCTGCAGTTCATTTCTGCATGCATATAGTCAAGACTTTTCTTTCTATTAAAAAGACATTCTCCCTGTCTGGGTTTCAATGTTCTCTTCATTATGAAGCAGGTGGTCATCCTGTCTGGGTTCATGGTTTTTCCCTATGTATCCTGGCATCAGTCCTTTACTGTACAATTCAGTGGACTTTTTAAAAGTGGTTTCCACTATAGTAGATATGATGCATTTCCTTATAAAATTTAGTACCAACTTGTCAACTTTCATTAAATAATAAAATCTGCTATAGTTTTTATTGGGATGGTACTAAATCTACAAGAAAAACTTGATTTGGTATCATAGCATTAATGACACTCCCAAGCTAAAAGTATGATAAAAGACTCATTTATTTGTACTTTATAATTACCATCCTAAGTAACTAAAACGAACACAATGGAAAGTTATCCTTATTTAAAATGTTAAAATGCATAGTTCCTGAGTACTTCCAATGTTGTCTTCAATATCTCCTTCAAAATTTGGCATATAATCTATGAAGAAAATAGTTCTTTTGAAGGAAGTATTATCATATATCAAAATTAATTTTGAAAAGTAGCTTGTATTGAAACATAATTTAAAACCACATAAGACTTTAAAAATTGTTGAATGTATCTCAAATTGTAGCATTTCCTCTTTGTTTTCTTTTTATTCTTTCCTTGAAGCTTTATTTGATATTGTTGTGAAACTTTATTACCATGTCATCTATTCACAAATGCAGTAATAAGTTAGATTTTATTTTGAGAATTTTCTGACATCTTTTAAGATTTGGGGTGGGGATAGATTTGAGGCAGGAACTAATTGTGTAGCCTAGACTGGCCTCAAATAGCTATCTTCATGTCTCAGCTAACCAGAGTGCTGAGATTATAGACATATATCACAATGCCTGACTCCTTTGTAAATTAAAGAAATATTGTTATTATAAAGGTGATGTGCAGGGGCCAGGAGATTGGCCTAGTGGTTAAAGTGCTTGCCTAGCATTCACGAAGACCCGGGTTCGATTCCTTGGTGCCACATACATAGAAAAAAGCTGGAAGTGGTGCTGAGGCTCAAGTGGTAGAGCTCTAGCCTTGAGAAAGTCCAAGGACAGTGCTCAGGCCCTGAGCTCAAGCCCAGGACTGGCAAAAAAAAAAAAAAAGGTGATGTGCAGAGGGATTACAGTTATGTAAGTCAGGTAATAAGTACTTTTTTTTTTTTTGTGGATCATGGGGCTTGAACTCTGCCTGAGCTCATCAGCCCAAGGCTACCACTCTACCCTTGAGCCAAGCCCCACTTCCTGTTTTCTAGAGGTTAATTGGAGATGAGTCTCAGGTCTTTTTGTGCATGCCTTTGAACCTTCATCCTCAGATCTCAGCCTCCTCACAGGCATGAGCCACATGCCCAGCTCATTTTTTCTTTTTGAGCAATGTCACTCATTCCATTGCTCTCTTCCAGATTTTCCCTCCCATTCCTACTTACAAGTTGCATAGTTTATTTTCAACATAGTATCTAGTGAGTGACCCTGCTGCATTTGTTCATTCTTGTCCTTCCATCCCCACCCCTCAACTGCCTGTTCTCAATATGCGTCTGATTTTGTGAAAGTAAAGACTAGGAGTTTCTATTTAGATACTACATTCCTTTGTGTGCATATGTGGAGGTGTGGGGGGCGCATCCTGGGGCTTGAACTTAGGGCCTGGTAGCTAGCTGTCTCTGAAATTCTTTTGCTCAAGGTTAGCACTCTGCTGCTTGAGCCACAGCGCCACTTCTGTCCTTTCCTGAGTAGTTTATTGGAGATAAGCACCTCATGGATTTTCCTGCTCAGGCTGACTTCAAACTGCAATCCTCAGATCTCAGCCTCTTTGGTATCTAGGATTACAGGCATGAGCCAGCCCCACCTGGCTATATACTAACTTCTAAGCAATAGAACATGCTGCTATCTAGGCTTCAGTTCCTTTAAAACTTGTCTTGCATTTTGAAAAATGATATTTTTATGATTTATGATTAACTTTTTTAAGATTTGATTATTGCCATATTCATCTAGCTAAAACCAACTTCATAGACGCATATTAGTTCTGGCCAGGTTAACCTAGGTTGAATAGGTGGTTGAATAGATGACTCCTGAAGATTCAACTCTGAATTATATGATTCTGGGAACTAATAACATCTACGAATCATAGGATGTAGAAGTGGAACAGTCTCTGAGATCATCTGGTCCTTGCCCTCATTTTACAGATGAACAAGGATTCTCAGAGTGAAGAGACACAGCCTGGCTCTAGAGAGGGAGTAAGAGAAGGAAAAGGGTAGGGAGTCAGGAATTGGGAGATCGGGCCTCGTCTCACATGACTGGTAAATGCCACAGCCTATGGAGGAAGTAAGAAGAGACCACGCACCTCCACAGCAGTCAAGCTAGGAAACTGATCACAGGTTGGAAAAAGTGTGGAAGGGGCCAGCCATGCCCAGCTGGTTTCAACAGAAGTCAGGATGGGTCACTACAGTATAAGTTACCCTGCAGGGTGGGCTAGCCAGACTTCTGCATTTCCCTCCACCAGCCTGGCTGCATTTCCTGCTCTACTAGAATCAGGTTCCAGGCTCTGCTTTGCCTTCAATGTATCTAACCCACTAGATCAGAACTCCTAGCCTATTCCTGCAAAGGCCTGTGTAAATACCTCTTCTACTTGTTAAAATTAGTACTCTTGCTTGTCCTAATGGGAATCACCTTATTCCTAAGCCAACCATTATGCACTATCCTGGTTTTCCACATTAATTTGGGAACTGGTTTGAAGGTTGGTGGCTTGCTATGTTCATCCTACAGTTAGGCTTTAGAGGCTGTCTTAATCACTTATGTGAATAATGTTGGAAAGACAAAATATACATTGGGTAGCATGAGTAGCTCCGTATTGGCATTTGGGCCTAACTTTGCCTTCCTTCTGTTTGGGTCATATATTTTACCAAGTACAACCACCACAAAAGTCATGACTGGCTGTGTGTGCTACCCATCTGGGAAACCAAATTTAGAAGGATTTAAGACATAGGAAGTAAATAAGACAGGATGAGTTTCCCACAATCTACAGAAAGATTCACCAGTAAAAATGCCTTCTTGTTCATTTGCATGTTTCAAAGACTATTACAGGTCACTAACTCTTTGACAGAATTTATAATTTATGTTAAGCCATCAGGAACCATGGCTTATTAAAGATTAATTAGATATTAAGAAAAGTGACTTTGTGAAACAGTTTCTTAACTCCTTTGGAAAGGATGAGTTCAGTTTCGCATATTAGATTTTCATCCAACTTTTTAGGATTGCCTGATTGTGCAAGAACAAGATGCAACTGCAACTAGCTTTGTTTTTGTGTATTTCTCATGATTTTAAAGTTCTTTTCCCTGGTTGTTTCAATCCTTTTTCCTATCCTAAGAGTGTGTGTGTGTGTGTGTGTGTGTGTGTGTGTTTGTGTGTGTGTGTGCTTGAAATTGGTGAGCTCGAAAAGTTGGACAACACACAGAAAGAACTGACAAAAAGGACTGCGAGGCAAGTTAAAATTGAGTCATCTGTAATAAAATCAACTGTGTGAACCATTATTACTTGACAAGCATAGTCGGGGAGCTTAGTAGCAAGATTGGGTGTTTAAAGACTGGGGAGAGGCATTCCCTTGTAGAAGACATTGGGTATTTTTTGCAGAGTGATTAGCTGTTTGGACTAGATGATCCTTTTGGCAATGAATCTTTAGCAATAAAATATGAGCACACTTGATACCTAAGAAGTCAAGTACATTATTTAAGTTAAAAATGTACATATTTATTGGAGACTTAAAGTCTAAGAAGAAGGTAAAGATTTAAAAAAGAAGATGACTATCGTGTCTGAAATATAGGTATCTTTTGGTTGGATTCAAGGTTACTTCTGAATTTAAAAGCTTCTGTTTTTAATACTTTTCACCTAAATTTCTCAATATATTACAAAGCTTGGTTTAGTCATGGTTTTAAGGATATACAAGCAAATTGAAGATATGATAACCCATTTGGTGGTAATATTATTAAGCAAACTGTAAAACCTCACTGTTAGAAAATTTACAAATGGAGCACTAGAGTTTAATATTTTGGTTTTTCTTTCTTTTATTCATTTTAACTTTTACTAAATGGCATTTCATTTGAATATACTCTTAATGGATTTACATTTAATATTAGGGGGAAAAGACAAAATCAGAAAATATTAAGAGAGAAGAAGCCGATTTGAATAGGATAGAAGTAAACAGGTCACAAATATATATGAGCTTTGTGACCCACAAGATACTTCCAGTGGTTCTGTTAAGTATTAGTGTCATATTTATGACATGAGATGTTTCTTCTAATAATGAGCTCCAGATGACTGTTTTGTCAGATTCTAGACTTGGGATAAAGCAGACTTCTAAACACAAGTTAAAAAAAAAAAAAGACAGGGGCTGGGAGTTTGGCCTAGTGGTAGAGTGCTTGCCTAGCATGCATGAAGACCTGGGTTCTATTCCTCTGTACCACATACATAGAAAAAAGCTGGAAGTGGTACTGTGGCTCAAGTGGTAGAGTGCTAGCCTTGAGAAAGTCCAAGGACAATGCTCAGGCCCTGAGTTCAAGCCCCAGGACTGGCAAAAAAAAAAAGAAGACAAATGTCTTTGCAAGAGCAAAAACAGTTCTCAAGTCAGACTTAAAAATATGTCATTGTAAAGTTGATGTCATTTATACATATACATTATATACACATATACATAAGCATATATTTAGAGGAAACAAGCCAGGTGCTGCTAGCCCATGCCACTAATCCTAGCCTGTCATCACCCAGGAGACTGAGATCTGAGCATAGTAGTTGGAAAGGCAGGAAAGTCAAGACTCTTATCTCCAATTAATCACCAAAAAGTCAGAAGTGGAACTTTGGCTCAGGTGATACAGTGTTGGCCTGGATCACTAATTCTCAGGGACAATGTCTAGGCCCTGAGTTCAAGCCCCAGAAATAGTGTGCGCACATGCGTGTGCACAAACACACACACACACACACACACACACACACACAAGACAGGTATGCAAGTAGGCGGGCAGGCAAGCAGACAGGCAGGTAAGCAGGGAGGGACCGAAGGAGGGAGACACAGAGAGAAAGAGCGAAATAAAACTAACAAAAGAAACTAAAGAAAACTAACAAAAGAAACTAAGTATCTAAATGTCAAAATCTTGAAGAGAAGGTAATATATCTTTAATATGTAATCAGTCATATCTGTGTCCCTGCATGTCCTAGAGTACTTGTGTTCTTATCCTCCTATGCCAGTCCAGTAATTACTAAAACCTACAGTGACCCAGGTCACTTATGTAAGCTGTGTGGTATTTGAATATAACCTATGTATATCCTCCCATATACATTAAATCATCTGATAACTTAAAATTTTATTACAAAATAAATGACAAATAAAAAAATTGTATCCTGTCTTTTTTTTTTCCTTAAAAAATATTTTGCTGGATGTTTGGTTGGGTCTGAGCATGTCGAATCCTCAGATATAGACAGTTAATTACATAGTAACTATAATGTGTAGAAATGGGGGGCATTAAAATGAAAATTACTACTCTATTAGTATAAAATTTCAAGTGACATATAGAGAAGACATTATTATTAAGTGCAATTACATTTTTTTTTGCCCATCTTGGGCTTGGGCTCAGGGCCTGAGCACTGTCCTTGGGCTCTGCCACTTGAGCCACAGCACTACTTCTGGCTTTTTTTCTATATGTGTGATACTAAGGAATTGAACCCGGATCTTCATCCATGCTAGGCAGGCAGTCTACCACTAGACCAAACTCCCAGCCTAAATGCAATTACATTTTTAAAATAAAAAGTAAAAGATTGCACTTGTAAAGTCTGTATGTCTTAGCATTAGCTGTCAGTTTCCTTGGGCCTGTGTATGATAGAAACCACCATCCGGTACCTGCAACTGGAACAAATGGGATCCTGGAGGGAAAGGTCCTAAGGATGCAGACATGTGGTTCACGTCCTAAGGCACTGGATAGACAGTCACAAAGGGAGGCTTGGGGATCAGTAGATCCTGTTAAATGGCTGATTGCTACTTTTCTTACTGGGTTCTTTTGTGTCTTTCACTTAACAGTGAACTATTAACTTTATTGTCTTTAAAAATATATTATTATTACTCAGATGAAGGAGATAAACTGTTTCACAAAACATTGGACAGGCCCGTTGCTGTTGATAATGAATGCCTTTCTTTTTCTTATGTCTTTTTTTTCTTTTTATACATTTCTAAGAGAATTAGTTGCTGATAGGGTAGTACTATGCTTTCAATAATAAATATCTAAAACAACCAAATAAGTATTGCTGTTCCATACTTTGAGGCACCATTATAAGTAACTGTGAACACTTCAATTCAGAGAGGTTTTCTGGGGGGTCTTCTGTCTAAAACACTGTTCTGTCCAGCAGAATGTTCTCTGATGATGGAAATATTCTAGATTATACCATCTGCTATATTAGCCATTGCCCCTGTGGGACTGTTAGGCATTTACAATTTGGGTTGTACAGTCAAGGAACTAAATTTTTCCTTTTCAGACACATGTCACTTGTGACTCTTGCATTAGTAAACATAGCTAGCATGCAAATATGCAAATGTGCACTCTGCTTTTAATTTTCTTTATTCCATTATTGTAGCTTCTAATGTTCAGATTGTTCTACTCTATGCACAAGAACACTGCCAATGTTGATGACCTGCAAGGAAAGGGAAAAAATTCCAAAGCAATTAAAGTGACAAATTAAAGCCTAAGCAAAAAATATAAAACTCCTTGTCTGTAATATAGTATATACTTCTCAAAGGTAGATTATATTTATTTAGACTAAATTATAGTGGAAATAGATGGTTTATCATTTTTAAAGTCTGTTTCAATTGAAAATGCTAATTTAAATTTATTGAACTTGTATTTAAATTAATGGATATACATTTCTATGATAAATCTTTCTGGATATTTTATTCTTACTAAACTAGCTGCCTGTGAAGGTTATGTGTATAGAAAATGATCATAAGTACTTTTGACCTACCCAGCCACAAGAAATATGGCTGATAGCATATTAAATGTACATTACCATTTCTTCAGGCTTTTCATTCCTATTTAGATTTCCCTTGGAGCTCATATTTACTGTAGAAGAAACATTATCATGTCATAAATATAACAATACCTATAGTGCTATTAAGTTTATGCATATTTGTTTCTTCAGGATTCATTTGATCTGTCTTAATAGGACCTAAAAATTACATCTGAGATCTTGCTTTTTGAAAGGATTGGTTCCTAGATTTAACAACAGTAACAATACTGGTAATAATAGCAATAACTATGGCTTTTGCTGAGCCCATCTAGGTAATATTTCTTTTTCATTTTTAACTGTGGGATAGTGATATACATTCATGTAAACAGTTCAGTGTCCTTAACTATATTCTCCTTTGTACAGCCATCATTATCCGAAGTATTACAAGGTGATGTTTTGTTTTCCTGGAGATGTTTTCTCTTTCCAAAAGAATTGCCACAAAATTCCCTGACTTTTTCTTCATATCGGTCAAGAAACCCTATCAAATGACATTTTTAAAGTAGAATTGTTTAGCAACTACACAAAGAAAACATAATAAGTTTTTTAAATGTTTAAATGAAACTTTCATGCCACTTAAAATATAAAAGTATCAATTTGCTTGTTGCTGTGTCTCTTCTGAAAGCCAGGTATGCTGGGAAGAAGAAAGATTGTGCTTATATTGTATAGGATGATAACACTTACCTTTCTTTATTTTTCAAGTTTGTTTAATAATACCTAGACTTAAGCTTACTTTTTTTGTTCATTTAATTGACTTGTTGAGATCATAAGACAACAATGAAAAATTTAACTCATGTTCATATGTGATAAAACATATAATTAACTTTCAGTGTTTTATACACACATAAAAGATAAAACTCCCCTTCTTTCACAACATGAATTCAGTTTACCTATTACCTTGGTAACCAAGTAAATACTAATACACCCCAATGGGCCTCAATTTTTTTCCACATAAATTGTATTACAAATTCTTCATATGATCTTTAAAAATTTGTTACCTGAGTAAAGGAAGAAAAGACTCAAGCACTGGAAAAGAAGCAGTCAAACTTCACTTGAATATAGAAGGAGTTGAGGGGGTGGAAATGTGTGTTGCTGAGCAAAAGAGTTTTCAGAGCAGCCTGTTCTTGTATTTTATACCAATTATGTGCAGCTATTGCTTTGAATAATTTTGCCGCCCTGCTGAGATTTCCTTTTTACAAATCCTGGAGCAATTATAAGATGGAAGTCTGGAATGTATAAACAACGTCCTTTGAACAGTAAATGAGCCTCATTCTTCGAAAAACTCAAGGGTAGAAATGTACAACCACTTATGCTATGGTTTTCTGCCTTTTCTTCCTTCATCAACAAAAGCTTACAAACTAGCATCTACTTCAAGATTGTACAGAAACATGACTTTTAGCCTAAAATAATAATAGATCACATCAAATTAACTAGCTATATTGCTATGATACAATAGCCAGTGTATGACTATTAATTATATATTTCTACTTGATTCTATTACTCTTTTTAACCTTAACACAAGAACTTTTAGTGGGTTACCTTTTCCTCTGGCTCTGAAACAGAATGTTGTATACTTGGGGAAACACACACCCTTAGAGCACAACATTGAGCTAAGTTTCCAAATGCCACCTTGTTTTATGTCACAAAGCAATCTGTGATAACTATGACAAGCAAATATAAAATATCATAAAGAGAAATCAACTGTCACTTGGAGTTAACTATATAAAAGATGAACTCCATTATTTACTGAACTTACAGACCTTATATAGTGTTTACATTAAGGTCTGGAGAGTTGCCAAGCATTGGAAAATATACAATTAAACAATATAGTTGAGCGGCCTTTTATGTTGGTACTGCCGAAAGACCACCATTGCACTCACATGCTGGTCGTTCTTGGAACTCTTAACATAAACAGGAATCAAGAACATTCATTTGTAATTCTGTCTAGGCACATGGGGTATTTTATTCTCTTTTATTCACAGAAACCCCCTTATAAACTAAAAGATAACAGTAATAAAGAGATCACTGCATGAGAATTGCTTTTATGAGCATGGAAAGAAAAAATATTCCATTGGCTTTTATTTTATTTGTGACTGAGTCTCAGAATTCACTCAGCTGTCTGGACTTTTTAAAATTTAAGTCTATATAAACACGGGAGATTAAATTAATTACAAAATGAATTTTATTTGTTTAAAAAACACTAAAATTAATATAAAATGCACTTCCTACTTCCTTCCTTCAGAGTTTTTCCTTAAAACTAGCAAATGGTAAGAGACAATGGAATATTACAGATTAAAATGAGCCAAAACACAGGCTACATTTAATTCTACCTCCTGTTTACTAGTTAAGTTTGATGACATTAATGTAATAGATCAGATCTAATTCGACTAGAAAGCAAGGCCGATTCTTCAGTTATGACGGCAATGAGAATCAGGAACAATATTTAAGGGAAATGGAAGATTGTTTTATAGTCTGCCAGTCCGAAACAGAACGACATATTTTAAATACGCATGTTAGATTTTTCCCTAAAGTGTATTTTTTTCCTGTCAGTTTGTCAGGGATGTTCAGCTTTGTAATTCTAAAAAAAAAAACTTCTAAAGAAAATAGTTCACCAAAACCAAGTACAGCTAAGTGGCCTGACATAAAAAAGGCAAAAGCATGACTCAATGCAGAGAGGAAGATTTGAGCTCATTTAGGTCTCTGGATCCAGCTACTCCAGCTGCTCTGCCTCTTTCTTACCCTATTGTCTGAAATTAGGGAATATACATAGATATCTAAGTTGCTACACATAACCTTTACCTATTACAAGGAAGAAAAAAAATAATCTATCAGCCTAAAATAGAAGATTGGCAACATGTTTACATACTTTAGTGGCAGAGCAATTTTACTGTTAAAAAGTTAAAATTCAAACAATTATACCTGGACATGATTAATTAAACAGCAATCTAAACATTCATAAAGTGGAAACCAGGAAGGCTGTTCTTAGGAGAGGGTCACAAGGGCTCAATAGCTATATGCATAAGATTATATAAAATGATGTTTATCAAAATGAACTCCAACTAAGAGGATTTGTTGTTGTTGTTTTGTTTTATTTTGTCAGTCCTGGGGCTTGAACTCAGAGCCTGCTGGGCACTGTCCTCGGGCTTTTTTACTCAAGACTGGAGCTCTACCACTTGAGCAACAGCACCACTTCTGGCTTTCTTTCTATGTATATGGTACCAAGGAATAGAACCCCCGTCTTTGTGCATGCTAGGCAAGCACTCTACTGCTAGGCCAAACTCCTGGCGTAGTAAGAGTTTTTTGGGGTTTTTTTTTTTTTGTTTTTTTTAATTAAACTTTTGGTGGTTCTTTTTTTTTTTCTTTTCTTCTTTCCTTTCATTTATTCTCTTCTGTTGCTGTTTCTGGTTTCTGTACCCTTTGTCTTATATATGTTTATCTGATTTGGAGAGGGGAAGGAGCAGCACAGTAATGATGGAACAAAGAATGAACCAGTTCTGCAGTGAAACCCACTAAGACACTATGTTGGAAATGACTAAACAGCTTTAGGGGGAGGGATGATGAGAGAAGAAAAACTGAACGAGAACAAGGGGGTGGTGACATTGTTCAAAAGGTAATGTACTCATTACCTGATTTATGTAACTGTAACCCCTTGGTACATCACCTTTTACATTATTTTTTTTAAAATATCAGCTGAGAGCATAGTCTAGTGGTAGAGTGCTTGCTTAGCATGTACGAAGCCCTGGGTTTAATTCCTGGGTGTCATATACACAGAAAACACTGGAAGTGACGCTGTGGCTCAAGTGGCAGAGTGCTATTCTTGAGCAAAGGCATCCAAGGACAGTGCCCAGGCCCTGAGTTCAAAGCTCTAGGACCAGCAAATTTTTTTAGAAAAAAAAATAATATCAAATTGTAAATAAACATTTTCTAGGAAAACAAAAGTGACCAGAAATGTAACTTTACAAAACACAATGAAATATTTACTTCCTTCTACCTTAGCCTGTAACTTTTTAAATTTATAGCCACAAATACAGACAACTCTTGTTCTTTAGTTTGTTTTACAGTATAATTATCCACTTCTCAGAACATCATTAGATCATATGAAAGGTTAGTATTGAATCAGACAAAAAGATTTTTCTGCATATTGCTTTGCCTCTACTTTTTGGGCATGAAGGATGAGCTTTTAGGAGTCCCCGTCATCAATTCAAGATATCAAGTAGGTGCTCAAAATCTCTTTATGTATGCAAATCTGCTATGACCATTATTGGACATATTTATATGCTAAGAATAAAACAATATCAAGACATACATATGAACTGGACATCTTTTCCAAAACAAAACAACAAAAAATATTATAAACTTTTTCCTGCTTTTTAATATTTAATTTTATTGTTGGGGTGATTCAGAGGGGTTACACTTACATTTATCAGGTAGAAAGTACATTATTTCTTGAACATTGTTCTCTTTTATTTTTTCCTACTTTTGAATGGCTCATGATTTGAGGTATAAATTAACAGTAAATTGTATGATCTTTAAAAATTATCCCATATAAGTTAATATTTTTTCTATATTAGAGAATTCTAATTTTAAAATTTATGTTTTCATAGAAATTTCTGTTCTGCAAATCACTTTAAGCTATTCTCAATTTTATTGCTTTCAGTGGGTAACTGAGAATAATAGCTGAGATATGTTTGCATTTTCTATATGGTAACATTATGTTTTCCATTTTATATCCAGTATGTAATATTTCTTTTCATAGTCAGTGTTTGTTGATCTTTTGAGTCATGGTTAGTTTCTGACCTCTGTCTTTTGGAAATAGTTCATACTAACATCCAATCAGGATGCCAGTTGAAACCTTGGTTTCTTGCTTTGCTAGTCTTACTCCTGTAAGCTACTGAAGATAGTTGTCACTTTTTGCACATGCTTTCCTTCTGCTCATCTCAGCTTTCTCACTGATATTCATGTAATTGTATGTTCAGTATTCTGTGTAGCTGTGGAGATTTTTGGTGTGGGCCGCATCTTTCCAGTGTTTTACTGAATAAATGTTAAATAGGTGTGGGTCTATCATTCCTAGAAACAGAAGCCAAGAATTATGTCATGACTCTTTAGTTGGTCTGCGATTAATTTTCTGTACAAATAAGGCTTATTACACAGATATTCTTATTTAGGTACATGGAGTATTTGAAAGTTGAGATGTGCTCACTCTTAAGAGCCTAGAATATCGCCTGATAGGCTGTTGTGAGCAGACATTAACAAATGAGGTGAGAGTCAAGGATGATTTTTGCAGGGAGGTCTATAGAAAAACTGGACAACACCACTCACTTCTGTTCCAGGGAAAATGAAAAGGCTCTGTGGATGAAGGATCATTCGTGATGTTCTAAAAGGTAATGGTTGTGGTTAGTGGTATTAGTTCAGAGTTAGAACAGGAAAGTAGTTATGGTATGTGTTTTAGTCTGCCCAGGATACCTTAGGAAAATATCACACCATGACTTAAATAACAGAAATATATTTTTTTCACGGTTCTAGAGACTAGATAGTTTCTAGGCCTTGCTTCCCGCCTTGCAGGGAGCCAACATTTTACTTTGTTCTTTGAATAACCATGAGCTCCAGCTATTCTTCCTCTTTCCCCTCCTGCTTTTTCTCTTTTTAACGGGACTCTGAGTCTCTTGGATTAGAACTCCAGGCTTATAAACTTAATTACCTCCTTCAAGGTCTATTTCCATATGGGCATTAGGACTTCAGCATGTACAACTGGGGAGACAATATTCAGTCTCTATCAGTATATTTGGGATATATATTTGATAAGAGCAATTTGGATATAATCTGGCATATATGTATTGATATAAGGTAGTGGAAAGTTCCTATGTCTGCTGGATAATTAAGAGTCATTGAAAGTTTTAAACTGAGGAGTGACAACGTTTGGGGAAGATCAACCTACAGAAGCATGAAAATAAGATGGATGGGAAGGGAAATCTAAGAACAGGTTTTATTTGTATGTATTTTTAAATGATCTATTGGGGTACCTTGTCAAATATTTCTTGAAAGCTGCTATATATTTGTTCACTTAAAACTAATATTACTATGAATGTAACTGTAACCCCTCTGTATGTCACCCCAACAATAAAAAACTAATATTAATTATTAATTTTTCACTATAGACCACACAAAATATTGAAGTACAAACTGAAATATGGGTGTGATTGTATTTTAGCTTGTATTCTGTTGCTGTAATGGAACATATGAAACTCCCTGATGGATTAAAAATATAATAAAGACTTAGGGCTGGGATGTGGCTCAAGAAGGCTTTAAATTCAAAACCTAGTACCTATCCCTTCTCAGACTAAAATGATTAGTGGTTCTTCATGGTTCATGTCCTGAGGGGATGGGAAGTCTTAGAAGATTGCCTCTGCTATGGCAGAGGTTCAGGTGAGTGCCTTGTGCTGCTTTAACTCATGGCAGAAAGCAAAAGGAAAGTATATACAAGTGAAGGAGGAAAGTAGCCAAACTCCCACCATACAAACCTGTTTTCACAAGATAGATATTAGTTTGTTGCTAACAGCTCTGATCGATGACTTGAACACTTCCCACTAGACTGCCTCCCCACTCTGCCACATTGGGAACAAAGCTTTACTATGAGCGTTGGTGGGAACAAACTATAGTCAAACAATGCAGATATATATACAAAAGATATATACACCAAAGTGGCTATACATTTTTTTATTATTTAAGTTTGGAATCTCACTCTATAAATATGAGCACTATGTCAATATTTATGGTACAGTTGTAGGAACTTCTTGGCAGTTATAGACTGTGCTATAATTAAAATTCATTGTAATGGGACATTTCTATTTAAAAAATTGACAGTGATACTAGTGATAATGACTATAGATAACTAGTTACATATGACTAGTTGCATTGACTAGTTACATGTGAAAAGCATTGTTTCAAGGAATTTATATGTGTGCAGATCACTGTTGGTAAAATATATAGTTAAATATGAATGTATGTTCTTTTAGAATAAATAATAGAAAAAAGGGGAAAAAACACAATAAAATGATGTGGTTGATAAATTGAATAAATTTAATCTATAAATATTCCTTTTCATAGATTGTAAAGTTTAATCTATAAATATTGTCTTTTTTCATGTAAATCAGAAAATACATATGTCCTGAATGCTGTGGAAAATAAATGTTACTGTTTTATACTGACAATTGAAAACTGTTAATTAACATATGCTAGAAAGTAAAAATAAATTAAGTTTATGTAATAATATTTGGGGAGTGTGATGTGGAGCTATTCCAAGCAGAGCAGCAGCTTGGATTTTTTTTTTCTTTTGCTGTATTTCCACACCCTCACAACAGCCTGATAGAATAAAGATATTTCTGTGTAATTTTCTGGTCTTGGTTCTGTTTTTCAAAATGTGGCCAGGAGCCCCTATAATCCTAACTAGTCAGGAGGCAGACATGAGGATCATGGTTTGAAGCCAGCCTGGGACAGAAAAATCTGTGAGACTCTTATTTTACACACACACATACACACACACACACACACACACACACACACACACACACACACGCAATCCAGAAGTGGCACTGTGACTCAAGTGGTAGAGTTCTACCCTTGAGCAAAATGAGCTCAGGAACAGGGCCCAAGCTTAGAGTTCAAGCCCCAAGATCAGGGAATAATAGTGTCTGTCTAGTTTTCTTCCCTTGATTCCAGAAAATTATTCCCAATAAAAATTGTAGCGGTGAGCATTTGGCTTCAGATGCCACCAATACAGTCCAACGGTATTTTACTAGGGATCTCCTTTAGCAGAAATGTATACCAAATCAATATTCACTGATTTGGCTATTCAAACATAGATCAACTTTTTCTATCTATCTATCTATCTATCTATCTATCTATCTATCTATCTATCTATCTATCTATCTATTTGCCAGTCCTGGGCTCAAGCTCAAGGCCTGAGCACTATCCTTGTCTTTCTCAAGGCTAGAACTCTACCACTTCAGCCTCAGCACCACTTCTGGCTTTTTTCTTGTATGTGGTTATGGAGGAATCAAACCCAGGTCTTCGTGCATGCTAAGCAGGCACTCTACCACTAGGCCAAACTCCCCACCCCTCTATTTTTTAAACCTGTTAATCACTGGCAGAGTTACATTCCATAATCTCTGTGTGTCTCTCTCTGTCTCTGTCTCTCTCTCATATGTGTGTGTGTGTGTGTGTATGTGTTTTACTGTTGTGTATGTTATTTTCTAGAAATTTGCTGTTATTTCCTCAGAATAATTTCTGTACTGGCATACTTGTGCAGTAGTTGGTCAAAGAGGTTCTGACAGAGAAACAGGGTTGAGATAAAAAAAAATTCTGAAGTTAATGATACTCTAAAGAGAGTACTCTAGGGAGGTGGTACCAGAATGAGAATCTAGATATTGCTCTAATAAATTATGACTCTTTTTTCTCATATATATTTTTATTGTAATTAATAGAAGGGTTACATTATATTCACCAGATAAAATTATGACTCTTATAATGAGGTGTTGTCCATTCCTGCAACAACTGGAACTTGTGGATCTGAGGTGTATCTGAGGCTTGGTGTTCAGACATATCCAGTGTGGGCAGAGTCCACCAAAGCCTGGAGTCGGGGCTGTGATAGTAAGAAGAGCCCATGAGATAAGAAAAGCCCAGACAAGAAGCTCTGGGGCAGGCTTCTCTGGAAGATGCAGTAGGGCTTGTAAAGGAGGGTGAATGTGGAAAAGACACTGTAAATGCCATGAAAGAATGCTCCAATATGAACTTCCCACTGTGGAATTTGAGTGTTTTCCTATAATGTGTTACTCTTTTTCTCTCTCTCTTTTTTTTTAAATTTTATTGTTGGGATGGGTTACAGTTACATTTGTCAGGTAGTAGGTACATTACTTCTCCCACACTGATACACCATCTCATGTTTTTGTCCCCATTTCCTTCCTCACACCCCCTCCCAGTCATCTTATTTCCCCTTTCCCTTTCCTATTTAAAATAAACAAATAAACGCCTGTACATTATACCAGGTAACAAAGCCAGATACATTAAGAATATGAGATTAACCAAAGGGCAGATAAAAAGAAATAACATAGTACATTAAGAACAACAATCACACAAGATAAAGCTCTTGTTTCCATATCCTAGAATTCCTTTCATTTAGCCTCATCCTACATGACCTTATGTATATATGTTTTGAGTTAGTGTAATCCTGGGCTAGGAGAGTCCTAGATGTGTACTAATTATTACAAATGAAGGAAACCATTGAGTCTATGTTCCTTTGGGTTTGGCTTACTTCACTTAATAGATGTTTTCCAAGTCTTTCCATTTCCTTACTAATGAAGCGATGTCATTCTTTCTGAAAGCAGCATAGAATTCCATTGTGTATAATAATTGTGGTTCCATATCTTAGCTATGGTAAATAATGCTGCAATGAACATTGTTGTACTAGTGGCTTTAATATGTCCTTATTTCTGGACATTTGGGTAAATGCCAAGGAGTGGGATTGCTGGGTCATAAGGGAGCCCTATCTTTAGTCTCTTTTTTCATGTTCAGCATTTCTTTTTTTATTGTAATATATAGAGAGGTTACATTTATATTTGCTAGATAGTAGGTGTATAACTTCTCACACATTGACACCCCTTCTCATGTTTTTGCCCCCAATTCCCTCCCGTGACCCCCTCCCAATCATCTTCTTTCCCCCACTTCCCTTTCCTATTTCAAATAAACAAATGGGTTAGTGGTAGAGTGCATGCCTAGCATGCACAAAGACTTGGGTTCAATTCCTCAGTACCACATACATAGAAAAAAAAGACAGAAGTGGTCTTGTGGCTCAAGTAGTACAGCTGTAGCCTTAAGAAAACCCAAGGATAGCGCTCAGGCCCTGAGCCCAAGCCCAGGACTGGCAGCAACAACAACAAAAATATAAAATAAATTTGTCTTTAGACTTTTGAGGAATCATCATACTGCTTTCCATAGTGGTTGAACGAGTTTTCTCTTCCACCAACCGTGTAGTAGTGATCCCTCCTGGCCAATTCCAGCCAGCATCTGTTGCTATTAGATTTCTTGATCATGACCATTCCAACTGGAGTGAGGTGGAATCTCAAAGTTGTTTTGATTTTCATTTCTTTTATGGCCAGAGATGTTGAACATTTCTTGTGTCTATAGACCATTCTTATTTCCTCTTCAGAGAAGTTTCTCTTTAAGTCTTTAGCCCACATTTTTTTTTTTGACCAGTCCTGGGGCTTGAACTCCAGGCCTGAGCACTGTCCTTGGGCTTTCACAAGGCTGGAGCTCTACCACTTGATCCATAGCACCACTTCCAGCTTTTTCTATGTTTGTGGTATTGAGGAATTGAATCCAGGTCTTTGTGCATGCGAGGCAAGCACTCGGCCACTAGGCCAAACTCCCGGCCCTTTAGTCCACCTTTTAATGGGATGGTTGTTTCTTTGCAGATTTGTTTTTGAGAGATTCAAGTTTTGTGGCTGTAGGTAAAGTTTAGATATCAGGCCCTTGTTTGTTGTATGGCTAGTGAAGATATTCTCCTACTCTGTGGGCTTTCTAATTAACATCATGAAAATGGCAATCCTGCCAAGGGCTATATACAAAGTCAATGAAATAACCATCAATATCCTAATGTCATTCTTTTATTAAATAGAGGAAGGAATCCAAAAATTCATATGGAATAATAAAAGACCCCATTTAGCAAAAACAATTCTTAGCAGAAAGAACAGCTCAGGAAGAATATAAATACCAAACTTTATATTCTGTTACAGAGCTAGAGTAACCAGAACAACTTGGTATTGGCACAAGAACAGGCCCAAGGAACAATGGAATAGAACTGAAGACCCAGAAATCAACCCACAGACCTATGGCCACCTAATCTTTGATAAGGGAGCCAAAAAAATACGATGGAAGAAAGACAGCCTCTTCAGCAAATGATGCTGGCAGAATTGGTTAAGCGCCTGTAGAAAAGTGAAATTGGATTCTTCCCTGTCACTTTGCACCAGAATTAATCCCAAATGGATGAAGGACCTTGATGTAAAAGCAGATAACCTGAAAACTTTACAAGAAGGAATAGGAGATTCACTAGGTCTCCTTGGCACTGATCGAAATTTTCTTAATAAAAACCCAGAAACACAATAAACTAAAGAGAGTTTGTAAAGTTTTCAGTGTCTCTGCTTTTACCTGCAGGTCTTTGATCCATTTGGAGTTAATTCTAGTGCAGGGTGACAAAGAAGGATCCAACTTTAGTTTTCTGCAGGTGCAAAGCAGACACACTGAAAACTTTACAAGAAGGAATAAGAGATACACTAGGTCTCCTTGGCACAGGTCGAAACTTTCTTAAAAAGGACCAAGAATCACAACAAATCAGAGAAAGGCTGGATAAGTGGGACTGCATTAAACTGCAGAGCTTTTTTTTTTTTTTTTTTTTTGGCCAGTCCTGGGCTTGAGCTCAGGGCCTGAGCACTGTACTTGGACTTTCTCAAGGCTAGAGCTCTACCACTTGAGCTTCAGCACCACTTCCAGCTTTTTTCTATGTATGTGGTACCGAGGAATCAAACCTGGGTCTTCGTGCATGCTAGGCAAGCACTCTACCACTAGGCCAAACTCCCGGTCCCGACTGCAGAGCTTTTGTATGGCAAAGGACATAGCTAGTAAATTAATTAGGAAGCCTACAGAGTAGGAAAAGATCTTCACCAACCATACAATGGACAAAGGCCTCATATCTAAAATATATCAACAGCTCAAAAAACTGAATCACTCCAAAACTAATCTCCAAAGTAACAACCATCCCATTAAAAAATGGGCCAAAGACTTAAAGAGAGTCTTCTCTGAAGAAGAAACAAAAATGGCCTATAGACACATGAAGAAATGCTCAACATCTCTGGTCAGAAAAGAAATGCAAATCAAAACAACTCTAAGATTCCACCTCACTCCAGTTAGAATGGCCAGGATCAAGAAAACTAATAATAACAGATGCTGGAGGGGATGTGGCCAGGAGGGATCACTACTACACTGTTGGTGGGAGTGCAAACTCGTTCAACCACTATGGAAAGCAGTATGGCAGTGCCTCAAAGGCTAAACATAGAGTTCCCCTATGACCCAGCAATCCCACTACTTGGCATTTACCCAACCATCCAGAAACTAGGGCATACTAAATCCACTAGCACAACAATGTTCATTGCAGCATTACTTACCATAGCAAAGATATGAAACCAACCTAGATATCACTCAGTTGATGAATGGATCAACAAGATGTGGCATTTGTACACAATGGAATTCTATGCTGCTGTCAGAAAAAACATCGACCCATTTGTTAGGAAATGGAAAGACTTAGAAAAAATCATATTAAGTGAAGTAAGCCAGACTCAAAGAAGCTTAGGCTCAGTGGTTTCCCTCATTTACCATAATCAGTAAAAACCTTGGGCTCTACTAGCAGAGATTTGCAATAGAGCAAAACCTTGATACATAAGGCCATATAGTATGAAGCTAATTGAAAGGACCTCCAGGATATTGAAACAAAAGCCATATAATGAATGATTGTTGTCCTTAATGTACTATGTTATCTCATCTCTTTTGCTGTCCCTTGGTTACATCATATTGTTACAGTATCTCACTTTGTTATCTGATATATTGGATTTATTTCTATTTGGTTATTTGAAATTGGATAGGGAAGGGGGGAAAACCAAGATGGGGGTGGGAGGAGGGAAATGGGGACCAAGACATGTGAAAGGGTATCAATGTATGTGAATTAATGCACCTTCTATCTGGCAAATATCATGTAACCCTTTTATTAATTACAATAAAATATTTTTTTAAAAAAAGAGAGTTTGGACAAATGGGACTGCATGCAACTGCAGAGCTTCTGTATGGCAAAGGACGTAGCTAGCAAGTTAAATGTATTGGGTTAGTTTGTATACAGTTTTCCTCGCATTCTTTTCTCTGAATTGTTAGTAAACCATTACTAATCGTTTTCTATATTCCAATTGACTTTCTTTTCTATTATAAAGGTGATGTACAGTTACAGTTATGTAAGTGGGGTAATGACTACATTTTTTGTCAAACATTTTTACTCTCTCCCTTGTTGTTTCCTGCTTTCCCTCCTACTGACTTCCCTTCCCCCCAACTTGTAAAGTTCATTTCCAGCTTAGTGTCTTGGGAATATCACTGTTGCTTTGGTTTACCATTTGTCTCTTGATTCACCATTTTGTGATTCCCCTTCCTATCCCCAAATTAGATAAACACATACAACAGGTAGCGAAATTGAAATAGGTGCCAACTAGGGGTAGTCATAAAAGAAGAAATAACTGCATACAGCACACTAAGAAAAGCAACAAACAAACCTCAAAGAAACATAGGCTGCTGGTTTCTTACATTTGTAATTATTGGTATATGTTTATGATAGTTTTATTAGAGGATTACAACAGTTCAATAGCTATATTCATATGTCCAGTTGACTTTCTGCATTTAACTTGTGGAGCTGATGTACACAAGGTGGGAATTAGGATATTGTAGTAGAAGAATAAAAAGCCCTGACCCACAGGGCTATCTCTGTGAATGACACTATTACTGAGATTATGGCAATATCCTGTTTCCTATGAAATGGATTGGAGACTTTGTGCATAGGGTCCCTTGAGCTTGATTTTGGCATATCTGTATATCATAATCCTGAAACAAGTAACTATTAATGTTAGTGTGCTTAGGGAAAGAACTTACACTAATAAATATTGTTTTTTTTTCTGATGTGTTATTAATTAGCATGGCCTTGTTACTTCTTTTCAGGCAAGAGTTGAAATACCTCTTTGACCAAGAAATTAGTTGTCCATTAAAAGAAAATTTATTGGTGCTAGTCCTGTGGCTTGAACTCAGGCTTGGATGCTGTCCTTGAGATATTGTGCACAAGGCTAACACTCTTCCACTTAAGACACAGCTCTACTTCTGAGTTTTTTGAGATAAGGGTTTCTTGGACTTCCTTGCCAGGGTAGCTTCAAACTGTATTTCTCAAATCTCAGTCTTCTCAATAGCTATGATTACATGTGTGACCCAGTAGTATCTGGCCGGTCTGTATTTTTTTTAAGTTGAGTTAAGTTTCTTTAATGATGCATTAAAGATAATATTTTTGGTCTTTATAACTGTATTCAGAATCAAATGGTTGCCTAACTTGGCCCTCTAGTCTATTCTGTGGTTGAATTTTTGTGTCTTTTATTACCATACTGTTGAGCTGGGATATCAAAGAATGTTATTGAAAGCTGGACCTTGAGCTTTCCAATTACTGTTGTAGCACTATGCATTTTGATTTGCCAGTCCTGGTTATTGAACTCAGGGCCTGGGCACTATATTTGAACTTCTTTTGCTCAAGGGTAGTGCTCTGCTACTTGAGTCACAGTGCCACATCTGGCTTTTTTTTAAACATCATTTTTTTTTTTTTGTATGTGGGTCATGGGGCTTGAACTCCCAGAGCTCTTCAACTCAAGACTACCACTCTACCCTTAAGCCAAGCCTGGCTTCCCTTTTCTTTAGGGATTAATTGGAGATAAGAGTCTCAGATTCTTTTGTGCCAGGGCTGGCTTTGAACCTTGATCCTCAGATCTCAGCCTCCTAAGTAGCTAGGATTACGGGTGTGAACCATCATGCCTGACTAAACGTCATATTTTTTAAATACTAAAATATTGTTGTAGTTTGCTCATATTTTCTCCTCTAAATAGAAAATAACCATATCCACTTTAACTGTATATTTAACCAATACTATATGTAATATAGCACAATTGTGAATGAAAGTTACTAAAAACAATCAGAAAGAAGCTTTTATGTTCTTTGTTTATTTGAAGAAATGAAAGTGAGTTTACTTCTACTAGCATTTGCTTTTGAAAGATATTCTTTCAATATTAGACCATTAAAAAGCAAAGATTAGAGCAGGGAATTTAATGATTTGACCATTTTTCAGTACATTCTGGCAAAATGATCTGAAACATGATCAGATACAAACATAAATCCCCACTCTTAAGAATAAGAATTGCTTCTGAGCTGGGGCTAGGATTTCAGACTTTGAAACCTCTGTCCTTCAAAGTGGATATGTCAGTCAGCGCTGTTGAGTGACTCAGATCCATACATGACACCTTCTTATTGTTCTCACAAAGCAGATTTTTCATTTCCCTTCATTCCAATACATATACTCTCTTCTCCTACTTTAACATCCTCTGAAATTGAGAAGCATTTTGTAGTTGATAGCACATTGGACTGTAACTCTGGATCTTAGTTCAGTTCTTTCATAGAAGATTGGTAGATTGTTAGCTTGGGCTAATTACTTACCTCTGGCAACTGGAAATGACAATTCTTGGCTGTAGATGTTTTTGTGCCACAGTAGTTGTGTAGATGTGCTTACTAGCTGGTAGTTCACTCTTTCTTTCTTTCTTTCTTTCTTTCTTTCTTTCTTTCTTTCTTTCTTTCTTTCTTTCTTTCTTCTTCCAATCCTGAGGCTTGACCTCAGGGCCTGAGCATTGTCCTTGGCGCTTTCTCAAGGCTCTGCTACTTGAGCCACATCACCACTTCTGGCTTTTTTCTATATATGTGGTACCCCAGAATCGAACCTGGGTCTTTGTGCATGCTAGGGAAGCACTCTACCATTAGGTCAAACTCCTGGCTGGGTAGTTCACATTTTAAATAAAGGTGTTTGGTTTTTGTTTTGTTTTGTTTTCCTCTCAGCTGGCCACTGTCTGGAGACATGCATGTGTCTTTGTTCTCTTGCTATGTGGTAAATTTAGTTCTTATTAACCTTCCCAGAAAATGTGATCCTCAAGAATCTCGGCTTCTTGTAATGGTCTTCTATCAGACCATTTGTTTTATAACATTAAAATAAATTACTAATGGTAAATACAATAATAGTGTGTACTGTTTGTGGCATTTTAGATGTAATAAAACACAATATTTGTCATGATTGTCATTACCCACCTGATACATGGAATTTAAAACCTACATCATTTCTGCCTGGTTAGTAACTATTGGTGTGGAAAACACATTTTATATAGGAGATGCTGGTAGTACCTTTGTGGATTTGAAGTTATAACAGTGTCTAGAAGTGTTATTCCTATTTTATTGGAAAACAGAGTCCACATAGTTGCTTTTGTTATCCTTCAAGTGCCATGTCCAAGATAAACTTCAACTCTCAAGTGAGAAGATCAGGAATCTGTATGGAGTTTTGTTTTTTCTCACTGGCTTTCTTTTCCTTTATAGCCAGGTAATTGCATTGCCAACCCTTTTGTAATGCTCTGTCTCTGATTAATTCTCATCTTCTTGGGGGAAAGAAATGGGAGGAAGAGAATTAGTGGGTTTTCATTCTGTTTTTTATGGTGGTGGTGGTGGTGGTGGTGGTGGTGGTGTGTGTGTGTGTCTGTATTCCCAGGGTGCAATTGACCCTCCCCTCAACTGTCCTCCCAATTGTCAGTCTCATGTAGCTCAAGCCAACTTAGAATTCATAATCTCTTTGCTTTGGCCTTACAAGAATATCCCATTCTGGGATATGGACACCACAACTGACTTTTAATTTTTTTAGTTAGCCTCTTGTTTCCTTTTGCTGTGGTCTCTTGATATTTATGAATACCCTCAAGAGAAAGCACTGAGAAAGATGGGAATATGCCCTCCTCTCTCCAAACCACCAGTCTTAGTTCTTGAGCCAAACCTGGTTTACTGACTCCATAACTGGGATTCCTTACGCCTGGTACTGGTTGTGAACTGATTCTTCTGATCCTTGCAATGATGACCAAACAATTTTTTTTATCATTTACTCAAATGAAGAAGTTTAATGAAAAGTGTAGCACTGAGTTGGACAAGAACAATCATGTGTTCAGATCATGGGATCTGAATTTTTCAGTATTGTTGCTGAAATATTTGTTGTGAGAAGACTACACATTGCTATGTTAGCAGAAACAAGACAGAATTTTTAGTCTTGAGAATTGAAATGATGTTGAAATGATGTTGTAGAGCCCATTCCACATTCAAGTATCACTGTGTTACATACTATTTTCAGGGTGGCCAATTAATTGGTCCCCTTGGAAAACCTTCAAAGTAGGTATATTTGACATTTTGTTGTTACGACCATTTATTTCAGAATAATTCACTTTGGAATATCATTTTCCTAGGAAAAGTCATTTTCCTAGATGCCCTTTGAAAAATTCATGACAAGAAGATGAAGATAAATATTAATAATTATAATTTTGGAACTGTAATATCCTACTGTTCTCTAAAGAAGCAACTCACAACTACTTTTGTACAACTTCACACTAAATGGATGTCCTTTACTGTTATTTCAAAATTTATGCTGTGGGGCTGGGAATGTGGATTAGTGGTACAGTGCTTGCCTAGCATGCATGAAGCCCTGGGTTTGATTCCTCAGTATGACATAAACAGAAAAAAAGCTGTAAGTGGCGCTGTGGCTCAAGTGGTAGAGCACTAGTCCTGAGAAAGCCAAAGGACAGTGACCAGGCCCTGAGTTCAAGCCCCAGGACTGGTAAAAAAAAATTATTCTGTGAAATATGACAAGAGTCCAAAATTGGAATGAGTCTATTTTGTGTGAATCTTATAAAAGAATGAATATTTTCTTACTTTTTATAGCTTAACATTAATGATATGTTCAACAAATGCTTGTTGAATGAATGAGTGAATGGGCAATTTAATGGATTTAAGAAAATATGAGATTTTACTGAGTTTATAAGTTTTCAGTGCTACACTATTAAAAAATACCTGATATGGTATGACATATCTATTTATTCACTCTAAAGTAATATTAGCTGAATTTATAGGTTTTTATCTTTTTTAATAAAAGAAATGGAATATTGCTTTTTCTCCTTCCACGGGCTTATCACTATAGATTTTTACTATAATCATCATATTCATACTATTTTTTTTTTTGTGCCAGTCCTAGGGCTTGAACTCAGGGCCACTGTTCTGGGACAATTTTGCTTAAGGCTAGAACTCTGCCACTTGAGCCACAGCGCCACTTGTAGAATTTTCTGTGTAAGTGATACTAAGGAATTGAACCTGGGAATTCATGCTGGGACTTCATACTGGACAAGCACTCTACCACTAGGTTATGCTCCCAGCCTTCCCATGTTTTTGTATATCATTTTAAACAATATATAGAATTGTGTTTTGTGTTTCTTCTTGTCTTTTTGTCTTCTTAGCCACTTCCTCTTCTTCCTCCTTCTCTACCTTCTCTTCCTTCTCCTCCTCCTTAGTGGTACTAAGATTTGAACTCAGGTGCTTGTGATTGCTATGCAAGCATTGTACAAATTAAGCTGTAATTCTAGTTCTTTTTGGTTAGTTACTTTTGAATAGTCTTCCATTTCTGCTTAAGTGGTAGCCTGAACTGTGATCCTCCTGAAAAGCTGAGAAGACAATTGCCTGCCACCACTGCTAGCTAAGGATTGAAATGGCATTTTTTTTGCCTGGGGTTGATCTTGAACCACACTTCTTATAATCTCTACTTCACAAGTAGTATGAGGTTTATAAGTATGAGCTACCACATCAAGCCATGCTTGTTATTTGTGTGTGTGCTGCATATTTGCGTGTGTGTGGCGGGGGGAGGGCGGGTAATTGGGATTTGAATTCAGACTCCCTGCACTTGTTAGAGTGTTTTTATACTACATGAGCCATGCTCCTCAGGCATTTTTGTCTTATTTTCCAAGTAGGGTCTCTTATTTCTGCCTGGATGGCTATTTTTCTATTTATCCTTCCCGTGTAGCTGGGATGACAGGCACACACTACAATGTCCAGCTATTTATTGGTTGAGTTTTTGCCTGGGCTGTCTTCCAATAGGTATCCAATCTCCACCTCCAGATTCCCACCCCCTCCTCCCAGTATCTAGGAGTACAGGAATGAGACACCTTGCCCAGATCCCAATTGCATTTTAAATTTTTATCAATGATTTTTGTACTCTGTTGTCAAATTTGGTTACTTAACACTTTGTAAGAAATGTCTGTGTCAATTATATGATTATATTCATTTTACTGTTGAGTCATTGTTTTAATCTTACATAATTTATTTACCTGTTGAGTCTTTGATTCACACATAGGCTGTTAGTTTGTTTTGTTTTACATAGTGACAAGTGATGTGTAGTCTTGTGTGCACATTCAGGAACTTCTCTGAGGGTATGTCAATGAGTGGAATGGAGTGGAGCTGATGCAGCCTATTACTTCTGAATTTGCTGTCTTGAGTTACCATTCCACTGACAAGCAGGAAAGCACTTTTGTGTCATGTATTTTCAAAGAGGCTGCAGTATTAGTTAATAAAATGGGGCTTTCTATATAAGGTCATAATAGGTGGTTTATATACTATTTAAGTTCTCAAAATTGAAATTTCTTTTCCTGACCTTAGAGAAAGGCAGACAGCATAATGAAGAAAACACTTGTGGATGACATGAAAGGGAACAGCATGGAATGAAAAATAGGAGTCATTGTGTTTAAAGAAATAAAAAATAGTTTGCTATTGAGGTTGCTATTGAATCTATGGAGGGCCCATCTGGTTGTGAAGGAGATGGTAGCTAAATCTCCCAGTGACAGTCCTGTTGAAAAGACCACATAAAAATCATTTTTTTCACCATAAAATGCTTTGCCTTGAATTGCCTGAACTTGACTTTTTGGGTAGATGTGCATTGAGAAGTTCTGTATTTATTTATTTATTTATTTATTTTATTTTTCCAGTCTTGGGGCTTGAACTCAGGACCTGGACACTGTCCCTGAGATTGTTTTTGCTCAAGGCTAGCACTCTACCCCTTGAGCCATAGCACTGCTTCTGGCTTTTTCTGTATATGTGGTACTGAGGAATCGAACTAAGGGCTTCATGCATCCAAGGCAAAGATTTTACCACTAAGCCACATTCCCAGCCCCAAGAGCCCTTATATTACATGAGAACCAACTTCTGTGGTGATTAGATTTATTCCTTGCATATTATTCTGAACATCCTTTTGGACTTAACTTTATCATTTTTTGACAGTTTTTTATTGTAATGTATAGAAGGGTTACAGTTGTATTTGCCAGATAGTAGGTGAATTACTTCTCAAACATTGATTGCCCTTCTCATATTTTTGTCCCTATTTCCCTCCCACCACCCCTCCTAATCATCTTGTTTCCCCCCTTCCGTTTCCTATTTCAAATAATCAAATAAATGTATAAACCATATACCAAGTAGCAAAGTCAGATACAGTAACAATATAAGATTAAACAGAGAGCAACAAAAGAGAAGAGAAATAACCTAGTACATTAAGAACAACAATCACACAAGATAAAGCTGTTTCCATATCCTGGAGATCCTTTCATTTAGCCTCATCCTATATGACCTTATGTATCTAGGTTTTGCGCTATTGTAATCCTCTGCTAGGAGAGTCCTAGGGGAGGACACAGCATTCTTATTTTGAGATTTCCATTCATTCTGCGCATATATTAATTGTATTAATTTTTTCTTTTTTTATTGTGATTAACAGAGGGTTACATTATATTCACCAGATAGAAGGTGCATAACTTCACAAACATTGATACCCTTTCTTATGATATGGTCCCATTTCCCTCCCACCCTCCCCCCGCTTATCTTGATTTCCCCTTTTCTATTCAATTTCAAATAACCAATTAAGCACATATAAAATATATCACATAACAATGTGAAATATTGTAACAATATGAGATAACCAAGGGATGGCAAAAGAGATGAGAGATAACATAGTACATTAGTAACTTTATCATTTTATGGGCCATCCTGAGCATTTTTTCCCCATTTCTTCTTCCAACACTGAGTTTAGTTTTCTTCTTTATTCTTCAGAAAAAGACCATATCCTTGCCATGTTTACACACACACACACACACACACACACACACACACACACACACAGAGGTGGGGGAAGAGAGAAGGATACTCTCACATTGCTTCCATTCTTTGGGTGTTCATTGCTCAGCTGAGATGTCATTCTAAATCTACAATGGAACATGGATAATGTAATGTTTCTTATCTTGTGTCCCAATATTGTTATTGTTAAGATTATCTTTTCTATGTACCCAGTACTAGAGCCTCTAAATCCATATGGTGTTTGCTGTTGTTTTGTGGTGCTGAAACTTTGGGCAGGATCTCACACATGCTAGGCATGTTGCCACAGAACTATATGCAGCATCTTCCTTCCCCCCAAACCAACTAGTTTTAGGGTAACCTCACAGACCTGTCATTGAAATAGTCACCCATTTTCTGTCTCTTGCTCCTTCATTTCCCACCTCACTCTGCATACTGCTCTATGATAAATTATGTTAAATCAAGAGATTTTCTTGGGGATGCTGTACAAAATTTTGAACAGAAGTAGTATGTCACAGCAGAGGGTCAGTATCATGTCTTTGTTAGTTTATTGTAATACTTACCAAATATGTGAACTCAGAAAAACATGAAGCACAGTCAAACTCTTGAGTGTTTACTTGACAGTTACCTGGCAGAAAACAAATTGTTTCCCTCACCTCATCACATGCTATCTGGCCACTTGCACATTCTACCTTCAAACCCCCATCTTCTCCCCCCAGACGAGTGTGATGTACATTTGAGTGTAGGGCCCACGGGGCCAAAGAGAAGAGAGCTTGGAAAATAAATTGTTCAGGGAATTGAATGCCAAGCATCTTCTAGCTAATAACAGTACTAAGACTCTTAATGCGCACTTTTGCTCTAGGTCATCTGATCTGCCACTTGCCTTTCAGCATCAGAAAATTGAATATTGACCAAAATTGTTAAATAAAGAAGGTGGCAGAATTTTTTCCATCCAGCTGCCTACCAGCTCAAGGGATTGTTCTTACAGCTAAGCCAATGGCCATATAGTAAATGCCTTAAAGAAAATAACTAGCAGGTCCAAAAGAAATGAAACTCCCTCTTTCTATTAGTTCCAAATGGAAATTTGTATTTGTGAAGAATTTCTGAGGGGCTTGCTGTAGGTAAATACTTGTGCGAGTCTAATGGAATAGAGGGCAGTGCTCAGGGGGGTTATAACTCATGCAAGAAGGGCTTGAGTGGCAGTGATAGATGACCCAGGCAGGGTGTCTTCCATTGTCTTTGTAACCCTAACCATATGCAATGACCAAAATGTGTTCAAGAGGAGGACTGACTACTACTGCTTCCTTGCTAGATCTGATGAGGGCATAGGCTCTGATCCCTAAGTGAAAAAATGTACTGATTTCACAAAAATAAAAGTAGAGAGACCTGGTTCTTTTACTTATCTTGTGCTGGAACAAGGTAACTTCTAGAACATACAATAAGGGTGCATCCACTCTGCCTCACTCTGATACTTGTAATGCCATTGTTTGGACTTTGTTCTTCTCATCAAAGCATTATTAATGGTTTAAAAATAAAAAGCACATTTTCTAAGAGAGCTAATTTTAAGCTTTATTGCTCAATTAATTGATACTGTAGTAGACTGCTCGAAGAACTGGGAAGACAAGAGGATGCTGTATATCTTCTGGGAGGTCTGACAAGGTCATGGGAAGGGCACTTCTCAGGGATCCAGTGATTAGAGACAAATGCACTTCCTTCCTCCCCACCTTAGAGCCACTCTATGCTATTGCTACAATAGAGGAGCCAGGGGAAGATAAGTTGAGTGCAACATTAAAAGGGAGCAAAACCACCAAAGAGGGAAGATAAAAGCAGTCTGGTGCCTTGTGGAAGAAAAGGGGATGGACAGTGTTGTGCAGTACCAGCTCTGGAATTTTCTCTCCCTCATAACTGGCTAGCAGATAACCTTTGGCAATACTCCACTGTCCTCTGGCCAGCTGTCCCTATTATAATCTAGGGAGAGATTCCTAGTCTCCCTGAACCCAGTACCCACCTGGCAGAGCTGTGGTCAGTATTGAAAAGAGTGTAGTTGCAAAGTTCTGTTAGAGGTGTGTGTGTGTGTTTGTGTGTGTGTGTGTGTGTGTGAGAGAGAGAGAGAGAGAGAGAGAGAGAGAGAGAGAGAGAGAGAGAGAGAGAGAGAGAGAGAGAGAAACAAGTGTATATTTCCTTACTAAAACCTGGTGCCATATTGAGGTCAGAAGACTCATAGATCTGTCCATCACCTGCTCCTCCTGCTTCTTTTACTTGGTATCTTCTAGACTCATTAAGTGACTTCAGTGTTGTATTCCCCACAGAAAAGCAGGTGCCTTCCTAAATTGATGACCAGAAGCAGGGCATTAACCTTGACTGCTTTGGTTTAGGTAAGGGTGGGCCAGTTGGGGGAGTATTTAGCATCTGTGGGCCCAAAGCGGTGTTTTAACTTATCTGCAAGGTTAATGGATTTAATTGTGTGTTAGATGAGAATTAGAAATTCTTCCCAATGCACATTGCCAGAGTAGGAAAAGCTATCAATCCTCCCATGGCTCAGCAAGCTCAGGCTTGTGGGAAAGTGCTGTGTAGGGAAAGTTCTTCTCTTCTAATACATACTTTTGTGCACATTGGGTTCAGTCAGTACTGATGAGCCAATCTGTTTGGAAGAAGATATGTGCATTAGGCCTCGGCTCATCTATTTAGTCACATAGTGATGCTGGGAGTATTAGTGTCAGGCACCCTTCCGAAACATGGCTTTCCAAGTAATGGAAAAGCGAGCTAAATTATTTATTAAGAACTTGGTCATAAAATACTCACTCGTTACTGGAGGCAATAATATTAATTATATGATATGTGAAATAATGTACAATTTGGGTTCACAGTGAAAAATGGCAAACAAGGAGACAAAAAAGAGAAATACTTTTAATTTCTTTTTTATTTTTTATTGTCTGGGTAGTTATAGAGGAGTTACAGTTACATTTGGCAGGTAGTAGGGGCATGACTTCTCACACATTGATACGCATTCTCATGTGTTTGTCCCCATTTCCCTTCTTCCACCCCCTGCCAGTCATCTTGTTTTCCCCCTTCCCTTTCCTATTTAAAATATACAAATAAATGTATATACAATATAGCAGTTAATAAAGTCAGATACAGTAACAATATGAGATTAATCAAAAGGCAAAAAAAGAGGAGAAATAACAATGCATTAAGAACAACAATCACAGAAGATAAAGCTCTTGTTTACATATCCTACAGTTCCTTTAAATTAGTCCCATATGTCAAAAATGTAATGCTCATGTCAACTCAGACTTCTGTTTGAAATGGCCACAATTATTAGCATAGGTATCATTTTAATTTGGGGGCTCTATCATTAAGAAATAAGGGTTTAGAAATTTTCCTGAAATTTGTTTAATCTTTTAAGCATCTGGGCTATTAAAAAGATCACTTAGGATCAAGAAAAAAATTTACATGTAAATTTACATGTAAAACATGTAAATCTTGGAATTCCGAAGAATGGCAATGCCTGTTGAGTTTTCTAAGATGGAATTAAATGTCATGTGTTTGGGGAGTCAACCAGACTGTTTTTTTTTACTTTTTTAAGGAAGAAAACAATTTATCAACACTGAGAAATAATAGGTACTTATGGGAAATAGGAATAAATATGCCAGTGTTAGGTAAACTTCGATCTACGTGAATGGAAACTATGTCAAGCGGTTTGATGCTCTGTTAACTGTGGTATTTGGAACACTGATAGTGGATAACTCTGTGCTGAATAGTCTTCAACATTAGTGTATCTCAAAAAGCAGTTAGGTCATCTGAAAGTATTAGGTCTCATCTCCAAAGCTGTATTCTAAAGGTGCTCCCTGAACAACAGAGCTGATTGACTGATGGTGATAGTTTTTGTTTGTTTTTTGTTTTGTTTTGTTTTGGTTTGGTTTTGCTTGGGTATTTTCAATGGTGGTTCAGAAGAGGTCAAACAGCACATAAAAACCATGAGCCCAAAGGGAAAGAATCATGAGAGCCTAACCCTCTGGTAAGCCATTTTTCCATACACTGTGCACATAGTATCTATGATTGGACTTTGTATTTTTCCTGAAATATCTTTCAGGAAGTGTGTCCTAAGACCAGGAGCCAGTGATGTCACTAACATCTCTTACTATAGGTCAAAGGAAGTTTTCCAGTGTAGATATTTTGTCATATGAATATTTCTTTGATGTAGTATGTCCTCTATAATAATTTTATGTTAAGTTTCTGAGTCTACGTGTGTGTGTGTGTGTGTGTGTGTGTGTGTGTGTGTGTGTGTGTGTGTGTGTGTGTGTTCCTCTCCTGGGGCTTGAAATCAGGGCCTGAGCGCTGTCTCTGATCTTTTGTCTTCTAGCTAGTGCTCCACCATTTGAGCCATAGCCCACAGCTCTGTCTCTGGCTTTTAGGTGTTTACTTAAAGAGTCTCACAGATGTTCCTTTCTGGCCTGGATTTGAACTACAATCTTCGGATGTCAGTCTCCTGAATAGCTAGGACTGCAGGTGTGAGTCATTGGCACACAGCTTTGAGTCTACTTTTTTAAACATATGGACCATCTTGATGGTAACCAAGAGTAAATACAGGTCATGTCAATACAGTTACAATTACTGAACCTATAAGTAAATATCTAGGATTTGTTGCCACTTTCTCTGCCATCTTGCACAATACCTATAGCCCATCACCACAGCCCAAAGTAGCTACTTAATAAGTACTGGTTAAACAAATAAATGAATTTGGACAACCAGGCTGAAATAGAATTAGGTTTAAATAAGAGAGATAATTGAATTTTGGAATAAGATGATCACTCAAGTTTTTTTGTGTAATGATACATAAATATTGAATCTAGAAATACTTTAATTTGCATTTAACATGTCATAGAAACATTTGATTCTTGGTGTGTTCTTTCACTTGCATGAAATAATCTGCCTCAAGAGTGGAAAGCTGTATCCAAGTATGCCAGACAATCATTGAAAAGTTTGCCCAAGTAAAGGGAGCTGTGACCTCAGGTTGGTGTCAGTTAATGCATGGCCCTTGCCATTGTGCTGATCACCTATTGTATGTTGTCTACTGAAAAAAAGTCCTGGCTATTTCTTGAAGCCATCATTAGTTATATCCTTCCGTGGCAAGGAATAGACCAGTTCAGATATCATCTGGTTACTTACTAGCTGTGAAAACCTGAGATCCTCCTCTCCACCACCTTCTTTGGTCTTGGGGCTTGAACACCTCACGCAGTTTCCTTCTCTTTCAAACAGGAGAGGATAAAAAGTTTAAACCAGATACGCCATGGAAAGCATTATGCATAGTTCTAATATGTACTTTGTGCTAGGTACATTAGCTTTTGTTTTTGCTCTTATTATTCTCAGTGTTATTACTTACTACTATTCTGTCTTTTTTGTGTTTTTTTTCTTCATGAATCCATTAGGTTCTACTCTTTTTGCATTGGTTCCCTTTGTTCTTTACTCTTATTTGGTCTTGTTTGCTAATAACATCCATTATTCTCTTTATTATAGATAAATCACTGGCCATATGAAATCTTAGAAAAGGTTTGTGGTGAATAAAATTTTTCTCTGGATGTTCGCTAGATGTTAGGCATGACTGTGGTGTTATCTCCAAGCAGCTCACAGATTCCCATGGTGAATAGGACCATACAACAGAGCCAGGGGCTGCACTGGCAGCTCTGTGCTCCTTTAAACCTCTGGGATTTCCAGCTATCTTTCCCACTTTTTCCTTGTCATCTGGTTGAGACATGTCTTCTGGCTTATGAAAATATTGCAAGAGCATTCTAAAAATAATACTACATTTTTATCTACTTTGTGTCATAACTGTAACTGGAGTGAATTTATTCCCAACAGAGAAAAATTATGACATTTCTAAACAAACAATAGCTGACTTAACTATTTCTTGTATATCATTGATAAAACCTCAGGTCAGGTAAGAAAGGCCAAATTCTCAACTACAGTTAAAATGAAAACTTAGGCTTTCTGTCAACATCAGATACTGGTTTTATCTTGACAAGAGATTGTAAGCTCTTTGGAATGAGAACTCAGATTAAGATATTGTATATGGTGGCTTCACACGACCCAGGAGTAGCAGTGTAATTTTGTATGCTTCAAGTAAGTTATTCAAATAAACAAGAGCAGAGAGATCATTTGAGTTGAATTTTTAAGAATGATCAGAACCTAATGAATATAATATTTTCCCATCCTATTCGCAATTCTACCTACGAGAATTTTTAATTCCTCATGTTCAAAATAAGTCTGATCTCTTCATTGCACCCCAGGCTAGTCCAAAACTTTAGTAACTTGTACATGCCCTCCAACAAAAGTGCTGTAGCTGGGGCTGGGAGTTTGGCCTCGTGGTGGAGTGCTTGCCTAGCATGCAGAAAGACCTGGGTTCGATTCCTTGGTACCACATACTTAGAAAAAGCCAGAAGTGGTGCTGAGGCTCAAACGATAGAGCTCTAGCCTTGAGAAAAATCCAAGGACAGTGCTCAGGCCTTAAGCCCTGAGCTTAAGCCCAGGACTGGCAAAAAAAAAAAAAAAAAAAAAAAAGTGCTGTAGCTGGCATAGCACCCCTCCCCTCCAGGTTGCAAGCAGGCAGGAATGTTCTCACTTTCCCAGATGTGTCAACCCCCCTTGTGAATGTGTTCTCTCCTCCCCCTCCCCCCCCCCCCCGTAGTTAATTCTTCCTCACTTGTCACTTCCTAATGCCAAAGTTTTTCCCTCAAAACTTTGCTCTCCTTTCTTGGGTTCAGTTCCTTCCCATAAGGCATTTATTAGAGATTATAATTACACATGTATTTTTATGTTTCTACCTTACAGTTGTATTTTTGAGTTCTTGACACAGTACCTGGAAAAATAGACATTAAAAAAAACAAGTTCTGAATAGGTCAACACTAATACATGTTGCAGGAAGAGAGGAATCAAGTGAAACTGTGTGTCAACCTTCTGTCTTTTCAGTAGAAACAGTATATATTCATTTGGTATTTTTCTCAAATGAATTATTCTATCATTTTCTTCATATGAACAACAAAGTGAAGACATTTTTTAGTTATTAGCCAGACCATTGCAACAGACAAAAGTTAAGTTGATGCATCTCTGCTGTGGTACCATCCAGAATATAAGCAGAAATAAGCATTTATTTGACTTTCTGGGAAGTGATACAAAGAGCTCTGTATAGGAAGTGGTTCCCAGGGGCAAGGGATCATTTTGTGGCTTCCTGGATAGAATAGGGGAAACTTTCACTAAGGAAAGGAAAGGACATTAAAGTTCATCACGTTGGGAAGGAAGAGTTGAAATTTGCTAGATGGAGGACATTTAGAAGCTACTGCTGTTGGCATGAAAAGTAAAATGAGCTAAAGTAAAGGGACATCAAAGTAAATGCCATGTTGAGATATTGAGAGAAGTTCTGTGTGACTTGGAGGGATTTGTGGAGAAAGAAAGAGAAAGATGACGGGAAATGACAATGTAGGAATACCCAGCCTTTGGTCCTAAGCCATTTGAGCAGTTTTACTCAGGAGCTTGGGTATGATTTATAAAGCACAGGAAGTTATGCAACATTTTAGCTTGTGGCTGAGTAGACCTGTGTGATGGAAATACAGTGTTGGTGTTCCACTTGAAGACATTTCTAAGGGAGCTGTTTAATCGAATGTTTGCAATGAGCCAATAAGTGAGTAGGAAGTGACGTGAGAGCCTTGATTAAAAGCCCTATTTTGCACCAAGGAAGGATGTTATGGGATGGGAAATAATGAAGGGATTTCTTTTTAAAATCATGGCAGTATGACATGTATAGAAGACTAACTTTGGAAACTGCAGAAAATTTAATAAGGAAAATAAAAACCACAATATAGTTTAGAGAAAGGAAAACAAAAATGTTTCCAGGATGGTGAGTATAAGAGAGGGAACTTCTGAAAGTAATCTGGAAAGATTTTGCCTTTCTGGAGAAATTCCTTTATTTTATTTCATTTTGCCATCCCTAATTCTGTCTATTCAGAGATGCCACAGCTTTTCTGACTCAAGACACGTGGTATATGTGTTTTTCCTCTATCTAGAGGAGTTCTCCCTGTTGTCTGTCTGCCCAGCTTTTGGTTTGCTAGCTTCTATCCTTCTATCCTTCCAGCCAATAAAAGTAGCAGTGGCAAACTTTATATTATAGGAGTAATTACTGCAATGTCCATTGACAATGTATCCAAAGCTTGCCACTGTGTTTAATATTTTCATGTATTACTCAGTTCCCTTTAGAGTCCTATGTGGTAGGTCCCACAGTCACCCCATTCTGCACTGGTAGTTAATACTAAAGTGATTCAGCAAATATAAAAATATCAATTTTTCAGGAATTGATGTCCTCTTACAGCCAACATTATCACCACATTTAGGAATCCCAATAGGGTCATCTCATTTTCTCTGGGAGATTTTTATTATACTAGTGTTTCCTTGCTGGGCTGTAAGCCAAGTGAGGACAGGTTCTGTGTCATTCTTTCCCTGCAATACTTTCTGATGCTTCACTTTGTGATTATTTGGCATATGGTGACATTCTTAATTCATCAGCTGCTTCACACAATCACGCTTCAGTACTAAGATCAGTCTAAGCTTGCCCATATTGTCTTGGCAAAACACCCACCTAAAGGGAATACTTGTCGTCTCATTGTAATAGGGGAATCTTGAGATAAGCACATTGGGGTTTCCTGGGCTACAGAAACTTCTACATAAAAAGCCTTCTCTTTCTTTCCCTCATATAATTCCCATAATCCCACAAAGCCTTCTCATTATCTTATCAGATTGTCTGGGTCTTGCACTAGATCCCATTCCTACAGCAAGGCACACAACATGGACTCTGGGGGCCATCCATAATTGATATGCAGATTCTCTGAGAAGTATCCTTCAGGGGGTTCAGGTGTGTCTGATGTTTAGGTTTCACCCACTTGGTTCGTACTAAAGCTATGTAATTGGAAAACATCTTAGATGAAGATTATACAAAGAAAAATTTATACGATTTTGGTTCATTATAAGCTTTATTTTTATATGTGGTCTAAACACTCTATTTAAAGTACATTTGAATATTGTTAATAAAGAATACTTTACAGCTGGACCAGTGGCTCATGCCTGTAATCCTAGCTACTCAGGAGGCTGAGATCTGAGGATAGTGGTTCAAAGCCAGTCTGGGCACAAATGCCCATGAGACTCTTATCTCCAATTAACCACTAGAAAACTGAAAGTGGTACTGTGGCTCAAGGGGTAAGGTGGTAGCCTTGAACTGAAGAGCTCAGGGACAATGCCCAGCTCCAGGGGTAGGACAGCAACCTTGACCTGAAGAACTCAGGGACAGCGCCCAGGCCCAAAGTTCAAGCCCCATGACAAAAAAGAAAAATACAACAACTTTATTACCAAATTAAAACACCATTGATGTTTATGTTTTCATTCCAATGGAAGTTACACCTGTACATTCTAAAGATGTTTTTCTGAATTAGTTTTGGTCTTTTTTCTGTTTTAGTTAGCCAAGGAGATTAAATACATGAAGGCACTGGAAAATAAACACTCTACTTTTACCTAGTTCATTGAAAATGTTTTGATTATAACCAAAATATTTTCCAAACCATCCATCTATGGAAGTACACTAACATCCACAGAGCAAACTTTGAAATTGGTTTGATATAAGCAAATCAATTTTAAGAATCCTATGATTTTTTTCCAAAGAGTTAATACAAAATGTCGTGATGAAAGCACATTTTTTCTCTCTCTCGTTTTACTCACTAGAGGGTTGTTTGTGTAACAAAACATAGTCATAGTATGAAGTAAGGTATTTGAGTCAAGTCAACACACTATTTCAAAACACTGGCTTGGGAACAACTTTGGTCTTTATCTTTGCCTTCCTGTTTATTTATAGACTGGAAAAGGAAGACAGCCTTTCCTGACTCTTCAGTTTCCTTCTGACATCTCAGTTGTACTGAGTTGATCCAAAGGAAAAAGCTTTCTTTCTATTTCTTCAAAGAAATGACCACTGCCAAAACTGGGTTAGAAATTGTCAAATCCAAGCAGTTAAGTGATTTCACTTTATTTAAAACATAGTTTGGCTTTATATTTTCCCTAGAGATTTATTAGAACAGAGACATTGGAAAGAATAATGTGTAAGTCTAAGGAATAATATAAACCAAAAACAAAAGAAAATACCATGAAGATAATGGTTGTAAGCCCTAGTCAGAATGTCTGTTGGTATTATATGGCTTGAATGATTTATCCTATTAAATTTTGTTCCTTTTGGGCATGAAATTAAACTTCATAGACTGTAGTCTGATTAATCTCTTTATGACGATACTTTCAAGTTTTTTACATTCATTACTCACACTTTCTAAGCATCTGAGTGCTAAGAATTCCAAGATGAATCAAATCCAGTTCACAGTTTCAAAAAGGAGGTGGTTTCAGCTTTGCTACACATGTCCAGGGCATCATACAATCCACTCTAAGAGACACTGTAGCATCTCTTGACCTATAGTGCTCAGAGGAGCCATGCTCTTGCACATTTGATCTATGGAGTTTCAAGAAATGTTGTAGCTGATGCGCTAGAATAGTAAAATAATTAATCCATTTTTCCACAGTATAAATGGACACTTTAAGGCAGAAATATCTTGTGCTGCCTACTAGCAATATGAAAATGAAAGTCACATTGCTGAGCTTGGCATGGATTGCGTAGCTGCAATCACAGTACTAAGGAGACTGAAGAAGAAAATTACTGAATTTGAGGGCAGCCTGGGTTATAGAATGAATGAAACAATGTCACAAAAGAAGTCATATGACTGTCCTCCAGATAGAAGTATAAATAAGGAATTTTACTAGCCTGTATAGCAACCCCTTTTATCCTGAAATTACCACATCATAGTATAGGCAATCTTTATGTTCTTTTTTATAATATAGTCCTATGGATATCAGTATACACAGGCTCTCTTGGAGAACAAAACCTCTATTGTGGAGGCAGCTCCAATGCCTTTACCTCCTGGCTTGATTTGCAGTAAGTTTAGAACCCTATTACTGGGTTTTGGGAAGAAATGACTCAGATCATGGCCTAGATATGAAATCCTTCACGCTATTTTTCATGATCTTTCTTTTCTGAAGGGACCTTGAAGTCAGGTATAGAGGTGGCAGCCTTCTCAGATAGACACAGCCTGGTCCTTCAGTGGTTCTGTAGAACACACTGTCCCAACAACACTGGCTGTAATATGGTGAGAAATAAATGTTCATGATATCCCTATGGCCTGAAGATTACTTCATAGCACTTAGTCTATCCTATGTCCTATGCACTCTAGGGCTGACTGCATCATTGAAGAGGAGCAAGAGTGACTCAGGTGGAGAAAGTTTTAGGAGAGCAAGAAAGCTGGGAACTTCCCTGCAACCATAATAGCAACCATACTATAGCTATAGCCTAAGTACAGTTAGGAGAAAAGAGCAGCATCTATATGGGACTGGAAAAAATGGTCATGATGAGATCATAGAAAGTTATATGATGAGAGATATAGTATAATAGCAATGTCCAAGCAATAGAGAAAACGTTATAACCACCAATCTTCTTGTCCTTGATTTCATAATAAATACAATTTATTATGATAGAGCTCATTCTTAATAATGGTATTCCCATTAGGATTCACCTCATATGTGGTTTCCAAGAGTATATAATTGGAGACGTTTCCATTGGTATTCATGTGGACAGAGGCATAGATGAAGTATGGAAGAAGTGGAGGCTCTGGGATTGCTTAGCTAGATGAGGACGATTAACAATCATTGCCTTCAAGTATAAGAAAAAACAGCAGCTAGAAGACAGTTCTAGTTAACGAACTCCAAAAAGTGATGCAAGACAAATGGGTAGAAGGGTAAAGGGATAGATTTGGGTTCTGCATAAAGAAGAACTCAGTGGAAATTGCCTGAAGGCCACTGGGTTTGACATGGTATAAACTGTCTCACAATTTGACAGAATTATCTTTGAGGTGCCTGAAGTACAGGACAAAGCCGGAATTAAGATAACTTGAGTGCTTTTTGTTGATTACCTTGTATTCTCTGGTACTGGAAAAATAAAACATATTGAAGGGTGATGATACTTCTGATGTCAATATCAGGGAAATATGCCTGACCCAAATGATTGTCTTTACCCAGAGTTAACCATTGTACTTAACTCATATGTTTTCTTTGGGTCAGATGGATATGAATTTAGTCTGGTTAACATGGTCAAAATGTCAAACCCCAACAAAGTGGTGGGTAAATGGAAAGGCAGATTCTATCTTCCTGTAAGATACTCTAGATACTGGGTGAAGAAACTTTCCCTGTATTTCCTCCTGTATTTATCAAAGCCAGATAGCTTAGCTGTTCAGAAACTGTCAGAATTTCTCTCATCACTACCTCTGAACTGATGGATGGGGATTGGCCTTGCTTAGTAAATGTGCATTGTAGCAAAATACAACTTTATTTAAAATACCATTAAGATGCAAACACATTACGGCTCCTCTGAAGGCCTCCTCTTACCACATGAATTATTCAAATAGCTTCTTAATAACTGCATTGATTTCCACAGTTAAAAGCAGATCAGATTATGGAATCTGCTCAATACCACTTAAATGTTTATAGATGTTAGAGTTGACAAAGACCTTTTAGACACTGATAATTCATTTCATGGGATCAGGATGCTGGGGATTTGGCAGGGCTCATGTGATTTGTGATTATTTTTAATAAATGGGGACATTCTAACAGCCACCATTTAAAGTCTTCATTCTTATTCCATTTCAGTACCAGAGTCATTGCCTGAAAATCTAGTTACACTAAAATCAGAGCAGAAACTTTTGCATTTATATTGATCAGAAGCTTTTATGCTTCTTTTGCGAAGATCAATGCAGTAAACATGTGCTAACCTACATGTATTGGTGTGTATATATAACAATAGCTATGAATATTTATGACAAAATGCAATAAGATTTCAGTTTTTCATGTGCTTTTAGTGTCTTGTGAAAGGGTAAAAAGGGCCAAGTTTACTAGTATGAAAAGAAATTACAGGTGAAGCAAAAATTTGATCTTAGGTTTGTTCTACAGCCTTTGTTTGTTCAGGCTGCTATAACAAAATGACATGATGGGCTAAAACAACAGAAATTTATTTTTCCACAGGTCTAGAGGCTGAAAGTTCAAGATCACTGTGGTATTTTGGTCTAGTGAGGGCTCTGTTTATGGCCTGCAGGCCAGGCCTTCTCTCTGTGTGCTGACCTGGCCTTTCCTCTCTTGAGTGTCCATGGTGGGCAGAAGGAACTCTTTCATCTCTGCTTCCTCCTGATAGAAGTGGAGATATGGCCTAAGCTTCAAGTCAGAAAGTAAAGCCAGAGTGCCAGGCCCTGAGTTCAAGGCCCAGTATGATTGCTTGTATATGCATATGTGCTTACATGTGTGTGCACTCCCCGATATGTACACACATAGAGCTTTGTTCTTCCTCCTCTTGAAAGTCCATCAATTCTACAAGATAAGAACCTTACTTAACATTAATTACCTCTTTGTAGGTTCTATCTCTAAATACATTGGTGATAAGGATTTCAAAACAGAAATGTTTCTAGAGACCATAGCTTGAAAGCAGTGGGCCCTAGAATCTGCCTGTCTGGGTTCAAATGTAACCCAAACGCGTTGTTTACATTCTCTTTTTTTTAGTTTTCTGTAATCTGAGAATAAAGACAAGAATTATTTCATAGGTTTTTTCATATTGCATAAAAAATGTAAAGCATGCGAAAGATTCTGATAGTATATAGTATGTATTAAGTGCTTGCTACATGTTATTATTGTTGTTAAATAGCAGAAACTTAGGGGGTTTTATGTGTGTGGTTTCCAAGTCCTTCATATTTATATATAAAATGATTATTGGCATTGAGATTAACATTATATTTGAAAACTTGATAGAATAAGAGAAGAGGTTATATTTTATTTTTTACAAGTCTTATAAAGACTTGTTTTCATATGTGTTCATCTGTCCACACTTCTCCCACAATGTAGCTTGTTCTCTCCGGAAAGACTCAAGATTCAACCTTTAATTACCTATCACCTAAGGATTGGGGGATTACCTTGTATGTATTCTACACAAATAATGAGGGTACAGTAACTTCCCAAATGGTAAAAGTGGAAATTTTTTCTCTCTCTCTCCCTCTCCCTCCCTCTTTCTCTCTCTCTCCCTCTCCTTCTCCTTCTCCCCCTCCCTCCCTCTCTCTCTCTCTTTCTCTCTCTCTCTCTCTGTTTCACACACACACACACACACACACACACACACACACACACACACAGTTTTCATACTTTGTACAAACATAGAATAGATGGCAATACCCTTGGTTACTGTGGAAATCAAACATTGTTGTTTATAGTAGGAAATTTTGAAATCTTTGGGCTCCTGCAATAATAAGTTTGAAACTAGAGATCACATTTAGTATCTTGAAAAGCTAAAGGGGAAATACTTGATAGCTTATCAGATGCACCACAGGTAAGAGACAGTGACCTAATTCATTGGCCTATATTAAATTTCCTGTATTGAAACTGAATACAAAGTAGAATTGGAATTGGAATGAAAGAGTAGAGAAAGCACACTTACCTGATACTGAAATTTTTTTAATGATTTACAGCACTATACATTATGAACCACTGTCTCCCTTCCAAGTCTAGAAAAGTAGCTATGTCATTTTTCAAGCATAATTAAGATCAAATTTGTAGGTTGGGGTTAGGTTTACAGAGAGAGCAATAGAGAAGGCAAGTAGAGGGGTAGGAGAAAGTTTTTGGTGTTTTGTTTTGGTGTGTGCATGTGTGTGCTCTTACTGAGACTTGAACTCAGGACTTCCTGTTCATGTTTTTCTGGCTTTTTTGCTTGTTAATTGGAGATTAGAGTCTTGAAGACTTGTGTCCTCAGGCTTGCTCCAAGCTATATTCCTCTGATCTCAGCCTCCTGAACAGCTGGGATTGCAGGTATGAACCATCAGTGACCTGGCTTCAACCAAGTGTTGTGTTTTTTGTTTTATTTTGTTTTTGTGCCCACTCTAACAGGCAGCTGCCCTGTCTGCTTTCTGAGTCCCTGCTGCTGAGCTGGCCCTTCTGGGCCTCTCTCAGTCATAGATATTTTGCACTTAGAAACATTTCATTCAAAATACTCATACTTGTGACTCAAATTAGAAAACTTTTCACTAAAATTAGAAACCTAAGAGTCTGTTTTAAAATCTGAGCTCCTGATTTCAAAGAAAATGAAAGTGAAATATTTATGTACTGCAGCATGTGCAGTGGAAATAACTTCTCCTCATACTACGTCTCAGCACCAGGATGCCTAGTCCTACCTGAATGCTAAATGCGGTCAGCATGCTGTGGATATGTACAAGCGACATGTCAGCTATTGTGTTGATAAAAGCTGCCATACTACCAGTTTCCAAAGCATGGATAAATACAGTATTTAATAAGTACCGTATTCCTTCTGAGGTGGGAGGTCAAAGAAATAGACCACTTAACTATCTCCATAGTCAAAAGGTAATTTGATTTGCATCATAAACTTGACACACACTTAGAACTAAAAATCCTAGCTGGATACTAGTGGCTCATGCCTTTAATCCTAATAGCTACTCAGGAGACAGATCTGAGGACCACAGTTAGAAGACAGCCTGGGCAGAAAATGCCATGAAATGTTTATCTCCAATAAACTACTCAGACAAAATTGGAAGCAATACTATGGCTCAAGTGGTAGAACACTAGTCTTGAACATAAACAGGCTCAGGGACAATGCCCAGGCCATATTCAGGCTCCAGGAATTGAGGAGGGGGAAATCCTAGGAGTGGTATAATATGTTGTCTTTGTGACTCACATCAGAAGCTAAATAGTTACAATGACCAATTTACCAATTAGGTACTACCAAAATTAATGGTTCACCAAAATATATTTGAGAAGATGAATAGATTAGTGTCAGCTAATTAAATATTAATACCCCATATATCTGACAAAGGACATAGGTCCAGATTATATACTAAATCTATGTAAACTCACCATAAGGTACTGCATGTTGTGGGCCTGCCTGTGACTCCAGAAGTCAGAAGTCTGAAGCAGGAGAATCTAGAGTTTCAGTCTGGCCTAGGTTTCCTAGTCTGTGAAAAATAAAACTGAGTTAAACATTTGAGTCAACATTATACAAATTAGGCCAGTGGCCTAAAAAGTGCCCAATATCACTATACATTAGGAAAATAAAGTCATAACTACAGTGAGATGCTATTTCATATTCATTAAAATAAAAGACCATCAACAGATCAGGTGCTGATAGCTCATACCTCCAATCCTAGCCACTCAGGAGGCAAAGATCTAAGGATCACAGTTCAAAGCCAGCAGGAGGAATATCCATGAGACTCTTTTCTAAAAAACAAAAAACTACAATAACAATAATAAAAGACTTTCGACATTAGGTGTTTGGAAGGCCATGGAACACCTGGAATTCTTAGTCATGGTGGGACTACCAGTTGCATAATCCCACTGGAGAACTGTTAACACCTTTAATAAAGTTAATCCTACAAGCCTTGTGTGCCTAGAAATTCCACTCTTAGATATTTACCAGTAATGAATAAAAGGAAACATTCTGAAAACAGGCTTAGAATACGTAAAATGTTAATCTCATGCAGATTCATTCATAAAGTCAAAATGTTGAATTGATCTAAATGTCTATAGCAGGAGAAGGGATAAAGAATTTCTCTCACAGTAGAACACTGCTCAAGTAATAATTAAAAAAGAATAAACATGATTCAAGCAGCAACAGTGATGAATCTTAAAAACATGTTAAATAGTTACCAAAATATCTTACTCAATAATTGTATGTATGTGAGGTCCTTTATAGGCAAAATCTCATGTGTGATGCTAGACAACATGTAGTGGTAGTAGAAGGAAAGAGGCATGATGGGAGGCAGATAGCTTCCCATGATTGTGAGTGGTCATTGTACAAATGTCTACAACTGTCAAAAACTGGAGCTGCACATTTAGGATCTATAGTTTATTTTAAGTCCATTATATTTCAGGGTAAAATATGTAAAAGAAAACTTATCTTTCTTCAGTTAAAGAAAATTGGAGACTAGTTCATAAGAGAAATAAATCCAGAGAATGGGAGATATTATATGTGAGATTTCTTGGAAGATGGAGATGCTGCCTATAATTTGTCCCTGAGTGTGTATTATGAGAAGTGCTCAAAAGAGTTTACATAGGGAGATCGGGAGTCAACCACAAATTCAGGGGAAATGAAGTACATACCTCTGAGAAAGACAAGAGCCCAGAATACAAAATGAACTTGTATAAATCCACCACAGAATGACCATAAAATGGAAAATACAGCTTAAGCACCAGTATATTTAAGCACATCACTAAAGATCACTAAAGTCAAAAGATTTCAGAGAGGGGGAGGGATGGGCTAAGAGATGCCAGCAACAAAGATGGCCTCTTTCTTCCATCACTTAAAGGTGGTGTGCAGAATTCTACTCTTCCATGCTTCATGTGTTCCTCTGCCTGCTTGTAGACTCACTGACAGATCACTTAGTGTGTGCACATTGAAGATGGGGCTAACCTGGAAGCATCCCAAATTCAGGGATCTGGCTTTATTTTTAGTGATGAAATTGTTCCTTTTTTATTTTTTTATTTTTTCATATATTTTTATTGTAATTAATAGAAGCATTACATTATATTTGCCAGGTAGAAGGTGCATTAATTCACATAAATTGAGTGGCCCCATCGTGTAATGGTCAGCACTCTGGACTCTGAAATTGTTCCTTTTATCCTTTTTCTTTTTCTATTTTTTTTTAAATCTCTAAGTAGATCCCTCCTCTATCCACCCCTTCCCTCACTCTTCTTAATCTTGTAGAATATACATTGAATTCTTGATTGCATTCTCCCTCTCTTCTTGTCTTCATTCATGTATACCTTTCCTCTTGACCCTCTCCCACACTCCTTTCAACTACCTGCTTCCAGGTGTTCATTCCATTGAACTTTCAGTTGGACTGAATTTATACTATTTGAGTTCTCCCTTGGATCTACCATTGTTCAGTCAGTACATTTGTATACACTTGCATATGACACAACACCTTTACTTATAAGTTTATAAGCTACATCTAGGATTCTCTTTCTTGAGGCTGGAGATGTTGGGTCTGACTGTTATCAGGAGATGAAGCCCCATAGACCCATGCTTCTTGACAGAAGAGGAGGATGCCTTCACATGCATGATTACAGGAACAGTCACAGTTACCGGAACACATTGATTCTCCAAAGACTGCCTTTCATCTGCATAAACGATGGCCTTTATATAGCTTAACTTCCCAACGAAGCCTCTTAGAATGAGCTCAAAGAATATTCTTGACTTTCAAATGCTGTCAATGATGTTGAAAGAGCAAAAAGGACTTGATGAGCAGTCAGAGAAGGTGTCAATATCAAAGTGACTTCCTTTCAGCTATGGAGGGTACAGCAGGACCGTAAGGCATTGCTTATTTCTGTCCAAGTTCTGCCAAAAATCTCAGCTAAATGTTCCTGATCACAGGAGTAAAAATAAGATGAACAAGGTGATTCTCTTACATTTTAAAAGCTAGGCTCTTGGAGCTTGTTTCAGAGACATTTGCTTAAATGGAGAAGTACCTAACAAGGCTGTAAATAGGTACTTTGTTTTAGGAGAACTTTTATGTGTCACCTGGTCCTTTGATAATCAGAGTCTGTGGGTTTTTCTTTGAATGATCACAGTTTGCCTTTCATTTGGTACAGACCAGGCCCTCTGCAAATCTCAACCATATGAACACTTTCAGGGTTTTTTATCCTAAGGATACATGAATGTAGATCCTTTGAAGTTGATGCAGAAGGGGCCTTTGTCCTCCTAGATTCTTTATATTCATATTGGGATAAGCATTGCAAGATTCATTCATTAGCTACAAATTGGCCTTGGTCAACATCTATTACTCCTGCACTTACTGACAAGAAGAAGGTTCTTTGTAGAGAATATGTGACCACAGTGTTCACATTTCTGACAGAACTGACAATTTCTCAATTTGAGTGAGGAATTGATTGGCTTTCTTTATGGATTATGTATCACATTCTTATGGATTAACTACCATTCTTGCTTAATTGTGCTAAACTAGGAAGAACTACAAGAGAAATTAGAACAATGCTTTGAGCTCTTCCCTCTTTGTCCAGTGTTTTTAGCACTAGTGGGGACCACAAACTAGAAGAAAAATGATGATGAAGCAGATAAATGCCACTTGGGTAAACCGTGAAGTTCTGGGATGGTGGGTTTTAGGCTGCTAATTTGCCATTTCGTTTCTATGTGGTTTATTTGGTTTTACTTTTTGTTTTTGTTTTTAGGCTCTTAGCATCCATCACTCTTTCTAGTTCCATTGAAATATACTGGGAGTTCTAAGAAAATTTTACCTTAGAGAACCTCCTTTGATAAGTTTAATCTTCTCCTTCTCCCTCTAAAAATGCCATGAACACTTAACCTTGACTATTAAAGGTATTTCCTCAGCATTCTCTCACCATCAAGAAACAAAAGCAGTCTTAGTAGTCAACAAGATTAATGTTGTATAATATTTTAAATGTTGTAATCTAAAGTTCTTCTCTCCTCACTGAATTAATATTTATATTTTAAAACACCATGTAGGCTGGAGGAGGAATGAGATTCTAAGATGGACTGCCTTGCTGCTTGATTTCAATGTTATGGATTTATCTCTTCATTTTCCTCTATCATTCTTCAGATTCCAGTAGAAAGACCTTGGTGGAGACTCTTTTGCTAAACACATTCTTTCTAAAGTTTATTAAAAACAAATATACCATGCTTTTCCAGGATCCCATTATTCTGTTAGCTCATGTTTTATTTTTAGTTGGTTGTGGCAATATGATGAAATGAACACAACAAAGAAGTTTGGGGAGGAACTTTCTGTGTAGGTATGTCAGTAACACATCCAGAAATATCTTCTGTAGGCCACATTGAAACTGGAGTGAAAATTCCTAAGTTACCGTTTATTCTGAATAAAATAATAGAAATAGCAAGCCTGGGGGCCGGGAGTTTGGCCTAGTAGTAGAGTGCTTGCCTAGCATGTACAAAGACCCAGGTTCGATTCCTCAGTACCACATACATAGAAAAAAGCTGGAAGTGGTGCTGAAGCTCAGGTGGTAGAGCTCTAGCCTTGAGAAAGTCCAAGGACAGTGCTCAGGCCCTGAGCTCAAGCCCAGGACTTGCAAAAAAAAGAAAGAAAGAAAGAAAGAAAGGAAAGAAGGAAGGAAGGAAGGAAGGAAGGGAGGGAGGGAGGGAGGGAGGGCGAGCAAGCCTGGCAGTCAGTGAAGTGTGGACATAGTTAAACTGAGTCTAAATTTTGTGACTTAAAGCAATATGTCTCATGATTCTGTGGCCTAGGAAATGAGAGTGTTTGGTTATTCCACATGTTAGCTGGTTCACTCCTGTGCATTCGGTTGGCAGCTTAAATTTGGGCATTGCAGCACATTTCTGTAAGTCTCAGTTGCTTGGTGAAGAGGATTACTTGAGTTTAGGAGTTTACAGCCAGCCTGGGGTGAGACCTTGTCTCAAAATAAAAGGAGCTGAGACAAACAACTAGAAGGTAGGCTAGGTTATACAGGCTTCACTTTTAGGAGCTAGTCCATCCTGCTGTGCTATTTGCCTTTCTTATTCCCTGTGGGTGTTGGGCCTCTTTTACAAGATAAGATAATGGTTTCAAGATAGATTGATTATTTTAGAGAAGTCCAAGAGAACATATGAAAGCTACCAGCACATATCACTTACTCCAGATTTATTGGGGAAAGCAAGTCATTATGCTAAGTCAGATTCAAGCTGGGATGTGGTAGATTACAACATGAGTACAGTGGCAAGTGCTGGAAGGGAGGAAATTGGTGGTGGCTACTTGAAGTTTTTCTATCCCAGTTACTTACCAGTATTACCTAGGATGTGTTGAGATCAAAAGGTACTTGATACCATTACCCTTCAAATTCTAACAAAACTAATTTGTTACAATCAGATTGTTTATTATTGTAAAAAATTTGGAACTCCTCTTGGTAGACTGGCCAGTGGGTAAGCCTTATTAAACCATGAATGTTGATATAAACAACATACTCAAAATTTCCCAAGATTCTTAAGTAATAACTTACCTAACTGATCTAACATTCACTGATCTATTACAGCTAGATCTTCAGGATACTCTAATGAATGCATTCTTCATGGTTCATAATTTGGATAAAGAAAATAAATTTAATCCAGACCTTAAAATCATCATGCATCGTGCTATTTCAGCTTTTCATGTCATTCTTTTTTGCCTGTCCTCTTGTATCCCATAGGGATAGTAATATAGGTTCTTTTTCTCACTTCCAGATTCAGTCTTAAAAATAGCTGCCTTTTTTGTGGGGCAGAAAAATAATTTTCACCTTGGAATTCCAAGGTGAAAAGTGTTCCCAATGACAAAGACTACTTTAATACTTGATGAATATGAAAATCTAACAATGTAGTTGTTAGGCATTAAGTTATATTTCATGACAGTGTTATATTCAGCACTCTGAAGCAATTGATATGGAGTAAAAATTAGGACTGATGCTCTGGTCACTTTGGGCAAGTGACTTAGTTTGGAGCCTTTTTGTAATTTGTGAAATAAGATGAATAATTCCTTCTGTCTGCCTACCACAGATAGTGTTGGTGAAGTTTAAATGAATCAAATCTTTAGGACCACACAAAAGGTAGGATATTATGTGGTACAAGAAGCATTGGAATGAATACCAGAAGGGACAGTTATTTAGGTCGAAAGAAATAAAGTCTCAATGTAGGTTCTGTCTAAGATATTAAATTGTCATGATAGCAAAAAATATTGCATTGGCAAGACCTAATCTTTTTGCTGTTGTTGTTTTGTTTTTGGCCATTTCTGGGGCTTGAACGTCAGGGCCTGAGCACTGTCCTTACACTTTCTCAAGGCTAGTGTTCTACCACTATGTCACATGTGCCATCACTTCCAGCTTTTTCTTTCTATGTGGTACCAGGGAATCAAACCCAGGGCTTCATGCATGCTAGACAAGCACTCTACCACTACATCACGCTCCCATGCCAGGACCTAACCTTCTTTTCAACTCTTGGTTCTGCTGATTCTTTGGAAAGCCGAGTTAAGCTGAATTACTTTGGCCAAAGTACCATCCTGTTTTAAATATCCATCTCTCGGCAGAGCTGGTACATGATAGGATAATAGCACAAAACTCAGGATAGGCTCATTTTTTTGCTGTGGTAATCTGCCTATTTCTTTCCTTTCTTGACAGAACTTTATTGTTTGTAGTGAGAGCTTTTTTTTTTTTTAATATTATCGATTGTTCTGTTTTGTTTTGTTTTGAATTTAAGGCCCCCAATGTTGAACTCAGGCCTCAAGCTCCCTCAGCTGTTTTGCTTACAGCTGGTACTCTCCTGAGTCTCACCTCAAGTTCTGACTTTTGTGCTGTTAACTGAAGATAACAGTCTCATAGTGTTGGTCTCCCTGAACTGGCTTCAAAGCTGACCCCCGCCCCCAATAGCTTCCTAAATAACTAAAATGTAAGCATGAGTCACTAGAGCTGGGTTTCAAAACTCTTCCTTTTCTTTCCTTTTGTGCCAGTACTAAGACTTGACCTCAGAGCAGGGTGCTGTCCTTGAGCTTTTTTTTTCCTTAAGACTAGCACTCAGCCACTTGAGCCACACAGCTCCACATCCAGTTATTTGATAGTTAATTGGAAATAAGAGTCTTATAGTCTTTCCTACACAAGGTGTCTTTGAACTGTGATCTCCAGATCTTAGCCTCTTGAGTAGGTAGGATTATAAATGTGAGCCACTGGTGTTCAGCTTCAAAGATCTTTCTATGGTGATTAATAATGATTTGAAAAAACCATTACGTAAGCATCAGATAAAAATAAGGTGAGGCCATAAATGATGGATTATACCTATAATCCCAGCTATTCAGAAGGTACAGATTGGGAGTATCACAATTCAAGGCCAGCCTGGGCAAAAAGTTAGTGAGAACCTCTCCCACCTCAACAAATAAGCCAGATGTGGCAGTATCCATCTGTAACACCAGTTATGTAGGAGGACTGTAGTCCAAGGCTGAAAAAATGAGGCTCGATCTTAAAAATAACCCCAAAGCAAAATGTGTTAAATATTTAGATCAAGTAGAAAGGTACCTGCCTAGCAAATACAAATCCCTGGGTACAAATTCTACTCCTATCAACAAAAATATTGAGCTTCCTGCTAGACATAAAATAATTGCTAGATTTAAATATTTAACTCATTGCATACAGTAATGACACATCTCTGCAGTCTATACAGTAGCTCTGAGGTAGTTGAGAATATTTAAATTTAAAATTCAAAGTTCAGTTGTGTAGTCATGTTAATCATATAGCAAGGGTTGATGAGCTGCTTCGGGTTAGTGTATTTATATTGCAGAAATTTACATTTATAGGTAATTCACATGGATAATACAATTATAATCCATATGTTGCTGATATTCAATCCTGTTTCCTCTTTCAAAAACTTTCTTTAGGGGCCACGAGTTTGGTCTGATGGTTCGAGTACTTGCCTAGCATGCATGAAGACCCAAGTTCAATTCCTTGGTACCACATTCATAGAAAAATCAGAAGTGGTGCTGTGGCTCATTTGGTAGAGTTCTAGCCTTGAGAAAGCCCAAGGACATTGCCTAGGCTCTGAGTTCAGTCCCCAGGACTGGCAAAACAAAACAAAACAAAACAAAAGTTTTTTTAATGCTGGAGCATCAGGAAAACAGGCCATAAACTCAATTCTGTTGACTAGTTGGTGATTAAATGTACCGAATCCATTTACTAGAGTAAAATTGTTTGTTATCTAATAATCATTTTGTATGCATATGCTAATACCAGGGCTTGAACTCATGACTTTGCTGTCTCACTTGGCTTTCTTTCTTTTTCTTTTTTCTTTTTTTTGCTCCAAATTGGTGTTCTACCATTTGAGCCACAGCTCCACTTCTGGCCTTTTGCTGATTAATATGAGCCTCACAGTCTTTCTTGCCCAGGCTGGCTTCACATAGTGATTCACAGATGTAAGCCTCTTGAGTAACTAGGATTAGAGATAGGAGCTGCCAGTGCCTGGATAAGACTGTCTTGTTTTGGCCAGGAGGGATCACTACTACACTGTTGGTGGGAGTGCAATGTCTTTCAACCACTATGGAAAGCAGTATGGCAGTGCCTCAAAAGGCTAAACATAGAGCTCCCCTATGACCCAGAAATTCCACTATTTGGCATTTACCCAACCATCCAGAAACTAGGGCATACTAAATCCACTAGCACAACAATATTCATTGCAGCATTATTCACCATAGCAAGGATATGGAACCAACCTAGATGTCCCTCAGTTGATGAGTGGATCAACAAGATGTGGTATTTGCACACAATGGAATTCTATGCTGCTGTCAGAAAAAATGACATCGATCCATTTGTTAGGAAATAGAAAGACTTGGAAAAAATCATACTAAGTGAAGTAAGCCAGACTCAAATGAACTTAGGCTCAATGGTTTCCCTCATTTGTCATAATCAGTAGAAACCTTGGGCTCTACTAGCAGAGATTTGCAATAGAGCAAAACCTTGATACATAAGGCCATATAGTATGAAGCTAATTGAAAGGACCTCCAGGATATTGAAACAAAAGCCATATAATGAATGATTGTTGTCCTTAAGGTATTATGTTATCTCTCATCTCTTTTGCTGTCCCTTGGTTACATCATATTGTTACAGTATCTCACTTTGTTATCTGATATATTTATATATATATATATATATATATATATTTGTATTTGGTTATTTGAAATTGGATAGGGAAGGGGGTAAAACCAAGATGGGGGGTGATGGGGAGGGTAATGGGGACCAAGACATGTGAGAGGGTATCGATGTATGTGAATTAATGCACCTTCTATCTTGCAAATATCATGTAACTTTTATTAATTACAATGAAAAATATTTGAAAAAAAAGTTAACAATGTAATTCATATATTTTGCCCAAAGTAGTGATTGATGAGATTTTTTTTTAATGTACTAAGAATCACATGTCAGCTCAAACTTCTCATGAATTAGTGACTTTTTCTATTGATTTCATTGTGTCCTATACCTTCCTGGCAGAAGACAAAAAAGTACACTTGGAATGATAAATTATAGAGGTCTCTAGACATTCACAAAATGGGACCAAAGGAAGATATCTTAGGAGATTACAAAGGCTTAAAGCTATGTGCATATGATCAATTAAAATGATATTTATTGAAATGGACACCAAGAAATGAAAACACATTTTTCTTTTAATTTTGCTTTTTTTTCTCTCTTTCTCCATTGATATTTGTGATTTGTGTAACTTTGGTCTTGTATGTAATTTTATCTGTCTTGGAGAGGGTGAGGGAGAGCACAGTAATGGTGGGACAAAAGGTGAAAAATGCAGTAACAATACTTACTAGACATTATGTTGGAAATGAACTATACAACTTTGTTGGAGGTGAGGGAAAAACTTGGAGAAAACAAGGAACGAGGTACTCTATCTGCTGGGAGCTGGTGGCTCTATAAGCCTAGCAACTCAGGAGGTTGAGATCCGAAGATCACAGTTTGAAGCTAGCCTGTACAGAAAAGTACCCATGAGACCCATATCTTCAATTAACTACTCAAAAACTGGAAGTGAAACCAGGCACTGGTGACTCACGCCTGTAATCCTTGCTGGTCATGAAGCTGAGATCTGAGGATCGAGGTTCAAAGCTAGCCCAGGAATGAAAGTGTGTGAGATTCTTATCTCCAATTAACCACCAGAAAACCAGAAGTGGCTCTGTGGCTCAAGTGGTAGAGTACTAGCTTTGAGCTGAAGGGTTCAGGGACAGTGTCCAGGCCCATAGTTCAAGTACCATGACTGACAAAACACACACACACACACACACACACACACACACACACACACACACAAAACAAAACTGGAAGTGAAGCTGTGGCTCAAGTGGTAGAGTGCTAGCTTTGAGCTGAAGAGTTCAGGGACAGTGTCCAGGCCCATAGTTCAAGTACCATGACTGACAGAACACACACACACACACACACACACACACACACACAAAACAAAACTGGAAGTGAAGCTGTGGCTCAAAGTGGTGGAGTATTAGTCTTGAGCAAGACAGTAAGGACAGTGCCTTGAGTTCAACCCCATGATGAAAAACACAGGTAAAGAAGAATAAAGAATTGTACTTGTTGCCTGACTTATATAACTGGAACTCCTCTGTACATCAACTTTACAAAAACGATTAACGAAAAAAAAAATCTTCCTTCACAGCAGCAAAAGTTAGGCAACTATGCTCATCTGGAAGGAAGTAATATGTGTCCTTTGCTCAGTTTAAACAATAATTCTATCCATGATTGATTCAGATCTTGATATGCACCAATTAAAATATTGACATTAAATAAAGAGGTCATAAAAATGTAAGATTAAAACAACTAGGAGCTAAATCCTTATCACCTAACCCAAAGTAAACTAGGATTGCACAATGCTGGGATTTAGGAGCTCAGTTTCATCGTACAAACGTGTTCCTATATACTCCACACCGCTTTCAAATGACGTTGCTCTTGATGAGGGAGTGATGCTAAATGAGGCATGGAAATGAAATTCACTTTAGGATGTCTAGCTACCGAAAGACTTTAAGGCAGAACTGTACAGATCTGATATTTAAAAACAAACACACAAAAATCTCCAAAGCCAACCTACATTTCTTCTAATAAGATAGTTCTGTGTATGTAGTATGGTTTACTAGATGTGTCTTCTGCAAGAGAAGACAGTTTCCAAGTCTTGGACTCAAAGTGTATCTTCATGTCACCTCATGTTTGTTATTTGGATTTACTCACTTACAGTCATTTAGTTATGAAATTAAAAGTGAAGCCATGTGTCTGAAAATGTAACTGCCATGAGCAGACTGGTTCAAAGCCCATTTTCCTATCTCATCCCAAGCAGTGAGAGGAACGATTCAGCTGGGAGAGTCAGCTAGTGAGTACAGAGGACAGGCTGCCCTGGTTCGTCTCCTAGGATCCTGTGAAAAGAGAATGGCTTGAGGATTGGGCAATTGAAGTGTTTTTCCAGGTGCTATTCTGTTTGGTTTGGATAACAAGGCAGGTAGATTCATGTGTCAGTACAGAACTCCAAACTATGAACTGGAATGCTTGTGACCAGCTTCTAATCACCACATCCTGACCTACTGATGGAGATCAAGATTTCCTCATGTTGGAGCAAGCCCAGCTTTTCCTTAGCGCTCTGGCTCCTGGCACAATGCCACCAGGCTACCTGACAGCCTGTACTCTTTCTGTTCCCAGGTACTTGACATTCCTTATGTATAGACTTAGCCAAGGACATGTTTTGGGCAAGATTGGCTTGAAGCTTCTAGTGTGAGTTCAAGCAGTTATTGCTGCAGGGGTTAAGTGGGGCCTCCCCCAATAGGCCTACCAGTTTATCATTAAATGCCACTTGTCTGAGCAAAGTATTGCCAACACCATTGAACTACCACTCCTTTTATTTCCTGGAGACGAGAAGGCATTTGGGACAGCAGGAAAGGGTCAAAAGAGAGATCGTGTGTGTGTGTGTGTGTGTGTGTGTGTGTGTGTGTGTGAGAGAGAGAGAGAGAGAGAGAGAGAGAGACAGAGACAGAGACAGAGACAGAGACAGAGACAGAGACAGAGAGACAGAGAGAGACAGAGAGAGAGACAGAGACAGAGAGAGAGAAGAACAGAACAAGACAGGAAAGGAAAGTGTTGGTGTGATGACAAACATTTGCAAATTTTACTGTGTCTAGGGGACAGAGAGCTATCTTAGCAAGTCTTATTCATCATTACAAGCACTTTCACATTCTCCTCACAAAGCTGTGGTCTCTTGCAGTTTCTTTCTTGGTGTGTCCAGTACAGATCTCTATGTTCTTAAATCACATCATCCATCTATCAGTCTGCATTTGTGCTTATCTCTTTCTTACTGATAGTCAGATCCTTCTTTGTATCTCCGAGAGTACCTATAATATATAAAATTACATAGTGATGCATAGTTTAAATTCCTAAACTAAAAATAGATTCATATTTTTTAAAATCACCTGGAATACCACCATGTACAGAGCCTGTATTGTACAAGACCCTGATAGTACAAGTAGGAACAACACAAGATACAAGCATTCTCTTGAGAGGTTTTCCTAAAAAAGCAAAGAGGATGGGAAATAAATACTTTCAATTTGTTAAAAAGCCTGAGAAAGAGGAAGCCCTCTCTTATTCTTGGTTGGAAAAAATTCTGGCAAAAGACAGGACTGGAAGAGGAGAGTTAACCAGGTGAAGAGGCAGACGGAAAAGCATTCCATGCAGAAGACACAACATATGACATTTACATGCCTGGACTGCTTGCCTTGCAAGATGAGAATATCTGTGTCTTGTTGTTGTTGTTGTTGTTGTTGTTCTTCTTCTTCTTCTTCTTCTTCTTCTTCTTCTTCTTCTTCTTCTTCTTCTCCTCCTCCTCCTCCTCCTCCTCCTCCTCCTCCTTCTTCTTCTTCCTCTTCTTCTTCCTCCTCCTCATCCTCTTCCTCCGCTTCCCCCTCTTCCTCCTCCTCCTTCTCCTTCTCCTCTTCTTTCTCCTTCTTTGGGTGCTATTACTGGAGCTTGAACACAGGGTCTGGGTGCTGACCCAATAGAGTGGCATTCTTGGCACTCTACTACTAGAGACACACTTCTGTTTCTGAATTTTGGGAGGTAAGAGTCTTAAAGACTTTCCTGCAAAGGCTAGGTTTGAACCTGGGTCCTCAGAGCTCCAACTCCTGAGTAGATACAATTATAATTGTGAGCCACCAGCATCCAGCCCAAGAGGCTTATTAGTTCTTTACCTAAAATCAAGAAATAGTCTCTGGAAGGTATGAAGTAGAAAGTGTTTACTCTACATTGACCACAGAGCCCTTGAAGTGGCTTCCTGGCTTGCAACATGTGTCACTTACATGCATAGCCCTTCCAATGTGCATCGGGACTACTGTGGAGGCAGCATGTCCTTAGAGTTTCATCCCAAAAGATGGTGAGATGCTTCCTTAGAAAAGAACCTCATTAGCAGAGGATCAGTCAGGATCCAAGGATTTCAAAATTTCTATTTGTTCTTTCTTGGAGGTAGACCATTTAATCCATTTTGCTAAGAGTTTTTTCTTTAGAAAGTTACATGCATTCATTACAAGGAAGGTTTCATTGTGATGTTTTCTTACATGTATACATTGTATTCAGATCAAATTCAGCTGCTCTATTACTCTTCCTTATTCCCCTCCCCCATTCCTTTTTAGAACAATTTTAACATGTTCCATTGTTCTCTTTTCATTTAACATGTTCCATTGTTCTCTTTTCATATATGTTATCAACCACTTGAACCTTGTTTATGTTCACTCATCCTCTCCCTTAGATAACTATCCACCTGACAACACTTCCCTCCCTGACACAGCTGGTTTCACTTTCCTGTAACGTGTGTGTGTGTGTGTGTCCATGAGTTTTCTGTACATATGTGTGTGCATTAATTGTATCAAAGGGATTCACCACAATATTTTAGACATGCATATTCAATCTAATTCCTGCCAGTCATCTTCAAGTTCATTATTAGGGTGCTTCTTGGGCGAACAGACCATTCTAGAGTTGTGAGACTACGGTGCCAACCACATACAAGTTTTTCCCCAAGTACATTTTAGCAAGCAACTGGAAATTCCTGTATCTTTTTCTTGTCAAAGCAATGTGTCTATGCTAGTGACTTACCATTTCCAGGTGACCCTAGAGGAGAATTGAAGTAGGGGACCTGGAATGCAAAAGACCTGTGCTACGTGCTACCATTCATTGTGTTGTGCTAGAATGAGAGGCCAGGGGAGAATTTGAAGGGTCATTTCAAGGTCAAAAATCAAGGTTATAGTATTGCTTGAAATTGCTAATGCTTTTAGACTAAAATTCTTAAACATCAAGATGATAGTGGAAATGTGTATAAATTGAAAGACAAGTTCAAAAGGTTATTTTTCATTTCTTTAATCTATAGGACTTATAGAAATGAATATAATTATTTAGATTACCCTGGTGTCACTAAAGAGAGCAAATGACTAAAGGTTGATTATCTTGACAAACACTACTGTACCAGATATAAAGTAGAAAGGGATAGATAAAAAGAGTATCCTTTGTGTTTGTTTCTAAGTGCCCTGAGATTTTGCACAGGAAATTTAAGCTTCATCTAGTATTCCACTGACCATAGGAAATAGTAGATATAAAATAGAATTTTATCATTATGGAATATCCTATACACATACTTAGTAGTGCTACAGTTATCCATTACAGTTATCCATTACCTCAAACTTAAAACAATGATGTCTTACTGCACAATTCCCTAGTTGGCTAGGATCAGATGGGTGGTTCTTCTGCTCATGTGGCTCTGGCTTAGTCATACCCGTAGCTGCATTCAGTTGGGACCTCAGCTGGGGATAGAATGTCCAGAATGACCTCATATACTTCACAGCTGTATGGCTGTGGGCTTGAAGTGCCTCCATTCTCTCTATGGTTTCTTAACGTCACAAGATTTTTTTTTTGACATGGGAATTCTTACTAAGTATCAGACAAACCTGGATTTTTTTTATAGGAAAGATAGCTGAATGACATTCAGGAGTAGATCTGAAAGTCACAATGATTTATTTGTCACTCCATGATTTGTTTGTATTCCTCTAGCCTAGTTATGGTGTCATCTTTTATTCAAGGGGAAATAAAATTGGTCCCACCCTTAATTTAGGAGGGGAGGCCACACATAGAAGTGTATATCTGTTTTAGTTGTGGGTATTTTAGGTATATTAAAACCAACGATTAAGGGGCCAGGAGTTTGGCCTAGTGGTAGAGTGCTTGCCCAGCATGCAGGAAAACCTGGGTTCAATTCCTCAGTACCACATACATAGAAAAAAACTGGAAATGGTGCTTAAGCTCTAGCCTTGAGAGAGTCCAAGGACAGTGCTCAGGCTCTGAGTTCAAGCCCCAGGACTGGCAAAAAAAGACCTATTTTGGTGATGCTATTAGAAAAGATATTCTTCCAAATCTTATCTTCCCACCTACATGGGCAAACAGAGCCAACTTACCTAGTATCACTTGGCAGGCTGATACTGTATTCATCTGCTCACACACTAGGAGCATGGCCAGAACTGGAAAGAATCTATAGCTGTTGTTTTAATCTCCAGATAGGATCAGGATTATCAGAATAATTTCCAGAAATTTTGTTTCTTTTGAGAGTAAATGATGAGTGAAATTTCACTGAAATAATTACTCCACCCAATCAAAACTTGGATGTTTCTTTCCACTACCTCTTTAGCTCAACAGTTAGGACTGAGGGATGTGTCTTGTGGTCTCGATTACATCCGGTATGTTTAGCTGGCAGTATTTCCTCTGTTGAGACTGCTCTGTATTACTGGCCAGGCTAGATTTCCGTGGAGAGAGAGAGAGAGAGAGAGAGAGAGAGAGAGAGAGAGAGAGAGAGAGAGAGAGAGAGAGAGAGAGAGAGAGAGAGAGAGAGAGTTGTATCAAAGAATAACAATTCAAAAAATCTTGAATAGGAGTACAAGTTTGATTTTTGAAACAAAAATGAGGTACTTTATTGGTTATCAACTAAGTTGTGATTATTAAATCTGGAGCTCACAACTGCACACAGAAAGACTTGGAATCATCTCGTAAGCACGTTCTCTCGAATATTTATCAAAATCTAATTTAGGTAAAAGAGACCAGCAAATCCCTTCCCACTTTAGTCTCATAAGATTTGAAATAATGAAAGTGAATTTGCATTCCTTAAAGTGCTGTCTTCCAGTTCTCATAGAAATGTTTTTGGAACAGTGGTCTGTGCTAACAGCTGCATTCAATCTTGGGTAAAAGTTACTTCCTGAGGAGAGTGAAATTCAACTAAATCAGAACTTACTTGGAATATAAACCTGTAGGTGACTGTACTATGTGATTATGAAATGACACAGCACCCTGCTGAGGCTACTTCTTCTAAATAGGACCCAATAGGAACCATTAGCTAGTGTCTGTTTTTGACTCAAATAACAAATAATTGTCTTATGTTTTTAAAGAGAATTAGTATTGGATTACTTTTAAAATGCAGTTTTGTGGGGGAAATTATATGTAGATGGAATTTGTATTGCTACACAAAATTATGTACATAAAGGATTGTGTGTTTGCATATTTAGCACTAAATTTTTTATTGTACCATTCTGAATTTCACTTAGTTTTATTCATTCTTTCATTTATTGTACTGTGAGCCCATTTAAATAGTTTTCAATAGTTTTTCTTGTCTTCATAAGATTAGTTGACTATATATGTGTGTGTTTATATATATATATATACATATATATAATATGTTATACTGTTCATACAGGCTTTCAAAATCTCTTCTAGTTACTGACTTCTCCTTTCCTAAATACCATACTTCTTAATTTAAAAGAAGGCAAATATTGTATTAGTGTACCATTAATATTGCTAAATCTCTGGGATCAAACCATAGGTGGATGTATTTGAACTGAGTCATCTGTTTTTGTTTTTTATATATCATCTTCTGTCATTTAAACAATAAACACATGCTTCTTGGTCATAGGCTATTAGATTGAAATAAAGACTAAAGTATTAAGCCAGAATTAACAAACATAAGTAAAAATCCCAGCCTTCTCAGTTTTCAGGAATCAGAACCATTTCCGGCTTTTGCTTTAGTAAGAAAGATGAAACTAGATTTTTTTCATTGTTTGACCAAACCACTGAGTTGCCTTGAAGACTTTGTTTATAATTTCTTTTTGCATTCCTTTTGACAAGCTCCCTTCCCTCCTACAGTGAGATACTAATTAAAGAGAGGCCACTGTGACCCTAGGTTGTTTAGAAATCACCAGGAATGGGGTGGCGGCACAAATCTAAACAGGAAGTGCTCACTCAAAATATAACACTATATTTAAAACTGTCTTATCAAAAATCTGCTGGCTTCTGATAGCACGAAAAGTACTGTCTTTGACTTAAATTACGTTTATTTCAAACCAAAACTGAATCCCTGATACTTAAGAGGCACATCGTTTGTACAATTCTTGTAGGAACTTGCCACAATTTACATTACCTTGAGTTTATAAAGCAATAATTTATTTTGGAGGCACTTTTGAAATATCTAAACATTTAAGGCAGATTTTGAAGTTAATTAAGTATAGTTTTTTTGGTATGAGGTGGGAAGTCATTTATCTTGTCATTCCTTTTCAAGAATATGCAGTATTATGTTCTTTTTAAGAACACCTCACAATGTATATGGAAACCTTTTTAATTTTTCACCATACCTTAATCAAGACAATAAAATAAAAGTGGTCCCTGTTCATCATATGAAAAAACCTAGCACTTTCTTTGTAATAAATGTTTAGTAGGAAATGAAAATAATGTAATAACCTAGAATAAAGCACATAAGTACTGTCTACATGTAATTATTTCCTTCTTAATGTGACTTGCTATTGCTAAATACTAACTCATGAAAGCCAGTTTCTTACCCAACTTCATTAGTATTTGTTTAGCAAGATATTTTGGATTGCAAACAATAAAGACCCACTGCTGTTTGTGTAAAATGTGATAGCTATAAGAAAATATAAGGGACTAGGAATCTCAGTTATGGTATCAGATCTCATTAGAGCCGCCAGGAAAGACTGCCTTCGCAAGTTTCAGGATTGACAAGAGACCCTACTGGGCACTCACCTTGCAGACAACTGGGCAATTTTTCTCAGTTCCAAGTAAATTTTATGAGCAAGAGTGAAATTTTCTTCTTGAATGTCTACCATTTCTATCAATCACCTACTCTTTAACCTTTGTTTAACCTCTGTTTCAGACACAGTCTAGCTCTTAGCTTCTCAATATCTACTGGCTTCTCATTCTCCCCTGAGTCTTAGTGCTGTTGAAAATCCTGTGAGTCACATTACAAGCAATAACTCCTCCTAAAGTGTACTCCTAACCCCTCTGCTTCCAGGGCTTCCACCACAGGGACTCAGTCTCTCTCTGTTCAGTACCCAACTAGTGGACTTCCTGTCAGCCTTCGTTGAACATACAGGGAAGAATGCTGTCAGGGAGGGAATGAAAGTGAGAGTAGGCATTTTCCATTCTCCTTTCATCAGTCTTTAAAAGGAAAAAAAAGAAGTAAATTTGCTGAATAGTAGTTGACAGGAAAAAGCTATTTTGAAAAATTTAAGAGGCTTAAGCATCTCTTTGGGTTAAAAGAGAATGTACTGTAATAATGATTCAAATCAAAGTATTTGTGTACAGAGGCATGGAAAGAGTGTATACACTTAGACTTGGGAGTCCAGGCTGGCCCATTAAGCAATGGTATTGCTTTGAAGTCCTCCTCATGCAGTTCCTTTCAGATACACAGCTACTCCGTCACAAAAGGAGATAGATTTAACCTCAAAATGCCAGGAAGCAAGGCAGTCATTGTTCCATTTTTAATGCCATATTCTACTCAAATAAGACCTTAAGAATACTTTTGTGTGGAGTTTGGATTTTAGATATGAAGATGATGAATTCCTGATTACCTGAAGGTTAATATGCTTTTTCTGTTTATGTTTTACCTCCCCTCCCCCACCCTATTGCGTCTCATCTTTTAGTTCTATTGGTTTGGGGTCTAAAAATAAACTCCAGAAAAAGGTTCTCAATCCTTCATTCTTTTACCTTCTTTCAGTGTTCTAACATGAAATAGAGGTTCAGAAGTTCATTGTGTAAAATCTTGCTTAGTTACTGCTACTTGTACAGTCACTTATGAGTGAATAGACAGGAGGTTATAATTAGACCCACTGTGTAATTTTTCTTTTCATTTAAAGTTTCAAACTAAAACTTGAGTTGAACAAGAGGCTTAAATCCAATTTAAAATTCAGCTGTTCAGCTTCCTTTCTTTGAGCATGAAAATCCCAAAGTTGCCAGTCAATGGGGCTTTCCTTTCCCCTACACTTTGGAAGCAATCAGCATTCCCAAATGCGCTCAGGGAGAGAACAAGTGGTTCTCAGAGACTCCAAAGGATTTCTGTGTAGAAATAAAATGTAGCATAACAGACAGTAGGAGGGCCACCTGGATGCAAGGAAGATTCACTTAATTTTATGAATTAGTATTTTTTCTTGGATTGATAAGACAATATATTTAAAATAACTCCTGTTTCTAGAGTTACAACAGTTTACAAGATATTGAGGTGGGACAGAGGACTTGGGAAATAGAGAAGTATAAATGGCAGACAGAGAGAGAGGAGAGAGAGAGAGAGAGAGAGAGGGGGGGGAGAGGGAGAATTAAGAAGTACTGTGCAGGGGACACAGAAGCACACACAAAAAAATGTGAATGAACCATGAGCCACGATGGTTCTGAATCCCAATAGAAGAATCATGCTTGGAGCTCTAGATGTCGAACTCTTTTGTTCAATGATGATTACTAATATGCTATTCATGGGTGAACAGCTATGGAAAAGATCTGGAACAGAAGACAAAAGGAGGCAAAGGAGGCAACTCAAAGAGAAAAAGACAACTGGGAAGGCTGTGACAGTGATACTGAAAACTGACCTGAAACTAAGAAGTACCATTGAATGGTGGGGTCAGGTATACAGAATCAGAGATGCACCTTGCCACTACTGAGCATCTTCCAAGAACTCTGGAAGTGAAGCACAGAAAGAAAAAAATGACTTACGAAGCAAGAGGATCATTTCTTCCCCATTTGTAGGCTAGAGAAGAGTAAATTGAATGAAAGCCATTACACCTGCTGGTTTTATTTCTGAAAGGAAGATATATTATTGTAGTCATGCTTTTATACTAAAAAAAAAGTAGCCAAGAAAAACTGAAAACAAGCAAGCAAATGGTATAGAAATTGAGTTAAAATGAGTTGAGTGAGGGTTGGGGCAAGGGAGGATTATATAGGGAAATTCATTTGGAATCAAGGATAGAAGTAGAAATGTACATCTTGAAAAGATTTAGAATCATCTCTACTAGTGGGATGGAGAGGAATGCCAAGACAGTATGTAAAAATAGAAGATATAACTGAGAAAAAATGAAGGAATTTCATGTAAATAGTGTCAGATGATAACTCACTTGTTATTTGGCAGTGAAGGTGGGATTCAGTCAGACTTTGAGGGGGAAAATAAGATATTTGGAATGCATTCAGTGTTGTAATGGGGGTGGAAGTCACTTGGAAATGAGAAAAATGAGTGTTTGTAGAGCATTAAAGGTATAACTAAAATTAAATGCAGGCTTAGCAATGCCAGTGAGTGTCATTGTGCTTTGCATGGGGCAGGGAGGAGGAGTTGTCAGAAAGGCAGGAAGGTGAGTGTAATTGCTCTTTGGAGGACAGACAAAAGAGGCACAATACTGGGAACTAATGCAACAAACTTAAGTAGACTCTAGCACCTCAAGTTGGATAGGAAAAGGAGTAGTAGGTTAGTGGTAAAAGTGCGATGTGGTGAGCTCATAGACCTGGAGCCTGAGGGAATCAAGAGACTGGAAGGGAAGTCTGTTTCTCCATCTGAAAGGGGAAATGAGTATAGGGAGAATCACAGTGGGGGAGAACGAATAAGCCTGTGCTGGCAAAATACTGGTAACCATGTCCTGTATATTGTAAGGAGTCAAAACCTCTGAAATGTTATTATTTTTATTTATTAGACTGTAGAACAGATGGAATCATGATGCAGGATTTGACCACACACAATGCTACAAGTCCCTAAAGGAAAGTGTAAGAGTAGGCTTTGAGATGAACTGATCCCATCAGAAATAATCATGGGTATGGACTAAGTTAACCTAAGAAGCTGGGCATTTACTGCTGAGAAAGAGAGAGAGAGAGAGAGAGAGAGAGAGAGAGAGAGAGAGAGAGAGAGAGAGAGAGAGAGAGAGAGGGAGGGAGGGAGGGAGGGAGGGAGGGAGGGAGGGAGGGAGGGAGGGAGGGAGGGAGGGGGAGAGAGAGAGAGAGAGAGAGAGAGAGAGAGAGAGAGAGAGAGAGAGAGAGAGAGAGAGAGAGAGAGAGAGAGAGAGGCACTAACGAATCCCCTTGATTGAACAAAGCTAGAATTTTTCATCATTATTATATTTCTTTTTAACCAGTCCTGGGGCTTGAACTCAGGGCCTGTGCACTGACACTTTTGCTCAAGGCTAATGCTCTGCCACTTGAGTCACCGTGCCACATCTGCCTTTTTCTGAGTATGTGTTACCAAGGAATCAAACCTAGAGCTTCACTCTACCACTAGGCAAGCACTCTACCACTAGGCTATGTTCCCAGCCCATATTATATCTCTTGTAAAGTTTGAATTCATTACAGTAAAATTTATAGATTTTTGATGAAGGGTGAATAGTTGTGTTTTGAACATAGTAGTCCTTTGTAGGGCTGTACTTTGCCCGCTACTCCTCAGTACACATGGCAGTGGCAGTCTGCAGGTGTTACAATGAGGTGGAGAACATGGGAAGAACCATTCTGGTCCTGTATTAAAAAGGAAAAAGGGAGAAGCAGGTGCCTCTTGGTTGGGAGGAAAATAACCCAAGAATCACTGGAACGTCAAGAAAAGTTGAGTCATAAGAGGCAAGAAAATCTTGAGTTGCTTCAGTTATTCTAAAATGCATTTTGATACCATCTTAGGTTTATGAAGTAAATGCTTACCCAAGAAAACATGTAGTCATTTCCAAATCCTCTTTGGTCAAAGGGGAATAATTTTTGTGTACTTTACAACAAAGCATTTGTTTAAAAAAAAAATCCAAAGCAAGCAAAGAAGGATACAAGCCAGATACAGGCAGATATCCCAGACAAAGCACAGATGTTAAATGCTCTTCTGGGTTCCTGTCAATACATTATGGCTCATTCTTTAAAACAATGACTTTCAGGTGATGAGGGAACATGTACCCTTACCACTTCTGGTTCTGAGTCATGCAGAAGTAAGCTATTGAAACTGATGGGAATGTATGGAGACCTCAGGAATGCTGGCTGAAAAGGAGGCTAAGAACTATGGGTTTACATCACAGTCAGGTGAATGAGCACATGTTTTGCTCTCCAGATGCCTTTGCACGGAGCACACAATGCAGGGTGCCTGCTGGATCTTGCCCTACTTTCTTCAGTAGAGGAATTGCTAGTACATAGTAAGTTGTACAGTAAGTTGGCCTAATTTAGGCATTAGTATTGTCCTTTGAAAATACAGCAAGAAGTCTTGGAAAATAGATGAGTGAAAAAAAACAGAGGGAGCCCAACCATGAACTGTCATTTCAACAAAGTAAACAGAGGGAGGGATGAATGTGGTTTGGCTGATGGAAAAACAGGCTGTTTCCTGGCAAAACTCTGTTTCACAGAGCCAGAAAAGAGTGAGTTTACAGCAGCCAAAACACAAATAGCTGCTGGAGTAGAGGTAAAGGGGCAAGGGAGATGGAAAGGCCAATGCTTTTCAAGTGTTAGACATGTACATTTAATCATTTAATCTGAGTGTTTGGGGAAGGAGAATGGTGTGGTCAAAGAGTTCATGAAGAGATATTTTGGAAGCAATATAGAGAACATTGGATAAATAAAAATGGGTCAGAGAGAAACAATAGAGTCTAGTCTAGTCTAGTTTAGTCTATCTAGTCTAGTTTAATGAATAAAAGAGATGGGAAAAGGAAAGAAAGTAAGAACCATGTGATGCGGCTAATTTGGAAATAATGTTTGTTATCTCATTCTCTCAGTTGTGGAAATTAGTTGACTCCTGTGTTTAATCACTTTGATTTGTAACCTTTCTTGATGGATTTGCTGACAGTTTTGTGGTTTATGGACGGTAGGGTATCGCTCCACATTTTTTAAAATTTAATTTTATTGTCAAGGTGATGTACAGAGATAGAGATTACAGTTTCATACATAAGGTAGTAAAGTAGGTACAGTTCTTGCAGAACATTGTTAACCTCTCCTCATTTTTCTCCCACTACCTGCTTAGACCTCCCCCACACCCCAAGTTGTATAGTTCTTATGGAGCATAGTGTCTTGTATCACTGTTTTATTGCTTCTCCCTTTGTCCTTTGTCTCACCATTTTGTTATTCCCCTTCCCTTCCCTAATTCAGATAAACAAATAAACAAGGCATCAGTTACCAAAATCAAATGCAGTTCCAACAGTATAAAACAAGGGGGAAAAAATGAGAGAAAAAAATAACTTCAGATAGCACATTAAGAAACAACAAAGGAAAACTTTAAAAAAATGGTATCCTTGTTTTTCTTTAATTTTTCCTTTTCCTTAGTAGATATTCATGAAGGAAAAGTATTGAGTGGGCATATAAGTAGTTATTTAAAAGCAAATTCCTAACTAGCTAAATGGTCATTAGGTGTTGTAGCAAGTAGAATCAGTTTACCTTATTTGTCCAGAATTTCCTGAGATTCAGCCTCACAAGACTGATATTAAGTATTGATACTTCAATTTGTGGGAGTTTTCAAGCATAGACTAGACTAGAAAGGTAGCTCTAATAGTTATCAACACTATCCCATTCTCAAAAGATTTTTCCTTCATACTAGTGTTTGAACTGAGCTTGTGAGTGCTAGGCAGGCATACTGTACACACTTGAGCCATATCCCAAAGCACTTTCTGTTTATTTTTTCAAACGATCTTGCATTTTTTTCCTGGGCCAGCCTCAACTGCATTCCTCTTATTCATACTTCCTACGTAGGTACATACTGCCATTTTTGCTAGTTTAGATAGGGTTAAATGAACTTTTTGCGTGGGTTGGCCTTCAATTTCTATCCTCCTAATCTCTATCTCCTAAGTTGCTAAGATTATTGTTGCAAGCTAGAGTGAAACAAACTATGTATTTTTTCAATTACCACTTTGAACTCGTAGAAATATTTTAGTCCAAAGTCATAAATTAAGGGTTTTTTTTGTTTGTTTGTTTTTGTCAGTCCTGGGCTTGATCTCAGGGCCTGAGCACTGTCCTTGGACTTTCTCAAGGCTAGAGATCTACCACTTGAGCTTTAGCACCACTTTCGGCTTTTTTCTATGTATGTGGTACCGAAGAATCAACCCGGGCCTCCGTGCATGCTAGGCAAGCACTCAACCACTAGACCAAACTCCGGGCCCCAATTAAGGTTTTTTTTTTGTTTTTTGTTTTGCTGTGTGTGTGTGTGTGTGTGTGTGTGTGTGTGTGCATGTGTGTGTGTATGTTTTGTTTTGTTTTTGCTTTTTTTCTTTTTGTTAAACAGGAGTATGAATAGTCAAACCAGGAAAACAGTAGTTTATGTTTTTTAGCCTAATTTTTTTTTGGTGGGGGGGTCATGGGGCTTCAATTCTGGCCTGGGCACTGTCCCTGAGCTCTTCAGCTCAAGGCTACTCTCCTACACCAGGGCTTGTGTGTTGTCTCTGAGCTCTTCAGCTCAAGGCTACCACCCTACCCTTGAGCCACAGCCTCATTTCCTGTTTTCTAGTGATTAATTGGAGTTAAGAGTCTCTCGGCTTTGTGTTACCCGGGCTGGTTTTGAGCCTTGGTTCTCAGATCTCGGCCTCCAGAGTAGCTAGGATTACAGATGTGAGCCACCATGCCCAGCTGTAGCCTGATATTTTAATTGATTAAAGTAAATAATTTATATGAATTCCAATACTTCTTAAAAGACTATATAAAATAGAATGTATCTTCAAACCACTCAAGACATCACAAATTAGAGAGTTTGGCTTATTAAAACTTAAACATATTGAATTAATGAGTATCTCAAAAATTGTAAGTTTATATTGAATAATAGCATATATTTGAATAGTACTTACAGAATTTTTTGTTTTTGTTTTCATAATGTTGGGCATTGAACCCAGAACCTTGCACATAGTATCTAATCATTTTACTATGTCCCCAGCCTGCACTTGCATACATTTTGAAACTGTTTATTCATGTATTTATGAACTAGTATTTGCATACCTAATGTGTACCTAACTCCAAGTTTGAGAATTAGGATATATCATTGGTTTGGTATCTTAATAATTCTATTAAATGATTTTGAAGGTAAGATGAATGGTAATTTTCTCTTATAATAAGAGAAACATTTACAGATAAATGAAATTCAGAGGTAATTCATAAGCTTCAGTTTAATCAACCTGCAGTTGGCGAATTGACCAATTTGTTTCATTTTCATGTCATTTTCATTATCACATCAGTGAAATGATGAGGAGCTATGCATAATGCATAAGGAAGAGGAGGAGCTGAAGAGACCAGTCATTCCTGAACTGACTTGAATGATTAGATACTAATAGTTGTTGCTCTGAGTGTGAATCAGTCCCATTTTTGTCTATAACTAGGTCATTGCACCTGTGAAGTAATTATTTTTATATATTTTGCAATTTCCTATTGATTTTAAGGGCTATGCTAAGTATTTCAGATATTTTGCAATTTCCTATTGATTTTAAGGGCTATGCTAAGTATTTCAGATATGTCTTTATATCTGATCTATGCAAAAATTAGCTGTCCAGTTGGGAACTTGAGGAAGACTGAGACATACTCAAGGTGGGATTCTGCAGGACTTGTTAGTTGGAATTGATGCCATAGCCAAAAGTGTACTGATGACTGACTTGACAGACTGACTCAGGTTACATTTGCAAGTAATAAGTTCAAAAGTACAAGTAGCAAGAAGTGTGAAGTGGAGTGGTCAGATAAATATCTACCAATCTGGAATCATCTCTCATTCAGCTTTCTTTTTATAGAAATACATTGTGCAGATGAAACTCTAGGCATCAACTTCACTTGATGGTAGGAAAATGGCTGAGAAGGGAAATAAACAGCCTAGCTTGCGTTTAGGACAGATGCCTCTGTTTGCGGAGGGGCAAGTTCCTCATTCTGACTCTTAAAGATGGCGTTCACCACTTTCAGAGCTCCTTGGCAGAGCTGACTGTTACAGCCATTTACTGGTCACTGCTCAGTGCCCACTTTTCTTTGGATGGTACTAATGACTGACAAAAATCTATTCCCCGAGTCTTAGCTAGCAATGAAAAGGATGTGTGTGCATTTGCACAGGGGAGGAGTGTGAACACACCCATATGCCATACTTTAGAGACACAAGACTCACCATGTTCCCATTTCAATGTCTTTGAAGCCAAGGAGCATCTCAGATTTTGCAATGTCTGAAAATTACTGTGGTATGCCTTTTTCAATCCTAGTTTCATGCCATATAATTAATATCCAAACTGATGGTAACCAAAACAATTTATATGCGAATATTTGTAGGTCTCTAGTACAGAGAGATGAATAAAACATCTTCTTTATCCCAAAGACAAAGTAAGAAGTTTTTTTTTTTTTATTGACAACAAAAGTGGAGGTCATTGCAATGCCATTTCCTTAAAAAGCCACCTACAGTGGAGTTGGGAGTTTGGCCTAGTAATAGAGTGCTTGGCTAGCATGCACAAAGCCCAGGGTTTGATTCTTTGGTACCACATACATAGAAAAAGCTGGAAATGGTGTATGGCTTAAGTGGTATAGTGCTGGCTTGAGAAAGCCCAAACACAGTGCCCAAGCCCTGAGTTCAAGCCCCAGGACTGGCAAAAAAATAATAAGCCACCTGCAGGTACAAACTACAGCATTTATTATAATCCCCTTTATAATCCTAAACTATTGACAAGTTCAAATGAAAGTTTACCATATTTAATAGATATATGAAGCATATGATCAGTATATTTTTACATTCAACTCTTTCTAACTCAGGCATTCAGGATTTTGAAAAGAGGATAAAAACCATCATTCCTATTATTTATGTACGTAAGAAATCTAGCTAGTTTTATACCACTCACACATCCAACAAAACCTACTATATACGGGAGTAGATGTTAAGTAAATGATTAGACATTCACAGTTTATTGAGTAAACTTACAACATTGTCAATATTCCAAAAATAGATGGTCCAGCTCTCCCTTTTATGGAAATGTAGAAGATAGAGACTGCAGCAGACATGAATTCTAGTTCCAAGGCAGAACTCTTAATAGTTTCAGATGCCAAAGCTGTTTAACAAGAACTTCCTTACAGATATGGCTAATATGAATAGGTGGAATGATTTTGTTACTGGTCAGCATGCCCAATGAGAGATAGTTATATCTACTCAGTTATTAAAATAATTACTGAATGATATTATAAGCCAAGCACAAGGATTAACCCATAGTAATTCTTTCTTAGCCTTGAAATTCTGTGTTTCTGGGCTTCATGACCTATGGCTAGTTGCCCAATGTAAGTGATGCTATCTACCTGTTCTTAATAAAGTAGGGCTAGCGAGGCATGGTGGCTCATGCCTGTAGTCCTAGCAACTCAGGAGGCTGAAACCTCACAGCCTGCCTGGGCACTAAAGTCTGTGAGACTCTTACCTCCAATTAATCCCTAGAAAAAATGGAAGTGGTGCTATGGTTCATGGGGTGGGGTGGTAGCCTTGAACTGAAGAGCTCAAGGACAACACCCAGGCCCAGAGTTTGAGCCCCGTGACCAAAAAATAAAAAATAATTATGTTTTTCTCCCTTCTCTTGTGTTGCCCTTTGATTAATCTCATATTGTTACTGTATCCCACTTGGTTACCTGGTATATTATATAGATGTTTACCTGTTTATTTGAAATAGGAAGGGAAAAATGAGGGAGGAGGGTGGGAAGAGGGAAATGGGAACAAAAACATAAGAAGGGATATCAATATATGAGAAGTAATGCATATCTGGTGATTATAACTGTAACCCCTCTGTATATTGAAATTAAAAAAAGACACACACACACACACACACACATATACACACACCTGAAAACTAAATGTGTTCAGAAGTTACTTCTTCTACTTCCTCTAACTTAGAAGACTCAAAGATATTTTCTACAATAATCCTGTGGCCGAAACAGGCTTGTATTTGTTACTAGATCAAACAGATTGGGAGGGGAAGGCAGGGAGGGTAGATCTGAAAGAATCTGTTTTGTGTGGTGTCAGCATTCTGGGAGTGTTTCTTACCGTTTGGCATTAGGGTTGCTGACGTCATGATCAGTCATATTGTCATGACCAGAATTTCCTCATTTGCCTTCTCTTCCTTTGGGGAGTATCAGTTTACCACAGGTCTGTCATCAGTTCACCCCATGAGTTCAGTGTGTTAGATAACCCAGAACTCCAGAGGGTGGAGAATTTTCATTAGCCCTTTAGCCATCATATTTCATCCGAATGTTGGGAAATTTGCCCTCATACATACTCCACTAAATAGAAACCTATTTTTGTAATTCCTTCTTGCTTGTTTGAATTTAATAATTCAAAATAGAAACCTATTTTTGTAATTCTTTCTGTGCTTGTTTGAATTTAATAATTCAAAGTGTTTCAGAATTCTCATTTACATAAAATGATGTTATTAATCATTCTAGCATCTTGCTGCAGGTGAAATGGACACAACAACCAAATGCTAAAGCAGCTTCGGGGATTTTGTTTTCTTTTGTGTCTCGACTGCTTTAAATCTGAACTTGTGTAATAGATACACCCCTTCCCTCAGCCCTCAACTTTCAGGAATGTCTGATAATTACCTTTCACCATTCTTCACTCGCATGAGGGTTTTGTTTGTTCCACATACAGTTTACTGTGTATTACCAAAGTTGTCCTTTGTGCAGGTAGTTTTTACTCATGGAAATGAGATGGTCATTCTAGATTCAGATTAATTTTGGTATCCATATCACAAATTTTCTTGATTTCTTAAGTGCTTTTTACAAGAGATGGATATCAGTAGTTTACCAGCACACCTCAGTTCTTAATCCTTGCATATGATTGTAGCTCTTTAACTAAACTGATTTCAAAGATTTACTCACAAGCTTTCTCTAACAATTTGAGAGTTTTACAATCCTGGGAACTTCCTTAACTTATCTTGAAGTAGTGTGACAATAACCCTTATGATATTAAGGGTTTACCTACAGGCATAAAGAATGATGTCACCTGCACTATCTTTCCACAATGAGAAAGGACAAAGACTTAGAGTTCATCCAGGCCTTTCAGCAAAACAGTAGCTCAAAAAATATGAGAAATGAGCTTCTCTTTTTTCTGATTTCCTAAATTGCTTGACTTGATTTCTCTGTAGAATTCAGTTTGCAGGTATGAATTTATTGTCCTATAAACTAAGCCAAAACAGAATATTGAACTTATAACTCAAAGTTTTAAAACTGTTTTTTTTTCTTTTGAAAAGATTAAGAAGTCATATGCTTATTTTTAGAAAAAAAGCATAAGAAATGTTTCATAGATTTTTATGCCAAAAAAATTGGAGTAAGCTTTCGATTTTTGTTAACTGTTCTGAAAGAATGCTGCAACAATTAATTAGATCCAAACATGTTTGTCTAACTTGTTTTGAATTTGAAATATGGCTCCCTTAGAGAGAAATGCCCTAAATAGAGATTAGGGTTTTAGTTGAGCTATAAATACCTGTGAATTCCATATGAAATTAATTTCAAATGGTCTCCCATTATTTTTTTTTAAAGGAAAGTAGACTGTAAGCTCCAGTTGAGGATCCTAGAAATACGTTTCACCTAAATACCATTCTGGCTTCTAAATACCCTCCCCGCTTCTCTTTCAACTCTATCCTTCCAATGATCCTCCAAAATTGGATAAAAGAGGACAGTTAGACCATAGTTAAGTGAGATCTAGGCACTAGATTGGAGCAGAATATATATCTGCAATGGACCTGCATGTATTCTAACAGTGAAGATGTACCTTCTTACACAACTAAACAGACATTTAATGTACAGATGCTCCTTGACTTAGGACATGGTTACATTCAATAGACCCAGTGCAATTTGAAACATGTAATTCAAAAATAAACTCCATATATATAATATATATATCCTATTGAATATCACAGCTCAACTACCCAATGACTGTAGAATTGGTACTGACTCCCCTGTGACTTTGTGGCTGACTGCCCTTCACTTGAGCTCACTGTCACTGTCTAGACTATAATGTATTGACAGGGAGTGTAGACCTCACCCATCGCTAGCAGTGATAACCATCTTTACTGTGATTAGACCCAGGGGACCCAGTGCAACCCTGACATTACTAGATTGGATATGATATTGGGAAACTTACTTAAATTTCTGAGTCCCAGTTAAAGGGATAACCATTCTCTCTGTGTGTGTGTGTGTGTGTGTGTGTGTGTGTGTGTGTGTGTGTGTTATGTTCAGAAAGCATCTAGAGTGTAGCAGTTATTCATTAAATGACAGCCAGACAGTATTTTTTAGTAGTCCTTGCAGAAAAGTAGCAGTAGAGAAAAAAAAATCATTTCTTTTGTTTTACTCACTAGGGTAGATTTAGGAACCATCAGAAAACTGCTTCTGTTAAGACTCATGAGAATAGCCTATGTTTGTTTTTTTGTATATACATTCTCAGTTTATAGCTCTAGTTTCATTTTATTATAGTGGTTTGTGTGTTTGTGTGTGTGTGTGTGTGTGTGTGTGATTTTGTATGCATCTAGGGTGCCTTTAAGTGTGGAGTAAGAATTGTAGATTTTTTTTTTTAAAAAGCACAATAGTAAATAACAAAAAACTGGTTGCTACTTTAGAAATAGAGTACTTTATCAACTCTATTTTGTACAAAGAAAGAAAGGAAATTTAAAGAATTTGCTGACCCTGTATCTTTTGTTCCTTCTATTTTGTAAGTATTTAGAGGTTTTACTAGGATTCAGAGGCTCTCAATTGTGAATTTATGTGTGTGTATATGTGTGCATGTGTGTGTGTTGATGATTTACACTTCCCATTGCTGTGTGGCTGTATCTTATGCATCGAAAATTGTAATTTGTCACAACACTGAATTATTTTTCCCCTCTTAATTCCTGTTTTCAATTTGACCCACATAAACTGACATTGGAAATGGGTTAGCAGTAATGGCAAATGGAAATTGCTAAAGGTGAGTTCTTTCTTTAATAAAAACATTCTGTTATTATGGCATTGGTCATCTTTTTCAAAAATTTGGCCACCATACTTTATTTTAGTAATTTCATGTAATCATTCTTTTCTTATAAGGTATACTCAGTAATATAACTATTGGGGTATTTTAGAGTGGTCATCTCCTTGCTTTTCATTGTTCCTTACCTGCTCCTTTCTATGTAGTTTGACAAATATCAATGATTTTAGCTTTAATGAACCTGAATCTTTACCCTTTCTCCTGTTTGTTTTCTGGTCATCTGTATAATGCTTCTTTCCGAATGACTCTCTACTTTTATACTGAGCATCCTACACCTATGTTATATCCTGTATTGATTTCTTCCTTAATGTCAACTCCCAGAGCACAGTATTGTTTAGACCACTTGCCTGGCACTTAGCACATATAACCTTGCCTTGTTGGTGCACAGAAGCTTGGGCACTGTATGGGTTACAAGTGGTCATGTTGGAATGGGATCATTATATAGAAGGCTCTTTTAGATCCAGACTTGGAGAGCTCTAGGAAGTGCAGGACTAAACCTTTAACCCTAGCAAGGTCTGCATTTTAACCCTAGTATAAATGTATGGGTCGGTTAATCTGCCTTGCTTAACTTTTCCCCTTTGATCTGCACATTGAATCTGATAACCCTTCTACTTCATGAAGCTGTTGTGAAAGTGAAATGAGATGTGAAAGCTTGAACAAACCCAAGTCTCATTTTAGGGTTGTGTCTATGAGACCAATATCTTCTCATTTCAGACTCTCAGATTCCAGCTGTATAAGCTTTTAAAGTGACAGAAGGCATCATACCTGTATGTCTCACCAATGCTCACATATACTGCTTGGGTACCTACCACTTTCAAAGAAAAGTGGACAATAATAAATGATGGAACACTTCTAGTGTCTTTAATTTCTTGATGCAGATCTTTTGATAGATTTTTCATTTACCTTTTAAAGTTACATCTGTAGTATGCACAGCCCTCAAAAGCATTCTCATTCAGCCATTCAATAGAGTAATTATTGAAGTTAATCCCAAGTACCTAAATCTGATCCTCTTGTTCTCCATCCATCCCCACCATACCCTTGCTCCTGTTCTTCGATGGCCAGTGAGACTTTCTAAATACCAGGTATTCACCTCTACAAACCACCACCAGAAAACCTGAAAACAACAACAGTAGCCATTTATTGCATTTGCACTTTGTTGAGGATGGGATGGAGTGTATTTTATTTAAGGCAATCTGGTGAAAACAATCCTAGAGAGATCAATTAACTACCACCAAATCATGTAGCTAGTAAATGGAAGGCTGGAGTATATAGCCAGCCAGCCAAATCTGTCCAGCTCTTGCCTCAGTTTTGTTCCTTGGATAACAGAGTTGAGATTCATTTAAGCTGTAGGAACAAGGATGTGGTTTAGGGATATATAAAGTGTGTAAGGATGGTGGCAAGTCTGCACAGCCAAAGCCTCTCTGGGGACCGCAGCTCTCTCAGTCATATCATGGCCAAGAGCTCACCAACTCCTGGCATGGGATCTACTCCTTTGCTGGCTGCCTGTCAGTTTCCTGTTTACTCATAGTTTCTGCTTCCTCCTAACCTTGGCTTGCTGATAGCTTTGGCTTGTCGAAGCCTCTACTCTACCCCTTGGCACTCTTGCAGTTTCTGCCTCTTTACTAGCTGGTTCAGTTTTCTGAATCAAATTCCTAAGAATAAGGATCAGATTGGCCTTGTGATGTTCTTTAAAAAAATTCAGTCCTAGCCAGGTCATAGATCACTGGGCAGTCTCTGATGTCTGCCGGTGGGTCAAGTTCTCACACTTTTACCTTCAGGCTGAGAGTTTGGGAGAGGATGTTGTAGGACAGCCAGGGCAGCGGTCTCAGTTTCCCTTCAAACAGGATGTCCATCTCCAGTACAGATTCCAAAATGCTTAAGATGATGCCCTTGCAATTTCTCTGAATTGTTTTTGTTGTTGTTGTTTGTTTGTTTGTTTTTTACTTTCTCGGTGTAAAGACATAATTGACTTAATGGTCAGTAAACTTTTCTAAGTGAACCTAATTAGCGTCTTCCCTCTAATTGTTCTTGCAACTAAGCACTTGTGAATATGTCTAAATGATTATGTGTTAAGCGAATTCTTTCATACTTTTATTTGATTTTTCAATGGAATCTTTGGGTTCTAATAACTACATTTTAACTTATACTCATGGAGTGTGGATAATCAGTCATTTTTCACTTTGTAGAAATGCTTTATTTTATTAAGAGTGTGGACTTGCAAGTCTCTTAAGGCTCATGTTTGTAATTTCTTGCTATGAGGTGGCTGAACTGAGGAGTGTGGTTCAAAGCCAGCCTAGGCAGAAAAATTTTTATCACTAATTAACCAGCAAAAAGCTGGAAGCGGAGGTAAAGCATGGGCCTTGAGTGAAAAGGCAAAAATGAAAGCTTGAGGCCTGAATTCAAACCCTAGTGGACCTACCTAGGTTTGGAACTTTTGAGCTCTGATGGACATTTTTTTAACATGATTTTTTGTTTTTGTTTTTGTTTTCTGGTCTTGGGATTTGAACTCTGGCCCTGGAAGCTATGACTAAGCTCCTTTTGCTCATGGCCATTACACTTATTACTTGAGCCACACAGCACTGCTTCTGGCTTTTATGTGATTAACTGAAGATAAGAGCTTCCCAGACTTTCCTGCTTGGGCTGGCTTGGAACTGCCATCCTCAGATCTCAGCCTCCCGAGTAAGATTAGAGGCATGAGCCACCACCACCCAGCTTTAATACATGTTTTAAGTCTTCTTTTTTTATGCTGTCCTTATTATGCATTATAGTTATTGCAAGCTTTTAACTACCCTGCTTAGTATTAAAGATATAGTCCTTTTAGTATTCTTAATAATTAGAATTATTTTTGTGTTCTAATTTTACTTTTATCAACACCTAAACATTAGCTTATCCTTAAGGATATCAGGCCAAATGTTAGCCTTTAGGAGTGGCACAACATCAAGTTATTGTGGGGGGAAAAAAGGATAATAGAATCGCTGCTGTTCTGTGATTCAGAATGTGGCTTCTTCAGAGACCCTTCATGGTGACTCAGGTTGTAGGTACTGTTTCCGCAGACAATGAGGTCTGACTGGTAGAGGTCTTCAGCATCCAGTGCCCAGGAAAAGTCACCTTTAATGTGAACACTTCTAACAAAAGACTTCCATTGTCTGCCTGATCTTGATCATTTCTGCCTGATCTTGATAATTGTAGAAAGGGCCCTGGTGAGAGCAGATGGTAAGTAAACAACCCAAACTTGATTGTAAATGCCATCATAGCAGGAAACAGTTCTGGCATAGGCACTAGCTCACATCTGTAGGCTAGTTGTATCCTTGGTTTATCTCTTTAAGGGACAGATTTTACTGTGAATGATATCTAGCAAGTTCTTACTTGCTCATTGTGCACATACTACTGTGCTGCTCATAGTATGTTCCTTTGCTGCTTGAAGTGAAAAGAACTAGACATATGCATATTTTATACTTATAGCTGTTTTTAATAAATGAGATTTGCTAATTCCCATCCCCTTTTATTGCAAGAAAATTGAGAACATAGAGCAATACACAGGTAACAGATGGAGCCACCGACCAAACAACCAGGATGGAGTTTCTTATTGGACTTGATGTCCATAGATGACCCTGTTTTCTTTGTGACAGCCAAAAATTGAATCTCTTAATTTCTCAGGGTTAGGATTTTTCATTATCAGAGCAGATGGACCTTTCCAGAAAGGTGTTAGTGTCCAGAATCCAAGGAAGAGCTCGGTGATATTAACTGTGGTGTTAATATGCTCTAATATTCACCATGGGATGGTACTGTCCCACTGACCTCTCTGAAGATAACAGGCCTGATCGGCTGCTGTAGAGGCCTTCTACTCGCAAGTTCTTGCTTCAAACATCCAGGAGAAGATGATGGCCGGAGGGGACAGCCAGCAGAGAGCACTTCAGGAAACAAAAGAAATTATCTCCTCCCTTTGTCCCTTTTCTGGCCACTTCTGTATCTAATAATTAACATGAGGAAGGATTACAGATTACATATTCTCACTTTCAGGAAGGGGAGAAGGCTTACTCACTGATGGCCTTATGAGATAGTCCCTGTCCATTTTTTTTTTTTTGTGACACTCATCTCTTGAAGGAAGACTATTTGTCATCTTGCATGGGAATGAGATACAAAACTTTCCCCAGTGTATTTGGACGAGGGGCAGAGGAGTGGATATTTGCTTACTCTGCCAAAATTGAGCTTGTGAAGGGGGGAAGGGAGAGATAAAGAATACTGGCAGAAGAGTGTTAGCAGGCAGACTGACTCTTGGAAGTAATTCTGCATCTTTGCTTGGGAGGGGGACAGGATAGAAGATCGAAGAAAAGAGACAAAAACAAAAAACACCAAGATCCCAAACCCTTAGGACCGGTTTGCTTCCTGTCAAAAAGCCTGGGTGATTCCTGCTTACGATGCCCTTAAAAGGGACTTGGAAGTGGGGTGCAAAGCTATTGAGGGCAGGGGAGCAAGGGGGACCCAGAGAAGCGGGGGCGAGGGGGGGGAGGCGGCGGAGAGCCACTCCAAAGAATGTGCAGCACGCGGGGAGCCAGACCCAACCATTGCGCCAGAGCAGGGGCGCCGGCGGCTCCCCGGGGCCCGAGCCGGGGAGGGAGAGCGGGGGGCCTGCGGGCTGGCGGGGCAGCGGGCGCCGCGCCCAGCGGGCGGGCGGGGAGGCGCGGGTGGGCCTGGGCGCGGCGCGAGGCGGTGCGCGGCGGCTTCCCCGCCCCCGGCCGGCGCGCACTCCTCTCGGGGCGGTGGTTGAGGCCGTGGTAGGTGGGGACGCGGCGGCGTTGCTCGTCCGCTGCCGCCGGGAGAGTCGGCGGCGCCGCCAGCACCGCGCGCGAAGTCCAGTCCATGGCACGTAGGGCGGCGTCCCCCGGAGCCGCTCGTGTGTCGCCCGCCGCCGGCGCCGCGTTGCACTTTTAGGCGACCGCGGAGATCGAGGACGGAGAAAGTCAGCCTCGGAGCTGCAGCCCCCGCCGGCCGCCGCCGCGCGGCGAGAGGGAGTTCCCGGAGCGGCCCCGGGCCCGGCCGGCCCCCTCCCGCGCCCGCGCCCGCGCCCGCCGCCCGCCGCCCGCCGTCCGCGCCCGCCGCGATGATCTTCCCCAGCAGCAGCGGCGCCCCCGGGGCCAGCGGCAACTGCAGGACACCCTACCGCAAGCAGGTGAGGCGGCGGCCGGGATGCGGCGCCCAGGCCGGCCGGCCCCGCGCGACAAAGGGCGGCGGCGAGCGGCGGGCTCCGCTCCCCCTCGCCGGCACCAGGCGGGGCGGCGGTGACCTTGTTTCGGAGGAAGGCGGCAGGCGGGGACGGGGACCGGAGCGGGGGAGATGCCCCGACTCCGCTCAGCTAATCCCAGGCTGGGTGGGACGCGCGTGGGGGGAGGCGCCGGAGGGGAGAGGGGTGGAGAGGTGGCCGGGGGGCTTAGCCCGACCCGGCAACAAGTTTGGGTTTTCCTGGAAACCTTTGTGTGAAGAGGAAAGGAGTTACCGGAGTGGGGTTTGCGAGCTTCAACTTGGAACCGAAAAGAACCTGTCCGAATCGGAGGAAACCCGGAAGACGAGTGTGTGTGTGTGTGTGTGTGTGAGTGTGAGTGTGTGAGTGTATGTGTGTATTCGCGCGCAACCCCGTCCTTATTTAAAAAGAGAGAGAGGGGAGAGAAACAGGAACTTCTGTCACTTTCTCAAGGTTTTCAGTTTTCGGAAGCACAGGGAAATCCTGTGACATCCCAGTTGCGGAGATCCTGGGGTAAACCTGAGTCATACACACGCCTTTTTATTTCTTTCTTTCTGATTTTAATACCAATTCATACAATTTTTTTTTTTTTAGCAGCTTGAACTCCAAAAAGGCACTGAAGTGGTTAGATCAAAATTCCCTGCCGGGAAAAGGAGGGGAGCTGGGTGGGAGCTTATAGTTGTGGCCTGTTTTGTTTTTCCGTCTTTGTTTTTAGAAGGTTACTGAAGCCATGTTGTGTGAATCTGTCTCCCCCCCGCCCCCCAACACACACACCCTACCCCGAACCCTTTTCGGCGGCAGCAACAACAAAACCTAGCTTTAAAATATGTAAAAAATGTGCAGGTCTGTTGAGAAAAGGTTAAACCGACTTAGAGGTCAGTGGCAAAGCGCTGGTTGAGAAAACAAAAACAGGATTGCAGATGTTTTTCCTCCTTAATGAATCGCTTGTCTACATCCTTAGCCACTGAGACAAATCAATTAAGTTATTATCCCAATAATGATACCAGCAAACTGTCCCCTTCTGTGCAGACAGCGGCTCTATTACCCTCACGACCCATGCCTGGTGGCTTTCTTACGAGGCGCCCACAGATTATTGAAGATGTTGACTCCTTTTTCTCAACGCCATTAAACATATTTTAGCGGGGTCAAAAAGACATGTTCTCTGCTTTCTACTCTGATTCTTTTTACATGTTAACTTTCCCTTAAAACGATAGGAAACACTCTGGTTTGTATGGCGTCCATGTTGCAGTCTGTGGAACTTTCACTTGGGTTAAAAGTCCTTTATTTTAATTAAATAATGACATCTGTATTGGGGACTTGGCTGACATAGACACTCAGATTATCTGGCTTCCCAAATCTGGAGTCTCTAAACTCATTTCACAGGGCATTTTGTAAAGTAAGTGACTGGGGGGAGGGCAGTTTGTGGCAGTGAAGTCAATTCACAGTAAGTATTCTCTCAGCTTCTCAGCCCCCACCCACCTCTCTTCTACCTGAAAAGATGGCTAATTATGTTAGTGCCTTGTGTATTCATTTATTTGTTGTCAGAACTCAGCAGGGTGTTAAGGCTGGAATGGGAAAAGGCTCTGAGGGTAAGGCATTTTGCTGTGAAGGGCTGGAGGTTGGGGGGGGGGGGGAGTGTGGACAGCCTGCTGGCTGGAGCACGCTGATAAGATGCTCTCTTTTCACTGGGCTCTCTTTAGATTCAAAGACTTAAAGGGCTGACTGAATCAGAAAAACAAACAGACTTTCTTTTTTTCTATAGGCAAGAAAGAAATGAATGTGTAGGCATTATACAGACACAAGACCTGGGGTACCAGTGGTATTTGAGTCAAAGGTTTCTTTTGTTAGTATTCACTCATTCACTGGAAAAGCACACTTCCAGCCCTAGGACCTGGATACCAGGAGTGATTTTGTGATCTCATCCTGCCTTAGCCTAGACGGGAAGTCTAATTAATTCCCCCCCCCCCCCGCTTTTTTTTTTTTGGTACCTTTCAGCTCATACTACTTTGTTCATTTTAATGAGAGAATTGACAAGATTTAGATCTATTATGCAGTTTGGTTTTAATCTAAAAATGAAAAATATCTGAGCCTATTTCAGATAATTTGCACAAGGAAAAATCTGAAGAAGGAATACTTAAAAAAAAAATCACCTTTAGAAAAAGCCTAATGGGTGAGAATCACTAATTATATGAGCAGGAAAGTTACTGTTTACGATCAAGGAGAACATTACTGGCTGCACTTTCTTGTACTAAATGCTTTCTGTGGGAGCTGATTTCATCATGTTGACAGCAATTCTATAGGCAGGTATCACCAGTGTCTCCATTCTACAGTGAATACTGAGGCATGAATCAAATGACTTGTGTACAGTCAGAACCTCCATGGTCATCAAGGCCCTTAGAACTGTCACATTACAGCAGTCTGCTTCTGTACACATCCTAGCAAGCACAGGGCTTCTCTTTACTGTGGCTTATCACACTTTAGTCTTTAGTCTTAGATGTCCAAGTTAGAGATTCTTCTGTGTGTCTGTGGGGGGGGGGTATGGTGGAGGTTGTAAGATAGAATGTGAAGAATAGAGTAAATGGAAGCTCTAGATGGTCAATTTGTGGTGCTTTTCCATCATGCCTTAGTGTTTGATCATACAATTTTTAAAGCTTTTATTGTTTTATATTCAGAGGAGTCAGCCAGTGTCAGTCATCACAGCAGTGGGTGGTGCTCAACTCTGTCCCATGTGGTAGAGCCAAGGTATCTGAGAGCACCAATCTCCAGAGTCATCTGTGATAAACAGGATTTTCCTGCATCACAGGCCTGTGAGCACATTAGACACACACCTGCTCAGCCTTGGTGGAAGGATGTGCTTTGGAGTGGAGTGATAACCCAGTAGTCAGTATGTAGATGACGGTTATTGGTTCAAATCTCAGTAAATATATTTATACATCCTGTTACTGTTGGCTGTGGCTTTGGAGGTATATGGTATTCATTAAACAGATCTGTCTGATTACATGAAAACAGAATCCACCAAACCCAAATGAAAACTATTTATCTGGACTTTGGTAGTTATAAAAATCCATCATTGTGTCTTGGAAGAAAAGGAAATCATGTTTAAAAGCTTTTAAATATTAAAAATAGGTATTTGCATTGTTGTGTACATTGCTTGAATTTTTAGTCTCTTTACTTCTACTTTGGAACTGCATTCTTGAGACAGTTGACCTGTTGATGAAGATAGTTTGATTTTTTTTGTCCCAAACTCTGGCATGTAGTAGAGCCTCTTGACAAGAAGTATGTTTTCCTAGTGGATTTCTTTGGATTTGGGAGAGAAAATGTGATGATTTTCCAGTGTGAATGTATTTTTACTTACAGATGGTCTATCCTGCACTAGTTGTAACTGTTGCTAACTTGTGATGAGTGAAGTACTTACCTCCCATATTTAAGGAGATTTATGTAGTTTACTGCTTTCTTGAAGATTAACTGGGTGTAGCTGCACGTGAGGAATTCAGCAGTGATTCAGTGTTTGGCCTTGTTTGGAGGATGACATACAAAGCTGTTGATTAATCCTCTTCAAGCAGTTTCTGTTCACAGCAATTTGTGTTCTGTAGATTGAATTCTGTTAAAGTTTGAAGATTAAAGTGTGTAGATAATGTATTTAAGTGAATACCATCAGCCAATCCTGATTTGTTAGTTTTTACACAAAGGTAAACATATTTAGGCACTTACATTGGTGATTGGAGGGAAGGAGACAGCAGAAAACTGAATTGGTGTATGTGTAAGTATAAGATCTTGTCCCCCTTTTAAATCTGACGTAAATTGACTGTGCTTTAGCTATCTATCCCATAGGCATAGAATTCCTTATCCATGACCACATGCTTTTCCTGCTAGACACACCCTTTGGCATCTCACTATGTTTCCCATAGTTCTCTTAGAGTTTCAAACACATTCCTAGATTGGGTGTTTGTTTGCTTCCTTTTAGAGACAACTGTCAAGAGAGATCTTTGTATAATGAGAGCTAATATTGTTGAGAGTTTTCTTGGTGGTGAAGGAGAGTCTTAAGTTCCACATTTCCAAGAATCTGGTTCAGAAGCACTCTGCCAACAAACACCTATCTTCAGCATACATATAATGTATCCTCCTAGCTTCAGTTATATTTTGCTTCTCACAATAGCCATCTAAAGTAGCAAAAGAAAGGCAGAGAAATTAAACATCCCAGTTGGTAAAAGCCAAGTATCTGAGGTCAAGCAGTGGGTCTGCCACCAGAAAAAAGAGACAGAAGTTCGAGGAAAAGCTGTAGCCTTTGTGCTTGGCCTCCAGAAGACATGTGATGCACAGAGTGCCCCCCGTTGTAGTTCTGTAACTTATTAGTGGGGGTTTTTGTTTTGTTTGGGTGTAGTTATTTATTTCATGAAAGCCTTTACTTTAGGGTTTTCAGATAACATACTGAAATTTGAATTTCAAGAAAAGGATTTTTGTTTTCTGTAAGTATTCCTAATATGTTGTGAGCTTGGTATTTGTTGTTTGTTAAAGTTAATAACTTTCTCAGGGAATCTAAATCACTTTTTAAAATAAGTTATTAAAACATGATTATAAATCATGCAATTTTAACTTTTCCTCTTGCAACTTTTATCTCTGCATCCATTCCTGAAGGCCCTGAGCATATTCAGATTACATGTAACTTCCTAAACCACTTGGTCTAGACATCCTCCTACACTCACCCTGATTGAGAGACATCAGTTCAGTCCTGGCTAAACCATTTGCATGCTTTTACTTACCCTTCCCTAGGCTTCAATTTCTGCTAAGTAAAGACAATAGTACACACTTCCCAGGGTAGCTGTGGCAAATCCTTCTGAGTGTTATTATTATTAGCATCCCTACAAAGCAAGGAACAGCAGGTGGACCTAGGGAACACTGGCAGTCCTAGAAGACCTTGTCATTCTCTTAGGAATAGGCCCTGTTTGTGTTTGCAGCCTCTTAAAGGGACTATGTTCAGAACTTGGTTAGCCTCAGAAAGGGATAAGGACTAGGAGGTGGAAAGTGAATTTGCAGCCACATTAAAAAAACAAAAAGCAATGGTCACCTTGTGACCATTGTTTGCAAATTATGGACTTTTGTAGTTTTCATAGGAAAAGGAAACCCTTATGGTCTTTTATTTCTTGCAAAATATGAATGTAGAAGGACAAAAGAACATTAGTCACTTTAGCTAGGAAAGCCACTACCTTTTACATTTGCTTGAAGATTGACAGGAGGATTATTAGTACTTGTGTGGTTATTTCCCGAATTCCTTCCTTTGTCTTACTTACATATTTGAGTTTCAAAGATGTCATCTTTGCATTACTTTATATATATATATACACACACACACACATACATACATATGTACATTGTCTTTGCACGCCTGTATGTATTGGTGTGTGTTTGTTTTTAAACCGGTGTCTGTACAGAATATTATGCTTAACATTCTAGTCATTTAAATGGCTAAATTTTAAAATAGGATAGACATACTGTAGTAAAGGAAGATGGAATTTTAAAAAATATTATTTTTTTTACTCCATGTAGAAGAAAGTAAAGCAATAAAATATGGGAACAGAATTTAAGAATAGATTACCGAGTCACTAAAACTGTGGCCAAGTATTTAACACTCAAAAACAGTGGCAAAAGAGCTTGTTTTACCGATACTGCCTTCATAAGTGGAAATCATTGTAACTCCACTTAACTCATTAGAACAGAGAAAATTTCTAAACAAAGGGGAAATTTTTATGTTTGTTAGATGTTTAAATAAGAGGCTCAAGAGTGCAACTTTAAAAACAACTGGGTTGGGTGCCCAGGCACATTTGTAATCCCCATCCACATTTAGGAGCTGGAGGCAAGAATATTGCAAGTTCCAGGCCAGATTGAGCTATATAGAGAAAATCCTAACTCAGGAAAATTTAAAACAACAATGACAACAACAAAAATACACTAAAACAACCTTCTAGTCCTTTCCCCCCTTCCCCCACCCCCCAGTCATGGGGCTTAAACTCTGGGTTTGGGTACCTCCCTGGGCTCTTCAAGCTAGCACTCCACCAATTAGAGCAATAGTGCCACTTCTGGTTTTCTAGTGGTTAATTTGGAGATAAGAGCCTCACAGACTTTTGTGCTTGGGCTGGTTTTGAACTGTGTTTCTCAGATCTTGGCCTCCTCAGTAGCTAGAGATATAGGTGTGAGCCATTGGTGCCAGGCTCTGTTTCCTCTTAAACATATAGCTATTTCTTGATGATCAAGAAAAAGGAAAAAGGGTAGAAAATGTAATTACTGCTAATGTCTAAGAATTGTGGTGAAACACCAAAAAACTCTTTCATGTTGAAAAATCTCAAAAAGTAGCATGGAGCTGGTAGAATGCTGTACACCTGTAGGATCAGCCACCGGGGAGACTGAGGTAGGTAGATCACTTAAAGCCATCTGGGCAACAAAGTGAAACCAAACTTAAAAATAAAGAAAAAGTATGAAAACACTCCTTTTTTTTCCCTAATGCTTCACTTTTGAGTGCCATCTTTCTTAGTCCCCATGCTTGTTTTTATTTTTAGGTATTGTCAACAGCTAACTCCTGTGTTACCTTTATAGAAATTACTTATTTTTGCTAGATAATTTTTATATTTAATAAGTGTTTATTATTTTTATATGTAGGCTGAAAGGACCTATGAACTCTTAAAAATTGTTTTAAGGCACTAATTTATCTTTATGGGTTAGTATAAGGGAAAGGCACACACACATATGAAATTTCATATGCTAGATTACTATTCAGGAGAATGGGTTTCCTGAATGTTCTAAATATTGAAGGATTATCAGTCCCCTATGTATATTTTAATTTGGCTTCCAGCAGTATTTAAATCTGTAGTTCACCTTCACACTCCCACACTCCCTAAGTCCCCATCCCAGTTCTGTATTTAATGTGACAAAGACTTTTCTGCTTATGTCAGAATCCTTCAGTCCTGGGTTTGAATTCAGGGCCTGGATACTGCCCCTGAGATTCTTTTGCTCAAGGCTAGCACTCTACTACTGGAGCCACAGCACCACTTCAGGCTTTTTCTCTTTAAGTGATCCTGAGGAATCGAACCCAGGGTTTCATGCATGCTAGACAAGCACTCTACCAAGAAGCAACATTTCCAGCCCAGGTGTATTTATTTATTTATTTATTTATTTTAATGTTTTTATTTTTTAAATATTTTTATTGTAATTAATAAAAGGGTTACATGATATTTGCCAGGCAGAAGGTGCATTAATTCACATAAATTGATACCCTTTCACATGTCTTGGTCCCTATTACCCTCCCACCCACCCCCCCCATCTTGGTTTTCCCCCCTTCCCTATCCAATTTCAAATAACCAAATACAAATATATCTAATATATCAGATAACAAAGTGAGATATTCTAACAATATGATATAACCAAGGGACAGCAAAAGAGATGAGAGATAACATGGTACATTAAGGACAACAATCATTCATTATATGGCTTTTGTTTCAGTATCCTGGAGGTCCTTTCAATTAGCTTCATACTATATGGCCTTATGTATCAAGGTTTTGCTCTATTGCAAATCTCTGCTAGTCGAGCCCAAGGTTTCTACTGATTATGACAAATGAGGGGAACCATTGAGCCTAAGTTCCTTTGAGTCTGGCTTACTTCACTTAATATGATTTTTTCCAAGTCTTTCTATTTCCTAACAAATTGGTCGATGTCATTTTTTTCTGACAGCAGCATAGAATTCCATTGTGTGCAAATACCACATCTTGTTGATCCACTCATCAATTGAGGGACATCTAGGTTGGTTCCATATCCTTGCTATGGTGAATAATGCTGCAATGAATATTGTTGTGCTAGTGGATTTAGTATGCCCTAGTTTCTGGATGGTTGGGTAAATGCCAAGTAGTGGAATTGCTGGGTCATAGGGGAGCCTTTTGAGGCACTGCCATACTGCTTTCCAAAGTGGTTGAACAAGTTTGCACTCCCACCAACAGTGTAGTAGTGATCCCTCCTGGCCACATCCCCTCCAGCATCTGTTGTTATTCGTTTTCCTGATCCTGGCCATTCTAACTGGAGTGAGGTGGAATCTTAGAGTTGTTTTGATTTGCATTTCTTTTATGACCAGAGATGTTGAGCATTTCTTCATGTGTCTCAAGGCCATTTTTGTTTCTTCTTCAGAGAAGACTCTAAGTCTTTGGCCCATTTTTTAATGGGATGGTTGTTACTGTGGAGATTAGTTTTGGAGTGATTCAATTTTTTGAGCTGTTGATATATTTTAGATATGAGGCCTTTGTCCGTTGTATGGTTGGTGAAGATCTTCTCCCACTCTGTAGGCTTCCTAATTAATTTACTAGCTATGTCCTTTGGCATACAAAAGCTCTGCAGTTTAATGCAGTCCCACTTTTCCAGCCTTTCTCTGATTTGTTGTGATTCTTGGTCCTTATTAAGAAAGTTTTGACCTGTGCCAAGGAGACCTAGTATATCTCCTATTCCTTCTTGTAAAGTTTTCAGTGTGTCAGCTTTTACCTCCAGGTCTTTGATCCATTTGGAGTTAATTCTAGTGCAGGGTGACAAAGAAGGATCCAACTTTAGTTTTCTGCAGGTACTTAACCAGTTCTGCCAGCACAACTTGTTGAAGAGGCTGTCTTTCTTCCATTCTATTTTTTTTCCCAGATGTATTTAATTTTGACTACTCATGATGACGATCTTCACTTCAAATTTACTTAGGTTTTAGTATTTGGAAGAGTTGTGCAGCAGGAGATGTGTTTTCTTTTCTACAAGCATCTTTAAGGTATAGTGGAACTGAAGTATAGGACCCCGTTGGTTATGAGCATTGTAGAAACAATTGTTCGTGTGCAACAAGGGAAGAACATTCATTATACCTGGGGATTTAGGTGTGAATTCCAGAGGCTGACAGGTTTGAGGACCAAAGGAAGAGGAAAGAGTTGAACAGGGGATGGAGAAATGAGGGTAGGGGAAAGGGGATTAGCTTGCTAAGTTCTTACATAATTACTGAATGCACTAACAATCTGTGCATGTGACATTGTTTCGTTGCTGTCTAGTATGGGAGCAAACATGTAGCCTCATTGTTTTTGCATTAACTCACATGTCAGATTTTGTCATTCCCTCCTCCCCTATCTCTCAACCCGGTTTTCATATCAGTCTCACCATTTAGTACTTTCTGGTTTTTGCCTCTCCTTTTTGGGGGAGCAGTGTAAAAAAAAATCACCATTTTGGAAGCCTAATAATGATTAAGCCAAATGTAACCTATTGAAACAGTCTAGAGAATACTTTGTTTCTACTTTGTATCCTCCATTCAGTGGTCAATTTTTATCAGACCAGTTGCAAGAGACTAGATTAGTCATTTTAGGCTGAAACTGGGAAACATTGTATTTATTAGTTATTCAGTATATAGCATAGGTGGTTTTGAAATAGACAGGAATCCTTAGGATCCCCTGATACCCAGAGGAGAAACCAGACAGGAAAATAATGAGGAACACTTTTAAATCAGTATTGAGACTGTCAGGAACCAAAAGAAAAGTTACATTTGGGAGAGCCAATCAAACATCGGTAGAGGAAGTCTGTAAATTAAATGGAAATTGTTCAGAGCTTTAGCTTGTCAAATGTATTTGTCCTACAAAAACTTTTGTGACTGCTGTGGCAGAGAGCCGTAGGATAGGGAGATGGGGTTCTGGTTGATTGTGGAAGGTGACATTTCAAGTGGAAGGAACATTGTAGCACAGGATGGACAAATAAGAGAAAATGAGCTTTCTTAGGTGGGTAGTGAGAAAATCACCTAGCTGGATGCAGAGTGGAGCTTGAAATTCAACAGTGCTGAGATCAAGTTTGTGGGACCATTGGAGAGCATGGATTGAGGGGATACTGTCACAGCTGAAATAGAGATTTCAATGGGAGGAGTGGCAGTGTGAATATATTCAGTAGTACAGAGAAGATTTGGCTAGTGACTTACTGATTGGTGGAGTGAAGTATTTTGAGGAAAGGGAGTCATATGTTTCTAGTCTTAAATGATTGGAAAACTGAAAAGTTACTGTAACCTTGTCTGCTCTGGGTTCAGTGTTGAAGAAGAACCAGGTTTTCTGTTACAGAGATATTCTACATTTTTAGAAGTCAAAAATAAGTGGGATTGCCACATTCTTCTGGTATTCTGTATCTAGACATCAGGAATTCAAAGTGCCCTGCTGAGTTCAGGTTTGTTTGTTGTAAGAAAAAAAAAATCATCCAGCCTGTGTATCAGTCATACTTCCAGTAAGAATGCCCCATTGAAGCTCTGAGATGAGCTGTAAGCATTTCCTTATGGCTTCCTGGGGTTGCCTTGAAGTCAGTATAGAGACTGACTCATATGGGTGCAGGGGATTTTTCTGTTGGCCTGGATTCTGACATTGTTTAGAGTGAAACACATGTGACAAATATCGTTATCAGTAATATACCTCATCTGCAACGCTGTAGTCATTTCTAACCTTTGCAAAATAACAAGCTCACTGCTTAGTGAAAACCTTTCCCAACTCAATAGCAATGTGGCCAATGCACAGGTAAGGTGAAGATGTTAGAGCATTCATCCTACCACAATAAAATAGTTTCTAGCAAAAGCCGATGACTTAGTTGGAACTTTTATTTAGCCATATAAATCATATAAGTCTTTCTTTCTTTTCTTTCTTTTTTCTTTTTCTTTCTTTCTTTTTTTTTTTGCCAGTCCTGGTTTGAACTCAGGGCCTGAGCACTGCCCTTAGGCTTTCTCAAGACTAGAGCTTGAGCCACAGAACTACTTCCAGCTTTTTTCTATGTATGTGGTACTGAGGAATCGAACCCAGGTGTTTGTGCCTGTTAGGCAAGCACTCTCTACCAGTAGGTAAAACTCCTGGCCATGATTTCTTTATAATACCATTCCAGGTAGAATTTTTTAGACAACAGTTAGAAACACAGAGCTAGAGCTCAGAGAAAGAAGCCTTGGGAATAAAGTATCATTTTCCAGGAGGACTTATCAAGAAAAGAGGTAGGACAGAACTTAAGAGAACACAGGTCCTTTATTGGGAAGGAGGAGGAAGAGCCTTTGGCAAAGTGAGGAACTCTGGGAGAGTCCGGAGGGTCAGAAAAGCCATGGCATAGTCCTTTCAAGGAGAGGTGTTCAGCTCTGTTTAAGTGTTGCCCAGAGGTCAAGGAAGACAAAGGCCCAGTGAAAGGCAGTTGGAAATATCTTTTTGGAGGTCTTTGTGAACTTTTGAAACAGAAGCTTCAATGGAGTCTTATATGTGTGGTGGGGCAAGAGGAGGGGAGGGGAAGGAAGGAAGGAAGGAAGCACATTCCACAGGGTTTAAAGGGTGAAGAGGGTGTAGGTCTTGTGGAAAGTCCAGGCCCAAAAGAAAAGAGAGTCCCTCCCAATTAGAGGATGACAGATCAGAGACAACACTGTTGCAGCATCTGAGTGTGACTTTAAGGACTAGGGGGGGAAAAACCACAAAATAATTGGAAGTATGATTTCTTCTTAAGAAAGACTGAGGCAGGGAAAGTGCTACAGAAAAGGGATTTATCTGAGATTTGCCTTTCCAAGAGACCTTAAAGACACAGGCTGCTTCCCAGGTAACTAAGAGGATCTGAAAGCTGACTGGTTCTTTAAGAGGTTACATTTCAGGTTAGGTCATTTGGTCAGGGAAGGGGAGGGGAGGGAGGATCAGCAGCATATTCCTGCTTAAGGAGTGTGACAAAAGGTTTTCAATAGCTATTCTCAGGAAGTTATGAGCATTCAGTGATGATGAGTAAAACCATGACTAAGCTGTAGTGTGTGCTCAGATGTCAGAGCCAACAAGATATTCTTCAATTCAGCAATAAAGTGGGGGAGGTGACAGGAATGGGGTAATGGATTTCTATGGAGTTTGAAATGGGTAAGGTGAAGATGGTATTCCTTAATGTAATTGTGATAAAGGCTGAGAAATCAAAGAGAGTATTTTCAGAATAAAAAAGGGCATGGAGATTTTCATAAGATACAAAAGACCCTGGGAAAGAGGGAAGAAGGATATAGAAGAAAGAAGTAATGCTAGTAGTAGTGGTGGTAGTAGTAGTCATGTTTAGAATCGCTTTTTCTTGTTGTTATTGTTGGGGTAATGTAGAGGTGTTACAGTTACATTCATCAGGTAGTGGGTGCATTATTTCTTGAACATTGATGCCCTCTCTCATGTTTTTGTCCCCTACTCCCTCCCAATCATCTTGCCTTCCCCCTCACCCCCATTAGAGATAGAATTCTAAGACCCTTCTAGGCACCAGTGCTTAAAAAAAAAAAAACAAAACAAAACCAAAACTCAAAACAAACCAAATCCTATTTTGTAGAGTTGTTGAGAGGATTAAACAAGATAAAATATATCTAAAGTTAAATATATACCATAGTACCTAGGGGCATAGGCTGTTATAATTATTAGGCTAAAGCTCTTACATAAATTATTCCTTCCTATTACTGTTGTAGTATTTGTGTAAATCAAATCATATTTTAAAGACATTACAAGCAGAAGTACATTAAAAAGTCTAAACTACAAGCATAACAAGTTTAAAAGACAATCAATTTCAAAATACCCTGTTACTTTTTGAAAGACAGAAAGGTAGATATCACTTGAGTATATTTCATTGTTTCCCTAAACTCATTGGATCATGGAACCACAGACTATATTGTTGGAATAAGAGTGTTATGCCTCTGAGCACATTTCTTAGGCTTTCTAGATCTTAATGTTTTTGGTGGCAAACCTAAGGATGATAGTGGTCTAATGTTATTGAGATGGTTAGGTGAAGCTATATATGCAACAGAAGTTGACACACTACATGGCATAGTTTTTCTTGCTTCTCTCTTCCTACTTTAAGATGTCTCCTCACATAACAGTTTCTCAAAAGGGATTCATGGAGCTTTAATTATTGCTAAAATAACAGCTTTAATTGTTGAATACTGTCATCTTTCTATTCATTAATAGAATACACTGTGAGGTGAGAAGAATGTAAATAAAACATCCCTTCAGCTTCACTGGAAAAATAGAAATGATTCTTACATGATTTCCCAAACTAAGGGTTAGATATCAAGCTCTATGTAGGTATGAAGAGTAGTGATGCTAAAGTTTCTGACATAGATGCTTTGAAGTGGTAGGTGAATATTTTGCTTCTTTTTACATCTAATTTTAAGTTGATGAAGTTTTATTGTTTAAAGCTCTTTTCCTCAAATTATATTCGACTTGATATTGAAAAATGTTCCAGGAATTAAAATACTTCAGTTCAAAAGCAACTTGGAAAACATCACATACAATATAATAGTACCTAGAGGAGTATGAATAGTAGAAGTTTTTGAAGGCCACAGTAAAAGGTATTTGTCCATCTTTATGTATTGTATTGTTTTCCTAGAATGATTCATTCAATCACTTTGCCCTAGAATATTGCTAGCTAAATTCTTGGAACAGTTTGGGAGAGCACATACTTGAAGGAATCTTTTGCATCTAGAGTTGGTAGGGGTAATGGAAACTATCTAGATTGGCATCTGTAATTTACCCAGACATCCAAGGATTTATGCAGTTTTCTTTTTTGAGAAGCCTAAGTCTTCTGACTCAGCACTGTACTCTCCTGTCTTCACCATCTTTGCTTTCCAAATATGTCACATTGCTACACCAATGCTGTTTTAATGAATTTGGCTTTTAGAATAGTCTATGAATAAGTCTTCAGAATTGTTCCCATGGGGTGCTTCGTAGCCTTGGGTACAGGTATACTGGGTGTTATCTTCAGGTAAAACACTAGTAAGAGACAGCTTTTATTTCTTTTCTTTTTTTGCTGTTAATTTCTCCTGTCTTAGGATCAATTTCCCTACCTGCTTTATTGCTTCTTAAAATATGAACCAAGTCAAAATAATTGTGACTTGAGAAATCAATCTAGTTTAAAATACCAGTGATGTGGAAAACCCACACATTGCAGTTATTAATGAATTCTCTTGCCCTCTAACTTTGCCTTTCTCTTTCATGTAATTGGTTGTGGGTAGACAAATTTGCATAGTTTTAGCCTTTTCCTGCATGACTTATTACAGCATGCAGAGTTTACTCTGTGGTTTCTAGGTGTAAGTTCCTGTGTAGAAGAGAGCACATTTAAGACTTTACCACCCTACTATACTGAAAGCCCATCTGGAAAATACACTGTTATGTGTTCTTGAAAAATATGAATGGCCACTTCAGTACTCTTCTTATCATTGGGACATTTCAGACACTAACCCTTCATTCACTTACGACATTTTTTGTTGTTTGTTGTTGTTCTATATCACATTTTTAGTTGCCTTGTCCAAAGAAAAATAGTAAATATATGGGTGTGATGGAGTGTAACTATAATCCTAGCACTTAGGTAGTACATACCATGACTCAGGGCCTTATGTATGTTAGTGAACACTCCACATGTACCTGTTCCCATTGTCTTTTTGAGGGGGAAGCAATTTAATTCACAACAACCAGTTTCCAGATACTCAATGTGAGGCAAAACTCATCAACCAAGCATCTTGAAAGGCCCCAAATAAAGCCACAATACTTAAGACATCCTTATGGTCACATTACCTACTATTTTTTGAAAAAATTATTTAACAGGTGACCCTGTTGTACATTGTATGTAAAGTATTGGTTTTTAACTTGCAGGGTAAAAGACATATCTTTACAGTAGTTTAAATATGTAAATGGATCCACTTATGTTCAGCCTTTGGGGACCTCCAGAATTTCTGCTTTGCCTTACTTTGTACCCACAAAAAAAATCCTTTCCCTGATCCTCTTTTCATCTCCAAGCCTTTGTCATCACTAATGGCAATGGAATTCTTATCTTCCCATTTTCAGGATCATGGCTCCTTTGTTTTTAAGTTGTAATGCAAGCTGGACATTTCCCAGGAAGATGATCTTTGTGAACTTGCTTTTCTTTAATTCCTGCCCTTGTGGGAAAGCAGAATTCTGATGTGATGGGGTTTTCTTGTCCACCAACTCTTGGTCAAGTGTGTGAGGGTGGTGAGGCTGCACTGGAAAGCAGTCACGTTTTTTGCTTTACCAGCACCTATGAGGCTTTAAGTTAGCTCTGTAGGGATAAGTTAATACCTGTAGTTATTAGGTAAGCTGTTCTTAACAAGGAGATTCTTGCCCACTTGTAAGTTTGTTTTGAAAGTTCAGTTAAAAATTGTAGTGGAGTGGTGTTAAATTTTAAGTTTCTTGAGTCTCATGCAAAAATCATAAAATGTACATATGTTCCATTAGACATTTCATTTTTGTTATTCTCAACCTTTTGAAAAAAGTCTTCTGCCTTTTTAAAATTTTTTTTAAAAGAATGTAAAGAACATACCTCATATCACAATATATTTAGCAAACATTTATTATCATCAAACTTTGTATTATTTTTCTAGACAGAAATAACAATCTGTCTCATACTTCATGACTGCAGTTAAGCATTATAATTTGGTCACAGTAAACCAATGTTTTCAAATTTTAAATTCTATTAGATGTAAAGTCACCTTTCTATAGAGGCAAGTAATAGAGTTGCGAGCTACAGACTGCAGAACTGATCATCTGTTTCTATATTTGGCCATGAAATATACCATCTGTGGGATTGAGGTACATTATTAAAATCTTTCAAGTTAATGTATCCTTACTTAAATAAGAACAGGTAATTTACTAGGCTTTTCTGATGATTATAATTCTGATGTTTAGAATTAATATAAAAATTTCAAAGCTGATGCTAAATGTAAGTACCTCCAGGATATAGAAACCAAAGCCATATAATGAGTGATTGTTGTTCTTAATGTACTATTTATCTCTCATCTCTTTTGCTGTCCCTTGGTTATCTCATATTGTTACAATATTTCTCCTTGTTATCTGATATATTTTATATATACTTAATTGGTTATTTGAAATTGGATAGGGGAGGGGGGAGGGGAAGGGAAATGGGGACCATGACATGAAAATGGGTATCAATGTTTGTGAAGTAATGCACTTTCTATCTGGTGAATATAATGTAACCCCTCTATTAATTACAATAAAAATATATGGAAAAAAGAAAAAAAATTAAAACTGAGGAGAATGATTAAAAGAAAATGATCTGCAAATATGTTCATGTAAAATTAAAATTTTAAGTTAATATAATGAAAATAATAAAGCAAGGATGCCTGAGTTTTCAGATATTATAAACCAATAAACCTTTCTGTTCAAAAAAAGCAGCTTAATTAATCATTTCTCTTTATAAACAGATTCTTCTGGATATATAATTTTTGCTTAATTAATCAGAGTTCATTAACCTTTTGTTTGAGTATGTTTCTCCTTACCAATTAGATTGTTGAATATGTTCAAGTATGACAATCTCTACTTCTCTATAGCATACTATTTACTTATTTTATGTATACTTGGGAGACATATGTTTGCTGTTCTTGGAGCCTCCTTCAAAATCCCATTCCATAGTATACTTAAATACTGGATTTGCTCAGATGGAACTTTCCTAAAGTATGGCCAATACATGGCATCAGGTATAAACAGGCTTTTTGGTCCTTATTCTAGCAAGAGTTTCAGTGCTGGCATTACCAAGTGTCATGGAGTTTACTTCCAGGTGCTCCACACTTTCTGCCCAAAATGGGCATTTTCCCAAGTGGCCCCTTTCATGGGGTTTTCCCAAGTGGCCCCTTTCTGAAATTTGTGGCCATAGTCAGTCACATTGAGATAATTTGGGAAATGAGCATGTTTGTAGTTAACTCTGAATAGAAGCAAAATTGTCTTTGAACTGTGCAAGAGGGTGCTAAGAGTTGCCTCTCCCAAGAGAAGACTCACTCACTATAGATGGTCTTTTTTTTGTTTTAAGCCACTGGTATAGTTATGCTGAGTTGTTAATCTAGAGCTCAACATTGAATGCCCTCCATTTCAATTAGTGGATGCTGTCAGGCTTCTCAGACGGATGTGAGACAGATCAGGAAAGGAGAAACTGCTTGTTTCAGCTCGTGCAAAAGAGGATCTGGAGGGTGAGGCCAGAGAACATGTGGTTTTTCCAAGCTAGAAACATCTTTTTCTGAAGCAGTGACAAAGGCATCAAATGTTAGGGACAAGATGGTGGCTGCTTTGTCTAAGGATTAAGCACACATCCAGGGTTCTCAGAGGAAGGCTCAGATTCATGGTAGCAACCACAGAAGGTCCTTTCCAGTGGGGGAGAGATGACAAACTTTCCTGAATTTCAGCAGGCTTTCTAGCTTCGGTTCTATATTGCTATTTCCTAAAGCATGATCTCAAGTCCTTCTTCATCAGAATCGCTGGGTGTGGGGGAGGGTGGCATAAAAATGAAAATTACTGAATCCCACTACAGCATGCTCACATGAAACAGTGGGAACACTTGAAGGTCTTTAGAAGCTTGGAGATCTGAGGGCATGTGGGTGAAATACCCTGGAGTAATGTTTCTATAATGTTTCAGTGTTACAAAATGACCTGAGTAATCTTGAAAATCTGGCAGTGATATAGGGAGGAAATGTAAATGTGTACCCAATAGACAATGACAGCTTCATGAGTAATGGAGTCAAAAGTGAATGCAAAATAAAACTGGGCTACTTCTCTTAAGGCTGATGTCAGAAATGTTAACAGCACACATTTCTTGGAACCTTGGTTGGACAGAGTCCTGGTATAGCTGGACTGACTGATGCACTCAAGCAATTCTAAGTTTGTGCTGGAAACAGTCTCAAGGGTTTAGTTTGTGTGTTAGCCAGCTCCCCCTCCCCCCTTCCTGTCCCTTCATTCCCCTACTTCCGCCCCTTCTTTCTCCTTTTTCCCTTTTTCCTGTGAGACCTTTGCCCTGTGATTTTTCCATATATTTTATTGTAATTAATATAAGGGTTACATTATATTCACCAGATAGAAGATACCCTTTTTCATGTCTTGGTCCACATTTCCCTCCCCCCACGCCTCCCCTCATCTTGTTTTCCCTGTTCCCTATCCTATTTCAAATAACCAAATAAACATATATCCAATATATCAGATAACAAGGTGAAATACTGTAACTATGAGATAACCAAGGGACAGCAAAAGAGATGAGAGATACCATAGTACATTAAGAACAATAATCACTCATTATATGGCTTTTGTTTCTATACCCAGGAGGTACTTTCATTTAGCTTCCTACTATATGGCCTTATGTATCTAGGTTTTGATCTATTGTAAATCTCTGCTAGGAGAGCCCAAGACAAATAAGGGAAACCATTGAGCCTATGTTCCTTTGAGTCTGGCTTACTTCACTTAATATGATTTTTTTCTAAGTCTTTCCATTTCCTTACAAATTGCCCCATAATTTTTTAAGTAACTTTTTTTGGGGTGTGCATGCATTTGTTTTAAGGTCGGAGTTTCTGTGTGTCCTACAGAAAAGACAGGGCAAGAAGATTTCTCAGCATGTAGATCCCAAATACAGTGAATAATGGTAGTGAGTTGACATTTGCCTTCTCTCTTTGGTCCCACTTCTTCACCCCATGTAGTATAGACAAGACCACCACCAGCAGCCAAAGCAGGAGAGGTATCAGAACACATGCTGTTGCAAAGAGCTGCCACCAAGGCCAGCAGAGGCAATCTGACCTTGGTGTGCAGTTCCTGCCCCTGCTTCCCCAGGCTCATCCTCCATCCACAGGACTTGCCAGGAAAATTAGTTCCTGTTCATTCTAGAAAAAAAAGTAGAGATTAAAAGCTTTCCTAAAATGTGGCAGTTTTACCCAGTTCTTATTTATTCATCCTAAGGGATAGACTATAAAAAGAAGCATTAAGATTAAAAAAAGAAAAAAGAAGCCTTACTATAATGTAATCTCACTCACCTCAGGCTTTCTTTCATTATCACAGCCACCTTAGCCCCATTTACTACAGCTAATAACAGTATTTGGAATTTTGAACTCCTCTACAGGCAACCATGTATCACAGAGGTCTATTGGATAGCTACTAGAACAGCTAGGAAAATCAGTGTCTTAAGATTGGAGAAACAGTGAAAAATCTGCTGATCAAATCCACTGAACACATCAACTCGTTCACCATGTAGGAAACATACTTGTCAGTTCTGTGGATGACACCTAGCTAGGAGGAGGCATGAGAATATACACAGAATAATAGGATTCAGAAAAATATTAGCATGCCAAAGAATGGGACCAAGTTAGCAAAAAGGAGTTTAATAGGAATAAACAATTATAAAATCTTACACTTTGGTTAAAAAAACACTCAGGGAAATTTACTATAATTCAGTAAATAGACAGTGAATAAAGACTTCAGTGGCTGGTGTTTTAGTTTGGCTTCTGCTATTAAAGGATATTAAGTGGCTTTCCTATGAATTTATGTCTCCATAGATCTGTGAGTAGGTGTTGTTGAATTTTGTCTTTTGAGTTTGAAGACTGTCACCAGCAGAATCTTCCCATAATGGCCAGATCAGTAGAGCTCCAGAGAGTGGGAAGGCCCCACATCTACTGGCACTAATCCTTTTCTTAAGGGTTCCACCAACATGGCCAAATCACCTCCTAAAGTTCCCATTGCCTAATACTATTACACTGGAGTTCCTACAGATGAATCTAAGTGGACACATTTAATCAATAACAATTGGTTTGACCATAAATAAGTATTAACCAACAAATTGAATTGGCTGTTAATGTTACCTACATTCACATAGCTAGAATGATACACGAACTCAGTCATATAACGGTAGAAGAGCTTTTGTTCAATGTTTTTTTTTGTAACTTAAGGTTGTTGAAGTCATACTCATCTTTTTCCCCCCATTTTTATGTTTCTCCTGCCCCTCCCAAAGACAGATAAATGAACAAAAAAGAAAAAAAAACTAAATGAAACAACAGCAGAGGACAAAGCCTTTGTTTCCATTTCCTGGATTAATTTCGATGAGTTTTTTTATATGACCAGATGCACATGGTCATTGCTCCTTTGTGTGTTCTCTCCTAAGAGTATCCTCCTTTAGCTTAGTGGATTCTTACACAAAAAATAATTCTAATGTATAACCTAGGATTGAACAGCTAACATTTAAAGGGAAGGGGTCCAAAAGGGACAAAATAGACAACTGGAGAAAGCTGCTGTAATTGCCTGAGTACTTTTCACCTCAGAATTGGACTTTATGTGGAAATTACAACTATTATTAAGGATCTTGAGATAAAAAATCACACTGGGCTCTATATCTAATTCCTGTTGTTTTGTTCAAAAGAGAATATGGGCTAGGCAGCTGTGTGGCTCTGGTCTGCATTCCTAGCTACTCAGTAGGCTAAGGTACAGAGGAACAGAGTTAAAAGCCAGCTCCAGCAGAAAAGGCAGGGAGCCTTCATTTCCAGTGAATGAGCAAAAAGTCGGGCTGCAAATTTGGCATAAGTGGTTGAGTGCCCACCATGCAAGCAAGGTACAAATGACAATACCGAGCCCTGAGCTCAAACTCTGGTACTGGGAAGAAAAAAAAGAAAGAAAGAAAAACAGAAAAGGAGGTATGAAAGAGAAGGCCATGTGAAGATAAGAGGCAGAGGTCAAAATTCTTCCTCAAGGAAAAGAGCTGCAGCAGGCACCAGGCACCATTTCCTGGAAGAGGCATAGAAATATTCTCCACTGGAGCTCTTAGAGGGATTATTGATCTGACAGCACCTTGGTTTAGCTTCTTGAGCTCTGAAAGAATACATTCCTCTTGTTTCAAGCTACCCTGTTTGTGGTAATTTGTTACAGCAAACAAAGAAAACAAAAACAGCCTTTTCCCCTTTCTGTCCATTTATGGGTCATTTTGTTTAGCTTGATGTGTGTATACTGTGTGTTTTCCTGGCAGAGCAATCCCATTGATTTGTATTGGGATAGCTGTGCTTATTTATTTCACATTTTACAGAGAAGTGATGAATTTGAAGGACTACATGTAATGTGTTAAAGACTGTTCTGGACCGGGCATGAAAATCTGTGAGGGGCCAGGAGTTTGGCCTAGTGGTAGAGTGCTTGCCTAACATGCATAAAGACTCAGGTTCAATTCCTTGTTAGCACATACACAGAAAAAAGCCAGAAGTGGTGCTGGGGCTCACGTGGTAGAGCTCTAGCCTTGAGAAAGTCCAAGGACAGTGCTCAGGCCCTGAGCTCAAAAAAATAAAATAAAATAAATAATAAATAAATCTGTGAGACTCTTATTTCCAGTTAACCACCAGAAAACCCGAAGTGGCACTGTGGCTCAAGTGGTAGAGCAGGAGCCTTGAGCTCAGGGACAGTGCCCAGGCCCAGAGTTCAAGCTCAACAACTAACAAAAACAACAAAAGTTGTGCTAAAAGAATTTTATCAATCCTTCTTAATTACAATTAAAAATATATGAGAAAAAGAATTTTATCAAGCCACTTAGATGACTCTACTTACAACTTAGTCCTGTAAACCAAAACAAAAACAGTTCACTGACTAATATTTCTCTGAAGTTAAAAAAAATCAGTTAAGAGGATTGGGGTGAAGATGTCATTTTTCAGTTGGACAGCTAATAAAGCAACTCTGGCAAGAATGAAGAACAACTGCCTGACCAGATGTGGCCACTTCCATGAGCAGAAGAGTTCCAAAGTTATCCAGTCTTCTCCAAGATGTGGTAATTTTTATTCCTCTGTTTTGAAAAGTCAAATATCCATAGATTCCATGAATCAAAACCAAAAAAATTAGGACCCAGGTTTTTTTCCCCTGAATTATAATACTCTGTGTTTAATGTCCCTGATATTTTGAAGGTTTTTTTTTTGTTTTTTGTTTTGTCTTTTTTGTTGTGGCACTTAAACTCTTGGGCACTGTCCCTGAACTGTTCAGCTCAAGGCTATCGCCCCACCTCTCTAGCCCAGCACCACTTCCAGTTTCCTGGTGATTAATTGAAAATATGTGTCTCACAGGTTTTGTAGTGCCCAGGCTGGATTTGAACCATGATCATCAGATCTCAGCCTGAGATCTCCTGAGTTGTTCAGATTACAGGTGTGAGCCACCCCTGGCTATTTTGAAGTTTTAAACTAGCAATTAAAAAAAAATCACCTGTAGTGGAGAAGGAAAATATTAGGAATATACTAAATTTCCAGTGGACTTAATGAGCATATTTTAGCTACAAAAATGATCAGATTACTAGATTTTTCACAGGTGCCAACTCCTTTGCAATTTATCTAGACTCCTCTGCTACCATCTTGCCCTTGCTTTCTATATCCCACCTCTTTGTCTCCTTGTCCATTGGAACTGTTTAGCACACATTTTAATCTCTGTTGCATGTCAGTCAAGTCCATGGTTTTGTTTGTTTGTTTGTTTTTCTTTTTGGTATTGGAATTGGAGTTTGACAGGGCCAAGGCTCTGTCACTTAGCTTTCTTTGCTCAAGGCTAATGCTTTCTCACTTGAGCTACAGCTCCACTTCTGACTCTTTGCTAGTTAATTGATGTAACTGTCTTACAGACTTTCCTTCCCCAGCTGGGCTTTAAACATTGATTCTCAGGTCCCAGCCTCTTGAGCAGCTAGGATCACAGGCATGTGTCTCTGGCACCTAGCTTCTGGCCTGTGTTTTTCACCAGAAACGTTTGCTCTTCATCCAGACTCCTGAATTGTAGGGTACAATGAACAAGTGAGGCATGGCCTCTTGTTTTTCAAGGACTTCCAGGTGTGTGTGTGTGTGTGTGTGTGTGTGTGTGTGTGTGTGTGTGTGTGTGTGCGCGCGCGCGCATGCATGTGCACATACAGGCATATGTGTGTGTACACAGGATTCTTTCATGCCAGTGTAGCAGGACTACATTAAAAAGTGTTGAGCTTTTGTTGAGATGATCATACATTGAAAGCACGTACAGGAAAAGCAGTATCTCTTTATACATGCAATACTCTGCTGTCAGTTTTGGAAGAAGGAAAGGCCTGGCTTTCAGCTTTAATGTTTTGCAAGCAGTTTCTGGAGCCAACTTTTTGGTAATGTTTTATTGGAAGAGTTTTAATAATCATGTCACAGTTAACACTGCTCATAACAAAGACACAGTTTTGTTATTTCTATAAAGGCTTAATTGGTGCATGCGCTTATCAAGTAAGGTCCCCAAACAGTGAAAGTAAATGGTGTGCCCTTCACATATTGCCACTTCTTTTCCACTGAACTCCTGCAAGCTTTGGCAGGCTGACCTTATTTTACAACCAGACTTCCACTTTGTCTGTGACCTTGGGGAAATCTATTAGCCTCTCCTTTTCCTTATCTGTAAAACCAGGATAAACATACCTATCTTATTATGACTAAATAAAAGAAGGTGTACAAAGCCTCCTTTGTATATAAGTAGTAAATGCTACTGAGGAAATAGATAAATAGAAAGTGCTCTGTCATATTACCAGTTACCACTATAAATATAACATTCTCTATGAGAAAAATGGTTTCCACAGATGATCATCATTTAAGATATTTTCCCTTCTAAGTTTTGCTTATTTTGCTATTTTTGAAGATAAGAGGAAAAAATATAGACCCAACTCAAATGGGTGAATAGATCACTGAACCTACCCACCAAGAAAAGCATTGTTCTTGGTATTTTATCTGGTACTTTTTGTTATTGTTTTTGTGGCTGTTTTCTGTTTGTTTATTTTTTTTTTATCACTGTTGCATACCAGCTAATTGGTTCCAGGTAAGAGTAGATTTCTAGTAAGAGAGACTGGCAGTGGAGTACTGTCTGTAATAGGTACAGAGCTTCTAATGTGTTTCAGATAATCAACCCATCAGGAGCTGATCTTTATAATGTTACTTTTTAAACATGTATCCATACAGCATTAAGTTGCCATTTAGATTTGTGTCTTGTGTTTGCTTGCTGTGTGATGGAAAGTTTTCAAAGCCCAGTGATATTTTAATTTGAATAAGTTTTCTATAACTGGAAAGGAGTCCTCGGTGGTGGAGAAGAGTGATAGGCCACTGCCACCCTTTGCCATGAGCAGTGGGTGGGTTTTTTTTCTGTCTCTGACTACAGTAGAGAAAAGGAAGCTTATCTGTCTTTCCTAAGTGTCTTCTATACCAGTAATTGTTATTTCTGGTTCTATCTTTTTTCCCTTTGGGTTGTGGGCTTGAACTCAAGTCCTGGTGGGAACTGTCCCTGAGTTCTTTTGGTCAAGGCTAGGGTCCTTCTGTGGTTAACTGGAGATGAAAGTCTCATAGACTTTTCTGCCTGAGCTGGCTTTGAACTGTGATCCTCAGATTTAAGCCTCTTGAGTAGCTAGGATTATAGGTGTGAGTTACCAGTGCCCACCTACCTGTTTCTATCATTTTTCATTCATTTACTTTATTCCCTAATTTTTTAAAAACTGGGCTGAGAATGCTGTGTTAAGACTTTAATTAAAAATATATATATGAGCACACTATCTAAAGGTTTGAATGTTAGTGTCTATGAAAGTGTCTTTATGAAGATACAGAGACATAAAAACTCTTGGATACCCTGTTGCCTCTTTTCCTTTTGGAAAAAAAGTGACTGCAATACATAGATGTCCAAATTTCAATTCTCCTGCTGTCTGTTTTATGATTTTAGTATGGCTATAAGACATACCTCCCCAGGCAATCTTCTCTGCCTTGGTAGTGGTGGGGCTCCGGCCTGGCTTTCTTCTTCCTGTTCTTTAGCACTTATGAGCTGCTTTGGGTGGGCATGGACGCAGCAGAGAACTGATGCCTTTCACTGGCCACTGAGTGTTGAGTTCTCAGATAGATCCATTTTCAGTCTTCCCAAATACAGCTGTGCAATGGGTGAGGAGAGATGGGTTCTTATCTTCTTGTTTGGACATTTGGGAAGACGGAGATTTAGGAAACCCATTTGGGGTATTCATTGCTAATAGGTTAGTTTAATATGGCATATCAGTAGCCATATAATTATGTGCAGCAAAGGTAAAAGGTATTATGATGGAATTAAATGTCACAAACAGAAAAGAAGGAGATCTGCATTTGGCACCAATGCCATGCTACTCTCTGATCCACACAATCAACACACCATACATGGAGCTCCTACATCTCCTCTCTGGAGAGCCAGAGCTTCCCATTTGTGAGGCTCTTTGGGAGAGGAGTCATTGGACATTGTTAGTGAGTGTCTAGTTCTGTGAACCTTTGTATCATTTTGCTTAAGAAGGTCAACTGGTATTTGTGAGTAACTTGAGCAGCAGAGAAGAAAAAGGTTGTTTGGAAAGAGTCATATCTTACTGAACTATTCATACTTTAATAAGAAATAAGCTCCCACTCTGAACAGAGTTGTGCAATAATTTGGAAACTAAAAGAAGAAAATTGCATCTGGATTATGTAAATGCTGAACCCTTCTCCCGGATTCTGCTTCTGAGCAGTCTACTTCTGTCTGTCTGTCTCAAAAGAGAGAAAAGGAGGAGAGAGCCATGCCACCATATGGCATGCTTGGTTTCCAGGGTGCCCGCATGTTGCTAGGTAGAATCATGACAGCAGGGATCAGGCAACCATGCATGACTTCAGAACAGAAGAATGAACATGTCAGCATCCTTAGTGATAGATATGCTACCCACATAGGCACCGTCACTAAGTAGAGAGTGAAAGTGTAAGACAGCGTGGCCCTTTGAAGATGTGGAAAATGCATAGTCAGAAGCCACAGAAGTTCACCTGTGCTGGTGGGCTGCTGGGCACAGGGCTTCAGACTTTGGGAGGAAAACCAGTTTGCCTTAGAGAGCTACTTTGAGCATCTGCATTTTTGACACTTTAGGATAAAAGCAAAAGCTGCTCTACTATACAAAAGGATGTCTTACAACTGTCTTCATTTTATTTTTCAGGAAGAAGGTTGAAGTCATTCTTCTAAGTATATAAGTTTGTAACAAGGAGATAGAAGGTGACAATTGGTTTTTAATCGAATCCCATTTGAAGTGTCAGTTGACTCTGCATGCACTCTCCTGACTGAAAGCCATCAAAGCCCCACAGTTATCCTGCCTGAGTTTTGTATTTTCCTTTAAGCAGGTACAAATGAGGATGGTCACAAGTTGCTAGCTCCCACTTTTTACTACAGATGTGTCCAAAATAGTAGAGAATAGCATTTGCAGGTAGTTTGTAAGCATTTTGAATGATAAATTCAGTATGTGTTATGAATTTCCTTTTCTTAAAGCAAGAATTGGATGTCACCACAGATTTGAACACTCAGCCTAAATCATCTGGCAACATTATAATACATACAATGTGTACAAATGATCAGAAAAACATACTTTTTTTGTGATGTCTTAACAAGATAGATCAGTCCTGCTCATTTCTAAACAATTTTAATCCTATACAATAAACCTTAAAGTTTTTAAAGCCAAGCTCCCTTTCATAAAAATAAAACTATTGGGCCAGGCATGGTGGTACATGGCTATAATTCCAGCTTGTCAGTAGGTACAACTGGGGAGGATCATGGTTTGAGATCAGCCTGGGAAAAACTGTCCATGAGACCCCTATGTCAATCTGTAAATTATTGATTCTTGCTATTCTAGGGAGCTCATGGTGTGAGGATTGGTCAGGGTAAAAATCTAGACTCTATCAGAATAAGAACTCAAGGGTTAAGGACATGGCTCAAGTGTTAGTACACCTGCCTAGCAAGTACTAGACACAAGGCCCTGTTGGCAATGAAAGGATCTCCTATTCTTCCAGTGGCAGTTTCCTGAATTTTGTCATCTCTGATGTTTCTCTTCCCTCTGACACCTTATTATTCTAGGCAAATCCTGGACTGGAAATCAGTGGAACTGATTTTTAGGTCCCTTTGTGAATAGTTGCAGCTCAGCCCTTATAAGGTGGACAGGGGCTTCTAGAACTCATCTCACACCTCGAGCCATGCGTTGAGTACTTTGTGTTGGAGCAACACTATGGAAATGGTCCTACCCCAAATGGCCCAATCAGATCTCACATTTTCATGCTGCAGAAGGCCCAGTATACCTATTAATCCCCCATGTGTGAGCACTTCACTACAGGTGGCTGCATTCAGCAGGGCGAGGATGTTCTTGCACTAATTTTCTAGGTCACTGCCAGTGTTTTGTTTTCAAAAACCCAACTAAAAATGTACATTATCAAGAATGCTATTTCATCAAACTTGTGTTTCCGTTTTCTATCTGTGCTTGTGTGCATGTGCTGTGGAAAGCTCAAGCAAAAAGTCAGTTTCTAAGTTGGATCTTAGTCAAAAACCAGTTTTACTCAATAGGAACTCAATCCTCCCCTCTTTCCATATAACCACAGATGTGTGTTTAGAAATACACCTACTACTACACAAAAAGTCATCCTATGCAAGCATCATTCCCGTTCTGTAATTAATAGTGTCATATGAAATGTGCTGGACTGTACCATGAGAAAAGAACAGCCATCAACATCAGCCTGGTGTGGCCCTGTATCTGTAACCACAGGACTCCTGGAGGCTGAAGGAGGAGGATCATGAGTTTGAAATCCACCTGGGTTGCATAGTTGAGCCTTTCGAAAATAGCCAAAGGGTGAGGGATTTGGCTCAATCGTAGGGTTTTTGTCTAGCACACAAGATTTCAACCTCCATCTCCAGCGCCACCTGCACAAACTTTAGCATTAATCCTGGAGTTGTTAACTAAACAAAAAAATGCCTGCTGATATTATGGATGTTCTGTTTGGATGTATAAAAATCACAATACTGTCAGATAAGATTTCAGGTGTCTTTTCTTTTCTTTTCTTTCTTTCTGTCTGTCTGTCTGTCCGTCCGTCCGTCCGTCCGTCTGTCTGTCTGTCTGTCCGTCCGTCCGTCTGTCTGTGATAATACTACTAAGTTACTTTAGTCAAATGCTACTTATTCCTAAAGTGTAAACAATACTTTTGTTTGTCTAGGGCTGATTTATAAAACTCACAATACTGCAAGCTTGCTTTCATGTCCCTCTGCACTTAAGTGAGTGACTTGAATAAGGTGCTTTCTTTCTTTTTGGTAGTTTAATCATAATTGTTAACTTAATTTTTATTTAATCACTTTGAGAAACATTTAATGTGGAGAAAGTGTATTTCAGAGTGGCTAATTTCCATGCAGAGAACTTTGTGATCTCAGCAATACTTCTCACAAGACAAAGGGAAGGCATAAACTGCTGGAGAGCCTACTGGAGCTCACAGCTGGGAGGAAGTTGTCCCCTTGAGCCCTCTCTCCTCTGTGGGGAAGGACGGAACTGCCAACACTGCAGAGGTGTTCGGAAGTGTCATGGTGGAAGCAGTGTTTCACTTCCCTATGAGGTTGTCTTTCTTCAGTTTACTTGAAGTCAAAAAGGGAAGTAAGAGTTTGCTGGGATCCCGTTCACCAGGTTCTTCTGTGGACCTAGAAACTCCTCCAATGGAGTTCAGAAGGGCAGGAACGTGCTCCATGTCTTCCTTCAGCATTTTCATCAGTCCTGGGGCTTGAACTCAGGCTCTGAGCACTGTCATTGGGCTTTCTCAAGGTTAGAGTTCTACCACTTCAGCCATAGCACCACTTCTGGCTTTTTTCTATGTGTGTGGTACCAAGGAATTGAATGCCAGTCTTCTTGCATTCTAGGCAAGCACTCTACCACTAGGCCAGACTCCTGGCCCCAAGAGAATCATTAATTTTGCATCTGAAGTTGGATAGAATTTTGTTTATCATATTGCTGATTGTTTGGGATGGAATGTGCTTACTTCCTTGAGTTTTCTTCTGAGGTGGTTTGAGTCCTTTTATGTAAAAGAGAGTGAACAGAATGTGAAGTGAGGATTTTTTAGGCTGATTATCCATGCAGACATCAATGTGTCCAGCTGCTCACAAACACAATCTCCCAGCAGAGTTGTATTTGTCAGGTGATTTCAGCAGCAATGGTCTTTTTGTTACCTGGAGGACACTCCAGTTTCCAGTGTTCTGAAAATTGCTTCTTTTTTTGTTTTGTTTTGTTTTAAACTCATTCCTTTAGGTTTAAGTGAAATGTTGGTCCAGCTGGAATATTTCCTTTAGATCACTTGTGACTCAGTAGACACTCAGGGTTGGCCTAAGGAGCACTGAAAGGCATTGTAGTGCTAGAAGCTAACTCAGGAATCATCCTGAAACAACTTAACTGTCAAGGATGGCATTCATTTCTTTTTCTGCTCGAGGTAGAACTTGAATTTGGATTTGCCAGGTTGTTTTCTAAGTAGCCAGTTTTCTTTCCTTGAGGGGTGAATAGAAAGATCTTCATCATTTTTGGTTTTCCACAAACCATCCTCTTCAGTAATGCCTTCAGGTTTCTTTTCTGTTCCTGGGACTTTGGGGTGACTTGTCTATTTCTACCTTGTTTTCTAGGTTCTTCCTCCTGTCTTTCTAGTGTTCTCAGACCAAACAGCAAATCATCAGAAGCTTCCCCTAAACCAAACAGGTCAGGCATTTCACTGACTTGTACAGATTGATCCTTCTAGCCTTTATCTTGGCTAATTCATTCCACCTTTCAGAGTTTTCACTGCTTTCCCTCAGCATTGCATTACTGCTGTGCCATCTCCTCAACGTGATCTCCGACAAGTTTTAGAAACTATACCATTCTACACTGTTATCTGTGATACAGCTAGCTGAGAGTAGGTAAAGCTAAGGGTCAACCATTAAAAGCTTTATTTTCCAATGAATGGGTTCCTTGGCAAGGAACTTTTGAAATCATTGTCTTAAGATTCTTCCTTCTTCTCTTAGCTCCTCTATTTTCTGGTAGGAAATTAAATTTAACGTCTTCTGTTTAGTATGTTCATGTTGATCATTAACTTTTTTAATGCCACACATCTCCCCATTGATACCTCTGATCCCCCTCAACAATGCTGTTATAAAAACTAGAGAAACAGATAGCACAATCACCCTGCTGTGTTTCTTGGCCAGGAATTCTTAGTGGGCAACCTGAAAAGTCACTAGGGTTCCTGGAGGAACCATTTGAGGAACAGAACAATTGGACTGCTTGTGTGAGCACAGGATTGCTCTTGAAAATTGAATGGTAAGAAATCTAGTTATGTGGTCAAATCTGGAAGGAAAATTTGACCTTAGAAGCCACTGAGTATATTTATTGTATGTTTTCCACTGCTGATTATCAAAATTTACCCTTTCTTCTTTTCACCTCTTTATAACCACTACCTCTATCCCCAAAAGTTTCAACAAGCTCTTTTAGTACGGAGGAACAATTCCCCTTTAAGGTGTTTGCACATCTTCAATATGGTCTCCATGTATTTCTTCCATCTGTCATGTTGTTGTCAGTAATGTGAGTCTTATTTGACATCTAATAAAATGATGTTTTATCCATAAATTTAAGTGAAGAATTTTTGTTTTTGGTCAGTTGTGGGGCTTGAACGTAAGTACTGGTGCTGTCTCCCTGAGCGTCTCAGCTCAAGCTTATCATACTCCACTTAAGTCACAGTACCACTTCCAGTTTTCTGGTGGAAATAATTGGAGATAAGTCTCAGGCACTTTTGGGCTTGGGCTGGCTTTGAACCATGATAATCAGCCTCTTGAGTAGCTAGGATTACAGGCATGTGCCCAGCTCCAAGTGAAGAACTTTCTATGCAAAGATTGCAGTTTTACTGATGCAGTCTTTGATAGATATCACGGAGAATTACTTGTGAAGCTCACAAAGCATTTTTATTTAAAAAATTGTATTTGAATAGCTAATGCAATGTGGATTTCTCTCTTTTGACAAATTTAAATCCATGAGTAATCTGGAGCTTCATTTTATAATCTTGAGAACCTGCGAAGTTTATTTCCAAACAAGGGACAATGAAGGTCTGAAAACCAGTCATTAATTATGTAATTTTATCAAGTAACAGTCATACCAAAGGGATTCAGATTTTCCTCACTTCTTCATCAGTATGCAGACTTTCTTCTTGAAACTGTGACTTACTCTTAAGAGCCTCAAACATTTCTGTCCTGACCTACCAGGAAAAACAGCTACTCTCAACTCTTAACAGTTCATTATCCACTTCTGAGATTTGTTTTTTCACTTTCAGTACCAAGATTTCTCTTTCCCAGCCACTGTTCTCAGCCTCTGGGTAACAAAACAGAAACAACTCCCAACTAGGTTGAAAGTAGATTTTTGTTTTTCAGTGCCACCCCAGCTTCTGTTTGACTGGTTCTTTTACATTGTTCTATACCTTATACATCTTGAAAAGTGAACCAGTGGAAATTAGTGTCAATTGTAGTATCTTTAGGATAGTAGTTAATTCATGCAAGACTTGATTTTATGGTATTCTTGCTGAAATTGATATGTCATAACTTTCCTAATTCTCAGGAGCAACTGTAGCAATTATTTTGCTTCTGGATAAAGGAAATAGTAGAAAATAGTGCATGTGTTCAATTTCCCTGCTGTTTGGGGAGACATGAAGGTAGTGTGGTGTGTGTGTGTGTGTGTGTGTGTGTGTGTGTGTGTGTGTGTGAACTATAATTGAGATGTAAGAGTTATAACTTTAATTGGAGTGGGGATTATGACCTTACATTTAAGGATGATAATCTTAAAAAAACTTGAGGGAAATCAAAGGCAGATCCTAAGTTTGTTTCCCTCAAAATTAGACGTTTTAGGAAAGTTGCTAAATGAGGAGGTCAGGAGAGGAGGACTGCTTCGGCTTTAAGATTAATCTGAGAATTGTTCTTTAGCTTATTAGTTGTATGAAGGAAATCAGAGTGGAATCTAAAATAACTAGGAAAGAAATCAGAATGGAATCTAAAATGACAAGTCTTTAATTTTGATGTGTAAAAATCTGTAACTATGTGCATGGTTACTAAAGTATTCTAGTTCACATGTACTTCTTCTGTAAAGACTTCTAGGTATAGAAGACACTGTGTGTTGATGGTCCGGGAAGGTGAAATGTTACAGAAGGAAATACAGTTGTTCTATGGAGGAGTTATCCTAGGTGCCTGTTGTCAGTGCTTTTCTTAAAAAAAATTTTAATTGTAGGAGTCCTACTGGATCTTCCTGGCAGGATGGAGACATGAGTACTGTCTGCCTTTACTGGAAGTGCTTTTCCAGTGTTGTCCACGCAGGAAGGCCTTTCTTCCTGACTGCCATGCACAAAGGAAGTTCTCGAGGACTGCTCATAGAGGAAGTCCTCCCAAGGACCAATCAGCCCTTTTCTGCTGGTATCATACTCATGTAGGCAGGGCAAGGATTCTGTTAATGCTCTCCCTATTTACTTCCCACTGACTGTTTTCTACCATTTTGGGCATACAAATTAAGCCTAGATAAATGTTATCCTGGAAATGGAATTAAATTAGTTCCCTTGCCCTGCTTACCTGACATACTCCAGGGAAAGGCTGGGATACATCTGGCTCTTTGGGGGATGAATGGGAGTGTGACTGTGGTCCTTTCCACTGGGTTCCCTAATTAGACTGCATGTGACTAAACTAGCTGGAAGCTTTACCTATAGGAGTCTTTTCAAATTTTGTGGCAGGCTAGGGACCTTGAGAGCCAAAATAAAAAAGGATAGCCAAGTGATGAAAACAGAGTTTGCTGAAAATCATTCCTTCGCAAATTTCTTTCTTTTCTTTAAGTCTACCATTCATGCCATTATTAAACTGCATGGTGTAATTGTTTTATTTTGATCAAGATCTCAAGCTGAAGATAAAGGCTTTTCAGAGTTTGCAAATTCTGTTGGTCGAACAATATGCTGTAGAGTAAAATGGACAGAATTGATTCATTTTTAAAAACAGTGATTTCTTATTTTTATTACATTTATGCTTGTTTATGTGCAGTGTTGGGAGTTGAACTCAGACCTTAGTGCAAACTAGACAAGTCTCCCCATTCTTTTTGCTTTTCAAGGTAGAGTCTGACTGTATAGCTCAAGTTGGCCTTGAAATCAGACCAGGGTGAACTCCACTTTATGATCCTCCTGTCTCCTCAGACATTTATCCTTTCTTTATGTTCAAAACTTTCCAATTTTTCTATGATTTTGAAATGCTCAACCTATCAGTTCATGTGGAATTGCACACCAGAGCTTCTGATTCTGGTCTAACCTTTCCCCACTCTTATTTCCACACCTCCCCTCCCCCGCCCCCAGCATCTGTTGACCACCATTCTGGTCTTAACTTCTATGAAGTCAGCTTTTTCAGATTCCACATGAGTGGGAGTGGCACTCTGTGCCAGGATTATTTCATTTTCAAAATGACTTTAGGTTCCATCCATTGCCCCAGGGCTGCCACAAATGACAAGATTTGATTCTTCTTTTTTTCCACTGTGCATGTGTGCCACAGTTTCTTTGTTCATCTGTCAGTTGACGGGCACTTAGGTTGTTTCCATTTCTTGGCCAATGTGAATAGTGTTGCAAAAGATGTAGGGGTACAGATGTCTCTTGGACAGACTGATTTTATTTCCTTTGGAAATAAATTCCTAAGATTGGGATTGTTGAATTGTATGTTAGCTCTGTATTGTCTCATTTTTGTTTGTATTGACACTGAAGCCTATGATGTAGCATTTACCAACTTTGAAATCATGGTCATTCTTCCTCAGCTGGGCATCTACCACCACATTTGATTCTATGTTCAAGTTTCTGAGGAAGCTCTGTGCTTTTTTGCAGAGGGGGTATTCAAATTTGTACTTTTCCTTTTGTCTTCTTACTTTTTGTGCATGCAATTGAGAAGATTGCACTCCAGGTCTCACAGCTGCTAAGGTTTACCATTGCAGGATTTCTCCAACCCCTCAGAACTCATTCTTTAATAGAAGCATTTATAAGGTAAAAATTCTAAACCAATATTTCTTAAAGCTAACCTTTTCTTTTTTCTTCCTTTTAAGACACTCACCAACCGTGTGCTCATCAAATGAATTCAGAGGCACCTTCTATGTTCTTAGCATGGCTAGCATTGGTATTAAGTTACATTTCAGAAAAGCTTAAATTTAGTAATTAGGTTGAAATTAGGATGAGCACAGAAGAGGAAAGAAACTTTTTCATTTTTGGTGTGAAAAGAAGGTGGTTGGGAATGCCATTTAGAGTAATGTTAGAAGCTCTGGATTTGATATTGTATTTGTCCCCATTTCCTCCCCCTACCCCTTCCCAATCATCTTGTTTTCCCCCTTCCCTTTCCTATTTCAAATAAACATATATATATATATATATGTTAACAAAGTCAGATACAGTAACAATATGTGATTAACCATAAGGGCAAAAAAAAAGAGAAGAGAAATAATATAGTACATTAAGAACAACAATCACACAAGATAAAGCTCTTGTTTTCATATTCTAGAGTTCCTTTCATTTAGTCTCATCCCATATGACCTTATTATATACTGAGGGGTTAGTTCCATAGGCCTTCAGTTTCTTAATCTACAAATGGGAGGATAATGATATAACTTTGTTTTATGTAAGGCAGTGCATATAAATTACTCAGAGTACTCAGGTAGCTGTTTATACTATTGTTACTAATACCAATTAAACTAGAATCAGCCTGTTCTGAATATTTTGGAGTAAACTTTTTATATCTTTTAATTTTCTTCTTTAGATATGTGTATAGTCCTTGTCAGAGCTTATATTTTTAGATTGAGTTCTAGAAAGTTGAGAGTAGTTAATGTTTGATTTAAAATTTTCTCCACCAAAAAAAGACATGACAACCAAGAATACCTCAATTTTATTCTAGGCATCTTTCTTTATCTTCAGCCAGGTATGAGAAATAGCAAATACTTAAATAAAATTTTAATTTTGATTTTTTTAAGGAGCTCATTCTCTTTCCTCTAATCAGAATATGGGAAGATTTCATTCCCTAGTAGAACAGAACTGGGAGGTACATTACTATAATAAATATGGATGCTTGTCAGGCATATTAAATCAACTGTAGAATTCAGAAATATAAATTATGGGTCTAGTTCGCTTGTCAGAAATAAATACATAAATAAAACCCCACTACTTTCATGTCTAAATAATCTGGAAATAAATCATACCCCAAGTATTTCCTTTAATCTTGCAAGTGCACTCCTTTTTCAACCCCAGACAAAGGAGAGGTTAGAGTCAATACAGGTTCAGGATATAGTTGTTGGAATATCTGATAGTGCATTTGATTTTTATGTTGATGTAATCCAACAGAACAGCGGGAGTAGAAACAGACATGATCCACAAGGTTTTTCAGTTTCTCCAAATAGCATTTTTTGTTTTGGTGCTAACGATTGAATCCTGACTCAAGAATGCTATCCTATGCAAATACAATACCACTGAGGTGTGTTTAGCTCTTTATTTTAATTGGGGACAGCCTCAACCTACTGCAGCTGTACCCAATATCCTGGGGACTACTATGAATATGAGTGCTTTGAATTGTGTCTCTGACTCTAGTCAAAGCAAATTTAAGAGACAAGTCAGCTTCATCTAGTTCTACCTAAAGCTGTTCTCTATGTCAGTTACAGGCATCAGGCTATTCGCACTACATCCTGGAATCTCAGTTTTAACCAGAATGAGAAGGTTTGTGCTAATGAAGGCAAAAATGGAGTGTCCTTGAAGGAAGTAAAAAGGCCCTGTGTGGCACTGCTGGGCAACTGAATTCATACCTTTGCCAATGCAAGGAAACAGAGCTTACTCCTGTTCAGCAATGGCACAAATCACACAGATTAGATGTGATCTCTGGTGGACCAGTTCTGTCTTTTGGATTAAGCAGTCGTGATGTTCCTGGTTCAAGTTCAACTTTTAGTTAAGAACATTTCCACACGTACTACTTGTTAACCCTTTTAGTGCTCTCTTTCTAATTGAAAATCTCTTAAAAGAGTATTTGAGCTTGGATGGTATCTTACCAAGGACCTTGGGCAGTGGAAAAATCTGGAATATGTAAGAACAGAAAAAATGGCTATTTTTTGTAAATGACATACTGTGAGATTACAATGGCCAGCGCAAAAATATGATGCAGAACCAGGAGCCTGTAGTGGTCACCTGAATTAATGGTGATGTAAATAAGGGTGTGTTTTTATTACAAGGCACCAGAATGTCGAACTTTTCATTACATAATTTAATTTTTCCTCCACATGCCTACTTTTCTTAACTGTGATAGTAGACATCAAGCTGCAAGATTGGAAGTATGTTAGATGATTATTTTTTTCTTTAAATTATTTTACTTCAGAATTTTAAAAACTATCATTAAATTTATTAATAACATATTTTTTGCCATTAATAACAGATTTTTATTTGAGGAGTATTTTGAACTGTGAAAATACAAATCTAGTCCTTTTGAACACATGTAGAGCCAAATATGTCAACAAAACTGCAGTTTAATATGAGAAAATGTGCTAAAATATATTTATGCATCAATTTCTGATATATAATTAATATGTTAGCATACACAGAATGATGCTTTCTCTTGAAATTGTATTTATAAAATGTACATTTTAATTTAAATACTCAGTACACACTGCATTTAATCTGGATGTTTCATTTATTAAATGCATTAAAATCTGCAATGTAAGAAAACATTTTCTGCAAAACACCATTTTTAAATGAACAAAGGCTGATTCACTTCATTTTTTTTTGTACAGCTAGTGAACTGAACACTAGCTCAACCCCACCACCCACCTTCTTGCTCTCTTTTATTGAGATTGTTCACAAACTAGTACATACTACATTAAGTGTGTTGAGTGAAAACATGAGGTACAAAAGTGGTTCAAAGGTTGCAGGCCAAGCAGAGCATGTTAGACAGCAGAGGAAACCATGACCAAGAAAACACTAAAATAAAATACAAAAAGTGTGATATATTTCACTCTATGTAAAAAAATATATATATATGTATGTATGTGTGTGTGTGTGTCTCTCTCTCTATATATATACACAAAAACAAAACTCAATTAGTAGGTTGAACAAGTTAGATGATTATTAATATAAGTAATAGTCTTGGCTTAGTTTTTTTGTTTGTTTGTTTTTTAGATTTGCTTGCTTGTTGTTTTTTTAATCAGGAAGATGAGAGATGCCATTCCTGCCCTGCTGAGCATTTGCTGTGAGAATACTTTGGGTTAAACTCTCCCATCCCAAGCTGAGCCACTTAGCTTCCTCAAAAGTCACATGTGACATAGGGTCAGAAAGAATTATCTGGTGTGGGTACAATTTCATATATTCTTCCTAAATGGCTGCTGACTATAAACCTTGTGCAGCCCTTGGTTGCACATTTTACAGGAGACAGTTAGAGTGGTTGCAACAGGGCCATTCTCACAGGCGTTAAATTTCACAGGGCTAGCCAGACAGAAGACAGCAGGCCTATGGCTCTCAACCAGCCCCCCAGTGAAGCTACATGCTCCCCTTAAATAAAATCTCTCTGAGGTGTGGATTACACTCAACTTTCTTGTACTTAGAAAGAAATTTTTTCTTTTTCTTTTCTTTTTTTTCCTTTTAAGAATCCTCTTAATAAAATGATCAGCAGCTCTCAATCAAATGTTCTTCAGAATTTGAAAACCCTCTCAAAAGTGTAGTGATTTTAAATTACTGTATATTAAGATGATGTTCTCATGTGGCTCCGTGCAAGTTAATTTTGCATCTCAGAAGATGTGTTCCTTAAAATGTGCGAATAAATTGATTTTACATAAATGTAGCCACATTTGACATGCACAGAGAATTTGTTACTAAGATCCTTCTGCTTCCTATTGAAGGAGAGATAATTTTTGTAATAGAATGAATACATTTTAAAGGTATAATTAATATTTATACATCAAAGTTGTTTAGTATAATCTGTATTTAAACCTTGGTAACTCCATCTCAATTCAGAGCTCATTCCAGCCTCTGAGTGGTGCTTGATCTCTTACCACGGGCGTTCATTCTGACACTCCTGGTCTTTGTCCTACAGCAGTCTCTGGTCCCAGCGCACCCCATGGCCCCTCCCAGTCCCAGCACCACCAGCAGTAATAACAACAGTAGCAGCAGTAGCAATTCAGGATGGGATCAACTAAGCAAAACGAACCTGTACATCCGAGGCCTGCCCCCCAACACCACCGACCAGGATCTGGTGAAGCTCTGCCAACCGTAAGTACAAATGCTCTTGTTGCTGTAGCTGCAGAGCATTTCCTTGATCATATTGTCAATGACATCAACTGTGACCTAGGAAAAATTTCCAAAACCTAACCAATGATCTCTCAGTATTGCAACTATAAGATGATTTCTAAGTTTTAGGGCTGTACACTTAGCACTCACATCATCCGGATGCCTACAGAACAAAAGCAATTGGAACATTTCCTCACCAGAATTTGATTTTGATGAGCAAATTTTGATGATCCAGCCCTATTATGGCTGGATCCCTTTTAGAGAGTATTCGTCTTTCATAAAAGTCCCTTCTAGGGGCCAGTCACTACAGTGAGTGAAAACTTTAGCTGTCATTATTTGACAGGAAGGTAGTGAATAGTGTAACCTCATTTTTATTAACTTATTTTTTTATTATCCTTAAGTTGTTGTACTAACAAATGTCAGTTTGTGAGCACAACACATCTTGATCAATGTCATGTCCCAGTTCTTCCTACCCCACTCCATCCCTTCAAGTTACCGATTTTGCACATTTACACATGGAATAGTATGGCCGTTTTCCACCTTCAGTGTGGGCAATGATTTTAAATTCTGCTAGGAGAATATTAGTCCATCTTCATGAGCACATGCAGTTTTATGGTCTGAATGTTCTCCCTGGTGTCTGTGGAAATAAGAACCCACTTCCACTTCCTGTGCTGCACCTTATATAGAAATATTTGCATGTGCATTAAGTTTCACACTGTATTTTCACTATATGCTAATGTTGTTGATCATTAGAATATAAATGTGCTACTTTGCTGCAATTACATTAACTAGTTAAGTAAGAAAGTACTAATTTACAAGAAGGCAGAAGCACCATAGAGTGCAAGGATCATTTTGGAGAGACTAAACATATATCTAATCACATTGAACAAAGAATGCCTGCACAAATAAAAGCATGAATGAATGAATTAATTATTTTATTGCAAAGGTGATATACAGAGGGGTTACAATTAACTAGGCCAGGTAATAAGTACATTTATTTTATTTTATTTATCTATTTTTGTTGTTGGTTATAGGGCTTGAACTCTGGGCTTGGGCACTGTCCCTGAGCTCTTCAGCTCAAGGCTACTGCCCTACCTCTGGAGCCAGAGTGCCACTTAAAGTTTTCTAGTGGTTAATTGGACATAAGAGTCTCATGGACTTTAGTGCCTGGGCTGACTTTGAACCGCAATCTTCAGCTCTCAGCCTCCTCAGTAGCTAGGATTGCAGGTGTGAGCCACCCACCCATTTCTTTTGAACTGTATCACCTCTTCCCTCATTTACTCCCAGTTTTTTTCCTACTGATCTCCCTCCCCACAAGTTGAGTATCACTGCTTCATTAATTCATCTTTTGTCCCACCATGTTAGTGCTCTTCCTTACTCTCCCCATAACATATAAACTTGCATATAAGACAAAAAGTACAGAAATCTAAAACAGCAACAAAGGGGGGAAGGGGGAGCAAAATAACAAAAAGAAATCCCTCATTTTCATTTCTTGGAGTTCATTTCAGTAAACACATTTTATATGATCATATGCACATAGCTATTGAGTCTTTGTGATTCCATCCTAAGAACATCCTCTTTTGGTCTCACTGTGAGAATATTTGGAGTATTTTGAAGTTTATCATGTCCAAGTATAATTTTTTTGTCTTTTACCATCCATTGTGTTTACTTGTAGAATTATAGGCACATTCTGATTACTACAAATGAGGGAAGCCATGTAGCATGTTTCTTTGGGTCTGGCTTACTTAACAGCACTTTTTATTTATCCTAAAATAGTATTAGTCCTTTACTAAACAAAATATTACATAACTGTTGAAGACTTCTACTAGAGAATATTTCCTATTCCCTACAGGTTATTCCCATGCTAAAACATCTTATTTGTAGTTTCTGATTTCTCTTGTGCTAAAGTCCAGATTCATTACTTATTTTTTATAAGTAAATATTAAAAATTGATGAGGGTACTATTTCTAAACAGAGACTAAAAGCAATATCTGGCCTTCCACACAAGGTAGTGATGGTTTTACTTTATTTTATTTTGCAATGTAAAGGGTTGGGTCATAGATGGTGGTCCTGTAAGAGCTGGAGAGCTTCGTAAAAGTCCATCATAGCCCTTTGTGCCTTTCTCTGGCTCCCTTTTTTTTAGCAGGCCTCTTGGACTTGACTTTGGCCCTTGGTTCCTAGGAAAGTGAAATCATGCTCTGCACTGGGGTCTGTTCTTTTCAGCTTTTAGGGTTTGTCCTGCCTCACCAGGGGCAGCAGGAGCCCTGCCAGGTATACCTACCCTGGTTCTGTTACTGCTGTTCAAGGCCACATATAGACCCTTTTCTATCTTGTCTGCTGCTGGCCTTTCTTCAGCATCTTCATATGCTTCTGCAGCATAATTACAGGTAGATGGAGCACCATGCAGTCTAAGGAACTAAAAATACAGCTTCATAGGGAATAAAAGAAAGAAGCTAAATTTTAAATTGTCAAAGTATGTGGAGAAAGGGAGATGATTCCAAAAGACAGATTGTTCCTTGATTATAGAGTGAGTGCTGATATCAGTGAGACAGTAAAGGAGCCATAAAATAATAGAATGATGCCATGGTTCATGTACAGTAAATATGTATTTAAAAACTGAGTCAATGATTCTGCTAATGAGTCAGATCGTATTCCAAACATAGTAGAAAAACATTTAATCATTTTCCCTAGAATATTTATCCCTTCTTGTTGTTTGCTGGATTTTCTTAGCATGGGTAGAGATTATTCTCCTTGCATCAACCAGTAAGAGAAATAAGCATTTGCCATTACCACTTCTCTTCTGTCATTTGCACAAGAAGGTTCTTGCAAGATCCAGGCTGGATAGTAAACTCTGGTGGTAATTTTTTTGATGGATATCTTTCAAGTCACGATGTAACAATAATGGGGGATGTTATCTCAACATCAGCTGGAAGCTTCGTTCCACTTAGCACAGGAAATCGAATAAATTCCACATTTGACTTGCTGACAGTTCTGTGTGGGAAAATACAGAGAAAGCCAAAAAAAGGCATTCATGTCTACACTTAATTGTTTCCAGTGAAGAGTAGCCTGTAGGTGACATGGAAGTGACAAGAAACTTATGGGAAAGTGACTCATCCTAGAGCCAACAACCTAGTGGACATAATTAGAGATTTTAGAAAACTGAGTGTCTATCATTTCTCAGAAAAGCTAAGTGTAAATCCATACCTGTAAAGAGGAGAAAAATATTTTAAAACTGAAAACATGATTACAAGTTGACCTGATGAGGCTAAATTGGGAGAGGAAGCAACAATTGCAAGAAATGAGCTCTTTCTGAGAGTTATCTAACAGAGATGGAAAGATACTCAACAGTGTTTTTTTTTTTAATAGTGGTCCCGTTCTACACAAATGATGCATTGAGTTTAAAGACACATATAGCACTAAGATTTTTTTAAATGGAGAGAAAAGCATTATATAAATAAATGTATAAATATGTATAAACATACATAATGTTTTATATATGCATGTATGTATATATACTTTTACACACAAATGTATGTATATCATATGCATACATTTATGTGTATGCATGTATGTATTTGTATATTTCTTTATTCAAAATGCTACGTTTGGAGTAGATTATAGTGATGCTAGAATGTAAGAAGCCAAATGTAGTCATAGAGTGAAAAATATCAGCCTGGAAATTTGGATTCACAATACTGAAAGGTGTGGCTCCCTTGGTTAAAAGGAAGTGTAGCTGAACAATAGTGTATCAGCCTGGAAGGCAACCAGTTTAAGTTACTGAGAGGACTGGCCACAAGAGATAATGCATGGATCATTTGCATTGCAAGTAGGTCCATTTTAAGGGGGAGCATCTCACAAAAAAGCCAACAAGCTCCAATTAACTTGTAAATTGTGAAATGTGCATGAGAAATCTGGTGATCTCGTGATTCCCTCAGGCTTTAGCAACCTTGTTCCTCATTTCTAACACAGAAAGGCCTCTAAAAGAGTGTAGTAGGGGAAGTGTTTCACTCTGAAGTTTGAGTACATTAGAGCAGGTCCTCAGCATGTTTCAGTGATGGGATAGTCTGAGTGACAACAAGGAGTCATCCAGTGTACCAGATCTTCTGACATTCAAAAGTTTCCCTTTCCTGCAATCAGGCTAAACATTCTCTCTTATTTATGTCATCTAGACTTCTCAGTTGCACTTCCGGACAGATGAGTTGAGGGCTTTCAGTGCTTGTGGGGTGTCGTTGTTGTTGTTATTGTTGTTCTTTTGCTTTCAGGTGCTCAAGCAAAACTGCCAAGATCACAGATAGCCATCGTTTCCTCTAGTTTGTCTCTCTGTTGCTGCCTTTCCTCCTCAACTCTCTAATCTCGATTTTCTCAGCCTAAGATAGATTCACTCTCTCATAGGATTGTTCTCTACCCTTTCCAATGTCCTGCATATTTTCCACTTGAATATTTCAGGCCCAAATTCAACATTATCTCCTTCCTCTCAAAACTGTAACTTTTTTTTTTCAGATTTACACCCCTCATTGTACTTTGAAGCAGTCACTGACTGCATTCCACTCTCTGCCTTAGTCACCATATCTTGTCAGTTCTTCTTTCCCATTGCTAGAAGTATTGACACTTCTTTACTTGTGAAGAAGCATTGTTCTGGTGACCACTCACCTGAGGCCTCTCATTTGTCTTCTTTTGTTTCATAAGGCCAAAGCCAAGTTCTCCCTGTTTTCTGCATGCGCCTGCTCCTTATGTTATTGCTTATTAAATATATCTGAATACTTCGTGATCTGCATTTGATATCTTCTCTTCTCTAAGTGAATACTATGCAATGCAGCATGTCTCTGATAGTATAGAATGCTATCATGTTATCTTTACAAATTTCTCATGTATCTTATAAAATTGTTGTTTTTAGAAATCCCAATATTACCTTGCCACTGTCCTTAGCAAGTACATAATTTTCAGTCCATTATCTGTAAAATGGGTCTAATAATGCTTTTCTCAAAAGGTTATGATTAGGACATATTTAAGTTGGATGTGCTCAGGACCAGAAATGTTTCAGACTTGTGTATAATGAGATATCTTGGGGATGACATCCATGTTTATACACAAAATCCAGTATGTTTCATATACTTTTATGCCCATAGCACAGAGTTGTTATAGTTATACAGTATTCTTAATGTATCACATGCAGCTGGATGTGGGACTTTCTACTTAAGGAGTAAAAGTGTGCAAAAGTTTTGCATTTGGGATTTTTTTAAAAAATTAGAGATGTTTACCTAGATGTTGCTATTCTTCCACTTCCTTGAACCAAGTTGTAATTGAACAAATACAAATCATTCTTTGCATTTCAAAGTCTTAGCTCCTAGAATAGATTTAAGTTGTATTTAATTTTATGTTTAAAGTTGAGGAGAAAAATCCCCACCAGACTCTAATTTTGAAAACAGGGAAAGCCATGGGAATCATTTGTGTAAAGTAACTGTAGCTGCTTCTCCCTTCAGGGTTTGGTTTGGTGCATGCAGAAGGCTAATTGCAGCCTCTCACAACACAGCCCTGATTTATTCTTTGTCATAGTAATCACTAGACTTAGAAAATCTTCCAGTGTATCTATTTTTTGACAGTATAAAAACAGGATTTGTGTGTGAGATTTGGTCCATAGCTATTCCTGCTTTCCTGTAGGAGCCACAATATGAGAATTTCTGCTGCCCAAAGCTAGGTAGCTTAAAGACTAATTATTACCATGTTGTATGTTCCTGACTCATACTTGTAATCCTCACTACTCAGGCATCTGAGATGTGAGGACTGTAGCTGGAAGCTCTTATCTCTAATTAATCACCAAACAGCTGGAAATGGATCAATGGCTCAAGTGGTAGAGTGTCAACCTTGAATGAAAAAGTTAAGAGACAGTGCCCAGGCCCTAAGTTCAAGCTGTGATATTGGCCCCCCCACCCAAAAAAAATTGCTGCAGCATTGAACAATTATGAGCAAATCCAAACCTTGCTTTAAAGGAAGAATGTTTTGTGGACATTAAAATAAAAGGAAGTGTTTCTACCTCAGCCACTTGAGATAGTACTCCTTTCATTTCTAAGCCAATTCTTGGTCAACCAGTTTCCTTCCTTTTACTCAAGCAATTTCTACTTCATTTCAAAGTATAGTAAAGCACATGACTTTCAAATAAATGTGAAGCTAGCTTTAAATATGATAGCCTGTTACTAATCAAAAGGGAATATCTTTGAAATACAACCAAGTTCAATGTTTATAATATCCAAATACATTTTTAATTTCCTACCCTTTTGTTCAAGTATTCCTTGTTGTTTTGAATATAACACAGATCTGAACATGTGAACAGGAAAGCAGGACAGGTCAACAAGAGGCAGAAACAACCAACCCTAGTTCGAGACAGAATAAAATATATATTTTTTAAATCAGTGTTGTTTCATGAGAGCACAGAGGAAAGCTGTGTTAACCTTGATGTGAGGGGAGTTACATTCTGGGAGGTGACATACTGACCTTAAAGGAGAAAGACAATTTCACAAAGCTAACTACTGGTATTTCTAGTCATGGAGAAGAGTCTCAGAGGTGTGAGAATGCTTAGATGTTTAAAAATTCACAGAAAAGAATGGGAAGAAAAAGACATAAAGGCACAAAGAGAGCTTCCCTGTGGCAGCTAGTATCTAGCAGCTGTAAAGCTGGGCTTCTGGTGACCAGAGGATAAATGTAAATGTCAAGGAAAGTCAGGATATTCAGGGCAGGGCATATTGTTAACATCTTGAGTGAGAATCTTGAAAGTTTGGAGTGGCATTTTTAGGTACAGAGAAGGATTTAGCCATTGGAATGAGAGAGGAAGGTATTCATGTTGCTTCTCTTCTCCTGGACAGTAGTTTTGAGCAAAGTAGGAGTTTGGCCTGAAGGAGAAGACTCTCAGGTGCTGGAGAAGAAGATTTGATCCAGGACCATGAATGAAATGTGCTAGAGACTGGTGACCCAGACTTCATGGGGTATGGTAGGAGGAGGGGGCATATGGGGCAATCTCAGATATGGTACCATCAAGATTTGTGCCCAGGATTTAGCCCTGAATAAAGAGAAAGTTTGAATTGTATTAACAGGAAGGGTGCTAGCTCTGAAGGCTTTTTCTTGAGCCCTAATCTCTAGTTCTCCCTGTGTTTCCCAGATGTAGTGGTGCTTTGCTCACAGTATCCATAAATAAATAACCAGTGAACGAAATGCTATTGTTTATCAGCATTGATTTTAAATTAAATTTATGTGTGTGTGTGTATGTGTGTGTGTGTGTGTGTGTGTGCGCGCGCGCGCATGCAGGCATGCACGTGTGCAAGCACTTGAACTCAGAACCTGAGCAATATCTCTGAGTTTTCTTGCTCAAGGTTTGTGCTCTACAACTTGAGCCACAGCTCCACTTCCATCACTGATTTAAAAAAAATACTCTAAGTTGTTCCAGTTGTGTTAACTAGTGCAACTAATGGGAGAATGGAAAATTTGAAGTAGCTATCTTCTTTCTCTGGGTATCTCCATTAATGTTTTTGAGTTTCTTTAAGCAATCTCTCTGCTGTTTGCCATATACTCTGGAATTAAATGATCATCCCTTTTCTTCCAAAATAATCACACTACTGCTGCAGTCACTGCTTTATACTGGCATAAATAGAAACAGATGATAGCATTGTAGTCATTTGAGTTTAGAGTTGTAAGAATTATATTTTACATTCCTACTGAAAAACATATCCGATGAATTTCTTAGATTTCTTTGGATGGAAAGAAAGGGAAATGTGAAGTTGTAAAATACATAATTCTTCTCATTAAAAGTATTTTCAAAATGTAGCCTTTAGTCTCTCAAGAGTCCCTTTTTATTGATTTAGAAGATTCTAAACAATTAAATAGTAATAGGACTAGTTTCTGATATATGTTATACATGGTATAACAGAATGACACGTAATAAATTACTCAGTGAGGGTCTGGATGGAGAATTTGAGCATTTGGCTGAAAAGTATGATCAAAGAGATATAGTTTTCAGACTTTGTCTCATCTCAAGCTCAACCTGAGAGAATCTAGACTCTGGGTGGTGAGCTATGCTTCTTTACCAGCCATGTGGCTTACTTGATTATGTGGACTGCCCACAAATCAAGTATGTGCTGTAGCAAAATTTAAAATCATGGTAGATCAGAGACTTTTAGTGCTTTGAGTAACCTAACCCTCAAATACAAGTACCTACTATAATGCATGCACTTGATATTTCTGGCAGAAAAAAATCTATAGTGCTTATTTTCTTAATTTGCCATTAGGGTAAAATCCTGTGGTAAGCATGGATAGTTAGATATTTAGTGAACCTCATTCATTGCTTTTTGACCTGTTTTCTTTAGGGATATTTTTGTTACTCATAAGCATACTAAAGAGACATTCTCTCCTGAATGTCCAAATCAACAGAATGTTGATAGCTAATTTTAATAGTAAATTTAGCAAAATCTAATTGGGAAGCCAGTACTGAAAATAATGATCATCCTCTCTCAGGTATTTTTTAAAATTATTCTGTCCTTTTCTGTGAGTGTAAATGATACTTACTATGTGTTCCTTCGTTCTTTCTTTATGTGAACTGTAGATTTCTGTAGCACCTTGGCAGTGTTTAGCTATATATGAAGCAAAGTGTCATAAGGAGTAGAAGTCTCAAAAATCTTTTAATGTACAAGAAGATGACTGTAGTTAACAATATTGTAAATTTCAAAATATGTATTCTCAAACACAAATTTTGACTGCCTCACCACAAAGCCATTTTAAGATGTTTAGTTTTGATAATTACCTTGATTTTTTTCATTTTACAGTGTATACATACACTGAAATATTACTTTCTGCTTGATAAATAGGTTTAATTTGTATGTGTCTGTCAAAAGTAAAACTTTTTAAATGATATTCTAAAAAATCCTTGTATCAGCATGTCAATTATCTTACTTCTCAATCCCTAGAAAATTCTATGAGCAATATTATTACCCCTACTGTGACCTTCATTAGAGGGCTGCAGTTGAGGGAGACTTCTTTTTGTTATTGCTCAGGATAATTTGGCTGATAATGGTGGAGACAGAACTTGAGCCCAGACAGTCTGACTCCAAAGCCCATACTGAGAATCACTTTGTTTTCCACCTCCCAAATGTACTTTGATGCTAGTTTGTGATCTTCTGTCTCCTTGCCAGAGCCAATAGTCTTCCATTTGCCATAATCTCAGAAGATTTACTTTTTCCCTAATCCTGAAAGAGATATTCTGCCATGATAGATTTAAGTAGAAAATCCAGCCAACAGAACCAAGAGTTCAAAGGGGTCAGAAATATGAGGAACCATCTTTCACTTTTTATTTATTACTTCATTATTTATTTATTTATTTATTTTGAATTGTTATTGTAGAGTTGATATATACAGAAGTTAGAGTTAAATGAATCAGGTAATGAGAAATAAGTGCAATTCTTTTTGACCCATGTCCCCCTTTCTGTCACCCTCTCACAGGTTTGTTTTTTTGCTTGTCCTAGGGGCTTGAACTCAGGGCCTGAGCACAGTCCCTTGGCTTTCTTCAAGGCTAGAGCCCTACCACTTGAGCCACAACACCACTTCTGGCTTTTTCTATGTACGTAGTACTGAGGAATCAAACATGGGTTTCGTGCATGCTAGGCAAGCACTCTACCATTAGGCCAAACTCCTGGCCCCACCCTCTCACAGTTTTTCCTTTCCATCCTCACCCTCAATATGTATAGTTCATTTTCCACAGAATGTCTAGTAAGTACCACTATTGTATTTGTTCACCCTTGTTCCTGTCTTTAACCCTCTCAAATACAAACAAACTATAAAGACAAAAGGTAAAGAAAACAAAAACAGCAACAATGGCAACTGAAAGTGTCTCTTGTTTGTTTTTCTTGGAGTTCATTTCATTGATTATTATTTTATATAATCAAATGTACATAGTTATTGAGCTTTTGTCAATCACTCCAATTCATATCCTCCTTTGGCCTCAATGCATGTCTAGAGTCCTTTATAATTTTTCATGTTCTAGTGTGTGTGCATATGTATGTAATATGTATATATTATATATGTATATATAAATCATTCATTGTGTTTACTTGTAGATTTATAGGCACATTGTAGTTACCTATGTACCTATGTTTCTTTGGCTCTGGCTTACTTTGCTTAATATAATTTAAAAAATTTGTCTTTTCTTTATAACAGTTGTCATTCTCCCATTTATTTGAAACATCTGCTGCTTTTTTTTGTTGTTGGGATAATGTATAGAGAGATTACAGTTACATTAGTCAGGTACATTACTTCTCACACTATGATACCCCTTCTCATGTTTTTTCCCTATTCCCTTTCCCCCACTCCCTCCCAATCATCTTGTTTTCCTCCCTTCCCTTTCCTATTTCAAATAAACAACTAAGTGAATATACAATATGCTTAATATATTTTTTCCAATTCTTAAAATTTTCTTATGTCATTCTTTCTGGTGGATGAATAGAATTCCATTGTGCATATATGCCATATTTTTTCCATATATTTTTATTGTAATTAATAGAAGGGTTAGATTATATTCACCAGATAGAAGGTACATTACTTCACAAACATTGATACCCTTTCTCATGTCTTGGTCCCCATTTCCCTCCTCCCACCCTCTCCCCTCATCTTGTTTTCTCCCCTTCCCTATTCTATTTCAAATAGCCAAATAAACATTTATATAATATATCCGATAACAAGTTGCAATACTGTAACAATATGAGATAACCAAGGGACAGCAAAAGAGATGAGAGATAACATAATACATTAAGGACAACAATCACTCATTATATGGCTTTTGTTTCTAGATCCTGGAGGTCCTTTCATTTAGCGTCATACTATATGGCCTTATGTATCTAAGTTTTGTTCTATTGTAAATCTCTGCTAGAAGAGCCCAAGACAAATGAGGGAAACCACTGAGCGTATGTTCCTTTGAGTCTGGCTTACTTCACTTAATATGAATTTTTCTAAGTCTTTCCATTTCCTTACAAATGGAGTGATGCCATTCTTTTTGACAGCAGCATAGAATTCCATTGTTGATCCACTCATCAACTGTGGAACATCTGGGTTGTTTCCATGTCTTTGCTATGGTAAATAGTGCTTCAGTGAACATTGTTGTGCTAGTAGATTTAGTATGCCCTTGTTTCTGGACATTTTTGATCCATTCATCCACTGGACATTTAGGTTGATTCCACATCTTGCTTATGG